>NC_138076.1:190755358-191355358 GCF_964212035.1 Myotis nattereri
TGTTCTAGCAAGTATGCTGTGGCTCAGTGGGCCCAGGGCCACCAGAGTCAGGACTGTGGTGGATGGGCTCCAGGAAGGGGCTGGGGACAGCCTCCAGGGGTCTCCTGGAGAAGTTTATAAGACTATTGCCCAGGGTCCTGAAAACATGAGCCCACATTCCAATCTCTTTGAATTTCCTTTAAGATAATAGTGCGGGCAACAATTACTGGATGTTTTTTTGTAGTTCTCTTGTTTGTTTTGGAGAAGCTTTTACTCAGTTATAAAGCAACTGTAGAAAGAATAAATGCTGTATGATTCCACTTATATGAGGTACCTAGATGAGGCAAATTCATAGAGAAAGAAAGTAGAATAGTGGTTACCAGGGGGTCAGGGTAGGGGAAGTAGGGAGCTTTTGTTTAATGGGTCCAGAGCTCCTGTTTGGGATGATGGAAAAGTTATGAAAATGGATAAATGTGATTTACCTTTCAATCAATAGCCTGATTAAAGCAGATTACTCTCAATAGTGTAAGTGGGCCTCATCCAATCAGTTGAAGGCCTTAAAAGCAAACAATAAAGTTTTCCAAAGAGGCAAATCTTCCTCAAGATTTCAGTGTCCACTCCTGACTGAGTTTCCAGCCTGCAGATTTCACACTGAAAATTGCAACATCCACTCTTCCCTCAATTTCTAGCCTGCCAGCCCGCTCTACAAATTTTCTTGTTTCTTCTCTTATGCTGTCTTTATCCTTGTTGGTATCAAAGTTAAGCCAGGTTAGTAAAATATTGTCAACTTTGGTAATATATTTAATGCTACTGAACTGTACACTTAAAAATGGTTAATGCCCTCGCTGGTTTGGCTCAATGGCTAGAGCGTCGGCCTGCAGACTGAAGGGTCCCAGTTTCGATTCTAGTCAAGGGCACATGCCCAGGTTGCTGGCTCAATCCCCAGTGGGGGGTGTGCAGGAGGCAGTCAATCAATGATTCTCTCTCATCACGGATGTTTTTATCTCTCTCTCTGTCCCTCTCCTTTCTTCTCTGAAATGAATAAAAATGTATATTTTTAAAAAGGGTTAAAATTCTAAATGTTATATTATACATATTTTATCACAATAAAAAAACTGTATAGAAAGCAACTGTAGAGGAAGGAGAGGTTGCTAACTATATGACTTAACAAACCAATTGAAGTAAAATGTAAAATTCTTCGAAAGATTAGTCATATTAAGAAATTAAGAAGGTCTAGATTTATCCTTAGAAGCTGCCAGCCTTCATAAAGAGTTGTGGGAGAGTGCCTGGCTGGTGTTGCTCAGTGGTTGAGTGTTAACCTAGGAACCAGGGGGTCACAGTTTGATTCCCCATCAGGGCATGTGCCCAGGTTGTGGGCTCAACCCCAGCGTGGGGCATGCAGGAGGCAGCCATTCAATGATTCTCTCTCATCATTGATGTTTCCATCCCTCTCTCCCTCTCCCTTCCTCTCTCTAAAATCAATAAAAACATATATAAAAAAGAATTGTTTATTCTGGAATTTTCCACTTAATATTTTTCAAATCATGGTTGACCACAGGTAACTGAAACCATAAAAGCAAAACTGCAGATAAGGGAGACTACTGTATCTTCAAATGCACTCTCTTGCCATGCTTGAGTTATGTACAAAGAGGGACATAGGATAAAGAAGTGGTCTGTGGAGGCCAAAATACCAACTCATTCTGATAAAAGCCACTAGAGAATTCGCTTAGCATGAAAGCCAAATGAACTTGCTAACACTGAACCACAGAACCGAACCAGCCAGGCCCCGCAGCACTGACTGGGGCAGGTCTCATCACACGGGTGGCATCCTGCCCCACAAGAAGTAGAACTTGTTCTTTCTCTGGTGACTGGCTCCCAAAGAGGAAGAAGAATGTAACCAAGCTGATCATGCTCAGTGTATTATTTTAAATTGATCAATCAGATAAATCACCACCTCCAGGAACAAAGGAGATACACTCATCAAGTGCTTTCACATGCATTAATTAAATTGTTACATGCCAAGCTATATCCAAGGCTGAAGTGTTATTCATCTTTCTATTATCCATTTATATGGTGCCTATCCATATTGTCAGCATACCATATCAGAGGGTCAGCAATGAGATTAAATGACAAAAGTACACTCTTCCAATAATAACATGCACAACAAAATGCCAATAATGTTGAGGGGAAAATGTTTTAACAGAATTCTCTTCCCTTTATCAAATATCTCAGGAGAAATTAATGTCAAAGAAATAAAAGCAAAGTCATGAGACATTACATTTCAAAGAAAGTAAAGTTGGAAATAAAATGATCTTTTAAAAAATGTTTATTATTGATTTCAGAGAGGACGGAAGAGGGAGAGAGAGAGAGAGACAGAAACATCAATGATGAGAATCTTTGATTGGCTGCCTCCTGCACGCCCCCTACTATGGATCAAGTCTGCATATGCCCTAACCGGGAATAGAACCATGACTTGCTGGTTCATAGGTTGATGCTCAACCATGGAGCCACGCTGGCAGGGCTAAAATTCTCTTGCTTGTGTGGGTTAAAATTCAAAGAAATTAAAATCCAAATTTTATCTTCTTCAACTTCTTATTCTGCTCTGTATCAGCTGGAGGGGATTTCCATGCCTGGGTAGAATCAGGGGTCTTTTAGCAACGGCAGCCTAAGTTATATCTCACTGGAATGGGCACAGTTCCTACAGGCCTCTCAGTTAGAAAATAAAAACAGCACGTCTGTAATGTATCTTTTTTCCCTTAAGAGTCTATAGATTTAGTAGAAGATGCACAATGATCTTAGCACTAGCCCTACAGCCACCGCATTCAGAAAACAAGCCAATTCCTAGCAGGCATCTCAAGCCAAATATGTATTCAAAACCGGTACTCTCTGTGGCCAAAGACTATTGTAGAGACTGCAGCCTCACCCCAATGCCAGCTGATGGACACAAGAGCCCAGAACCTGTGGCCTGTGGATTAACACCCAGTGAGGAGGAATCTCCTAGCTGCAGGCCAATTTCCGCTCGATAGCACCTTGCCCTTACCATTTCCAGGAAGCGCTGCCCCTGGGTGCTGCCTCCTCTCTCAGGCAAAGCAAGGAGGGAGGTGCTGCCTTCTTGCAAAGTTTAGAAACATGCACTGGCAACATCCTCGGTCATCAGACCTGATTTGAGGAGCTATTCTTTCCCACCCAGATATTCAAAACCTTTTAATTCCTGTCCCCTTTGAACTTTAGGTGCCTGCACAGTGGTATTGCAATGAAGGTGAATTCCTTCTACAAACAGAGCACCCACAATAATACTGAGCATGTCGACTCCTGTGCTGCAATGGCTTTTCCCGCTGCCTCTTCCTCGGGCCTAAGAAAACCATGACCTGGGAAATATTTCTTCATCTTATTTATTTATTTGTTTGTTTGTTTATTATTTTTTAATCCTCACCCTAGGATATTTTTCCATTGATTTTTAGAGA
The DNA here is from genome assembly GCF_964212035.1 of Myotis nattereri. Lineage (NCBI taxonomy): Eukaryota > Metazoa > Chordata > Mammalia > Chiroptera > Vespertilionidae > Myotis > Myotis nattereri. The sequence continues at coordinate 190,758,802 of NC_138076.1, forward strand.
GAGTGGAAAAGAGAAGACAGAGATATTTATCCATGTGAGAGAAACACATAGATTGGTTGCCTCCTGCACACACCCCGACCAGGGCCCAGGCCGGAGAGGAGCCTGCAACCACGGCATGTGCCCTCAACCGGAATTGAACCCAGGACCCTTTGGTCTGCAGGCTGTTGCTCTATCCACTGAGCCAAACCGGCTAGGGCTCCATCATATTTAAATAACCACTTTCTAACAGCCTTAGGGACAGGGAGAGAATGACTCTTGAGCTACATGAAAGCAAACTTAGTTTATCCACCCCGCCCTCTTTTGCCCTTAAAGATAGTTCAAAATAACATGAAAGAGAAATAAAAATCAGCTGTCTGTTTACATTACCACCTAGACCTCGCACTCGTACATCAAAGACTAATCTCTCACCAACGTTCTGTGGCCCAGAGAGAGCCCAGCTGCCCCACAATTTAAGAGCCGAAAATATGTTTGCACTCCTTTAATACCTAAAGGGAAAGTGTATGAAAAGACTGTCTCTTTCTCCCTGTAATTGAATCCTTGCCTCAGCGCTGTTTGTGAAGTCCTCTTCAGCCTGCGGGACTCTAAGACCCGCTCTTGGTCCCCGTGCCCATGCCAAGGCCCTCTTACTGCCTCTGAGTGGCTTTTCCAAGGTCTTTCCCCCCAGGCACCGCTTCAAAAGCCAAGTGCACATAAAAACCCACCTGGCCCAATATAAGCCTTCACCAGCTGCCAAGACTGAAATGTCCTGCACACAGATCAAGGCCCAGGGCCAAGGCCAATCCCTGGCCTCTCCAGAAGCCTCAGTCACTCCATGTGTATTCATTGCTTCTCTCTAAGTGTGTTCCTGATTGCTTACATGCTAATTTTCTGGCCAAATGCATCAAATGTTGGAACTTTGAAGGGACACCCAATAAAAAGTACCCTTCCTCCTTTTCTAGGTGCAAAACAAATTAATAAGATAAAGGAACGGAAGAAGGCCAAATTATTCATTGATTTCTGCTAAAGCTGGGTTGCAGGATGCAGCTTAATAGGAGAGTCAGAAGAGTTTTCCTGCACTAAGCTGCAGAATAAGATGCCACAGTTCGGGTCCAAAGTCAGCTTGCCTCACAGGGGTGGGAGCGTCAGCCTGCCCCCAGAGCAGACCTGTGCTGGCTGGAGTCCACAGAGGAAAGGGGACAGGAACATGCCCACTACATTTTCCCCAAATTTGTCAATGAAATCATGTCCTCCTCAGTTCAGAGCTAAGAAAGGTCAGAGAAAAGCCAGGTATTACACTAATGCAATTCCCTTCACCTAGAAGTTCAGTGTTTGTTTCTTTTTTAAAGTTTTTGTTTTATTATTATTTTTTATTGATTTCAGAGAGGAAGAGAGAGGGAGAGAAACATCAATGATGAGAGAGAATCATTGATTGGCTGCCTCCTGCACGCCACCTTCTGGGGATCCAGCCCACAACCTGGGCATGTGACCTTGACGGAATAGAACCTAGGACCCTTTAGTCCACAGGCCTATGCTCTATTCACTGAGCCAAACTGGGTAGAGCCTTTTATTTTAATCTAGTAAAACATATGTATGTATTACTTGGATAATTAAATACCTTGATTTTTTAAAAACCAAGATAATAGAAGCTGCTACTTTGTGGGACTGGGTTTCTATTATTACAATTTGGAAGTCTAATGGTAAGATTTCTTGGGCATCATTTATTACAGTGATGGTGAACCTTTTGAGCTCGGCCTGTCAGCATTTTGAAAAACCCTAACTTAACTCTTGCCGTGTCACATATAGAAATTATTGATTTTAGAGAAGGGAGAAGGGGAGAGAGATGGAAACATCAACAATGAGAGAGAATCATTGATGGGCTGCCTCCTGCACGCCCTACATTGGGGAGCAAGCCCACAACCTAGGCAGGGAATCAAACCAGTGACCTCTTAGTTCATAGGTCTATGCTCAACTACTGAGTCACACTGGCTGGGTGGAGCAAGATTTAAATAAAAGTTTTTCTTCATCACAGAGACAAACATTTATAGCCTTCTCAGATTCCTTCTATTGCTCCTTCTGTTCTTTCTTTTCGTCAGTGCCTCACCCATTCGAGCCACATCCCACTTCCAGACTTGAATGAAATGGACACACCATGAGGTGTGACATTAATTTCCTGACTGGCTACAGAGCAGCCAAGTGGCCCCGCCTGGGAGTTCAGGGGAGTTGGCTCTGCAGAATAAACCTTGGCCAAGGGAAAGGAGACGGGAGGGAGCAGGCAGGTAAACGCCCTCTTTCTCTCTTTCTTGGACTACCATGAGGTGTCGCTTCTTCCTGCAACCTTTCTGAAGAATTCTTCCCGAGTGCTGAGCAAGCGTGCCTGCTAAAGGACCTGCTACTGGAAAGACCACTTTGCATCCTCCCTTCCCATTTGCCTCATCATTACCACCTGAAACTATTCCGGCTGGAGTCATCCTACTCTTGCCCTATGGTCAACCTCAGCGATTCATGCATCCAATCTCCCGCAAAGCTAACATTTGCCGGGTGTTTCTTACACTGCATATTCTATAGAAAGCCTTCCTCTTAAATATTCTTTGAGTTTCTTTCTCTTTCCTCAAAGGTTCTACAGCTCTGAGTTCACCCACCTCCACTTCCTCCTTTCTCCAATCTTCTTATAAAATGTCCTTCCAAGTCTCGGCCTCATTCTGCGGTGGGTAGAGTAATTTGGTCTCCTCGTGGCATTTTTATTCTCCTCACTGCCAATACCCTGCTTAATTCCACAAAGGCCCTCCAGTGAGCTGAGTGCACAAAGCATTCATTCTTCCTTGTAGACAAGAAGGGGGTATTGCCAGTACATCATTTTAATACATTTCCCCTCTGTCACACAGACATAAAACAAAATCTCAAGCAGGCAAGAAGTGGAGGGAAGAGAAAGCTATGTCAGGGTGAAGCAAATATGGGATCTAGAAAAGCACAGTTTATCGTGGTATCTGGCGAAGGGAAAGCATGTGGGGAACATGGATCTCAAGGGAGGGGCAGACGCAACATAAAACTGGGTTCAAATGAGGCCACATCGCCTGTGCAAGCGGAGGCCAAGTGAGAAAAGGTTTTCAGGAATACTGGGCATGGGCAACAGGAATGCGGTTTAAAACTCAGTAAATGTTATACTTAATAAACACCCCCACACGTTTCCTGCCAGGATCAGAACTGATCCCTGTGGCAAGGAGACTGATTATGAAAATTGGATAAATAGGTCACCTGCCTACAGTCCAGGGTTGAGGACCCAGCAAACCAATCAGTTCCCTAATCCTAGTATTTTCTCCTCACACTTAAAAATCATACATTCTACTTATGTATTAGTTTTCTATTGCTGCTGTAACAAACTTGGTGGCATGAAACAATACAAACTCAATACCTGTGGGATGAAAGTCCAACATGGGTCTCACTGGACTGACGTCAGGGTGTTGACCAGGCTGCTTCCTTGCTGAAGGCTCGAGAGGGGAGTCCTTTTCCTGGCCTTTTCCAACTTCTAGAGGCCGCCTGCACTCCTTGACTCATGTCCCCTGCCTCCATCTGCACAGCCAGCAAGAGTACGGTGAGCCTCTCATCACTTCACTGACCTCTTCTGCTTTCCTCCACTTTTCAGTTCCCTTGTGATTACCTGGAGTCCACTGGGGTAATCCAAATCATAACCTTCCTACTTGAAGGTGAGCAAATGAGCAAACTTAATTCCACCTGCAACCTGAGCTCCCCTTCGCCAGGTAGCATAACATCTTCACAGATTCGGGGGATTAGGATGTTTACATCTTTGAGGAGCCAGCATTCCGCCTACGACACAGTGATATAAGTACTATGGAGAAAGACCAAACAGGGGTTGGGGAGAGGAAGGGACCATTCTTCCATATCTGTGTCTTCCTCTGACCACAGCTGCAAAGGTTCTCTGCTTTTGCTTTTAAGAATTTATTTAATTAGATTGAGCCCACCTGCATAATTCAAAATATTCTCCCCACCTCAATGTTCATAAAATCACATATGTAAAAAGCCACTCAAGGCAACATAGTTACAGGTACCAGTAAGTAGGATGTAAACATCTTTGGGGAGCCATTATTCCGCATGCCACAATTTTATCAATGATGGAACTTTTTTAGGCACCTAAGCTTGTCAACGACTCCGGAATTTCCAACAGGTGCCCTGTCAAAGCCCTTATAGAGAAATCAACTTGTAGATGTGATTATTTTAATTTAGGAAAGCAGAAATGATGATATTTCGCTATTAGCTCCCTAGACTGGTAAAAATGTGTGCATCTTTTCTCTTTTCTTGACTAGGAAGTGAAGCAGCAGTATGGTGCCACCAGCACCATCAAGATACAGAAGAGTTACATCAGCTCAAATAATTCCCTGGCGTTGCCTGTGTGTAATTAACTTGTCTCCTCATCCCAAGCTCCTGGCAACCACTAGTTGATCTGGTCTCCATCCCCTTACTTTTGCCTTTCTAAGAACGACATGTAAATGGAATCATACGATTTGTAGTCTTTTGGGTTTGGCTTCTTTGACTGATCAAAATGCACTTGAGATTCACCCAACTGTTGGGTGTATCAATAGTTTTTCCCTTTTTATTGCCAAATAGTACTTCATTGTATGGATATGCCACAGCTTATCCATTCAATTGTTGATGGATATATATGTTTCCAGGTTTCAGTGATTATAAATAAAGCTGCAATAGACATTCATGTACAGTTTTGTGTGTGTGTGTGTGTGTGTGTGTGTATTTAAGTTTATATTTCTTTGGGGTAAACATCTAGGATTACTGCGTCATATGACAAGTGCATATTTATCTTTATGAGAAACTGCTAAACTCTTTTCCAAAAGGGCTGTACCATTTTGCATTCTTACCAGCAATGTATGAGAGTTTCAGTTGCTCTACAGCCTTGTCAGCATTTCATGTGAGTTTTATGTTTTGTTGTAGTTTGACTTGGGTTGGGTTTTTAGCCGTTCTAATAGGTGTGTGGTATTATCTCATTGTCGTTTGAATTTGCAATTCCTAATTACTAATGATGTTAAACATATTTTTATGGGTGTATGTGTCATCCATATATCTTCTTTCATGAAGTATCTGTTCAAAATATTTTGCCCATTTTTAATTGAGTTGCTTTCTTACTAATAAGTTTTGAAAGCTCTTAAAAATTTTGCATATAAGTCCTCTATCAGTTATGTGATTTGAAAATATTTCTCTTACTCTGTGGCTTGTCTTTTCATCCTCTTAACAGAAAAAGTTTTTAATTTTTTTTAAATTTTGTTTTATTGCTTAAAGTATTACAAAGAGTATTACATATGTCTCCTTTCCACCCCCCCTTGACATTCCCCTGGCCTCCCCCACCCCAGAGTGTCTTATGTCCATTGGTTGTGCTTATATGCATGCATACAAGTCCTTCGGTTGATCTCTTACCGCCCCCCCACCCCCTAACCCTCCCCAGCCTTCCCACTGTAGTTTGACAGTCTGTTCGATGCTGCAAACGTTTTAAATTTTGATGAAGTATAATTTATGCTTGTTTTCTTTCGTGGATAATGCTTTCAGTGTCATATCTAAAAATTCCCTCATTCAAAGTCACAAAGAATTTTTCCTAGAAGCTTCTAGTTTTACACTTTGCACTTAGTTCTATGATCCATTTTGAGGTGATTTTTGCATAAGATGAAAGGTATAAACTAAGGTTATTTTTCTTTTTTTTTTGTTTTCTTTTGGTTCCAACACCACTTATTGAAAGGACTATTCTTCCTACATTGAATTGGTTTTGCACTTTTGTCAAAACTTGATTGACAATACATGAGTGGATATACTTCTGAACTCTGTATTCTGTTCCATTGATCTTTGTGCCTATCCTTTCAATAAATACAACTCTCTTGATTACAGTAGTTTTGGTTAATTGATAAATCTATATATATTTTAAAGAGGACACTATTGCAACTAATCCCTTACTGGTTGCTGTTCTCGGAATGTACACAAGAGGGAAGATTAAAAATGGCAGCAGAGTGAGTGGATGCTACACAGATGTTGAGCCCAGGACCAAACTAGAATTACAACAACAACAAAAATCCTGAATAATCAACTGAAGACTAGCTGGAGAGAACTCTGGTAACCACGGACGGAAAGTGGAGACTGTGTAGAGCCGTGGTTCCCAACCTTTTTTTGGCCATGCCCCACCTAAGCATCTCTAAAATCCTGATGCCCCCCGTGACATATAATTCTTATTATTCAAAAAGTGAACTCCTATTCACGTGGAGGAAGCCTAACAGGCCATTAACTTGGTCTAAACAAGCTTCCAAAGAACATGGGATTCATGAAAGAGAAAAATAAAAGAACAAAAGGACAGTTGAAGTACTGAGGAGGAAATCACTAAGAAATTGTTAAAAAAATAACAATATGAAGTGATATGAAAAAAAGCAAATAAAGTTTCAAAACATATAATAGAGAACTGAAATGCATAAATATGTCACAATGTATATTTACCCTAGTGACCCAGTGCACAGATTCATGCACATTGAAAGGAAATTAATTAGAAGATGGCTGGAAGGGCAGGACTGGGCGAGAAGGGCCAGACATGCCCTAGAGCCAATCTCTCGTGGTCCCTCCCTGGCCAGCCACACCTGGGGTGGTGCCGAGGTTCGAAGGGCGTCTGTGGAGTGAGCAGAGTCCCTCTGGCAGGTGGGGTCCCTTGGCCTGGCCTGCGGGGGTCGGGCGAAACTGGCTCTCCAACATCCCCCAAGGGGTCCCAGAGTGTGAGAGGGCACTCTGCAAAGTTGCTGCCGTACAGGGTGTGGAATGCAAACGCAAGTGTGCAGTAAATCAGATTCGGGGCCAACAGTGCCCCAGCAACAGCATAACCAATGGCTGAAGGTAGAATCTCGCGGTCCTGTGAGGAATAGCGCTCCCTCCTCCCTGGTTCCGGGGTGCGTCACCCAAGAACCGCCACTGCCAAGTCACTGCAGCTCGGCAGCTCCTGCGTTGAGCATCTGTGCCCTGGTGGTCAGTGTGCGTCATACCTACTGGCCAGTTGACTGGTCAATTAACCTGCCGGGAGATGGTCCATGCTTGCTGTTTCAAGGGACCTGGCATATATGGCATACTGTTCTTAATATGTGTTTTAACCAAGGTCTCCTCTCTGAGAAAGGTTGTTTCCCCAGGTAGGGATTTTCCCCTGAAGTTAGGGAGGGAATAAAACCCCTCAACTAAGTGCCAGGCAGGTAATTAATCACTTTAACTATGAACAATCATGCTTAAGCTACATAATCTTTACTCCCTGGAATGGAGATAAGAAACGTCCTAACCTTTGTAATAGAGATTGATAGGATTGAATCAACTGGTATAAATACAGATGTAACAAGACAGCAAGACACAGAACTTAGAACACAGAACTTAGAACACAGAACTTAGAACACAGAACTAAGAAGACAGAACTAAGAAGACAGAACCTAGGCACAGAACCTACACAGAACGTTCTCTAGAGACAGAAGAACTTCGCTGGAGAGAACATGGCAAAAGATCCTGGACAGAAACTGGCCTCAGAACCTAGAGACAGAACCTAGTGAGAGAACATGGCAAAAGATCCTGGACTGAACCTGACTACAGAAATTGGCAAGAGAACCTGACTAGAACCTGGTGACTGAACCTGGCTGGAGAACCTGGACAGAACCTGGCTGGAGAACCTAGCGAGGGAACATGGCTACAGAACCTGGCTGGAGAACCTGGAGAACCTGGCTGGAGAACCTAGCAAGAGACCATGGACACAGAACCTGGCTGGAGATCCTAAACAGAACTTCGCTGGAGATCCAGACCAGAACTTGGCTGGAGATCCTGGCTAGGCTGCTGATCAACTGAACGCTGTCTCCGTGTCATTCCTTCTTCGCCGACTCCGTCCACACCTTTGGGGACCCCTGGACATGCTGGGATTGGACCCCAGCATTAACCTTTTCTTTTTTAAAAAAAAAATATATTTTATTGATTTTTTTACAGAGAGGAAGGGAGAGGGATAGAGAGTTAGAAACATTGATGAGAGAGAAACATCGATCAGTGCCGGGGTCCAACCCCAGCGGGTCCAGGGGTCCCCAAAGGTGTGGACGGAGTCGGCGAAGAAGGAATGACACGGAGACAGCGTTCAGTTGATCAGCAGCCTAGCCAGGATCTCTAGCCAAGTTCTGGTCAGGATCTCCAGTGAAGTTCTGGTTAGGATCTCCAGCCAGGTTCTGTGTCCATGGTCTCTTGCTAGGTTCTCCAAATTCTCCAGCCAGGTTCTGTAGCCATGTTCTCCAGCCAGGTTCTGTCCAGGTTCTCCAGCCAGGTTCAGTCACCAGGTTCTAGTCAGGTTCTCTTGCCAATTTCTGTAGTCAGGTTCAGTCCAGGATCTTTTGCCATATTCTCTCCAGCGAAGTTCTTCTGTCTCTAGAGAATGTTCTGTGTAGGTTCTGTCTCTCTCTCTGTCTCCTTCTGTCTCTTGCTGTCTTGTTACAACTGTATTTATACCAGTTGATTCAATCCTATCAATCTCTACTACAAAGATTAGGGCGTTTCTTATCTCCATTCCAGGGAGTAAAGATTAAGTAGCTTAAGCATGATTGTTCATTGTTAAAGTGATTAATTACCCACCTGGCACTTAGTTAAGAGGTTTTATTCCCTCCCTAACTTCAGGGGAAAATCCTTACCTGGGGAAACAACCTTTCTCAGAGACCTTGGTTAAAACACATAGTGCCAAGAAGGTGAGCAAACATTTTAAGAACAGTATGCCATATATGCCAGGTCCTTTGAAACAGCAAGGATGGACCGGCTCCCGGCAGATCAGCTGCCTCCTGCACACCTACCGGGGATGTGCCTGCAACCAATATACATGCCCTTGACCGGAACTGAACCTAGGACCTTTCAGTCCGAAGGCTGACGCTCTATCCACTGAGCCAAACCGGTTAGGGCAACTTAGCCTTTTATATACACGCAGTCCTCAGGTTACATCAGACTGGACTTACATAGTTTCATGGTTACGTCACCATCTCCCATTTATAGTATTTATAAAAAAAAAAGTTCTGTCATTTCGACATATGTACATATGTGCTTTATGTTTTTTATTATTTATTTACCACAAGGTCAGGAATTGTTATCTTTCTTTTAAATTTATTTTACTGTTTCACTTCATTACTGTTGTGTGTGTGCTCCATGTGAGGGACGTAGGTGCTTATGTATGTGGGTTCCGACTTACAGTGAAAATCACGTTACATCACACTATAGGAACAGATCTCCAACATAACCCAAGGACCTACAGTATATAGATACTGTATATGAGGCCCTAGAACCATAAGAAATGCAAAAAATTCACTGGTAATAACTCATTCTCCAATTGCCCCTCTTAAAAATCAAATTGCCCCCTTGTGGGGCATGTGCCCCACATTGGGAACCACTGATGTAGAGACTGGTAGGAAGGGCGGAGGCATGAAAGGGCTGGCCGGGCTCCCACAGGCAGCAGATGAAATTCCGGAGAGATATCTCAGCTGTGGGGGTTTGCTCTGAGAACTCTGGGGTCTAATCCCTAAGCTGCCCGTCCTCTCCCTCCCCAGCAGAGATGATCAGAACTGAGAAAGGTGCCCACATAACTTCTGGCTGTGAAAAGCAGCAGGGCTGCTGTCTGCCAGGGAAAGATGGCTGGAAATGCCAGCACCCTCTTAAAGGACCAACGCACAAAACTTCGTGTGCAGCCACTCACCTTGGGCTCTGGCAGAGAGAGGGAAGAGTGGACTGGAGCTATGTGAACAGAGCCAGGGTTAGGGGCTCTGGGGTTAGAGCTCAAAAGGCAGACACCCTGGTTTCCTGTGCTGAGTCATTCCCTCACGCTAGGGAGGTCACCTTTCTCAGGGAGATCTTTGCTATCCCGGTGGTTTTTGCCTGGGGGACTGGAGGGGGGGACACGGGGGAGGAGGCAGTTGACCCACACTATTGGAAAACATCATATATATATATATATATATATATATATATATATATATATATATTTAATTCCCTATTGTCCCTATTTTATCTAACTTTAGTATTGTTCAAACGCTTTCTATTGATGTATTTGCTTGGTACATTTTTTGTTACCTTTCTCTTCTTTTTTTAATTGTTCTTTTGATCCAAGTACTACATTTTCTTACATTTAAATCTCAGTATGTATTAAAATGTTTAGAACAAAAACAACAACAACAACACATTTCTTTGCCCTTTCATCCAACACGTTTTACTGAATTTATTGGGGTAACATTGGTCAATAAAATTATATACCCTTCAGGTGTACAATTCTATAATTTTTCCTTCCCTCCTTCCAATAAAAATGTATATACATCATCTGTATATTGTTTTGTGTATTCACCACCCAAAATCAAGTCTCCTTTCACCACCATTTATCCCCCCTTTACCCTCTTTTACCTTCCCCCTACCCTCTTTCCCTCTGGTAATCACCATAGTATTATCTGTGTCTATGAGTTGTTGTTTTTTGTTTTTGCTTAATCCCTGTACCTTTATCACCCAGCCCTGCAACCCCCCTCCCCTCTGACAGCTGTCAACCTGTTCTTTATAGGAGTCTGTTTCTATTTTGTTTGTTAGTTCATTTTGTTCATCAGATTCCACATATGCGTGAAATCATATGGTATCCATCCAATATTATTCCGGGTCCTCCAAGAAACAGCCATCCAGATGAAATTAGAGATATATAAGAAATGTATTAGGGACAAGTTATTAGGGAAAATGTAGAGGAAATGAGGAGAGGTCGGGAGAACTGTCCAAGGAGGTCTGACCCTGAGTGAAAGAGGACGGGAAGGGAGGGAGACAGAGGGAAACGGCCTTAGACTGCAGTGCAGCTCTAAAGAAAACTCCGCAAGGCCACTGGGGAGTCCTCAAACCAAAGTCACCAGCCACCCATCACCCAGGCTGGGTTAAAGCCACGCTTCCCAAGGCTGCTCCTGACCAATGACTGAGTGCAATGGTGACACTGAGGTAAGAGGATACCCGGGAGCCATGAGCACCCTTTGGCTGCTCTTTCCACGTGACTCACTCCACCTTGGCTTTTCCTAACTTAGACCTCTTACTTCTTGCACTGTCCGTCTGTGCATCCTTTCAAACCCATAATCAGATGTTTTCATTTATTGGGAGGGCTCTGTGGTAGGCAGTCAATAGGAAACAGCCTAAAGCAGTGGAGAAAAGTGACAGGGGGAGACATTTAGTATTTCCAGTCTAGGCAAAAGGAATTGGTGTCACTCTTAAAACCCCGCATTAGTTACCAGAACAAGAAACCCATTCCGCCTGGAGTATACTCCCTGCATACTTACCATTGAGTGACAGTAGGCAACGGGTAGTGGACTCAAGGGTTCAGAATTTCACTCATGAACAGAGAATTGACTCATAAGAGCTCTAATCATCCTCCAAAATTCCACACTGTAAAGTATACCAAAAATAACGTTAGCCTACAAAAGGCAGATGTTAGCAGATGGTTACCGTAGCCACTGAGTAAACTCAGGAGCACGTCCACAAAATGTCCAATTCTGTGGCACATGCATCCAGGCACCGGTAACAATGGACCATACACCACCTTCCTCAATCGTGTGCCTCCAGACCTCAGCCAGCGCCTTCCAGGGCTCTGTTCAACCACGTGGACGGCCCACCTTCTACTTTTTTGTTGGTTGGTTGGGGGCCGGGCAAATTCCTATTTATCTTTCAATGCTTAAAATCACTTCTCCTCAGCAAAGCCTCCCCAGAACTACTGTCCTTTCCCACGTATGCTCTCACAGAGGTTGTTCAAACCTATTTCATTGTTTGTAACTCATTGTACTGATCTCTCTCTCTCTCTCTCTCTCTCTCTCTCTCTCTCTCTCTCACACACACACACACACACACACACACACACACACTCACACCTCTGAGCTCCTTGAGGGCAGGAATAATGTTTTCATACGTAATACTTAGCACACAGTAGGCACACAATACATTTTTATTGGAAGGAAGGAGGGAAAGAAAAAAGGAAAAATGACTGATACAGAACTCCTCCTCGGGGAAGATATTTGCCTGAACCTTGTGCAAACGTGCATCCTCAAAATTACATTAGGCAATTCTTTCTCACACCAGGTGTGAGAGCCATTGTTCTCACAGCTACTTTAGCTATCTTAATGACTCGGCCGGATGGCTACAGATTATGCCAGGCACTAATGCAGTTGCACCATACCCAACATGGTCTGGTTCTCATTCGATTAATTAAGATGTATTGTGCTCTGGAATGAGGCACTGCCCTCAGAAACAGGTCTAACACAGCAGCCCTGAGGAAAACATACCTATTATTCCCAACGTGGGCCATGTTACATCAGATTACTAAAGAGTGTTACAACATGCCCTTGGCTTTGAATTGTTCTCAGTGCTCTCGAAGTAAAGACTCATGTGTAGTCAGTGTGCACTCCACACAGAACAGAACAACCAAGGAAAGCAAATACAATGTTCCATCTGCTAAAGCTAAATGGGAGAATGTGTTTATATGAATACACTATGCAAATTGAGAGAGAACTGGGAGTGATGTGAATGGATGCTGAGAAATATCAGTGAACAGGGAGGGAAGGACATATTTTGAAAAGTTGCCACATGTGTATAAATCAGCTTCCTCCAATTAGGCATAATATTGGACTTGCACTCCTATTAGTAATAACTAACATTTTGTAGCACTCCCATTAGCCACCATTTCATACATTATAATAATCTATCTATATATAAAAGCCTAATATGCAAATTGTCCCCACAGGAGTTCGACCAGGAGACTAATTGCTTGCTATGATGTGCGATGACCACCAGGGGGCAGTGAAGAATGAAGAAAGGCCCCAGCCAGCAGCCAGCAGCAGGGAAAGGGAGGCCCCGGCCTGCAGCTGGAAGGCCCTGATTGGCCCTTATCGCCAGCCAGGCCTAGGGACCATACCCATGCACGAATTTCATATACCGGGCCTCTAGTATATTTATAAAGCAGTTGGTCATGATAACTACCTGAGGGAAGTTATTAGTGTCCTTCATAAACTTAGAGGTTAAGCCAGGCATCCTATACCATAATAGTGACCCAACCTTCAAGCTTGTTCTGGCTCAGCTGAAGGAGACATCTGCAATGTCCCATTGGGGAAGATGGCCTTTGATTTCAACTAGGCAGATCCACTTTCCTCCCATCCACCCCACTCCCATAGCAGCTGTGGGTGCCCACCCATAGAGCAACAAGACTTTCCAGGGCCCGAAAAGAAGACCTAAGGCTCAACTGTTCTTTACAGAATTACCTCCAAAACAGCAAAACAGATAAGTGAGAAAACTCCCCTGGGAGCTCTTTAACTGCACAAAGGAGATGACCTTTTTAATGAAAGCCCCTCACTAAATAAGCAAATTAGCAAACATCACTTGGCTCCTATCTACCTACAACAGCCGTGGGGGATCCAGCCAGTTTGAAATGAATAAAACTAAAAAAAAAAAAAGACCGTACCCTTTTATGTAATGATGTTTACTTTGAATTTATATTAGTTCACACGAACACTCCATCCATGCTTTTGTTCCGGCCTCCGGTCCAGTTTAAGAACCCATTGTGGCCCTCGAGTCAAAACGTTTGCCCACCCCTGAAACCTTCCCCAAAGTAAGCTGGGTCACCCCTCCCAGGCAAATCATGGAGGAAATAGGAAACCAACACAAACACATTTAGCAAATATAAAACTTTTGAGCAGGCCTTCTCACCCACCTTGCAAGAAGGTGGCCTTTGAGAAACTCCTTAATCTGCAGGGAGCTAAAAGCAAAAGGAGGTTCAGAGGCAAGCTTATATTTTTATAAACTTCCTTGGGCCTACCAAGTTCCTCTTACCATAAAGAAGGGATTCTCTATCCTTAAAATGTTATTTGTAGTCTGCCACACACACACACACACACACACACACACACACACACACACACAATGTCTACTAATTATAACTAAGTAGCATCCACTGTTTGTCTTCTTCCCAAAGCTACTTCGAAAGTGATCCTGTTCTTTGCATCTTGCCTGCGGAGAGTGAGGTGCAGAGAAGTACAGAGATTTTCCTGTTCTCATTCCAAAGTTTAGCAGGGGCTTTGTTCTGTTTCTGTTCTTAATGAAACAATTATTAAAGATTTGAGGGTATCGTTTTTCCATAAATGGCAAGATATTGCCGGCCAGAAATATTTAATCACTATACCGCCTTCCAATCTGGCAGAAAGGGGAAGAGAATGATTTTGGATCAAGTGTCAGACTGAGCCAGCTGGCCTTGTTCTCACTGAGAGTATTTACAAGAATAACAGGACAGCCTCTAAACCAGCGATGGCGAACCTTTTGAGCTCGGCGTGTCAGCATTTTGAAAAACCCTAACTTAACTCTGGTGCCGTGTCACATATAGAAATCTTTTGATCTTTGCAACCATAGTAAAACAAAGACTTATATTTTTGATATTTATTTTATATATTTAAATGCCATTTAACAAAGAAAAATCAACCAAAAAAAAAATGAGTTCGCGTGTCACCTCTCAAACGCGTGTCATAGGTTCGCCATCACTGGAATAGAATGTAGGATTAAAAGAAATAACATAGATAAGTGGCTTAGCACACACTGACTGCTCCATAAATATTGGCTATGTTATTATTTATTAAATGGAGAGAGAGAACATCTGCTTACCAGACTATTGGGTGTGTGTGTGTGTGTGTGTGTGTGTGTGTGTGTGTTTCCTGTGTGCAGACTATAGCAAAATGCAACAGGCACTTCAGGGAGGTATAAATCAAAAACCTAATATTTTGAATCATTTTAATATTTCTTCCCATTATAAACGAGGGACAGTCATAGGTGACTATTAAAAAGGAGTTGATAGAAACAGTACGGAAAGTTGCAACAGACAGTCCAGATTATAACCTACTAGTAATATTCAGTCACTTGCATTCTAGTGTATTTTTTCCAAATGAGGGGAAGTGGGAGAGACATAGTTAATAAGTGAGAATTTTCAGGTCACACTGCGCACATCTGCCCTTCCCCGTGCAGGGGAGAAGGGCTGAAGGCTACTGCCTTAAGGAACCTTGAAATTTGTAGTTGTGTTAAAGCTTCAATTACCTGTTTGAGCCAGATTTGTAAGAAACTTTGGAATGGCCAACCCATTTTTCTTTTTTGAAACAGAGAGTTGGATATTGAGTTAGCACATCTAGTTCAGAGGAAAGCTATGTTATGTTATATTTTTATAATCCATGTAAATAGTAATTAAACATCTTCTAATATAAGAGGAGTGAAATTACCTGCCCAACATCAAGATGAAAAATTCACTACAAAGAGACAGCTATTATTCAATGTGATCACATGAAACTTAGCATAAACTAATAAAATAGATTTTTCCCCTTTTAGAAATGTTTAGCATATGATATTATCTTTACCCTGCAAGTTATATATATTGGAATGTGTGTATGTATGTGTGTGTGTGTGTGTTTATACATATATACATATACATAAAATATATATATATACATATATATATATATATATATATATATATATATATATGTATATATATATATGCTAAAGGCCCAGTGCAGGAGCCCTCAGGGGATGGCCTAAGCTGCAGTCTGGCCTCCCTCTGCGGGAGGTGACCAGGCTGATCAGGGGAAGGTGCCGCCTCCATCACCCTGCTGCTGCTACCACTGCCAGCTGTGGCAGCTGTGAGGCCTGAGCCCCGGGCCTCGCAGCCACTGTGGCTTTGTCCAGATGGACGTCCAGAAGACATCCGTCCTAATTAGCATATTACCCTTTTATTAGTATAGATATATACACTTTTTTTCCTCAACTTCTATGCCATGTTACATTCCACCTCACCATTTTTTTCTCCCAGAATCTTTTCCCTAAAAGTATCCCCACCTCCTCCATAATCACTTGGCCAGGCCTGGGTCTGGGGCTCCCAGCCTGCCCCTCCCACATCCTCACATGAATGAGGTCTCTGCCAACTTCAGGTGGGACCACAGAGGCCACTGGAACTGGGTCTGTGGGAAGAACCTGCTTCCTTCCTTCTGCTCTGGGATCCCAGGCATGGCTGACGGGACAAGAGTCATAGAGGGCAGCACTGGACAGGCTGAGGAGCAGGAGCCATTTGAGACACTTGGCTCTGGCCTCCAGGGCAGCTGGCCTGCAGCCGGGCTCCCCTCTGCCTCTCTATCCCCGACTCCTGCTCAACCGCCAGCTCATCACCTGGGCCTGGCCTCTGGGCAAGGATGCAGCTGGGCCAGGCCTGGAGCTCTGCAGGCTAATCATTCATTCATTCATTCATTCATTCATTCAGCATACATGTATTCAGCACCTGTGTGCCAGGCACTGTCCTGCAGACATGGCAATGAATGAAACGGACCCACTCCTGGGGAAGAGACAGACCAAAATGTACAATTTCACAGTGCACAGGGGCGGGAGGGGAGGGGGTGGGCGGGTAAAAAAGGGAACCATTCTTGGGTGGACATCAGGGAGGGCCCTCCTGAGGAAGGACAGGTGAGCTGAGACCTGAAAGAGGAAGTGGAAGAATGTTTAGCTGGAGGGCACAGCAGGGACCAAGTTCCCGAGATGGGAAACAGCGCAGTGCGTCGGAAGCAGGGAAGAGACCAAGCAGCCAGGCTGCCCTGGAGGGAGTAAGGAGAGCCTAGCCAGCTGGCCTGTGAGCTGGGTCCTCCATCCTCCCAGAGACAAGACAGTCCCAGCCGACAAGCCCCCCAGTCCCAGAATGAGGGGCTTCTCCTGCCTTCCAAGCCAGAGGAGTGGCCCAGGGGACTTGGGCCACAGAGGTCTTGAAAGACCCACCCCCCAACCTCTTGGGGGCCCCAGCTAGTCACACACAGGGGTCCTCTCACTGGACCCCCTTCTTAGGTGGACAAATGGAAATCACTGCACTAACTGGCGCCTGGATGTTCCCAGGCCTGGCCTCAAATCCTGCCGCCAGCACAAGCCAGCCGAGGGACTTCTGCCCTGCGGAGCCTCGGTGTCCTCATCTGTAAAATGGGACAGCTCTGCCTTTCGAGTTGTCTTGATAAAGCGGTTAGCACAGGGTGTGGCACTCGGTAGGGGCCTAATCAGGGTTATTACATTAAATTACCACGATTAGAAACAGCCAAAGGGCTGCACATTCCCACAGCCTCAGCGGACTGCGACCTGTAAGGGTGGCGGGGAACTTGTCCCCTTGCCAGCGGTTCCCCAGGCAACCCGCGTACCAGGAACCAGGTCCGTGTTCCACAGATGCTGCATGAATGAATCAATGAAAATAAATGAACTAAGGTGCAAGTGAATGACCAGCTCCCGCCCCACGCAAGGACATTCAGCTCAGGGGTCCTGCTTCCCGGGTGCGGGGGCCTGGGATTCCGCTGCTCCGCCTCCGGGCAACACCCGGATGTGCTGTGCGCCTCAGTTTCTCCCTCTGTAAGCCCGAGGTAAATAAGGGCAGCCTCCGAAGTTGGAGGGAATCTCCTGGCAGCCCTGGGTGCACAATCCTCTTGTGCCGAGGCCAAATGCACTCCCCGCCCCCGTTCTGCCCCCAAGACATATTTTTAAAATATTATTTACAGTTGCTATCCAGTAAAGGATACATTTCAAATGTATCTTGATTAGACGATCATGCGCGTAACAAAAGTTCCTTTCCTTGAAAATGTCTGCAGGAGCTCAGAACACATAATAACCACTTTACGGTAACACTGATACTCTTTCCGTATTCCAGCTTTTGCCTGCTTCTTTTTTTAAGACACAAAGAGTATCCATCTCCTCAATTTCCCTAGCTTTCATGCCACTTGACAATAGCAGAATGCAAATTACTCAAAAACTACATATTTAAGTAACCACTGTATAATAGGAGGTTAGCAGAGGTGTCCTGGGAAAAAACCCCGACTCAATGACCCTGGGCAAGATGTGTATTCTCCCCATTCAGAGTCTCCCAGCCCTATCTGTCCCCACCTGCCAAGCCAACTTCCATCTCTTTGTCTGCCCCGGAACACCCACTCCCGGAATCTGTCGCTTGCAGAGCTACCAATCAGAATCGGTGCCTTGCTCAAAAATCCGCAAGGACTTCTCTATCAGTTAAGATTTGCATTTGGCAGCTAGTAACAGAGCCCAGAAATAATAGCGGCTTGAACAAGATAAAAGTTTAGTTTTCTTTTCTGTAAAGGAACTCTGGAGATAAGCGATGCAGAGCTGGTGTGGCATCGCCTATAGTTCCTGTATCTTTCTGCTCCACAATGCACCTTCTGTCCTCAGAACAAAGGATGCCTCCTCAGGTTGCATCCACCTTACCCACCTTCTAGGCAGCCAGAGGGGGACAGACAGGCAGATGTCAAACTTGTTAGCAAATGCCTTCAGGGCCTAACACGGGCTAGCATACTTCATGAGCACTCCTTAATAATTGCCAGATCCACGAATGAATTCATTCTGAAGTAGGGCAGTTTATCTTTTATGAAACTTTACTTAATCTTAACAGTATACTCAGGGCATCATATTAGAAACTAGGGTATAAACTCTTAAAAGGACACCCTGTTTTAGAATCTTATATAATAAAACCCTAATATGCAAATCAACTGAACGGGGGAACAACCGACAGAACGATTGGTCGCTATGATGCGCACTGACCACCAGGGGGCAGACGCTCAACACAGGAGCTGCCTCCTGGTGTTCAGTGCGCTCCCACAGGGGGAGCCCCACTCAACCAGAAGCCAGACTCACAGCTGGCGAGTGCAGCGGCAGTGGCGAGAGCCTCTCCCGCTGCCTCCACTGCAGGTGGACGGTAAGGAGCGAGGAATCCCAGACTGTGAGAGCCCCAGACTGCGAGAGGGATGTCTGCCTGCCGGCTTAGGCCCGATCCTCCCGGGGATCAGGCCTAAGCTGGCAGGCAGACATCCCCCAAGGGGTCCCAGATTGTGAAAGGGCACAGGCCAGCCTGAGGGATTCCCCCCAACCCAGTGCACAAATTTCATGCACCGGGCCTCTAGTATCTATATAATCAGCTTGCCACAGTGCTTAAAATGCCGGGAATTAAAGATTTATTCTTTGGGATTAAGAACGTAAGAGGTACTGTATTTTTAGTAAAAGGCACTGTATTATGCTGGGGGAGCAGGGAGAGTTCAATATGTATAAGGCAACTTCTAACATATGCAAATATAAGGTGTGTGCCAAGCCAGCTCAGCCAAGGGTTCTGCAAGCCTGAGGGAGGGCGGTGAAGGATGAAGAAATGACAGACAAAGAGAATAAGCTGGGTCTAGGTGGATCTTCCCATGTCTGGCTGAGGCCACAGAGAGAGATCCAGAGGCAAGCTGAGCCTTTATTTTATAGCCACAGGTAAACAAGGTAGTGGTCACCATAGTTACAGTGTTGTTGTGAGTTTCACTTGTTTTGGCAGCACTTGCTGCACCTCCCACAGCCCATTAGCTACCCAGGTAAAATCTAGGGAGGTCATAAGGCCAAGCTTAATTATGCTAAGAGGACTGTGCCCTCTAAGCTGGGACCTGTTTGTGGCTTTGCCAACAGGTCTGTCCGAGGCTTAACCTTATAGCCGCGCCCTACAAAAGTGCACACAAAAAATAACACAATCAGCAGTATAGAAATGTCAAGATTAATAGGCAGTTCAGAAGATAGAAGTCTACAGGCAACTTTTGGTAAATGTGTGAGTCAAGTGATTTATTAGTGCCCTAACAAGGCCCAAACAGAATCAATAATTTTAGGAGAGGGAGGAAAAGCTGCCTGGACTGGTCAGAGAAGCTCCTGGGGGCGCCCTAATGGGCCCCGGTTGCCTGTGTGACGCAGTTTGGGGTAGAAGGCTTAGAAAAAGAGTGGCAGGCAACTGGAGAAGAGGAGCAGAAAGTATAAGGAAAACCATCTGTTGCACAATGCAGACCAACGACAGCGTGGATGTCATACAGGAAGTGTCACATCAAGAATCGGGGAGCTGCCCACTAGATGGATAGCCTTGGGCACCTGACCTCCCTGGGCCTCCTCTTCCTTAAAGGAGAGGTTGGTGGTCCCTTACCAGCATTAAAATGATCATCCCTGGATACTAATACCTCATGCTGTGGCCAGTCCGGAAGAGGCTGTTGAGAGGAGGAGAATGGATATTTAAGATGTAAGAGGCGTGAGACACGGGAAGACAGGACGTAGGAGCCACTGTGAGGAAACAACCTGCCAAGCCAAAGCGGCCTCTCGCCTGCTCCGCCGCAGAGCGCAGGAGGTGTTATTGTAGAAGCACATTTAGGACTTACTCTGGGGAGCCTGGGGAAGGCCTCTTCTCATGAGAAGGAGTTGCAGCATATTCCAGAGTAAAAACATAATAAAATAGTGAGCATACACATAACTATTATTTTTACACATATTAAATACTTTCCAGAGAAAGATGTTCTTAAGATATGAAGTGAGAGGAAAAGCAAGAAAAAGAATAAAGGTACGTAAAGTGCTTGGCCCACAGCCTGGCCCATAGAGGCCCTCACCACCATCATTGCTAACAAATGAAAGGTCTCAGGGAGACCTTCCCTTTCCCCACTACATAGCCACCTTCACGTTCTCACTTGTTGGGTCTCCCATTCACCCAGTCTCCTTCACGTGGTGCCTCCTCATCTCCATGGCTGAACACATCCATCAGAAGACATTAATGGGATTCACAGCTCTCCTCAGGTATCTAACCCCAACCCTGGGCCCCAAGCCTGGGTATTCAGCTGAGAGTATGTTAGAGATAAGCAGGTAAGTTCCGCCCTTCTCACCTTCCATCAGCAGTATTCTCTCTCTCTCTTTTTAATTATTTTTTTATTGGTTAAGGTATTACATATGTGTCCTTATCCCCCCGTTGCCCCCTCCACCCACCCACCTCCACTCATGCCCTCACCCCCCTGTTGTCTGTGTCCATTGGTTAGGCTTATATGCATGCATACAAGTCCTTTGGTTGATCTCTCCCTCTTACCCCGACCCGCGCCTCCCTTCGCTCTGAGGTTTGACAGTCTAATCCAGTGATGGTGAACCTTTTGAGTTTGGCGTGTCAGCATTTTGAAAAACCCTAACTTAACTCTGGTGCCGTGTCACATAGAGAAATTTTTTGATATTTGCAACCATATTAAAACAAAAACTTATATTTTTGATATTTATTTATTTAAATGCCATTTAACAAAGAAAAATCAACCAAAAAAATGAGTTCGTGTGTCACCTCTGACACGCGTGTCATAGGTTCACCATCACTGGTCTAATCAATGTTTCTCTGTCTCTGGATCTGTTTTTGTTCATCAGTTTATTCCACAAATGAGTGAGATCATGTAATATTTATCTTTCTCTGACTGGCTTATTTCGCTTAGCATAATGCTCTCCAGGTCCATCCATGCTGTTGCAAATGGTAGAAATTCCTTCCTTTTTACAGCAGCGTAGTATTCAATTGTGTAGATGTACCAGTTTTAGCAGTACTCTCTCTTGAGTGAAGATTTATTTTATTTGTTTTACCGATGGAGGGAGGAAGGGAGGTGAAGGGCAGAAGAGAGAAAGGAAACAAAGATAAAATTCAGAAGTTATTTCAGGTCGGGGTTTGTCTCGGGGCTGATTATTTAAAGCTGTAACTTTTTTGTCCAGCCGGCATGGCTCATGGGTTGAGTGTTGACCTATAAAACAGGAGGTCATGGTTCGATTCCCTGTCAGGGCATGGGTTCCAGGCTCTATCCCCAGTGACGGAGTGTGCAGGAAGCAGCCTGTCGATGATTCTCTCTCTTCATTGATGTTTCTCTCTCTCTCTCCCTCTTCCTTCCTCTCTGAAATCAAAAATATTTTTAAAAAATAACGCTATAATTTTTTAGAAATATAAAAAACTAAGACTTTTCCTAAAGACAGAACTACTGTGATTGGGGCTTGGAATCACAGGTCACTTGGATTAGCTTCAAAGAACCTGCGTTGATAGCTGAGGAAATGAACAAACAGCGAGCCATGGGTGTTCTAACACCTACCTGTAAAAGCTTCAAAGGGGGCTTCTCAGTGGGTGACAGACCAACTCTAGGGCATTATACCAGTGTAGCCAGCAGAGGTCTCTCTTTTACTAATCTTCAATTAAAAAACAACAACAACAAAATACAAGCCCAGCCAACATGGCTCAATGGTTGAGTGTTGGCCTATGAACCAGGAGGTCACGGTTTGATTCTGTCAGGCACATGCCTGAGTTGTGGGCTCCATCCCCGGTATTTCTCTCTCTCTCTCCCTCGCCCTTCCTCTCTGAACTCAATAAAAATATATATTTAAAAATAAATAATTAATTAAATAATATATATTTTTAAGTCCCTGTGGGTTCATTTTTATTATCTCTCTTTCTGATGTCTCTTTCCAAAACCTAGTAAATAGTTAATCCTTTGGCCAAAGTATTAGTAAACACTGAATCCAGCTGCTCAGTAAAATGATTAAAATGCTGAGCTAGTTTTGAAGAAAATGATTCAGTATTCACCCCTAAGCTGTTCATATGCTTAGAAGATACTCACCAATTGTATTGGCAAGGGACAAAACATGGGCGAGCTTCTAAATGACAAGCAATGGGCTCATTATGGCAATGAAAACAGACTGCAAGCTAAACAAGGGCAGGGTGGAGCGGAAGGGGTGAGGAGGGCTTATTCCGCCCTCCAGTGCAGCGGACTGACACCCGCCATGGTGCCTGCGTGGCACTCCTTCAAAACCTGAGATGTATCACTTGTGGCCAGTATCTGTTCCGAAGGTCCCAGGACTTCACGTCCCCCTCACTTACTGAAAAACCATGTGCCCAGAGCTTTAGAACATTTTTATATTGGTTATGTGTGTGAAGAATGAAGGTGCCAGCCTGCACTTTCTTTCCCGCATCCTATGGGAACGATCCCAATGCAGTACTAAGGTTTTTGACTTGAATAAGACGCAATGAGGAAATAAACAAGTTGAACGGAAGCTGCTCAAGTCACTCTCAGTCTCCAACGGCTTCCCACTGCTCTTGAAGTCAAGTCCGAAATTCCTAACATGGCTTTAAGAGCCCATCGCCATCCGGACTTTCCCAGCACTCCATTCACATCACCCGTGCCTGCTGCCCTTGGTTCATGGCATCCCAGCCATAAGCACCTTCTTTCACTTCCCCCAAGTCCTTCCCTGACTTGGGGCCTTGGACGGTGCTCTGCTTGGATCGCTCTTCTTCCCCTGCTGCCTCCAACTGCTTAACTCCTGCTCAGCCTCCATGTCTCAGCTCAAAGGTCATTGCCTTAGGAGGGACTTGCGAGCCCCCATCACTAGGTGAGGACCCCTGTTCCAAACCCTTATAGCGTCCACTACGGAGCAACCACTACAACACAGGGGACTTTCAGAAAACCAGAAGGCACTGCGTGGGGGGTGGATTTTTAAAGGCTTGTTTCTTTTGGATAAACATGGCTGGCCTGGGGAGAGCTTGGATTCCCGCCCGTGCTGGCGCCCTCCGCTGGACACCTTTGTAGGAGCACAGAGCAGGGGCTCTGAGGTCCCTTCATGGCACTCACCCTTCAGAACACTCACCTAAATCCCACTAAATGGCTGATTCCCTGTCCATCTCCTCCAACACCCAGGAGCTCCACGGGGTAGGGCTCCTGTCTGTCATGTTGAAGACAGCGAGCCTGGCCCATAGCAGGGACTCCATGAGTCTTCATGCAACAATAAAGCAGTGTTTAGTCCCACTAAGCAACCATGAAGTTATACTTTCACATGCTTTTCTTTTCTAGGGAGATCATAAAAGTTCACTCTTCAGCCTACACTATTGTACTGTCATCTTCCTCTGACTCCTGTGAGTACGCAATTTGCGGCCAAAAATCAGTAATCTAGCTTCCCCTGGAAAAAAACCTGATCCATAGGGATGGACTGCGTGATCTTGACTAGGAAACAAATCACAGGATTGGAAGCCAAAAGGAACCTATAAATCACCTTGCCTAACTTCCTCACTTTACAGGAAACCAAGGATTAGAATTTTCTCATTTGCAAAATGAAAGTGGATGCAGTGATCTCCCATCCTCCGTATTCTGAGATTCTACCGTTCGCCCAGGCCCGGCCCACGGAGAGTGACAGCTCCAGACCGGCCTGCTAACTTGAAATTTAAAACGATCTCCCCCAGCACTATGCCCTAAGTAACTAAACTATGGGCAGGGAGTTGAGCCGTTGAATTCCAGGCCGAATCCTGGTGTGCCAAATGCCAAAGATCAAGGAATGTGAGGTTTGGGATAATGTTACCACCAGGATCCCATGTGGCAAAAAGATGGAATAGGCTCAATTTTCCATGGCTTGTTAAGATAGCCCTGAGTTAATGGGATGATATTTCTGCCCTTAATTTATGTGCCCTGGAAGCAAAACCATATACCCAAACACACAACACTCCTCATAATTCATGTAGGGACTTAATGATATCTGAAACTAGACAGAAAAATTAAGTTTAGGAAGGAAAATTAATTATGGAAATGCCTTGTTCTGTGCTAATATCTGAGAAGAGAGACTACGAAGAGAAACTTGGTCTCCATTCAAGAATTTTAAGGGTAATTATTTTTAAATTTGAAATATCTTTATGGCTTTTCCCTGTTAAAATCCAGTATTAAAATATACAACCAATACGTAAATAAAGAAAATTAAAGTCTCTTCATAATTCTACTCTCAGGAATTGAAGCATACACATGTGAATTTTTTTTTTTTACAAAAAATGGGGTCATACCATAAATATTGTTCTATACCTGGTTTAATATTATGGACTTTTTATATTAATATAAATAAAGCTACCTGGATGTTTTAATGGTTGCAATCACATAATCAATCCTTTAATCCTATATCTAAGGGGATGTTGTTCGTTATTTATTTAGTTTCTTTTTAAAGTCTAATATGTAACTTCACAATGATCATGCTGGTAAATACATCTTTAGTCACATATCTGACCATTTCCCAAAAGTAAATTTGTAGAAAGGAACTACTGAATCCAAGTGTAAAACCACAGTACATAAAAGGCATTATGTATGTGTGGTTCTAACCTAACACCATTTACTCCATCATATACGCTGACGTTTCACATTAATCATATAATAAATTCTGCTTGAAGCTTTAAGAGAATAAAGAACTTGAAGGAAAAAACAGAATCAAGCCATGATTTCAGAGACTCCGATTATTGGCTAATATACAGGCATTAAACACAGGAATGGACGAGATGTGTCGAGAAAGGTCACTGTACTTGCTTTAAGAAGCTGATGCGGGGGATTTCTAAGGGCAAAGTAAGATGATGCCGGTAAGCCAAAGATTACACGGTTTGAATGAGAGAGATTTTACCCTGAACTTGAAAGGTAGTTGTGGCTTCCACACACGCAAACTCCTTGCTTCTCTGGTCAACGAAGCTGGGGAAAACTCAGCCTTGGATCGAAGGGAGGGAAGCAAAAGTTAAACTATCAAGGAAGGATAAACGCCACCTTTGCATCTGAGTGACACTAACTGCAACTCTTTACTTAAATTTATGCATTCTCTATATAATTTATGTCCCAACAGTCTCAAACTATAAATGTTTTCACATTTTAGAAGCCTTTTGTATTTCCTTTTCTGAAAACCGTGTTCATAGCCTTTGCTTATTTTTCTATTGGTTTGTTTGCTTTTTCTCATGTATTTATAGACACTATCAGGGAAATTAGCCTTTTGATGTATGGATTGCAAACATTTTCCATTGTCTGTGTATGGGTGTGTTACTGATTAGTTCCACAAACAAATCCATACCAGGTTCTAAGATAATTAGAGATGACCCTAAACTCAACAAATACCCTTTTCTTTTTAAGCTTTTCAAAATATTGTGGTGAAATCTGACATAAAATGTACCATTTTGACCATTTTTTGCAATACATTAATTCTGTTCATTAAATGCCACCAAAAAAAAAATCATTTGTTCTTTTTAAGGGTAATAAGAGCAGTGTTTAAAAATGAGAAAACATATTTACAAGGTTAATAGAGTGCTGCTTGTGGTTACTTGAGAATCCAAAATAAGAACTGGACATCTATTAATTATATTGTTTATGAACATATAATGGCTATGTATTATATGTATACCAGGTACTATGCTAAGTACTGCACATACATCATCTTACTGAATAGTTTAATAACCCTATGGAAGAACTGTAAACAGCTCATTACATAGCCACAGAAACAGAAACTTTAGAAGGTGGAGTAACTGGCAACAAGTTTCACAGGCGGTGCGTCAGGTAGCTGGGACTCAAACCCAAGCAGACTCTCCCAGAGCCTGAAATCAAACCACTGCACCAGTGTCTGTCTCCCAGAGGATAGGACCAGAACGCTGTGCAAAATTCACTTAGCTAGAACATGGGTGACCTTTAAAACATTTTAGCGGTTTTATTTATTTACTTACTACTGTAGTTAGTTACACATAACAAAATAAAATTTACCACTTTAAATATTTTTAACTATACAGCTCCGTGGCACTGAGTATACTCACACAACCCCCATCTCACTTTTTTCACTCTACTATGGCAGGTTTTGTCATAAAAAAACATTTTTATTTTTATGTCATCGAATTATCAACATTACATTTTATGAATTTTATGCTTTGTGTCATACTTACACCTTCCCCACTCTGAGATTATATATTTTTTAATCCTCTGAGGCTTCTTCTGGTATGTCCATGGCTTCATTATTTTTAATTTTAAATTTTTTTGTTATTGTTGTTAATCCTCACTCGAGGATATTTTTTCCATTGAATTTTAGGGAGAGTGGAAGTGAGAGGGAAAGACAGAGAGAAACATCGATGTGAGAGAAACACATCAATTGGCTGCCTCCTGCATAAGCCCTGATCAGGGTCCCAGCCTGGGAGGAGCCTGCAACCAAAGTACATGCCCTTGACCAGAATCGTACCTGGGACCTTTTGTCCATAGGCTGATGCTCTATTCACTGAGCAAAACCGGCTAGGGCTTAATTTTAATTTTTTTACACTTCACTTAAAATTCTTTAGGAATTTATGCTGGTATACAGCGTGAAATAAAAATCTCACTTTATTTTTTAGCTAGAGGCCCAATGCACAAAGATTCGTGCAAGAATGGGCCTTCCTTCCCCTGTCTGCTGGCACCGCCTTCACTCCAGCCAGGAGCCGCCCTTCCGCCTTCTCACGCTGCTCAGAGGCCCAGAGCAGCTGGGGCTGTGCGGAATGCCCATTTTCGCCCGCCCTGGCCACTAGTAGCCTGCTTATGCAAATTAACCCGCCATCTTTGTTGGGTTAATTTGCATACTCACTCCTGATTGGCTGGTGGGCGTCGTGAAGGTACTGCCAATTTGTATCTTTCTCTTTTATTAGTGTAGATGCCAATAGGGATTACGGTATATTTGTGGCTAAATTCATTTTAAATTCATATTGGAAAACAAGGCCAACAAAAGAAGCCAGGAAATTTCTGAAAAGGGTCTAGTTAGGGTGTGGAGGATTAGTGCTACCAGAAATTAAAACATATTCTAAATTTATAGTAATTAAAATAATTTGGCTCTGAGTGCTGAAACTGATAGAACAATGAAACAAAATAGGATGACTAGATCTTACCAGAATTTAGTGTAAAGGTATAAATTTAATTGAAAAGGTATTAATTTACTGCCATCTTTATCATGTTGAGTACTCCTATCCAAAAATATGACTCACCTTTTCATTTGTTCACGTCTTCTCTTACCGCTGTCCTGTCTGCTGAACAGTGGTAGTGAAAAGTTACTTGTGGAAGTTTTGTTTGGGGTCTATATTTTTTCCAGAGTCATTCCTAACATATTGGACTTCCCAGTCTCTCTCTTTACAAAATGTGGAAAGCTGTGATCAAATCTGACTTAATTAGACATATCTGTACCATATTTCCATGGTTTGGGCTCAAACCCAATACTGTGTTAAAGATGGTAGGTGTTAGATGTTGGTAACATTCTTCTTAAAGGTTCCAATGGCTGAGTTTGGGCCTTGATTTAACTTCGGAAGTTAGGATGGCAGCTGGAAGTTACCACCTACTCAGTATTACCAGCCACCAAACTCAAAGATGGGGTTAGTCTAGAACAGCAATGTTCAACAATATAATGCTAGTCACATCTGTAAATTAAAATTGTCTAGTAACCACCCTAAAAAATAGTAAAAACAAAGATGAAATTAAATTTAATATTTTTATTTAACCTAATAATTCAAAAGTTTGACCATTTTAACATATAATCAATATAAAAAATTATATAAAAAATTATATAAAAAATTATTGCCCGGCTGGTGTGACTCAATGGTTGAGTGTCCACCTATGAACTAGGAGGTCAAGGTTCGATTCCTGGTCTGGGCAAATGCCTGGGTTTCAGACTTGATCCTCAGGGTAGGGGCGTGTAGGCGGCAGCTGATCAAAGATTCCTTCTCACTACTGATGTTTCTATCTCTCTCTCCCTTTCCCTTTCCCTCTGAAATCAATATTTTTTTAAAAAATTGAGATATTTAACATATTTTTCATACTAATTCTGGAAACCTGGTGTATATTTCACACTTTCAGCAATGCTCAGTTTGGACTAACTACATTCAAGTGCTCAACAGCCACATATGGTTTCTGGCTACCATATTGGACAATTCAACTCAAGAAAATGGTCATGAGAAAGGAAAACTGCTTAATTTAATAGAAATCCAGAAACTCAAATGTTAGAAATATAGTATCTCAAGGGTCTGGAATAGACTTTAAAAATCACAAATCTAAACATTCATTTGATAGTCAAATATTTTCTACAATGTCCCTAATCGAGGGGTCACTTAGACTAGTGCTTGACTCACACTTCAGGGATGATGAATTCACTGAGGCTAGCCAGTCTATTTGGGGGCAATTTTAGCTCAAAATTTCCTTGCCAAGGGCACGAGCAGGTTGGCATATGGTGGTCTCAGCAACTTTGTTGGGTTGGGCTTACCTTAAGGGGTTGGTTAATTGGGCTAGGAAGTATTGGGGGAATTAAGAACTACAAAATAGATGGGGTGGTTTGAATAGGAACTGTTAGACTAAAGGCTGGGCTGAAATTCTGGTTCAAATTGTCAACTACATTGCAACAAGAGTAACAGATAAAATTCCCCCTCCCCCACAAAACAAAACAAAACAAAACACCTATATGCTTATATGCCAACTTCACTAATCTGGAGATAAACTGATTTGGAGAATAATTTAAATTGTGATAAACTTTAAATTTTTCACCATAAAGTAAAACATAGTTGGTTTATAATTAACGAGGGATATCATATGTAGTAGACCTGTTTTACAAATAACATTATCCGAAATCTTAAAGTACTTCATCAAAAGAATTAACTTTCAGATCCAGTAGTCAAAGGCACTTTCAAAATCATTCCTTCTTTGAGTTTTGTTTCAGCCTTCTCCTTCCATAAAAATACTCTGGAAATGAGAGAGAACTTTCTTTTAAAAATTCAGTAAAAATGACACCGACTTCCAGACTTATGTGATCCCTGACTTGGTGGCTCCTGAAATAACCCTTTCCCCCTGTGTTTGCATTTCTTCTATTTTTTTTCTTCTTTCTTTTCCCCCTTGGTAGTGAGGTGATCTTTTCCGGGCCACCTTCACCCTCCCGCCTTCCCTAATTCTACCTTTCCAAGCAGAAGGTGCATCCTCGCCTGGAGCTCCTGCCGGCGCCTCCCCAGTACCTCCGGCCCGCGGCCGGCGAAACGCACACCCTGGACATCCATTAATGTTTATACTACATCCCTGGCCCCGCCGAAGCGTCTCCCGGTTGGTGACCGCGGCCCCACGCACCGCACCCGTCTGTACGCTGTCAACCGCACTTTGGGGGAAATTTTTGGAACAGAAGCCCCACCTATCCTCTTCCTTCCCGCCTCCACTAAACCAGCTAAACACCTCACCTGGGGCCGCTGCAGCGGTTTTGGCACACGATCTGGAGAACTGTATTTTTCACAAGAAAACAAGCATCCCAGAAAAAAAAAAATTCAAACTGCACTCAGCGGCCAATGGGGAAGAAGCGGGCGGGTGGGGGGGCGGAGGAAGCGAGCGGCGGGCGGGGCGCGCGGGGGCTGGTACCGCAGGGGATGCGTAAAAACACGGCGGGCGCCTGGTTTGGGGTGGTTGTTTTTTTTTCTCCAAAACCAGCTCGAGCGCGAGACTCCGCCTGTAGCTGCAGCCTCTCGGATCCACCTTAAATCTTCAGTGGACTCGGCGCAGGGGTCAGTGGGCGCAGCCAATGCCAATCAAGTTTACAACCACCAGCACGGGAGGGGGGAAAAAAAAAAAGAGAGAGGAAAAAAACAATCTTCAAGTTCTCCAGTCCACACACAGTCACACCGACGCACGCACACACACAAGCACACAAAAGGAAGGAGGGGGTGGGGGTACAGGCGCGCGCGCGCGCGAGGGAGAGGAAATGTTTGCAAACGCTCGCTGGAGGCTCGGTGCCCGTGGCGCGAGCGCTCGGGGAATGCGCGCGGAGAGCGCGGGCCCGGCCGAGCGCCATGATGGTGGCCGCGGGTTGGAGCCCATTTTCTTGCGGGGGAGCTGCAGTGATGCAATCCCCCGGACTGGACTCGGCTGCGCGCCTTCTCCCTGCTTTTCCTTCGCGTTCCTTTCGAGGCGCCTCGACGTTTCGCGCCCAACACGCAGAGTTCTTTTTGTATCTTTTACTTTCCTATTCCTCCCTACCCTGTGCCCCCACGCGAGATGGAGTTGGTACGCGGGTGGGGGACACACACAGACGAGTTTACGTGTAAACATTACACTTTCGGTTCTGCGGGCTCCGAGACTGACCCCACCCACCCCACCCCCACGAGAGCCCCGGTTGTTGACCAGGTCCCCGAGTTCTGTCCCCGCCCCGGGTGGTGGTTCTGTAATGATCGTGGGCCCACTTCTCCCCCACCCCCGCCTCGCTGGCAGTATTTTTACCTTCAATTTGCCCGGGAGGGAAGGGGGACTGAGCGTAGGGTGTGGCTCAGGTGAAAGAGATGGCAGATTTTAAAAAGTTAGTACGCTGAGAATCAGGTCGGAGAGCCTAGACGAGCTTTTAAAACATCCTTTTCCACCTAAAAAAGCTTCTGAAGAGCAACTATCGACGCTAGTGATGATGAAGATGAAATGGCGAAGGCAGCGTTCCAAGGCTGCCAGGAAAGGTCGCTGCGCGCGGCCAGGGCGGTGGGCGCACCGCGGCCAGAAAGGCCATCGGCCCCGCTCCCTGTTTTATTTCCTCGGTCCCTTCCGTCCCCGAGTCGTAACCTCTGCTAGTGCTTCCCTGCCGCAGCTCTCTTGCTAGGCTGCTGGGGATGCGACAGAGGACTTCGCCAAGCGGATGGAAGGGAGGCAGCGACCCCCGCGAGCGGCGGTGGCGCTCGGCCCTCGGGTGCGCCCCTACGGCCCTCCTGGCTGCCGGCGAGCCGGGAAGCCTTTCGAAAAGCGCGGGGCTGCGGGTCATTGGAGCCCGGGGGGGTGGGGGTGGGGGTGCTACTGCCCAGGAGGGTACACGAACTCGGAAAAGTTCTCCCTTTCGCTCGGGTCCCCCCATCGCTCTGGAGTTGGCAGAGTACTGATGGGGAGGGTCTGTTTGGCGAGAGGAGTGGGGGGCTTTCGCTTCTTTCTTAGCCCAGAGGAGAGATGATGAGGGAGGCGAGTTTCTGAGAAACCGCTCAGCTCCGCTGCTCAGGCGGAGACGCAGCCGCCCTTCGCGGCCTGCGGGCGCCCCGGGCGCGGGTACTGCGCTCAGGGACCCCGGCGGTGCGGGAGCTGCAAGTTGCAGACCCGGAGCTAGATTTGGTCTTTTCGTCCCGAAGCGTCAGCCAGCCCGACCCCGCAACGACCGCGGCGGGCGAACGCGGAACTGCGGGGCAATAAGGGGAGACGACGGCGCAGTGGCCAGGGTAGCCGGACAGGAGGTGGCTGGAGCTGGTGGCCCGGTCCCCTCCGAGGGACGCTCGCGGCGGGCGACGCAGTCCTGGACCGGGGAGAGGACGCTCCGAATCGCGGGGGACGCATTTGGAGACTTGACACGGGAGTGGAATGGATCAACACGACGACTGGGGACTGCGTTGCTGTGAACGTGCCCAGCGCGGCGAGCATCCGCCGCTTCCTGGCCCAGCACTCCTAAAACGCAACCTCTAAAAATTCACATTAAAGGTGCCTCTTTAGGAAAGGGAAATGGGGTCCGTGCAACAATTAAGAGGAATTTTTTCATGTTAGAAAAAAAATTTATTTTTAAAGTACCCTTTTTGGTTCAGAGAAACTTTATTTCATTATTTCCTGATTCTCCCTGCACTCCTTCCTCCCCATTTTGAATTGTTTTTCTTGTTTTCTTAGTGTCTTCCTGAAAAACACCCATACGTGTTTTGAATAGAATCACAAAACACCTTTTAGTCTTTAATTAAAATAATACCTACTTGGAAAATGTGGCCCAGCCAGCGAAGGACCTACTTTTCCCTTCCCGCAGCTGTAGAGAGAACCCTATTTTTAAAACACACACACACACACACACACACACACACACACAACTTCGGGTCAAAATAAGCTGAAACTATCTTGTTTAGAGCTCCCTTTTGGGGCGCAACAATGTAAATGTAACTACTTGAGGGAAACGATTTAATTCAAATTCAGATTTTTGCGATTTAACCATTTGCAGTTTCCTAGAAAAAAATAATTTACATTTTGAAGAGAATGTAAAATTACAGGATTTTAGTAAACTGACTTTAAAATGTCCGAATTTTTTTTCTTACTTAAGTAAAAAATATCTCTGCTATGTGAATATGAGAACCTAAAACCCTCAGATTTTTGTATTTAGGTTAACCAATTTTTGGTTGTGTAGATTACCAGGAAATTTCTAAGTTTAGGAACTTGTGTATGATGACCAGTGAAATTTGAAGAATGCTGGTTTTATCTAAATTAGTGTAGAATGCACACTAATTTCTAAAGGGCCTATAAATTTGGGTATTTTGCACAAGGGGTGTAGATTAGACACTCTAAACAATTGCTCTAATTCCCCACAACACTTCGCATGTGTAAATAGAGAATTTAGATAAACCATCAATGTTACTTTCATTTTCAATCCTGCAAATGTGTGATCAGTGTACACTTATATAAGAATTTTTAGTTCTGACACATTCATATCCTAGAAGACATAAATATTTGAACTAATGGAGAATTTAACAATCTTATTTACATGAAAATATGGCTTTTCCACATTTTACTTCTAAAGCTTTGTCCACCCCTACAGAACTAATTGGAAAATAGTTACTACCACATTCGGATCCACATAAACATGAGTTGTGGGCCTGAATTGTCTAGGTATTTTCCACTTCCTACTCTATTTGTGTAAATATGACTAAAATGCCAGGTTGAATACCTCAAGCTTAGTAAAACACAATATACACAGTTCAACTCAATGAACAGTTATGGAAGCTTTCTTTATTGATTGTTTGATATGTAACAATAATTGGCATCTTTTCACACATTGCAAAAAATTATACTTGGCTCAGTATGCAACCTTTTAAGCACAGCCATATTATTTAACAGAAGAAGGGGGGGAAATCTATTCTACCCAATACAGCATATACAAATGCACAAAACATGCCACTTTGGCTTGTATATTGTCTAGATTAAAAAAAAAAATCTTTTTTTAACATAAATAAGTTAGTATAATTTTTCAGTGTCTTTACAGAGTTATGTACACAGGTACACTTCAAATGGTTTTTTGTTTTTTTTTCATACACATACACAGGAAATGAAAAATACTGTTTAAAGATGTAGTATCCATTTCACTTATACCAGACGGGCTTTTTGTATACACACTTTCCTCTTAAAACACTACTTTCCTTTGGGCAAATTAGCAAATAGAATAAGAAGCTTTAAATTTAAAATTATTTCATTATTTTTCATGTGAAATTACTTACAGATCTTTTAAAAATATCCAAGGATTTAGAATTATTTTGACTTTGTCTACACAGCCCAAAGTGAAAAGAAAATTCAGAAATTTTCTCAACAAATCTGATAAAAATTAGATGGTTGATTCTGAGCATTCAGACTCCCCCCCTCCATTTATATTTTTTTGCCTATAATTACCTGGAGTGATTACCTAACTGCTAAATAATTAACTGGTAAATTCCAATTTTAAGGGGAGCACTAAAGACAGTTTTTTGTTGTTGTTAAAAAAAAAAAAAAGCCATTTACTGCTACATAACGGAATAATCAGAGCTCCCAAATGAAAAAAATAGCTTCATGTAAAAAATAAATAGCAGTTATCTGCAGCCAGTGTTCAAATTTGGATGATTTTTAAAACGAAGTATCAGTTCTCATTGAAAGGGACATTACAACTTTAAAGAAAACAATTCAAACCCTTTCCTTAAACTGCTTCTCTTCATGTTAAGTCAAATAATTTTCTCCTTGCTCTAAATCGAAGCAAGCTCTTCATACCTTCCAAAGCCAATTCCTCAGCTCCCCCCTCTCCCCCCCTGCCCTCCCTTCCCCAGAGTTTATGTGCTACATAAAAGATAAAAACTATATACACAGGTAGTACAATGAAGCAAATAAGGAAAAACCTAATTGCACGATGCTACATCCAATGCTTTTAGAGGCAGATCACTTAAGAGTGCCTAAAATTTTAGTGTTATTGTGTTGTTACTTTTCAGTGCTTATACAGGACATCCATTCCATGGAGTCAGCGATATGTATTTAAAATGTTTAATTCATATCTTCCTTGCTTCGCCAAGCAGTGATGTATCTGATAAACAAGGAAACATAGTCTCAATTCTGCAAGAGAAACAGAGGAAAGAATTAGGAGAAAAGTACCAGAATAACATTACCAATAAAGTACAGGAATTATTTGTCACTGTCTTCATTGGGAAATACCTGATGGAAAAGAAAGTATGTACTCAAGGTTGATGACTATAGTCATCTCTATCCAACGTTTCTTCCCTTCACTGAATTTTTGCTCTCCTCTGTGTTGTGTACTTTTGTCTACAGCACTGGTTCTCAACAGTGGGCAATTTTGTCCCCCAGGAGACATTTGGCAATGTTTGGAGACATTTTTGGTTGTCACAAGGGGGGTGCTACTGGCATCTAGTGGGAGAGACCAGGGATGCTGCCAAACATTCTACAATGCACAGGATAACCTCCCACAACAAAGACTTACTTGGCCCAAAATGTCAACAGTGCAGAGGTTGAGAAACCCTGGTCTAGAGAATGGGGGTCAAAGATGGTGAGAAAGAACGGAGAGAGGAAAATTAAGAAACTGTAACACTTAAGAGTTGCAAAATTTTCTAAATTTGAGAAACAATGGAAAATATAACTTCTAGTCTACAAAGAAAATTCTATTAACATTTTTTTTCAAAATATCCTAATGTCTTAGTCGTATACAGGATATACCTATGCTCCTGAAGAGGGCCTTCCTATTATTTCTAGTATTCTCTGAAAGGGCAATATTTACTAACAAATGCCTCTCTATGTCACAATGGCACCAGATCAAAATCCAGTAGGTCTGATTTACGGTGGCTCATCTACTGAGCTAGGCCACAAGTCACAAACCAACAACAGCTGCAGGTGATGAGGATGTGTCAGAACAGTTTTTCATCCAATTTTCCCCTTCATATACAGCTGTAATATAGAGGGTCTATAGTTCCATTTTGTATAAGCTCTGAAAATATCAGATGTATCTGAAGAAGTCATATATGTGACATTATGATTTAAAAACACAACACACTTGAATCCCACCTTAATCCCTATGGTTCTTTAGCTTATTTTTAAATTTTTATACATGAGGATTTTAAAAGTTAGTACCAACATCTATTAAGATCTCTTTATATGCTAGGCTATGAGCATGTATGGGGGGAGGGGGAGAGAAGAGGTCACAGTCTTGTCTGTAAGAGGTATATAAACTATTAATATCTATATTCTGCTCGTTATGAAAAGCTAATCCATGTAAAGTTGGGCGGGGGGGGGCGAGTTACTCAAATTATTTATGTTGATTGATTTTAGTAGATGGAAAAATCTCCACTTCCCTTGTTTGGGGGTAGACCCACCCTCGACAGCCCTGATATCTACTATCCATTTCCCATACAAATATCCAGATCACCCTGGTATAGCGCGATTAGCATACACACGCTGACTACACACGCTGACGTGTTCCTGGATTGCTTACTCTGGCAGAGTTAATTTAACTTCTGCTTTGCAACTTCAGTGTTACCAGAACTTCTGTAGGAACCTTAGTTGTTGTTGTTTGAGCTTTCTATTTTGGTTTTTAAAAATATGCAGCTTCCTTCTCTGACCTCAAAACTTATCAGAAAACAGGGAAAATGACAGTTTATAAAAATGATAAAAGAACACAACATGCCTCTCTTTTTTGCATTTCGGTTTGACTAACCAAATATGAGCCATTTGTACCTAACATTTCCCTCAAAATTTAAATTTAATTTTTTTTTTGGGGGGGGGGGCAAGGGCAGTTTTCCATGTATGGCCCAGAATATGTTATTCAACTTGAACCTCTAGGAAATGAATTCTCCTGAAGTGGGTCTGAGGTATACACCCCTCGGTCTTGGTCAGGTGAGGAAAGAACCTATTGTTCCCAACATGTTTTGGTGGGACTCACAGGGAACTTCCGTTGCTACCCACAGGGCCCTGGTGACAAGGACTTGTCTGGGACACTTGCTCTCGTCGTGTTCCAAGGGAAAATGACCCGAGGACATGGAAACTGAGAAGAAATACAGTATCCCCACAGTGATGTCCCAGCCTTCGCCATTCCTGCTTTTTTTGACTTAACAAAATATAAACAAAAGAAAAACCCACAAGCTCTAATCTGCCGGCAGCCACTGAGATCAGGTTATCTTGGGGTTGGAAAGCTCAGAGAGTGCCTGCAGCCCGATTCGGGTGCCAGTTATTAGCTCCTGGTCATCAACCCACCCGAGCACTTTACGTTTGACGTTTTCTGAGGCCTGGCTTCTTGGGCGTCTGCTCCACGGAGCCCGCGTTCGGGGAACCGTCTGAAACATTTTCATCTGTTCTGTTGGTTCTTTTGTTTTGCGAAGAGGCATCTAGGGACAAGAGGGGATTAAAAAAAAAAAGAAAGAAAGAAAAAAAGAACACAAACAGTCTTTATTAGAAAAAACAATGGCTGGCAGAAGTTGGCTCAATAGTTGGGGAATGAAAAACCCACCACCTCCACCCACCATCCTGGGCCCCGTCATGCCAAGCAGCCTTTCAGGGCGCAGACTGAGGTTGTTTTCACAGAACAGAGAGCGCTTGCTACGCCCCAAACACTCTCTCCCAAGTGCAGGGGGAGGCCGCTGATAAACACCCCAACGCTGTCACATACCTACCGCCGGCTAGACGCGAGCATCTGCGATGCTTTCGGTTAGTAAAATTATCAGATAGCACAATCTCGGGCTCCTGACTCACAAATCATAAACACAGAGAAGCAGTCGGACAGCACGCGCAACCTAAGATTACGAAAGTTCCCTCCCAAGAAGCTACGCACCGGAGTAGGCTGAAAAGAAAGGGGATGGGTCAAGCCCCACAAGCAGGCAAGGCGGTGCCCCAGACAGACAGACAGACAGACATTTTATGGCTTGGGGAGGGTCCTTACCGTCTGCTGCAGGTCGCTTCCTCATCCCGGCGCACGGCTCCGCCAAGCCCGGCTGGCTGTCGGACGCATCAGTCTTTTGCTCCGCCAAGTGCGAGTCCTCCGAGTTTGCCTGGGACCCGACGAGAGGCACCGCCTGGCGGCTCCCGCTGACATCCTGGCTCTCCTGCGCGGGCACCTTACAGGCGCCTTTGGGTGGCCGTGGGGCGCGGTAGTAGAACTCGGGCAGGCTGGCCTTTTCCACCTCCTGCCACTCATATCTACCCTCCAGGGGCTTGTGGTTCTTAAAATCAAAATTCCACTTGCGCTGGCTCGCCTCTTCCATGTCCCGGCAGTGCTTCTCCAAGTCCCGGGTTAACTCCTCGTGATCGACGGGGCCGAAGAGGTTTCTGCAGGCGGAGGGCTTGGGGTACTCCGCCTGCCGGGCGTCCATCCGCTCCAGGCTCGGGCTCCCGTTAGACACTCTCACGGTTGACATCTTCCTCCCAGGTCTTTACGACCGCCTCTCGCGCGCGCTCTCGCAAAACAAAACCGAACAAAACAAAACGCCCCGACCCAGCCCGAACTGCTCTTATAAGCCCTGCGCCTGCCCTGGGAGCCAAGAGAAACAAACCCCAACAAGTAACTGGCGAGCGTCAGGAGCGCGCTGGGTCTAGGGAGGGGTGAGGGGGAAGCCCCGGCCAGGCAGCCCCAAGTCTCCGCCGATCAAGTGTACGGGGAGCGGGAGGGCGGGGAGGGGAGGGGAGAGGCGAGAGGCGGGGGCGGCAGAGCCCGTCCGAGTCCAGGCTGGTGCAAGCCCGCGGGTCGCGCGAACCGAGCGGCTCTCCAAACCTTGCCGGCGTCAGAGTCGCGGAGGGATGAGCAAGAGGGGAGTGGGAGAAGAACACCCCGAAAAGGCGAGCCCCCTTTTCTTAGTTGCCCAATATGGCGGTGGAAGGGAGGCTGACGAAGAAGAAAATGATTGACACCGCAAGTCTATTTAAACAGAGGAGGAGATCCATTGGTTGCGGCGCCGGGAGCCGCCCCGCCGAGGCTGGCGAGCGCGGCCTTAAGGTGGCCCCGGAGCGATCCCGCCGCCTCCCCGCCTCCCCGAGCGCGCCGACTCCGAGAGCGCCGCCCGGAGATTGGCTGGTCCCGTGATTGCTGGAGGTGTACTGCTGCCAGCAAACCTGCTCCGGCTGGCCTCGCAGAAATGAAAAAATGAGACCAACAAACTAGCCCAACGGCGGGGAAGGTGGGGAGGGGCTGGGGCGGCGGGGCCTTGCGCTGCGCTGACGACGGGCGCGCAGCCGTCCCGCCCGGAGCCCGGGTCTCCCGCTCCTCTGCGGGCAAGCAAAGGGCTGGACCAGAGGATCTCAAAGGCTGCTGGCTGCTCTTTGTGCGCCTCCGTGGCGATCTTGTTCCCCCCGCCTACCCCCCTCCCCCTGCACTGCGGGCAGCTAGGGGGAAGGCAGGCGTTGGGGGCCCCGCCCGCAGCTGGGCTCTTACCTGCTGCCCCAACTTCTAGCACTGCGGCGGAGGCGGGGAAATACTGGGCTTGAGGGTCTGGGAGCCTTAGCTGGGGGGGAGCAGTGGTTAGCTCGCCCTTAGCCTAGAAGTCTCAGCTATTCTAGGGGAGACAGGGGGCTTAGGGAAGAAGCCAAGGCGAACGTCTTTCTGCAAATTAGCCTGGAGTAGGCGTGACATTTATAATAGCGTGTATATTCTGAACCCAAGCTCTCAATCAAAATAAGATTTCAAGATCTAAAACTCAAACTGGTCTCCTGAGTCCCTAATAAACTCTGTAGCTGTCTCAAACACCTTTAGTGTTCAAAAGCGAGGTTACACCCCCTGGCCCAGGTTCGTGCCTCCCAAACACGGTTAAAGCCATGGACGTGGGCTGCGTGTAGGAACTCGTCTCTTTGTATTTTTTCAGTTCTTTCCCCGGTGGTGGTAGTTTCCTCTACCTGAGTCCCGCCGCCAACTACAACAGCTCCTTCCTTCTCCCGCCTTTCTCTCCAGATTCACGTCTCCCACCCAGAACAACAGTCAGGTGCCAAGTGAATGCTGTTGGACTTTCATAATCTGAAAGTCCAGATTCTGCATTGATTTACAAAACCACCAC
This sequence comes from Myotis nattereri, assembly GCF_964212035.1. Classification (NCBI taxonomy): domain Eukaryota; kingdom Metazoa; phylum Chordata; class Mammalia; order Chiroptera; family Vespertilionidae; genus Myotis; species Myotis nattereri. The sequence goes on from NC_138076.1 coordinate 190,798,451, forward strand.
AACCATGTCTTTAGAACTGATATTGTTCAGGCATTTCTCTGCTCCCCTTGGCAACCTGAAATTTACCCATCAGTATGGTCTTGAGCAGAGTGGTAGAAGGTAAAACAGCAAGGGCACGACTGTTATATCTCAGATCTCAATGGGTCTTCAACTGCCATCCCACCCCCACCCCCACCCCCAGACATAAAATCTTGGTTTGAGCCCAAATTAATATATTTTCCTGGAAACTAATCTCCTTCGATTCTAATAGTCCACAGCAGCGATGTTTTCTTATGCATCTATGCTCCAGGTGAGTTTGATTTTTAACCTTTCTTAACCACATTATTGTTTGTCCACTCTGTGCCTGCTTCACCTCATACACACCACAGGGTTAGAGCTCAGAGGGGCCTTGGCAGCCCTATGGTTCACCCCCCTCTCTTTACCACTGAGGAAATGGACACTGGGAGGATTCCTATCCAGGGACACATGTCCAGTAGGCAGCAGAGACAGGATTAGACAGAGGTCTCCTCTCCCAAGCTGGTTCATTTTCTTTCTTTCCTACCTGATGGCCCCAGCTGGTTCAGTGTTTTTGTCTGCACTTGCCTGTGCTGTAATCTGCAGGTGCTCCTCTCTTACAAGTAATTCAGAATGGCTCCTTCACACGCCCGGGGCTGCCAGCTGTTGTTTCCTTGATGTGGCCTGTGGTCACTGATATTTAAATGTAGCTGTCGCTGGCCTTTGGTATCACTATCCACTAGTTCAACTAAAATGCAGATTCCCAAAGGAATGGGGGTGATACCCTACCCAGGGAGCAGTGAGGGAGGCAGTGCCCAATACTTGCTTCCGGTCAGGACTTCTTTCCTGACAGAAAATATTGCACCTGGGATCAAAGTAGGTGGCCTCATCTTCATTTGTCTACATTTCATGCCCCAGTTTTATTAGACTGGAGAAGAGGAAGAGAGGGGACAGCCCAGTTCGGGTAGGCCTCGGTGCCATAATTTATACCCCATCCCTGAAATTAGCTCATTGTGGTCGAAATTTTAAAATAGTTGCTGGGCTCTACAGGAATTCCATATATGTTAGCATATATTCACATGCACTAATACACACACTGCCACAAATATGTAAATGGAGATACTCCAGAGGAGTACACCTTGCCACAGAGTTTCATTTCATTTTCGGACTCCATATCCTACAGAAAAGCAGAAAAGCAATGCTTCTATCCTCCATACATAATGAACCTTTCTTCCGTTAATCCCTCGGAGCAGCACCCTGTTGTTGTTTTGTTAATCTTGAGGAATAAACGAGTCATAGTCACACCACCTTAAGACGTCTGGCTGGCAGCAGAGAAACTGTGCCTACATCGACCTTGCTACGAGCTAACGTGTTTTGTTTACAGTCAAGGCACAATAAAGAGACGGCCGGCGTGGGCGGTAGTAGCAGCAACGAAGCGTGAGAAAGAAAAAAAAAAAAATACTATGGGTCCAGGAGAGAGGAGGGAAGGCGGAGATCAGGAGCGCGTCCTCCTGCGGAAGGAGGCGGCTGCAAAGGAGTGAGGCGGAGGAGCATTCAGATCAACAGCGTCAAGGCGGAGCCTTGGGAGAAGACGGAAGGGTCCCCTCCGCACTGTTCGGCAATGGGCTCTGCTTCCCCAGGACCCCCAAATCTAGTCGTGGGTGATGTTTTTTTGTCATTTTTACTCCTGGTAGTTTCCTAGTTACACCTGAGAAGTGTCAGGTAAGCCGCCCAAGAGTTCTGCGTGCTTCACAAGCTGAGGAGGTAACGTCAGGGAAACACCTGCGCGACAGACAGTATCCAAGTGGGGAAGTAAGGCAGCCAGCCCCTAATGCCTCCGCGAGGCCCACATGCGCGCAGTTGCCCCTCCCACCACCAATACACGATTTTAGTTCTTTCTCAAGGATGTTTATAATGAGGCAGCTTTCACTCAGTTTCACAGTTCTCCCAAGCCAACATATTTTTTTTAGAATTTGGAAAGTTCAGTCCTCTGTTCCTGACACTTTTCATTCCATTTAACAAATATTTATTGAACACTTTCTATTAGTGTAATTCTTCTTACTTTCTTTCAACAAATGTTTATTGGGTGTCTTCCATCGGCCGGGCCTTACCCTAGGCTCCGGGGATGCAGAAGTAAACAAACAGATTCAAACTAGGATGAAGCTTACATTCTAGCAGGGGCAGAGTGAGAAACACATTAAATGAGGAAAGTATGTATTATGTAAGGAGGTGATGTCTGCTGTGGAGAAACAATAATCAGGGGAGAGGGAAAGAGCATGTTGCAAGAGTCCCAGTGGGAATAAAGCGATTGGGGAAGGCCTCATTGAGAAAGTGGCCTTGGAGAGAAGCCCTGAGAAGTTGAGAAAGCGAGCCGTGCAGATATCTGGGGAAAGAGTGCCTCAACAAAAGGAACAGCAAATGCAAAGGCTCTGAGGTGGGATCTTGTCTGATGTGTTCGAGGAACAGCAAGGAGCAAGGGGAGAGTGGTCACAGGAACATTCGATACTGTAAGACCATGTAGTCCTAGGTAGGGTTTCTGTCATGGACGGAGTGATATAGGAAGCCATTGGAGAGCATCAGGAGATCTTAAGCAGTGGAAATAACATGATCTAAATTATTCCCCAGGGCTTTATTCTCAGCAGCATGAGTTCTGCAAGGATGACTAAGTCACAGTCCCTGTCTGTAGGGTGTATACACCCTAGATGGGGAGGTCATTGTATACACGAAAGCTATAGGAGTAGAAAGCAATACATAGAAGAACGTGGTACAAAGATGGAGTACAAAAGAGGAGGACGAGGAAGGCTTCTGGAGGAGGTGATATATGAGTCAGATACTATAGAATGAGAAAAATGTCAAGAAGATTATAAGGATGTATTGGTGAGGGTGGTCATTGTGGAATGGGATCAGATGGAGGCAGGCCATAGATGGCATGCTGAAAAAAAAAATCTGTTTTATTCATAAGCAATAGGAACTCATGTTGCTTTGGGTGAAGAGAATAACATGATCACTGTCCAAACTTGTCTGCTGAACAAAGAGCAAGCTTGGGTCCTGAGAGACCATCTCTGGGACATAGCTGAATGAAAAGCTGGGTAGACAGTCCCATTATGGTGTTAATCCAAAGGAAGATAAAGTTGGGCAGAGTCCTGGTGTGAGGCAAAAAGGTAGAAGCGTGGGCCATGAGATGGGAATGAGATGGTTTGGAACAGAGTAGGAGGCAGTCTGGAATGACCCCCTGAGCTACAAAGGCATAGCTGCAGGTGCTCTGTATGTGGTGCTCACAGCCTTGACGGTGAGTAGAGGTGTAACCGTTAAGGTGCTCAAACTTCTTGGACAGTTGGATCTTTGTGTTAAGAAGTGGCACTTGACAGCAGAGTGAAAGAGGAGTGTGATGAGCCTCTGAGGGCTGACCTAGGGAGGTAATTTTGGAGGTTGATTACAGCTGCTCAACCAAGAGATACAAAGGCCTTGAGCAGTGCCGTGGAGGAGGCAGCAGAAAGCAAGGAATGAATATGGGATTGCTTAGGTAGTTATAACAGATAAGGAGAGAGATGAAGGTTGGAGGATGATTGTAAGAACCCAAGCATTATTTTACAGAATAATGCCATTAATTAGAGAAGTACCACAGAGGGTAAAAGTAAGAGACTGCTAGCTGTCCACCCAAACCCATTCTCGCCTTCCTGACCAGTATCAGAATTATAACGGGGCATACAGGTGCCTAGCTACACTAAATTTTCCAGCTTCCTTTGCAGATAGATGTGACCTTGTGATTAAGTATTTTCCAACAGAATATAATAAGGTATGTGTTTTCCAGGCCTCGTACAGAAAACCTGTCACAGGACCCCTTCACTTCTGCCTCTTCCCCCTTTCCCATGGGCTGAAAAGGGGAAGCTAGTGCAACCTCAGAAGCCACATGTTGAAGATACCAGAGCCACCCTCAACCTGGGTCCCTGAACTGATTTGAGAGAAAAAAAACAAAACACTTCTATTTTGTTGAACCATTACATTTTCGGTCTATTTGTTATAGCATTTTACAGTCAATCTTAACTAATACAGAGGGAAGTTTGGGAGATAGGAAATAGGGAAAGGTAAAGAAATTGGCTTCATTAAGCCAGTATGTGCAATGAAATTAATTGGACACCCAAGGAAAGAATGAATAAGAGGTTATGTTCCTGAAGAGGACAACAGAGACAATATTGGAGACATGAATGTGACACATAACGTGAAGTGATGCCGTGGTTGGTGTGGCTTTCTGAGGCCCATACATGCTTACAGTGTGCCATTTATCATATGGCCAGGTCAGATGCTGAGCAGATTAAATATTACAAAAGTAAGGGAATAAGAACGCATGTGATGTTCTCAGTGCTTTCATGTCATACTTGAGGTCTTCACTGTCCCATACTCCCTTCTCAGAGTCTGCTTCCTTTGCCTCTTCTGACAAGGACAGCAGACCATATGCCACTCTTTCCATTCCCTTCCTGAAGCGGACAAGATGAGGAGAGAGGTGTTTATCAGACCTAAACTGGACCAGCCGAATTCTCTCTACTGAAAATTTGGAACCAGGGCTCAGGATCTTGAATTAGTAAACTGTAAATTTGAGATTAATGAGGTACAGCAGATTTAAGATTGAAAGAGCCATTCTAAGAAAGCGATCTTCAATCATGCTGGCATTGCAGATAAAGACTGCAGTGGGTCAGAAGAAAGGAAAGAACATCCCAGGAGGGGCAGAGAAGAGAAACCATGGGTTTTAGAAAGACAGATAACTCTTAGCAACCAAAGACCCTCCTGTTTCTGGATCTTGCAGCTCAGGAGGTTTCATTCCCTGCACTTAAGTTCTATGGAACAGCCCTGTGCGTATAAAACAATCTCTCCCCTCTTTGGTCCCAAGTCATGGAGTTCCTGTTTCTGTGAGTTGAATCCGAGACATCCCTGATGAACACAATACTTTGTATATTTGAAAGCACCATTGCTGGTGCCATCACATTTAATCCCCATAAGACCCCAGTTGTGAGACAAATGCCGTTACCCTCTCTTGCATAGGAGGCCCTGGAAGAGAGAAGGCTGAGTGTTCCAAAGCCACAAAAGAGACTAGAAAAGGCACTAGGATTAGTGTGCCTGCGCTTCTGAAGCTGAGTCCAGAGTGCATTGTGGTGATTCTTGTAGAAGATGCAATGACTTGGTGCGATGGAAATTATTTGGAGGCTTCCCTGGCATAATTTACCTACTATTCATAAAAAGAATGTCCTCGGGAAACCATAAAATTACTAGAGGAATCCAAAGGCAACAAAATCTTGGACATATGCCGAAGCAATTTCTTCACTGATACTGCTCCTAGGGCATTGGAAACTAAAGAGAAAATAAACAAGTGGGACTACATCAAAATAAAAAGCTTCTGCACCACAAAAGAAACCATCAACAAAACAACAAGAAAGCCCACTGCATGGGAGAACATATTTGCCAATGTTATCACCGATAAGGATTTACTCTCCAACATTTATAGGGAACTCATACAACTTAACAAAAGGAAGATAAACAATCCAATCAAAAAATGGGCAAAGGACCTAAATAGACACTTTTCAAAAGAGGACATTCAGAAAGCCAAGAGACTTATGAAAACATGCTCAAAGTCACTAATCATCCGAGAGATGCAAATCAAAACAACAATGAGGTACCATCTCACACCTGTCAGAATGGCTATCATCAACAAATCAATAAACAACAAATGCTGGAGAGGATCGGAGAAAAGGGAACACTCGTGCACTGCTAGTGGGAATGCAGACTGGTGCAGCCACTATGGAAGACAGTATGGAGTTTTCTCAAAAACTTAAAAATGGAACTCCCATTTGACCCAGTGATCCCACTTCTAGGAATATATCCCAAGAAACCAGAAACACCAATCAGAAAGGATATATGCACCCCTATGTTCATAGCAGCACAATTCACCATAGCTAAGATCTGGAAACAGCCTAAGTGCCCATCAGCAGATGAATGGATTAGAAAACTGTGGTACATCTACACAATGGAATACTATGCTGCTGTAAAAAAGAAGGAATTCTTACCATTTGCAACAGCATGGATGGAACTGGAGAGCATTATACTAAGTGAAATAAGCCAGTCAATGAAAGAAAAATACCACATGATCTCACTCATTTATGGATAATAGAGACCATTAAAAACTGATGAACAAAAATAGATACAGAGGCAGAGCAGCATCGAACAGACTGTCAAACTACAGCGGGAAGGCTGGGGAGGGTTGGGGGACAGGAGTGGGGGCGTAAGAGATCAACCGAAGGACTTGTATGCATGTGTATAAGCATAACCAATGGACATAAGACACTGGGGGATAGGGGAGGCCGGGGGAATGTCAAGAAAGGGGGGAAAAGGAGACATATATAATACTCTTTGTAATACTTTAAGCAATAAAAAAAAAAAATAGAATGTCCTGGGGAAAATGAGATTCAACTTTCTGGAAAGAAAAATAGCATCTTTGAAAGAAACTGGATTCAAGAACAGTTTAAAATGGATCTACTGGGGTCAGAGCTTAAAGAAAAAAAAATGCTTCAGGCATTTTCACTTAGAGAAAAATCTTCACTTTCAAGTAAAACATAGTAAGCATGTGCAGGTTTACCAGTATGACTGGTTTCATAGGAAATAAGTGGCAAGACCTGGATTCATGCCCATACACATGATTTAATTTCCATGACTGAAACATAAGTGGACAACTTCTGTGACTAGAATATGGAATTTGGAACAATAAACATATTCACCACCAAGTCACCATTTTAAACTACATTCTATTCCAGTGATGGCGAACCTATGACACGCGTGTCAGAGATGACACGCGAACTCATTTTTTGGTTGATTTTTCTTTGTTAAATGGCATTTAAATATATAAAGTAAATATTAAAAATATAAATCTTTGTTTTACTATGGTTTCAAATATCAAAAAATTTCTATATGTGACATGGCACCAGAGTTAAGTTAGGATTTCTCAAAATGCTGACACGCCGAGCTCAAAATGTTCGCCATCACTGTTCTATTCTCAACATTGAAAAAAACATGAAGGAGAAAACCTCCATTGATTCTGATCTCCGCCTTCAGTTTAGGCAAACTTACCCCTAAAAGAATAACAACTGGAAACTGCCCCCATTTTCTGCCCCTGGCCACTCTCTGAATAATTGTTCACATGAATATTTGCTAATTCTTTCATTCATTAAATTTTTAATGAGCCCTTACCAGATGCCAAACTCTTTGGGGACACAGTAGAAAACAAAGATAGCCAAAGTCTCCCTGCTTTTGTGGAATAGAGCTTACATTCAAGTGCGGAAGGCACATAATACACATAAATAACCGTGGTATGTCATGTTGTTATAAGTGCCAAAAAGAAAAATAAACTAGTCGAGTGTACAGAGAGTAATGAAGGCAGATGCTATATTAAGAGGAAAAGACTCTCTGATAAAGGACATTTGAGTAGAGACCTGAATGAAATTAGGGTATGGACCATGTCATTTTCTGTGTTCCAAAAATAGAATAAATAGCAATGAAGAGTTAAGAGATGAAATAAGAGAAGAAGTAGGGGACCAAATGATGTAAACCTTATAAGCCATAGTAAAGACTTTGAACTTTATTCTGATCAAGGCAAGTCATCTTTAAGATATATATTTTTATTGATTTCAGACAGAAAGGGAGAGGGAGAGAGAGGTAGATCAGCTGACTCCTACCGGGGATCAAGCCTGCAACCCGGACATGTGCCCTGATTAGGAATCAAACCTTGACCTCCTGGTTCATATGTCAACACTCAACCACTGAGTCACACCGGCTGGGTAAGGTAAGTCATTTTTGAGCAGAGATTTTACCTGACTTTTGCTGACTTTAATCACTTTGACTACTGAATGGAAAGTAATTCAAAGAGGCAAGAAAGAAGTAGGGAGACCAGTTAGCAGACCATTGAAGTAATCCAAAAGGAGGTCATGCTGGCTCAGACCAGGGTGGTAGCAGTTTAGGTGGAAAGAAGGGTAGAGTTAATAGATGTGTTCTTAAAGATACAGCCAACAGGGTTGGCTGAAGGATTGGAAATGGAGTGTGTGTATGAGAGAGAGGAGTCTATAATGACTCCACGGCTTTTTGGCCTAAGCAACTGAAGAAAGGTATGGCTGTTTACTAAAATAGGGATGACTGAGGGATGAACAAATTTTGCTTTGAATGTGTTAAGTTTGAGATATCCATGGACATCGAAATGGAGATGTTGAGTGAACAGTTGTACATATGAGTCTGGAATTCAGAAGAGAGAGGTTTGTGTTGGAGATACAAATTTGGAAATTTTTAGCAGTTAGATGATATTAAAGACACCAGAGGCCCAGTGCACAAAATTCATGAACTGGAGGGGGCATGTCTCTCAGTCCGCCTGCACCCTCTTGTAGTCTGGGTCCCCTCGGGGGATGTAGCAGTGTGCCAAGCAGCAGGTGGCCAGGGAGGAGCCTGAATCAGGCCGGCTGCTGCTCATGCTCATCCCGGCCCGCTGTGCCTGCTGCTGCGGAGTCAGGAGAGGCTCCCGCCGTGGCAGCTGTGCTTGCCAGCTGTGAGCCTGGCTTCTGGCTGAGAGGCACACTGACCACCAGGGGGCAGCACCTGCATTGAGCGTCTGCTCCCTGGTGGTCATTGCGCATCATAGCGATTGGTCGTTCTGGTCGTTCCGCAATAATGGTTGCTTAGGCTTTTATTATATGGGCTAGAGGCCCAGTGCACAAATTCATGCACCAGTGGGGTCCCTTGGCCTAGCCTGTGGGATCGGGCCAAAACTGGCTCTCTGATATCCCCCGAGGGGTCCCGGATTGCGAGAGGGCACAGGCCAGGCCGAGGGACCCCACTGATGCATGATCGGGGTTGGGAAGGGATGCAGAGGTTGGCCAGCTGCAGAGGAACCTGTCCTATTATTATATAGTCTGGCCTGTCTCACTCAATCCTGATCAGCTGGATCCCAGCAGCAAGCTAACCTACCGGTTGGAGCATCTGCCCCCTGGTGATCAGTGCACATCATAGCGAGTGGTTGAGCAGCCTTAGCATATCATTAGCATATTATGCTTTGATTGGTTGAATGGCTGACCAGTAGACCAGAAACTTAGCATATTAGGCTTTTATTATATAGGATAGGACTGGATAAGATCTCTAAGGGAGTGAGACAGAGAAGTGGAAAGCCCTGAGCAGTGAGCTTTGGGGTACTACTGTTTCCATCAAGAGGATGGGAAGTATTCAGGCAAAGGAGACTGTAAAGGAGCCACAAATAGAGTGAAAAACCAAGAGAGAGGTGACTAAAAAACCCAAGTAAAATAAATTGTTTCAAGGAGGAGAGAGATCACATGGTTCAAATGCTGCTGATAGAGCTAAGTAAGTTGAAGACTGAGAACTAGTCATTGGATTTGGCCATGGAGATCATTGGTGATCTTGATAAGAGTAGTTTTGGTAGAGTGGAGGATATGAAAGCTTGACTGGGATGGACTAAGAGAGAGTCATGCATATGTATGCTGTATACCCACAGAATAAAATGTGTACACATAAAAACCAACCTAAGATGATAGTATCTAGTTCCTAATATCAGGAAACCAGTCTGGAAGCAGGCCAAGGGTGCGGTCTGGGCATTAGCTGATGGAGGAGTAAGCACACTACAAAGGTCACTATCTTCTCTTCTTGTTTTATTGTGTGGTTTCATGCTGCTTCCTTCAATATCTTTTCTGAACAATTTATTTAATTCCTACTTTGATTAAACATAAATTTATACAATTTAATAATTGCAAAATACATAATAAATTTAAACTATTAAATTTATTTCAAAAATAAATTTCTGAAAATTGTCATGTCAACAAATTTACCTCTTTGAGAGGAATCACTTGGAGAATAAGCTGAGAATTAGCACAGAATTAGCTTTGCTTGTGAGTCTCATATTTCAACTGGCTAATGTTCTGCTTTGAAAATCATTGTAGAAAAGCATCTTCTGTTCTCACCATAACAGACTGTCTTATTTACCAAATAAACAGTGTAAAGCTGCATCATAAATCCTTGCATATTAAAAGGGCAATCAGTTAAATTTCTATGTATTTTTGACACAAAAGCCTTTCCTGATGCTGTCATAATGGTATCTTCTCCAAACCTCATTAATCTGGTTAGGTCACAGTGGTTCTCAACCTTCCTAATGCCGCGACCCTTTAACACAGTTCCTCATGTTGTGGTGACCCCCAATTTCATTGTTACAAATTGAACATAATTAAAGCATAGTGATTACTCACAAAAACAATATGTAATTATATATGTGTTTTCCGATGGTCTTAGGCGACCCCTGTGAAAGGATTGTTCAACCCCCAAAGGGGTCGCGACCCACAGGTTGAGAACCGCTGGCTTAGGATCTTCCGATATCACTGGACCAATTTTATCTCCAGTGTCAAATGCAATTTGCAATTTGTTGCCTTTTCCCTTAATTTGGATTTATACTTCTGACCTAGCATGTTCCAGTGCAGTTTTCCTTCTCTTCCTTTACTAAAGAAACACAGAAACATTCAGCATAATTAGGCCCTCTGTGGCCACCTGAGGACGGAAGACGGAATTTCCCCCGCAGGAATGTAATTGTCCTGCTGCGCTGTGTAAACAGCACAGGAGGGCAGCACCAGGCCAGCGCTGTCAGCCCTAATCCTGCAACTATTCCAACCGGCAACCATATTTATAATCTACCTTTCTACATGCATACACAAGCGTGGTAATCCCCACCCAATGTAACTGAACTCTAAATTGGCATCAATTCTACCTAGTAAACATTTCAGATCATTTTCATACATTACTCACATAGTTATCGGAATTTAACACTTATTATGCACAGCAGAGCGTTTTAACAATTGTCTGTGTAGTCAAGGAAAGTGTTAGAACCTTTAACAAGAGAGGAAGTAGAAACAGAGATAAGACGTGACTTATCTATGGCCACGCACAAGTAGGTACAAAGTCGAGATAACAACCTAAGCCCGAGGGTCCTTTTCCACCAAGCCTCGCTCTTTCAGAAAGATACCCTCCCCCGCACAAATACATGTATGGCCTCTGGACATATTCACCTTGACTTCAGAGAATAATCTACAGTCTTTCACCTTTTTTTGTACCATCCAGTGAGGCCAATTTTAATCCTCTAAACAAAATTAATGCAAAGTAGGTAGAGACCAATAGATATGGGCAAATACACACGTTCCAGTGAAGATCAACGAGATAGTCACCACTGCATTCTATTAGGGGTCCAAGATATGACAGTCATGGGACCATTAAATCTATAGTCCCTTTTTATGGCATGTGCTCTTGACCGAGAGCTGTGATTTCTGCGGGGCCTGGTACAGCTATCTCAGCCCAAAAGAAGGAAGATGGGCATTAGCTAATTCAATCTTATATTCTCACTCAAGAATGAAAACTGGGAAGTATAGTAAGAACCAGGTCATAGCCCTGGCCGGTTTGGCTCAGTGGATAGAGCGTTGGCCTGCGGACTGGAAGGTCCTGGGTTCGATTCTGGTCAGGGGCATGTACCTTGGTTGCAGGCACATCCCTGGTGGGAGGTGTGTAGGGGGCAGCTGATTGGTGTTTCTCTCTCATCGATGTTTCTGACTCTCTATTCCTCTCCCTTCCTCTCTGTAAAAAATCAATAAAATATATTTAAAAAAAAAAGAATCAGGTCATAGTGAAAAGAGAATAGACAGATGATGAGAAAGGACATGTAGGGACCAGCAGTCACTGGGTATTGGAATGATAGGCTTCCATGGCAAAGGTGTCTAGAACGCCCAACACGCCAAATGAACTTTTGATTCCTCTTTATATGAGACCCTCTCAAGGCCCAGTAGTTTGGTTTCCCATGTTCTGGGGACTTGGCAGTATGGCTAAGATTCCTGTCACACGTCTGAACACAAACATGCACACGTTTCACACCTTACTTGAGGTAACCAATGAGACTGTTTCTTACAACCAAAGATCTTCCTCAACCACCACTCAATCAGAGAATGGTTCAAATTAGGTAACCAATTTGAACCATTTATAACCAATATAAGCACATATTTAAACGCAACCAAGCTCACATGCAATGTGTAATTGTTCAATCAAATCTGCATTTCACTCTCTCATGCATCTGTTGATGCCCTACAATGTGTCAGGCATTGTGTTGGTGCTGGAGTCAAATACATACAAATAAGTATTTGAGGGCCTCCGCCTCCAAGCTCAGTGAGAAAAGCACAGAAACATGATATAAGAATGGATAATAGAAAATTTAGGAAAACTGTATACTGATTGCCTAAATTGTAGGTTCTCTTTTGCTTCTGCCATACTAACAGAGTTCTTCCATCAAAGTCCAGTTTATCAGTCAACATGATATTTGTGTCAGTATACTGTACATCCAAGAGAAAAAAACCAGAACAGAAATAAATTATCATTCTTGAGTGCCTTGATTATTGGGACAAAGGATGGACAGGGTTAATAATTACTAAGCTCATCACGACATCACTAAACATGAAAGCTGGCTTCCCAGGATTTTAAATGTGGTTATGATGTTTTAGAAGTTAGGCATCCCTTACTGATCTCTTGTTTTCAACAATTATCAAAACAGGGAAGTAGCCCTGACTGGTTTGGCTCAGTGGACAGAGTGTCGGCCTGTGGACTGAAAGGTCCCAGGTTCGATTCTGGTCAAGGGCATGTACCTTGGTTGCAGGCACATCCCCAGTAGGAGGTGTGCAGGAGGCAGCTGATTGATGTTTCTCTCTCATCGATGTTTCTAATTATCTCTTTCCCTTTCTCTCTGTAAAAAATCAATAAAATATATTTTAAAAAACACACACACACAAAAAAAACACAGGGAAGTAAAGAAAATATAAGGAGTTTAAAACTAGGAGGAAAGGGGAAAGGCACTGAGCAAGGTGAGGGAAGAGGGAGACACAAAAAACTAGTCTTTAAAAACGTGAGTCATCATTATACGGATCCGGATTTATTATAGGTCTGTATTTACTGTGGATTTAGTCATAGTCACTTAAAGTAATTTTTAAAAAAACCCACCAGTACACACTCTAACATGTTTAGATGGATTTTCAAATACTATTCTACACAGAGGGTTCTGTTATACATTTTATAAGCACTACAGCAGGGGTGGGGAATGTCCAGCCCACGGGCCACAAGGCCCTTGAAATCATTTGGTCTGGCCCTGCCAAGGCATTAGGAGTGAGTTCATTAAATGTCTGACCAAATATGGCAGGGTAATTTTTAAGCTGATAATTTTGTATGGCCGGAGAATGATGTTATAAATATCCAAATCATCCTAGGCAGAAAAAAGGTCCCCCACTCCTACACTAGAGATTTGAATCAAATACCAACTTATACCTTAAATCATAGGATAGATTCAGTACAATTAAATATGGCGAATACTTGTGTGCCCAATTTGTATGAACTATAAGGCCAGTCACCAGAGGAATTTCGAAAAATGAATAAAATACAATCACTGTCTTCAATGGGGGCAGGGACCTTTAGTCTACTTACACAAATTAAACAAAGAGGCAATAACTTCAATACAGGCCACAGATATGTGCTATAAAAAGATAATATCGTCAAAGTGCTGTGCAGGTTCTAGAGATCAGAGAAGGCATGACTACAGAGGGTGCTTTTGAAACGGGTCTTAAGAGCTCAGTAGAGTTTAACTGGGATTGAGTTAATCCAATGAGACCTTACTAAATGTTAATGTGGTGGCTAGAAGAAGCATCTTATTCCCTGTTAGTATTCACTGACCGTGTCCAACATAGCCCATAAATCATATGCAAACCCTTTAAAAATATAGGATTGGAATTCTCTCTCCCTTTTGCCTACTGGCAGTCCTCTCTCTCACAATAACAAGCGTTGTATGCCAGATAATGTCATTATTAGCTCATACGTAATTGGAAAATGGAGAAATGTCAAAATAATTCAGAAATTACATTTGCTCATTCATTGTTTTTCCCAGCACACTTACATTTTGAGCAATCAGGGGCAAGCCTTCTCACAATTAAACAGAAAAATTTAGCATATAAGGACCTTGAGGGGAAAAAATTATTTAGGAGTGATTTCCTTTAATGCAAATAAAGTCTTGTTTAGTGGCTTCAAGAACCTTTAAGTTTTTCTTTTATGGTAAGCTGCAATGTAAATGAAGGTGTGAAATAATTTTCCTGTGTGTGGTGGAGGAAACAGATTGATAAAGAAAGTTAAATTCTGGACCAGATTTTTAATTTTTAATTAGAAGCTATCAAGGATCTATATGTCCAAGGAGGAAGCACATTTTCCAGGATTAAAGGTTCTAAAGCAGCACCGTCCAACAGAAATATAAAACCCATATCCAATAAGTGTTTCAGTAGCCACATTAAAAAAATAAAAATAAAAGAGAAACAGGTGAAATGATGTAATTAATATAAAAACTATTAATGATATATTTTACATTATTTTTTCATACTAAGTCTTTTCTTTTTAATCCTCACTGGAGGATATGTTGTTTTTAAATTGACTTTTAGAGAGAGAGGGAGAGAGAGAAACATTGATCAGTTGCCTCCCCTATGTGCTGCAATCCCCTTAACTGAGGTATGTGCCCTGACAGGAATCAAACCCACAATCATTTTGGTGTTCAGAATAACACTCCAACCAACTGAGCCACCCAGCCAGCGCCATACTAAGTCTTTGAAATCCGGTGTATGTTTTATACTTACAGCACAGCTCTATTTGGATTAGCACATTTAAATGCTTACTAGCCACACATAGCTAGTGGCTAACATATTGGACCTTATGGCTCTCTAAAGGATGTTGTTGAGTAAAAATGCCTTTGGAGATTTAACTATGTAGAATTTTTTTTATTAGCATAGTAACTTTTATGGTCCTCAAGTAACAAAGTTGCATAGGTTTCAAATTATCTGCTCCTAACCCTATACAGTATTTCTCATATCCCTGCTATTCTTAGTGCACCATATTAAAGAATGTATCTGTTTTCCCTATACATACTTTCCTAGCCTTCCTCAAAGTTGTGGGTAGCCAAATAGTGTTGAACAATGAGATGTAAAGGGAAGTCTGTTATGTCATATGGAATGATAAGAGAGGCCACAAAGCTTTCTTCTTCTTTGCCTATAGCTCTTCTTCCTTTCTGTTCGTAACATTTCACATGAGAACTTGATGTTTGGAGCTTTGGCAGCCATCCTGTGACTATGACCAAAGACTCTTCAATACACTGAGGATGGCAGAGCAGAAAGGCACCTTTCCTTATCAGAGACATAATTGTAATGAAAAGCCAGCCACACAAAGGTGGGGATGGGAGGGAGGAGAGGTGGGGATGGGGCGGAGTTAGCACAAGGAAAAGAGCTTCAGCAGAGATGCCCTCAGTGGGTATTGCTTAACATTCACAACCAGAGTTTATGCTTTCTTTTTCTCTTACACTCAACCCACCCCCTTGTTGAGGATTCCCTTTTATCTGATTGAAACATTCCTTCTTAAGGCATAACAAGAGTGCTGGAGTTACTTCCAACACTTAAAAGAGTGCAGAGCTACAAGCAGCAATTTGGCCTTAATATATGTGTTTAACACTTTTTAAAATTAAAATTATTTATTTATTTAAAAAAATAAAGTTATGTCATGACAAAAGGTTTCTATCATTTACTTAGTAATATTGTATTGATTCAGCCACTTTTAGGTAGTTGGTAATACATATCAGATTTATTGTTCAGCAATTCCTCTTGTCTTGGGGTCAGAATAATTCAAGAACCCAGACTGACATAAATATGTTGATACAAATGGCAGCAGTTTTTCATTGCTTTACAATGTCAGGGTAATCATGAAGGAGCATGCTTAATACACTGCTAAAGAAATGGTATGGATAATTTTTTCAGCTACCGATTGTGGACATTTTTCTAACTATTATTTCCTGAGTGATATGACAAACAATGGGAAATCAATCCAGTAGTGTCTCTTTTACTCATCAAACAATTGCTTTTTTTTTCAGTGAACAAAGATGAAGTTTTATTTGACTACTTACCAGTCTTACATTATCATTTTCATCAGTCATCACAATCCTCTCAAGGGATTCCCAATTCTTTATCAACTCATCATCCAATCCCCCTACTTAATTTTTCATTGAGCCATCTCATCATATGCATTAAAAGCACTCAGCTGTTGCTCTGGCCATTGTGGCTCAGTTGGTTGAGGCATTGTCCAGTCCTCCCATACACTGAAAGGTTGTGGGTTCGGTTCCTGGCCAGGTCACACACTTAGGTTTTCTGTTCAATCCCCTGTCATGTTTCTCTCTCAACACCCTCCCTTCCCTTCCCCTCTCTCTAAAATCAACATGTCCTCTGGTGAGGGTTAAAAAAGTATTCAGTTGTTTTACAGTTGTGGATTGCCTTGACAAAGTGAGCCATTTTTTTATGAGTGAGTCTTAATCATTAAGGTGAACGGGGAGTCAATTCACCTTAATTGTGCTTAATATGTATGAACCAGAAGGCTAGTCATGAAGAAAATGTCAATTCAACGTTGGCTTAGAAAACTGGTTACCACCTTCCCTCAACCAAATGAATGTACCTCCAGAAAATGAAGCAAGTAAAGTCACTTCTGACTTTGGTACAAATTTGCCTTAAAAGGTAAGTGTCCAAATTGCTAGATTTACTAAATTTTATTATCATCTATATGTATATATAAAGAGCTAATATGCAAATTGTCTAGGATGCCATAATGGTCACGATGGCTCAGGAGGAGGCTGCGCACGCAGGTGGGCGGGAGAGGACTGCGTGTGTGGTGAGGCAAGCCACGGATGGTGCAGGCCAGCTCGCTGCGGCAGCTCATCCTGCAGAGAGCAGAGCCTGCCAGCTCACCATGGCGGTGGTGACCACTCATTGGCTAAGCTCCCCATACGCCATTTGCTGTGTTCTTGGTAACTTGGGGAATACGAATCCAAGAAGGTGATCTAGGGTTTTCCCACCTCATTCCTGGAGGAAAAAACAAAGGTCTGCTGCTGGAGGGGCTAAGAAATGTCATATCCTGCCCTGGCTGGTTTGGCTCAGTGGATAGAGCCTCGGCCTGCCGACTGCAGGGTCCAGGTTCAATTCTGGTCAAGGGCATGTACCTAGGTTTCAGGCTCCTCCCTGGCCAGGGCCCAGGTCAGGGCTCATGTAGGAGGCAACCAATCGAAGTGTCCCTCTCACATTGATGTTTCTCTCTGTCTTTCCCTCTCTCTTCCACACTCTCTAAAAATCAATGGAAAAATATCCTCAGGTGAGGATAAAAAAAAAAAAAAGAAAGAAAGAAAGGTCATATCCTATGAAAGAGACATCTTGAAAATGCCTAAAGAAAGTTGTCATTTTTTTGTGGTGAAGGGACTGGAGTCTGTGTTGATGAAAACACCTTGGTGGCTGCGGCAGACAGCAGTGGCAGCAGCAGCAGCAGGGTGATGGGGGGGCGGCACCTTCCCTTGATCAGCCTGATCACCTCCTGCAGAGGTAGCCCAGACTATGGCTTAGGTCCATGGGGAGCAAGCCTAAGCCATCAGTAGGACATCCCCTGAGGGCTCCTGGATTGGAGAGGGTGCAGGTAGGGCTGAGGGACCCCCCCCCCCTCATGCATGAATTTTGTGCACCGGGCCTCTAGTCCTATATAATTAAAGCCTAGGTGGTGTCACGCACGTCATCATCACAAGATGGCCACCACAAGATGGCTGCCACAAGATGGCCGGCAGGGGAGGGCAGTTGGGGGTGAGATCAGGCCAGCTGGGAAGGGCATTTGGGGGTGATCAGGCTGGCAGGGGAGGGCAGTTGGGGGCGATGGACCAGCAGGGGAGCAGTTAGGCATCAATCAGGCTGGCAGGGGAGCGGTTAGGGGGCAATCAGGCTGGCAGGCAGGTGAGCGGTTAGGAGCCAGCAGTTCCAGATTATGAGAGGGATGTCTGGCAGCTGAAGGGGTCCCAGATTGGAAAGGGAGCAGGCTGGGCTGAGGGACACCCCCCTCCACCCTGCATGAATTTCATGAACCGGTCCTCTGGTATTGAATATAAGAAAAATCCAGAGGCTATATTTTTTTAGATGAAAGCTCACTGTGCACTGTGAATGATGTTGAAAGCATCCAGAGCCTAAGAAATTTGGCCCCACCTCACAGGACTATACATTTTCTCTACTTAATGCCATGCTCCCTAAACATCTCACCTTCTGTTGCAAATTAAAGTCTTCAAATGCATCATTTGAAATCTGACAAATAGAATCCGATAAAATTGCCAAACTATACTTTCACCTAACGCTAAGATAAAGATCCAGGTTTAGCTGAACCTATTTAAGGTTCTTTTTGAGAACATTAAAATGCACCATTAGAAACTTTCCTATAAAGATTTTTTAAAAACCAGCTTGCCTGCCTTTTTTATTTGCAAGTGCATCCAGTCATATCTGTAAGACATACTGGTAGTTTCAACCTATCTTCTTGTTTTGTATCACAGCCTTCTAAGCCATCTGAAACTGTCTTTGAAGGGAACTTAAAACCATCTTTTAAAATTTGCTTCTTGGTTTGTGCTTTTTCTGGCGACTGCTTCTAGAGTCATCTCTTTTTAGTTTCAAAATTTGCATGGCTGCCTTTTTGACCTGGCTTTAAGAGTCAGTCTTAGGCAGATATTGCTCGAGGTTGGCCTCAGGTTGAGGCGTATTTGCATCTTTTCCATAACAGAGTCTAAGTTTTAAGGAGGCCCCTACATACTGCCTCGGCTCCTGGGTTTACTTTGCTGCTTATCACTTCTGCGTTATGGCGAGGGTGGTGCTATCCTCTTGCACGACAGGTCTGCTGGGGCGACAATTTTTGAGAGTTCTGAGCTGTCATTACCGTTCGTATTTTCATTGGCTTCAGATTTACACAGAAACGGTTCTGTTCTTAACCTCCAACCCGTGTTCCTGGCTGAAAACATAATTTTCATCATGAGTTACCCATCAAAACCGTGAACGCCCGAGGCCCTGAGCCCGGGACCCAGCCGAGCCCCGACTTCGTAAACAAACTCCTGCGCAGGCGCAGCGGCGGCAGCAGGTTAAACTGGTTGGTTGGCAGCCAGCGGACTTTTCGTAGTGAAACGTGCAAAAGCAAAACACTGCGCCCTGAGGTGGTAGCCTGGCTTTGTCTTGTCTTTTTTCTTTCTCCCCCCACCCCCTTTTAATTTAATTTAATTTTTTTTTTTTACATACTCCTGGCATTTGTCTCTGAAGAATTTGTGCGGGGGCCCAGGGGCGTCAGGGCAAAGTCTTCTGCCCCGGAGAACTGCCGCTAATTACACTACCCTCATTGGTTCTCGCCGCCGACTCTAGATATTTTTTTTTCTTTTTCACTTGACTGCAGCACTAATCCATCCCGGCTACATTAAAAAAAAAAAAAAAAAAAAAAAAAAAAGCTTCACAACGCCACCAAAAAACATTCCTGCTCTCCGGCTTCCCCAAACCACGCGAGATTTGCCAGCGCAAACAGCGCATTTCCCCACCCCACCCAAGCGTACGTTTGCGCCTGCGCGGGACGAATCACTTTGGCGCCAAAAAATTCAAAACTTCCTGCTTGGTGATGGCCAACCAAATCTGGCCCTCGAGAAAGGTGGGTCACGTTGCTCCGATGGCTGCGAGCACACATCACTGCATTCTCCGAGATTTTGCAGCCACAGCTCTACAGGCCTGTACGGTGGTCCCTGCTTTCCGCGTTTTTATTTGGCCCTGAACGCGGTGGGGGAGCAGGAAGGGACAGCCGATCCCGCAGGGAAGGGGTGGGAGTGGCTGAGCCGATCAGAGGTTTTGTAAAATAGGGGGGATACGTTGTATGGGTGCTTGGAAAGATACCTGGAAGCGACAAAGGAATACATTATATACATATAATATATATAATATTTTCTTTCTGGAGAACAAGAAAGGATGTGAGTGTGAACTAATGTAATGCAGGGGGAAGAAGATGCGAAAAATTCAGAAGTAAATTAAGGCAGTAACTATACAGCACAACAAAGAGGTGAGGCTGGAAAGATAAAACTGTTGGCCATAGAGGAGGTTTTCTTAAAACAGTGTAAACCTATCACACATTTAGTCCTTGATGTGTAAGAGGAGACTTGAGAAATCCTAAGTGAGTGGAGCAAGGAGGATTCTATAAGCCATAGTCCCGGGCAAGCTCTGTGGTTGAGATTAGGAAGAAGAGTTATGGTAACAGGAGTCAGGAATTCGGGAACTGTTTTGAGAGAACTGATTAATCTGACCTCTTTCTCTCCCAGGAACATGGGCCACCTGCACAAGCATTGGATTTTGTCCTGCAACATCTTAAAGGTACCACCCAACCCCCTGGACCGTTCTCTCTCCCTGAGGCCCTTGGTCCCTACCACCTTCCACAAACCCCATACCTCAGCCAGAATGAAATGTGCATTATATGGAGTTAAATTGTTGGAATTTGGCTACTGGCACATTACAAAAATATGTACGTCTAGCCTCTAGCTTCCCAGGTCACTAACTTTTGGTCCATGTTGATATTGGCAGCAGTCTTAGGCAGTTTAGCCAGTATATTTTGATTCTTTGTGTCCTGCCTGGAGAACAAGGCAGAGAATGCTGATCGAGTATATAATTTTACTAGACCAGCAAAGAAATGACTTGTAGGTAAGCATTATAGCCACAGGACTTAAGGTAGCAGATAGAGCGTGGAAACACATCAGTGAAGACCCAGACATGGTAGTCCCTTATCAAGAAGTTCTCCCTGGAGCACTTCACTTCACTTTGGCAGCCTATAGTATAGCCTAGCAACTGGTCTATTTGTGTGGAGTTCATGGGAAAATCCATGAATACAATAGGATAGGATTTCGGTGTTGAAGCTGACTTAGGTTTCCTGTTCTAGGGAGTGGGATCATCCAGCTATAAGAGGCATGACATCTCAGTATAGTGTCACAGTAAGTGTGTGGAATTGGAAATCTGGGGTTTCTCCGTTTCCCTCTTTGTACAATAAGGATAACAGTGCCTACCTCATAGGATGATTGAAAAGAAGAAATGAGGTGCTATTGAGAAGACTACATGAGTTAGTAGCATAGAACTTGGTATGTAGTATATGATCAACAAATGAGAGTTCCTTCCCCAAGCCTCTTGCCACATTTATGCATGCCATCTACCCATCAAATTGGATATAGCAGCGGTCCACCTGTCTTTAGAGAGCCTTAAGGTAAATTCTAGACCTTGCCAGCATATTAGAATAACCTGGAGAGTTTTTAAAAATCCTAATGCCCAGGCTTCACCCTAAACCAGTGGTCGGCAAACTGCGGCTCGCAAGCCACATGCGGCTCTTTGGCCCCTTGAGTGTGGCTCTTCCACAAAATACCGACTTCTGCACATGGGCCACGAAGTTTCAATCACATTGTATGTGCACGCCCGCACATGGTATTTTGTGGAAGAGCCACACTCAAGGGGCCAAAGAGCCGCATGTGGTTCGTGAGCCGCAGTTTGCTGACCACTGCCCTAAACCAATTAAAAAAGAATTTCTGGGAGTGGATTCCAGAGATCAGTATGGGTTTTTGTTTTTTTTTAATTAAATCTTTATTGTTCAGATTATTACAGTTGTTCCTCTTTTTTCCCCCCATAGCTCCCCTCCACCTGGTTCCCACCCCACCCTCTGCCCTTACCCCCCACCCCCGCACTGTCCTCATCCATAGGTGTATGATTTTTGTCCAGTCTCTTCCCGCACCCCCCACACCCCTTCCCGCCCCCCCACCCCCAGAATAGTCAGTCCATTCCCTTTCTGTGCCCCTGATTCTATTATATTCACCAGTTTATTCTGTTCATCAGATTATTTATTCACTTGATTTTTAGATTCACTTGTTGATAGATGTGTATTTGTTGTTCATAATTTGTATCTTTACCTTTTTCTTCTTCTTCCTCTTCTTAAAGGATACCTTTCAGCATTTCATATAATACTGGTTTGGTGGTGATGAACTCCTTTAGCTTTTTCTTGTCTGTGAAGCTCTTTATCTGACTTTCAATTCTGAATGATAGCTTTGCTGGGTAAAGTAATCTTGGTTATAGGTTCTTGCTATTCATCACTTTGAATATTTCTTGCCTCTCCCTTCTGGCCTGCAAAGTTTCTGTTGAGAAATCAGCTGACATTCGTATGGGTACTCCCTTGTAGGTAACTGACTGTTTTTCTCTTGCTGCTTTTAAGATTCTCTCTTTGGCCGAAACCGGTTTGGCTCAGTGGCTAGAGCGTCAGCCTGCGGACTGGAGGGTCCCAGGTTCGATTCCGGTCAAGGGCATGTACCTGGGTTGCGGGCACATCCCCAGTGGGAGGTGTGCAGGAGGCAGCTGATTGATGTTTCTCTCTCATCGATGTTTCTAACTCTCTATCTCTCTCCATTCTTCTCTGTAAAAAATCAATAAAATATATTAAAAAAAATATTCTCTCTTTGTCTTTTGCTCTTGGCATTTTAATGATGATGTGTCTCGGTGTGGTCCTCTTTGGATTCCTTTTGTTTGGGGTTCTCTGCGCTTCCTGGACTTGTAAGTCTATTTCTTTCACCAGGTAGGGGAAGTTTTCTGTCATTATTTCTTCAAATAGGTTTTCAATATCTTGCTCTCTCTCTTCTTCTGGAACCCCCATAATTCGGATGCTAGTACACTTGAAGTTGTCCCAGAGGCTCCTTACACTATCTTCATAGTTTTGGATTCTTTTTTCATTTTGTTTTTCTGGTTGGGTATTTTTTGTTTCTTCGTATTTCAAATCTTTGACTTGATTCTTGCGATCCTCTAGTCTGCTGTTGGAACTCTGTATAATATTATTTCAGTCAGTGTATGCTTAATTTCTAGTTGGTCCTTTTTCATATCCTCGAGGGTCTCACTAGATTTCTTGAGGGTCTCACTAAATTTATTGGTGGTTTCTAGAAAATTCTTGAAAAACCTTATAAGTTTGGTTTTGAACTCTATATCCTGTAGTTTGCTTTCCTCCATTTCTATCATTTGTGACCTGTTTCTTTATCTCCACATTTTTTATGCTTCCCTGTGTTGATAGGGTGGTTTTCTGTGCTAGGTGTCCTAAAGGGCCCAGTAGCTCAGCCTCCTCAATTACCTGAAGTGGACACTCTTGGTGCACCCCTTTGTGGGCTGTGTGCACAGTCTTGTTGTAGTTAAGTGTGGGGAACCGATATAGGGTTAAGCCTTGGACTGACCTGTTGGCAAAGTCACAAACAGGTCTTCTGAGTCTTAAACAACCCAATCTGAGAGGTGGCTGCTGATTTACACACGCTATCATTTAAAAAATAAAAAAGGGGGAATTTGCCGGAAGCCGGTCCATCCTTGCTGCTTGACACAGTCGCTGCAGGGAAGAAACATCTGCACAGCATATGTTTCAAGGGACCTGGGGTATATGGCATACTGTTCTTAATATGTTTGCTTCCCTTCTTAGCGCTATGTGTTTTAACCAAGGTCACCTCTCCGGGAAAAGTTGTTTCCCCAGGTGGGGATTTTTTCCTGGAGTTAGGGATTAACAGGACTAAGAAAGGGAATCAGTAAAACCCCTTAACTAAGTGCCAGGCAGGTAGTTAATCACTTTAACTACGAACAGTCATGCTTAAGCCACATAATCTTTACTTAGGATAATCTCCTTCAGTTACTTCCTTGTAGCTTAACAGAACAATAGAGTAGTGACCTTGGAATGGAGATAACAAACGCCCTAACCTTTGGAATAGAATGGATAGGATTAAAATCAAATGGTATAAATACAGATGTAACTGGAGAATAAAGGGAGAACCTCACTATGCTGATCAACTGAACGCTGCCTCCATGTCCTTCATTCTTCGCTGACTCTGTCCACACCTTTGGGAACCTCTGGACCTGCTGGGGCTGGACCCCAACAGTTAAGCCTTGATTGTTGTAGGTATCACTGGGAGGAATTGACCTCCAGGCCAATTGGCTGTGAGAATCAGCTTTGTCTGCAGTGGGAGAACTTCTGTGCTGGAGACACCCTTCTGGGGCAAGACTTGCTTCAATGGGGCTTTGGTGCTCACTGAGTCTGACCCCTGAGTGTGTCCCTTATGGATCTGAGGAGTTGTAATCTGGATGGTCCCACTCTGACCACTGGGTACACTGGCTCTTGGATCTCTAAGGAGGTGCTAATTTAGCCTCTGCCTGAGGCTACCCAGCAGGAGCTATGGAGAGATCTGCAGATTCCTCTTCTTTGTTTGGGGTTTGGAGGTGCCCAGATGAGGCCCAGCTGTGAAGCAGTGCAAGCTGCTGTGGGGCCTTGGGCCTTCTTTTGGAAGTTCTGGGTCTCTCTGACCCAGCTTCAGTTTGCTGGTAATTTTCAGATTGCAAAGGGCCAGGCCTTTCATATGCAAAACCCTCTGCGCACAGCTTGGGTGGGGCGGGGTCTCAGGGGATCAACAGGGCAGAGCAAACAGCTATGGCTGATCCTCAGTCCTACCCTAAGAGTCCCCACATCTCAGTGTCCCTGTAATCGCTGCAAGCACCTCTGAGAGAAAGCCACCCTCGAGTTCCAACCAATGCCAGACAGTCCAGTTTCTCCCCATATGAGTCTGGGTCCCCAGAAACTCGCCCGGAACTGGAGTTCAGAGCAGTTGGGAGCTTGAGACTCCCTCCTGATTGAAAAAGACAACCGCGTCCTCAGTTGCCGCCCTTTCTGCATGCGCCTTTGTACCTCTGCACTTTACTTCCGCACCTCCTCTGAGTCTCAGTGTGCTTTTCTCTTTCCTTCTAGTTGTAGAGTTTCCACTCAGCCAGCCTTCCTGTGGTTCTGGATGATGTCCGTTTTGTCTTTTAGTTGTATTTTTGAAGTGGTTGTGTGAGGCAGCAATTTCCGGTGTTTACCTATGCCGCCATCTTGGTTTCTCTCCAGTATGGGTTTTTGTTTGTTTGTTGTTTGGTTGGTTTTTGGTCAGTATGTCTTAAAGCTCTTCATTTTGCTACGAAGAAACCACTGCTTTAAGAGTTCCCTCTAGAACAGTGGTTCTCAACCTTGGCTGCACATTAGAATCACCTAGGAATCTTTTTAAAATCCTGATTTCTGGGCCTCATCCTCCGGAAATTCTGTTTCTTTGTTATGAGGTGGGGCCACAACATTAGTAACAAAGAAACAGAATTTCCGGAGGATGAGGCCCAGAAATCAGGATTTTAAAAAGATTCCCAGGTGATTCTAGTGTGCAGCCAAGGCTGAGAACCACTGCTCTAGAAGAAGGAGGAAAGAAATTAGACCTGTGGTGTAAGACCACCTGATCTGGATAGCTATGTATTTGAAAAATTCTGGAGAAATAAAGGCTAGAGTTTGAGATGGGCAGACAAATAGGGCATAGTAAGCTACTAGCATATTCAGAAAACAGACCACTATGGTAAAAATGTGGTGAGCATCCTAATTTTGGAAAGGTCAGTGATGAAGTCATTAATACAGGTCCCAGGAATATATAGGATTTGTTGTAAAAATGGGGAATTTGAGCCTCCTAAGCTGGTCCTTTGATGTAGCACAGGCGAAACAGATAATGATGTCTTTATTGTACTGTCACATGGTGAATCTTGGGCTATCAGCAGGCCTAAAGGCAGTGGAGGGGTGGAGTGAACTTTTACAGCCCACTCTGCTCCATTGGTTGGGGGAGGAGCATCAAGGCATCACTGAAGTGTATGCATGTGGATGTTCTTCTCCAGTGGGTCCGTGCCTGTGGGAAAGCAGGCGCAGCAGGACATTGATGATGAAGCCCCTTCTCATAGCCTGTCAGGTTGGTGTAGCTGCCCTAACTACCGAAGTGGTGGTGTTGGTACTAACAGATGAGAAAGGTGAGGTTCAAGTCTGTTTTTGTAGCCTTTTAATGAATAGGGAATCATTTGGAATAAGAGGGATAGCATGGAATTTGAGCTTGTAAGGACAAGGTACTGTTTCTGGGAGGACAACTCTAGTTTCTAGGAATATAAGTGATTCAGTAGTTGAAAACACCTACTACTTCAGTCATTGGATATCAAGACCCATATGGGGCGGTAACGGCCAGGAAATCTTCTGCCACATAGGGTAACCTTTCTTTTACTTGGGCCCCTCTTCTTGAGAAGCACATTAGTTTGTTTATTAAGAGAATTGGTGAAAGGGCTAAACATTGTCTCCTCCGTAAGGAGGCAAGGGATTCAGAGACTGGGCAGGGGTCAGTATTTAGAAGTTATGAAGTGGGTGAATAGCAGATTATGCAGAAATGAGGAATGGAGTCAGGTAGAAGGATAGGAGACTCAGAATGAGGAGAGAAGCAATTGAAAGTTAGAAATAGAAAAATCCCAAGTGGTTACACTTTAGTTAAGCTTTTATAAAAGTATGTTAAAATAAGAGTGCTGCCCTGGCTGGTTTGGATCAGTGGATAGAGCATCAGCCTGTGGACTGAAGGGTCCTGGGTTTGATTTCAGTCAAGGGCACATACTTTGGTTGTAGGCTCTATCCTGGCCCCGGTTGGGGCACGTGCAGGAGGCAGCCGATCTATGTGTCTCTCTCACGTTGATGGTTTTTTCTCTCTCTGTCTCTCCTCCCTTCCACTCTTCCTAAAAATCAATGGAGAAATATCCTCAGGTAGGATTAGCAAAAATTAAAAAAAAAATAAAAAAATAGGAGTGCTGCCTGAAATC
Organism: Myotis nattereri; assembly: GCF_964212035.1. Taxonomy (NCBI): domain Eukaryota; kingdom Metazoa; phylum Chordata; class Mammalia; order Chiroptera; family Vespertilionidae; genus Myotis; species Myotis nattereri. The sequence continues at coordinate 190,825,063 of NC_138076.1, forward strand.
AGAGACAGACCACTCTGTAGGACTTTTGCAAAATGTAGGAGGGTGAAAACTGATTAGACTACTCTTAAACTCTCACATCAAGGGCATAAAGTATCAAGATGATGGCTGGGGAAGGTTTTTTTTTTTTTTAAATATTTTATTGATTTTTTACAGAGAGGAAGGGAGAGAGAGAGAGCTAGAAGCATCGATTAGAGAGAAACATCGATCAGCTGCCTCCTGCACATCTCCCACTGGGGATGTGCCCGCAACCCTGGTACATGCCCTTGACCGGAATCGAACCTGGGACCTTTCAGTCCGCAGGCCGACGCTCTATCCACTGAGCCAAACCAGTTTCGGCGGGAAGGGGTTTTGAAGAGGATATTTGAATGGAGTTATTGGAGCAATGTTAGAAAACAAGTCAGGGAAAGAGAGAAGTGGCCACACTCTTTACCTAAATTAAGCTTCCCTATCTACAGCAGGCACAAACTAGGAGAAGGGAGGAAAGCCTGAACTTTAAGTTGGGTGGTAGCTTTTGACTACTATACAGGACTGAATATTTTAATTACATCTCTTTCTTTAAATTTTTATTTATTGATTTTGAGAGAGAAAGAGAGAGAAACATCAACTTGTTCCGCTTATTCATGCATTCATTGGTTGATTCTTAAAAGATTTTTTCTGATTGATATTTAGAGATAGAGGAAGGGAGAGAGAGAGAGATTGAGAAACATTGATGTAAGAGCAGGACATGAATCGGCCACCTCCTGCACACCCCACTGGGGATCCAGCCCATGACCCAGGCATGTACCCTGCCCGGGAATCGAACTGGCAACCTTTTGGGACATGGGACAATGCCCAACCAATGAGCCACACTGGCCAGGGCCATTGGTTGATTCTTGTATGTGCCCTGACAGGGGATCGAACCTGAAACCTTGGTGTATCAGGATGATGCTCTAACCAACTGAGATACCCAGCCGGGGCCAATTACTAACATCTCTTAATTAAAAGTAACCAGAAAAAGGAATGGGACTGCCCAAGTTTTCACTCAGGGTTGGGTGAAGAAAACCTCCCTAGAAAGGGTACTCACAGGAACAGTGAAAAATAAAAATTAAGTTGCTTTAAGGTAGTCTCAAGTCATGCTTGTGCAAGGTGCTGGAACACTACTGTTGAGCACCTGCTTTGTTTTTCATATGTTAAAGGTATAAAGATAAATTGAGTGACATTCCTCCCTACAAGAATCTATGAACACAATGCAATATTATGTATGTGTTTACAGAAGTAATATATGTGAAAAGTAAAGAAGTTCAATAGTAAAAAAGATGTAACTTATTTTGGAGAGGGTAGGGTTAAGAGGGACATAGAACCTCAGAAAAGATGAAACCCACCTGGCTTTAAGAGAGGAATAGATATTCCCAAGGTGGACAAGGCAGAGGAAACCATGGGTCAAATCTAAGCTGTGGAGGCATGAAACAGCATGGTGTACTTGTGGGTAAACTTCAGTGGAAAGGGCCTGCATATCCAGGTGGGTGATTGAAATGGAGGCCATAGATATTGGGGAGGTTCCAGTGGGGCTGTTGGCAGTCACGCCAGTGGAAAGTTAATGGAATTTTATTTTATTTTTTAAAAAATATTTGTATTGCTTTCAAAGAAGAAGGGAGAGAGAGGGAGAGATAGAAACAAGATTAGAGAGAATCATTGATTGGTTGCCTCCTGCACACCCCACACTGGGAATTGAGCCCACAACCAGGGCATATGGCCTGACCGGGAACCAACCATGACCTCCTGGTTCTTGGGCTGATGCCCAACCACTTAGCCACACCGGCCAGGCCAAGTTAATGGAATGGAATTTTAAACACACACACACACAAATACCAGTCATTTCCTCCATCAGTCATTTCCTTCCACTCCTTGCCCTTCCCTTTTATAAAATTTGCCAGTTTGTTAGGGAGTGCTGAGAGGGTAGTACATGAACTCTTCTAACTCAGCACCCACAGCTTATTGGATCTGGCTCTATTCTGACTTAAGCTGAGTCAATCTGCCTCCTAAGAATTTAGATCAGAACATTGAGAGACTAGGTCATATTCCGCCCCTCCCCTCCCATCTTTATTGAAGTATGATTGACAAATAAGAATTATATATATTTAAGGTGTACAATGTTATGTTTGGATATACCTATACATTGTGAAATGATTACCATAACCAACTAACTAACATAGCCATATCACATAGTTACCATTTTCTTGTGTGTTTTGGTGACAACACTTAAAATCTACTCTCTTAGCAAATTCAAGTACACAAAACATTATTATTAACTACTAGAGGCCAGGTGCATGAATTCATGCATGGATGGAGTCCTGAGAGGGGTGAGGGGGAGCAGGATGCGATCAGCCCTTTGGGCAGGGGGTAGGATGCCCTTGCCAGCCCGGGATCTGGATCCATCCCATTGACATTTGCGCAGGTTGTCAGGAGCCACCTGGCAGTCGCTTTTATATTGTTTCTTCCTTGCAGAGCATCTAGGGAGGGGACGTGGCCGTGGTGCCCAAGGCCAACTTCCAGGAGACTGGCGACTGTCAGAATTGTGCTGGTGGCACTGGTTTGCTGGTGCCTGGTTCTCGGGAGATTGGACCCGCAAGACTACTGAGGGAGGGAGTGGCTGCGGCAGGGCTGGTGGGCCACTGGGATGGGTTGGTCAGCTGAGCGGCACTCCCACTGTGGGAGCACAATGACTACCAGGGGGCAGCTTCTGCATTGAGCATCTTCCCTCTGGTGGTCAGTGCGCATAATAGCGACCAGTCGTTCCTGTCATTCAGTTGTTTGGTCACTTAGGCTTTTATATATATAGACTAGAGGCCCGGTGCACAAAATTTAGCACTCGGGAGGAAGAGGGGGGGCGGTCCCTCAGCCCGGCCTGTGCCCTCTTGCAGTCTGGGACCCCTCGGGAGATAACAACCTGCTGGCTTAGGCCCGCTCCCGGGTGGCAGAGGGCAGGCCCAATCCCTAGGTGCAGCCCCTGGTCGGGCTCAGAGCAGGTCTGATTGGGGAGTTGGGGTGCCGCCCCTGTCATGCACAGAGCAGGGAGGATCGGGAGGTTGCGTTGCCACTCTCAGTCATGCTCAGAGTAGGGCTGATTGGGGGGTTGGGGCACCACCCCCTGTCACACTCAAGGCAGGGTTGATGGGCAGGTTGTGGTGCCACCCCCTGTCTTGCACAGAGCAGGGCCAATCAGGGGATTGGGGAGCTCCCCTCTATCACTCACAGAGCAGGGCCCATCAGGGGGGTTCGGGCTCCATACCCTGTCACGCACAGAGCAGGGTCGATCAGGGGGTTGGGGAGCTCCCCCCTGTCACTCACAGAGCAGGGCCCATCAGGGGGTTGGGGAGCTCCCCCCTGTCACTCACAGAGCAGGGCCCATCAGGGGGTTGGGGAGCTCCCCCCTGTCACACACAGAGCAGGGCGGATCAGGGGGTTGGGGCGCCGCACCCTGTCACACTCAGGGCAGGGCCGATGGGGAGGTTATGGTTCTACCCCGTCACACACAGAGCAGGGCCCGTGGGGGGCGGTTGGGGCGTCGCCCTCTATCACCCACAGGGCAGGGCCGATCAGGGGGTTGGGGCGCCGCCACTCTCACACTCAGGGCAGGGCTGATGGGGAGGTTATGGCTCTACCCCGTCACACACAGAGCAGGGCCGATCAGGGGGTTGGGGCGCCAGACCCTGTCACACACAGAGCAGGGCGGATCAGGGGGTTGGGGCACCATAGCCTGTCACACACAGAGCCGCAGGGCAATCAGGGGGTTGGGGAGCTCCCCCCTCTCAGGCACAGAGTAGGGCTGATCAGGGGGTTGGGGCGCCTTCCCCTGTCACGAACAGAGCAGGGCCGATAGGGAGGTTGTGGCCCCGACCACTGTCACACACAGAGCCGCAGGGTGATCAGGGGGTTTGGGCGCTGCCCTGTCACGCTGATCCCGGTGCCAGGAGGCCTCGCGGCTCCGCTGATCCTGGTGCTGGGAGGCATATCACCCTTTTACTATATAGGATAGAGGCCTGGTGCATGGGTGGGGGCCGGCTGGTTTGCCCTGAAGGGTGCCCTGGATCAGGGTGGGGGTCCCCACTGGGGTGCCTGGCCAGCCTGGGTGAGGGGCTGATGGCTGTTTGCAGCTGGTCATACACCCTTCAGGGTGGGGGTCCCCACTGGGTTGCCTGGCCAGTCTGGGTGAGGGGCTGAGGGCTGTTTTCAGGCTAGCGGGTGACTGAAGCTCCCAACCGCTCCTTTTTTTCTTTTTTCTTTTTTTTTATTCTGGGCCAGCTTTAGCTCTGAGGCTTGACTCCAGCTCTTAGGCCTCTGCTGCTGGCCTTTGTTTACCTTCTGTATTTGAAACAATGTTGCGATCCTGCTGGCTGAAGCCCTGCGACTAAAGCAGGTTTCTGGGGTTTTGTTTAGCTTCTATATTTGTAACATAGTTGCTTAGAGTTGCAGTTCAGAAGCTGGCAGCGGCAGGCGGGGAACGTTGGGGTCTTCCGTCACTGAAGCAAGCAAGCCTCATGTTCGCTTTAAGCTGCCTGGCTGCCGGCCGCCATCTTGGCTGGCAGTTAATTTGCATATCACCCTGATTAGCCAATGGGAAGGGTAGCGGTTGTATGCTAATTACCATGTTTCTCTTTTATTAGATAGGATAGTCACCATGTTGCACATTAGGTCTCCAGACCTTATTCACCTTATAACTGAAAGTTTGTTTTCTTTAACCAGTATCTCCCCATTTCCCCCCAAGCCCCTGGTAACCACCATTCTACTTGTTACTATGAATTTGATTTTTTTTTAGATTCCACATGTAGGTGAGATTGTGCAGTATTTATCTTCCTGTGTCTGGTTTATTTCACTTAGTGTAATGCCCTACAGGTTCATCCATGTTGTCACAAATGGCAGGATTTCCTTCTTTGTTAAAACTGAATAATATTCCTGTGTGTGTGTGTGTGTGTGTGTGTGTGTGTGTGTGTGTGGCATTTTCTTTATCTGTCCACCGACAGAAACTTAGGTTGTTTCCATATCCTAGCTACTGTGAATGATTCTGCAGTGAACATGGAAGAGAGATGTCTCTTTGAGATAGATTTCAGTTCCTTTGGATATAGACCCAGAGGGGGATTGCTGGATCATATGGTAGTTCTATTTTTAATTGAGACTGACTCATTTAGATAGAAGCGTTGAACTTATAAAGTCATGTAAATTTCAGAGGCAAAGTCGCCATTTAGGGCTTCCATTTGGGGGCAGCAATGCAGTGTAAAGCAGAATGAGCTGATGTCTAAGAGAAGTAGAGAGAATAGGAGACAGTAGACCTTGAAGGCCAGAGACAAAGAGAGGGAGTTGGTGGCTGTCTCGGTGCTGACAGTTTTCTGATCCCTTATTTCAGTCTACTTACCACTTCCTGTTCTTGAGTTCCCTGCAGTTCTTCTGAGTCTTTATAATAAATCCCCTTCGACCTAAGTGGCTTCCTTCCTTCCTTTCCTTTTAGATAACACTGTAACATGCGTAATTCTTTTCTCCCCTTCCTCATATTCTCAGCTTAATAAAACCACACACCTTCCACACCTGGAACACACACATATGTACCAGAGACACTTATTTAATACACTACAGCTCAAATATGCCCAGAAAAAAGAAGGTTTCTTATTTTTTTCTCGACTTTCACCTGTGTATTAGTTTTCTATTACTGCATAACAAAATGCCCCAAAACTTAGTCACTTAAAACAATAATAAACATTATCTCATCATTTCGGTGGGTCAAGAATTTGGGAGCAGCTTAGCTGGGTAGTTCTGGGATGGTAGCCTAGGGCTGGAGGACCTGCTCACTCACCTTGGTGGCCAGGGTGGCTCACTCACCTTGGTGGCCAGTTGGTACTGGTTGGTGAGAGGCTTTAGTTTTCTGCATATGGGCCCCTTCACGGGATGGCTTGAGTGTCCTTATGACGTGGTGGCCGGCTTCTCCCAGAATGAGTAATCCAGCAGGAAGAAACAATCCTTGTTAGGATCTAGTGTCAGAAGTTACAGAGCCCAGCTGGCGTGGCTCAGTGGTTGAGCATCGACCTATGAACCTGGAGATCACAGTTCCATTCCCGGTCAGGGCACAGGCCCGGTTGCGGGCTTGATCCCCAGTGTGGGGCATGCAGGAAGCAGCTGATAAATGATTCTCCCCCATCACTGGTGTTTCTGTCTCTCTCTCCCTCTCCCTTCCTCTCTGAAATCAATAAAAATACATTTTTTTGGGGAAAAAAGAAGTTACAGAGACCCACTTCTGCCCTGTTCTTTTTATCAGAAACAGGTTACTAAGTCTGGCCCATATTCGGGGGGGGGGGGGGCGCTATTAAGTGTCACCATTTGAAGGGAGACATATCAAATACTTTGTGGACATATTTTGAAACCACCACAACTGTTGGGCTACAGGGGGGCGAAAGCGCCCAATTCCATTTTAAATATACATAGTTCAATTTAATTTCATTATTTAAATGGTTCCTTTAGATAAAAATGCTTTATTTTTCATAATGACTCCCAGGGCAGTCCTGTCGCCTCTGAAGGTAACATCCATTTGTATGGAGGACGGGGAGGGCTGATGTGCACATCCTTGTGGCGTGGGTGAGAGAAAGGGCATCTCCTGACTCCGTTCAGGACCTGGCAGGTTTCCGGCATGATATCCCTTCTCAGCTGATCTCCGGGGAGCCTGTTAGCCTGTGATGCTAAAGCCTGCAGCTGGTGAAATCATGGCCCTTTTTTTGGCTTCAGTCTCCTAGGGAGTATTGGTCAGCTCCTCTTGCAGATTCAACTTCCCCTTGGCCCTTGCTATGGAGTCACCTTGCCTGGCCATGGCAGGCCCACTGGCTGTTAGTTCAGCAGTGCTTCAAGGGAACCGGGAAGGCTTGGGATACTTGGCTGCTCTATCTCTGCCTGACCGTGCTGCTGGGAACTTGCCACTGGCCAGAACAGACATGGCAAGTGCAAGGAATGAGGTGAGGGGCCTGGACAGTTTCTCAAAAGGAAAGCAGAGGCAGAGATCCCTTGCCCCGAGTGCTCCTCTCAACATGGTTGCAATTCATTATGGTATGTAAGCCCCCTAACGACCCAGTCCTAATCTCTGTGTGTTTGTTACCTTACAGGGTAAAAGGGATTTTGTAGATATGATTAAGTTAAAGGGCCTTGAGAAGGAAGAGTAACCTGGATTATCTGGTGGGTCTAATCTAATGACATGGGTTCTTAAAAGAAGCTTTCTAGTCTGCGGTCCAAGTCAAAGGGAGATGTGACTATGGAATCATGGTTAGAGAGATACAAAGTTGGTCTTGAGGATGGAGTAAGGGGGCTCTGAGCCAAGGAAAGTGGGTGGCTGGAAAGGCAAGGAAGTAGATTCTCTCTTGATAACCTCCAGAAATGAACACAGCCCTACCGTCACCATCATTTTAGCCCAGTAACACACAGTTCTAACCTGCAGACCTGTGAGGTAGTGCATTTATGTTGTTTTAAGCCCCTGCATTTGCGGTAATTTGTTCCAGCCACAATTCAAAATGGATACACTCATATCCAACTTTGGCCTAGAGAGAGTCAGGCCCAGTGACTGGCTGCTTTGTCTGGGTTCTCCTCTCTCTCTCTCTCTCTCTCTCTCTCTCTCTCTCTCTGTCACTAAACCTGAAAGCCAGAGGACAGTCGCACTTTCCATGTCCTGCACCATCAGAGAGCAGTATTTATTACTTTTTCCTCTTCATTTAGACATTAAAGTACAATAAACTCATATGCTCTTCACCTAGATTCACCATTTGTTAACGTGTTGTCATATTTACTTTCCTTTTCTGTGTATGTGTGCATGTGCGTGTGCGTGTGCGTGTGTGTGCGTGTGTGTGGTGGTTGTTGTTGTTGTTGAAGTATTTGAAGGAAGTTACTTGTGGAAGTTGAGGATCAAGAAATGCGCTCCCATAAAACTGTCTGCATGCTCTAGGACCCCTTGGAAAGTTTCTGCCTGGCCCGGCCTGAAGACCTGCTCTGGTTGGTGAAAGGGAAGGCAGAAACAACGGAATTTCAAGAATGGCTTCCAAAACAGTAGCCTGGATCGAAGCCTGTGGTCTGGATGCACATTCCTAGTTTGAATTTCAGAAGGTGAATATTCCTTCTTTCCATTCCTTTTGTACGTACTAAATGGTGCCATACTTCCTATTGGTAGGGCAAATTGATTCTGTAGGGACAGGAATAAGAATCATGCAAATCATTTTCAAAATAACACTCCAGCCACACACGTACTGCAGGATTTTATGGGTTTGGATGAGAGGTAACTGCCTCTTTATCTTCTTCCAAATGGCTAGGAATATGTTTGGTGATTACAAAGTTAATATTTTTAACAGAATTAGTGTTTACACAACATACCTTCTAGTAATTATTAATAATATTCTGATTCCTTATAAAATTATTTTAATTGTTATTTTTTCTTTTTAAAAAATTATTGTCATTAAGCCATGACGTACACATACAATCACCCTAAAAGGAATGAATAATTTAGCCTTTATTTTTTTTTTGTCTCGAATAATTTAAAGCAATCTTTTTTATTTATTTTGTCAAAGGGCCATAGTAATGAATCCTATAACATTAGTTTGACAAGTGATCTTGGTCTAGCCTAAGACTCATGATGCGGACTAGTATAGTATAATGTGCCTGTCCTGGAGTCAAGGTTAGTTTCAAATTCTACCTCCCACACTAACTAGCTGTGCAGTTTGGGGCACATTACTTATCTTCCCTAAGCCTTGGTTTACTCATCTGTCTCATAGTTTGGTAGAATTAAATGACATCATGTACCTAATCTGACACAATAAATGTGAGTTGTTTCTATTGTTGTTGTTATTGACTAGTAGGAGAGATAATATTCAAGTCACCAGTCTGCTGGTTTTCTAACAGTTTCTTCAAACACGTATCAGCTTTCCTGATGAATGAATTTTCTGAAAGTGGCAAGTATTAGAATTAACACAGTTGAATTTCTCTGTGAGTCTTATAGAGAAAAACAAGAATTAACCTGACTCTTCTAAAATAAAAGGAGTTTATATGTCTTAAGCTGTGGATATTGCATCAGGAAGGAATTTCAATTTCTTCACTTGATCTTAGCCAAAAAGTAGAACTTCAATTTCTTGAAATCATACTCCAGCTTCCCTGAGCTACCTCTTTTCTCACAGTTTGCATTTCAGCACATTGCAAGTCAGAACTTCTCCCCAAACATAAATATTCAGAATTGCCATAGTTAGGATTCTGAGTTTAAAATAATCAGTTATATGCCAGCCTTAGGAGACAAATATATAACTGGTTTACATTTCTGATTTGGGTAGTCCAAATGTTATCCAAGGAATTAACCTTATTAATCACATTTATTTTTATTAAAATAATTTAGCAGCTCACATGAAAATATATTTATCTTTGCTCCTGTAAAATTATAAAGCATTTAAAAATTGTTCCTCATGTCAAACATCAGGTGTGGATCTCAAGCATCTCCCAGTGAAGGCTGTAGGTCTGTGATGAATGGCTTCACAAAAGTCAGAAGTCCCAGCCTGAAGAGAAGCACGTTTCTCATGTTCTTCCCACCACTTGGTGATGGCACGCCACAGTCATTCTATGAAGCTGGCATTTTCATTCAGTTGCAACTAAACTGTTTTTTTTTTTTAATATTTTTAAAATTGATTTTTAGAGAAAGAGAGAGAAACATTGATGTGAGAGCTGCCTCCCTCCCTAGGCATGTGCCTAGAACCTGAATCGAACCAGCAACCCTTCAGTGCAATAGACAGTGCCCAACCAACAGCTACACCAGCCAAGACACTCCTACACAGATTTTTCAGGAAAGAAGCTGTAGAGGATGGAGTTACACATTGCAGTGTCCACACAAATTCCTAGAATCCTTTCAAGATTTAGGGTCAGCAACAATTCAGTAAGGTAAGGGCCCATTAAGTAAGTTTGGCTCTGAAAATGCTAATTGAAAATCCTCCTCAGCAATTCAGCCCCTTTCCTTCTGCTTTTCTGTAGCCAGCTGGGTCCCATGGTGACCGGTTCTGAAAGAAATCATCCCCTTCAGCAGTTACCTAGCGCCATGGCAACCGAGACGTCAGCAAAGCAGGATAGACCTTGGAACAAAACAGCTCCTACCAGGCTTTCTCCCGGCTACTCTAATTCAGCCCTGTCTGAGGCCTAGGGATGGGGTGAAAGGCATGCAGACATCCACACTCAGGAAATCCTGTGTATTCCGGTGACTTTTCCGTGAGCATAGACATATTGGCATATAGTAAATTGTGTTACCAGAATTCCTCTAAAACATAGAGCATATTTAAAGGGTGGGATGGATTGTGGGAGGAGAACAAGGAGGTAGATATGGAATGCCCTTTGTTTGGGTTTAACGTTATATAAAATTTATATTTGTATTTACAAAGTAACCGTAAATAGATAGGGAAACTGGACCCCCAGATATATGGCTGGCCTGATGTCTATTTAGACAAAAGACCTCAGGGAAGTATTTTAAAACTATTTTTATTTACCTGAGAGTTAAATGAATTAAAAATGGCTTTAGTAAACACTGAAGGGGTTGTAATGCTGTCCGTGGTGCTGAATACTCCATTGTCCCATATGTGCCAAGGGGGCTCCGGAGGCTGGGTAGGGAACCCCTTGTCATGTTAGAGGACTGATGATAGGAAAGAAAGGGGATGGGGAGAAAGCATCATTTCCAACCCTACCAAGCAACTCTGAATGCCCAGAATAAAACGTTCAGAAGAGAAAGAAAACAAAAAATTAAGTGGAGAATGCTGAAGGTTTGAATAGTTGAATCTTCCCTTTTCATATGGAGATTTTCGGCCTGAGCCAATCAGGTTGGAGATTTCTGCTGCTTTGCTCCCGAAAGGAAAAGTGGGGGGAGGGAGCGAGAAGATGGCCACATTCTCCCCTGGAGCCACATGATCCATTTCCCATGTGACACATTCCAGAGCCTTGGAAAAGAGAAGGGAGGGGCATCCAGAGAGTGGGGCTGGGGGCGGGAAGATGGTTTAACAGTCAACCCTGCACAGCGTCATCTTGTCTTCTTACCAGGAAGCGGGCTGTGAGCCAAGACAAAGGCAGAGGACAGATATGAATGTGTTCCCAAGCTTTCCTGGTGGCTTATGGCATTCTCCAAACTCCCATGTAAGGGCTATTGCTGACCAAGAAGACCCAAGGAGACTGGCTCTAAGATCAAGTCCGGATGGAGGTATGTGCCAGAGATCCCGCGGTATTGTGGCTGAAATTCGGCTTAGAGAACATAAAACCTTTTTTTTTTTCCAGGCAATTTGGGGTTCTTGTCTTGGCTTATTGGCTGGTTAGGGGCTTTAGTTTTGTTATGGGTCCCGCAAAGATGCCTAGGTAGTTCTGCAAAATGAATAATTCACCAGAGTAAGTGCCTGTTGAAGAAACAGATGGAAATTCTGTATAGTGGTAATTCATAAAACAAAGCAGTCATTGATGAAAATGATCTTTTTCTTTGAATCCGGGAAGGAGGAAAAAAATGTTACTGAAACCAACTAGATTTCATTGTCACTGAAATAAAAGTCTATTTCATCCCTCTCCAGCTGCTTATTCTGTGCTCATGCTCCCAAAGGTTGTTGGCAGTGGCTTTGGGAGATGAGGGGGCAGGCGTGCTGTTTTTTTGTGCTGTGCAATCCTCTTCCTCCTGATGTTCCTGATACCAGGAGGGCTTGTGATAGTTTCCAGCTCTGGTTCAGGACAGCAAACTGCCACCGAATTTCAAGCCTTACAGAACAGCTACCAAGAGGGACCCCGTGAAGTTCTCAAAGGAATCTCCCAAAGTTACAGGCTAAAATAATCTGCCATGCATTCAAACCTCGGTATCTTGACCATTTCTACCCAGCATAGAGAAGGAAGCTAACAAGTTTAAATTTTACTTTGTCTATATTTTACAAATACTTACAAAGTTCTTACTATATGTAAGGCATCAGTCTAAGCACACAAAAATCAATCATGTAATCCGTATGATAGCCCTCTGGAGGCGGTGTTATTAGTACCCACATTTTGGTGATGAAGAAACCAAGGCACAGCGAGGTCTGGGGACTCTCCCACAGTTGCACAGCTAGTAAATAGTAGGAACAGGATTTGGACACAAGAAACTTGACCCCAGAGTTCATGATCTTAACCACTGAACCATGCTGCTTCTCTGCTTGTGTTATTTCAGATGATGTCAACAATTGATTTGGTTACACATTTTGTTCAGTTGATGCCACTAGAAGATTGAATCAGCTTGCCTGGCTAAAACAGATCCCCCGTGAAATCTATATTTAATCTTGAATTATCCCGATAGTCACATTCTGTACCCCCAAATAACCCAGTAAGTAATAGCCTGTTCTCTTCCCCTTATGCTGTATAGATATCTGGTAGTAAAACACTGTGTTACTATGGTGACCAAATGATGTCTAAAGGAAAAAAAGAAATCTGGAATTACATCATGGTAGATTTTTAAAAAATCAAACCTAGAAACATTCTTCCATCCAGCCTAAGCATGTTCTCTTTAAAAGCACTTACCCAGGTTCCAAAATAACAGATTCAACGCTTCTAAAATTATGAACATAAACTACGATATCAAACTGCTTAGATATATTGCTTTAAAATAATATATTTTAAAACAAGGGAATCGATCTCTCTCTTCGTAAATTATTTTAGGTTTTTAAGGAACAATGAGGAAGTTTTTGTGTTGTTGTTTTTTTTAACTTCCGGAAATTCCCGAGATACAAGGATTTTCTTCCTTTGGTCTGTGTAGTTTCCCTTCTGGCCCTTATGAAATAAAAGATGACTGATCTCGTGCTGTGGGAAAACTAAGAGAATTTGCTAGGTCAAAGATACTAAGAGGAAGATAAGGGAAAGGAGTCTAAAATTTGTAAAATTCTTCACTAAATGAGGTATTTCCCTTCAGGGTTTCATTGAAGAAGACTTTGAAGAGTAATTATGTGCCCTACAGTATTGAACTTTAGTTAGTCCTTTAGATTAAGCCTTTCATCCCTGCTGAAATCTACATTTCCCTGGGATAACTAACGCATTCACACTAATCTGGCCAACTGGAGGGAGCTTCTTGTATCCTTCCATCTTTGGATTGCTAGCACTTGGCACCAGGCCTGGTTTATGGTGAGCTTTCCATATATATTTGCAGATGAAGAATGGAAAGACTCAAGACTGACAGCATTCTGCCAGTTTGGGGCCTGGTAGGAGCCATTTTGGGGCCCATGCCTATTTTGTTTTGCATGTGTTTATAGGGAGGATCGTGAAGAGATAAATGTGCAGTAGAAAAAAATTATGCCCGAAATTTATGTATGCTATAGTCAGAGTGACCCTGGAACAATGGCACAGTAGAGTTCAAAACATTCTTGGAGATTACCAATTCCTTTGGCATCCTATATAATAAAAGTGTAATACGCAAATTGACTGGTTGCTATGATGCACACTGACCACCAGGGAGCAGATGCTCAATGCAGGAGCTGCCCCCTGGTGCTCAGGGGTCCTGGAGCTCCCCTCAGCCGCAAGCTGGGCTGATGGCTGCGAGCGCAGTGGCGGTGGCAGGAGCCTCTCTTGCCTCCTCGGCAGTGCTAAGGATGTCCAACTGATGGCTTAGGCCAGCCATCAGTTGGACATTCCCTGAGGGCTCCTGGGCTGCCAGAGGGATGTCTGACTGCCAGCTTAGGTCTGATCTCCCAGGGAGCGGGCCTAAGCTGGCAGGTGAACATCCCCTGAGGGGTCCTCGGCTGCCAGAGGTATGTCTGACTGCCAGCTTAGGCCCAATTCCCCCCCCCCCCCCAGGAGAGGGCCTAAGTTGGCAGATGGACATCCCCCAAGGGGTTCCGGACTGCGAGAGGGCGCAGGCTGGGCTGAGGGACCCCCCTGCGTGCACGCATTTATTATGTACATTTAGAATGAAGTTCTCCTGATATTTTATTTCATTAAGTTTATTGGGTTGACATAGGTTAATAAGATTATGTAGGTTTCAAGTATACATTTCTATGATACATCATCTGTATATTGCATTGTGTGCCCACCGCCCAAAGTCAAATCATCTTTTGTCAGCATATATTTGGCCCCTTTACCTTTTATCTCCCACCCCCTTCCCTCTGGTAACCACCATACTGTTGTCTGTGTCTGTTCTTCTGATATTTTTATTTAAATCTTGATGGGGGCACCGCTAACATCTCTGATGTTTTGCCTGGCACTATTTCCCAACATTGAAGTAGTTCACTTTGGGTTGAGAAGGTCAGTTCCTTCCCCGGGCAGTCCTGTCCTAATCAGCTGTGAATTCCAGTGCCCAAAACGCTGCCCCAAGAGCCCACAGAGCTACAGGATTCCTCCCAAGAGAACCCTGGGATCTTCAGTGTCAGAGTAGGTCGGAGCCAGATGGCCTTTCCCAAACAGAGTCCAAAAGATTGTCTCCAAGTATTTGAAAAGTTGCTTAGGATTTGAATTCACAGACTAATTAGGGTTAAAATAGTCACAAATATTACCTTTCCTATTATTTTTCCATCTAATTAATTCATTAGGGAGAGGAAGAGTAGGGTTTGTGACTAAGATACGCGTCCCTGAGTCCTGTTCACTCACCCTCCTTACCTCCAGTGTTTGCTACCTGCTGGGTGGACTGTGCAAAAGAAACAGCCCTGCTGCTGGAAGCAAGTGCCGCACACCCCCTGCACTCATGCAGGCCTTCTCAGATACACAGAGAAGGCTAGTGCACACAAGAGGCTTCCACCTGGAAGTGTACCTGGGCTTCCTACTCATCCCTCTCAAATCCAAAAGGTGCAGTCTCCTCAACCAGCTGAACAGGAGAAGACAGAAGAGAGAGAAAGTGGAGGCTTCCCCTGGAGGAGAGGCTTTGAATTTGGAAGCTAGGCATGAAAGAGGAAATAAGAAGAGGTTCAGCGAGCACAGGTGAAGGATATGAGAAAGTGATGCCTCCATCCTGCCTTTTGGTCACAGTAACCTGCCCACCACTAGTAGATGCTGCCAGATGAGTCAGGCCAGCGGGATTATCACATCCTTTCCTAAGGTGTATACATAGGGAGGAGGAAAGACCCGAGTGGATGCAGTTTCTTCTCTATGAACCAGAGCACAAAATGGGATGGGATGAGAGGTACCCTCTCCGAGAGGATGGCTTTAAAAGCAGAAGGGGAGTCACCATCATGAATCCCTTTCTCTGTGTGTAGAGTCACTTCCCCTTGGCTAGACTTGTAAAGCATTCATCTCCTGGAGCCTTTCATTTGGCAGACCTTCCTACGCACTGGATGTCTTAGTTCATCCCGATGGAGGCGCTGTGATATGCATGATTAGCCCCAAATTCTGATGAGGAAACTGAAGCTCAGAGAGAGGAACTCATCTGCTCAAAGTCACACACAGCAAAGAAAGCCAAGATCCGACTCTAGGTCTCTCTCTCTCTCTCTCTCTCTCTCTCTCTCTCTCTCTCTCTTCCCTTCCCTTCCCTTCCCTTCCCTTCCCTTCCCTTCCCTTCCCTTCCCTTCCCTTCCCCTTCCTTCCTTCCTTCCTTCCTTCCTTCCTTCCTTCCTTCCTTCTTTCTTTTCTTTCCTCCCTCCCTCCCTCCCTCCCTCCCTCCCTCCCTCCCTCCCTCCTTTCCTTCATTTCTTCCTTCCTTCCTTTCTTTCTTTCTTTCTTTCTTTCTTTCTTTCTTTCTTTCTTTCTTTCTTTCTTCCTTCCTTCCTTCCTTCCTTCCTTCCTTCCTTCCTTCCTTCCTTCCTTCCTTTTTAAAAATTTATCTTTAGTGTTCAAAGTATTACAGATGTTCCCTTTGTTTGTTTTTTCCCCATTGACTCCCTCCACCCCATCCCCGTCCCTCCCAGGCCTTCACCCCACTATTGTCTGTATCCTTGGGTTATGCATATATGTATATGATGCATATGACTTCCCTGGTTAATGTCTCCCCAGCCTCCCCTCCACCCAACCTTTCCTCTGAAATTCCTCAGTCTTTCTAATTCTGTGCTCTTTCCACTATATCACAAGTGAAGTCTACATTTTTTTTTAAAATGTATGTTTTTGGGCCCTGGCCAGTTTTGCACAGTGGTTATAGCATCGGCCTGCAGACTGAAGGGTTGCAGGTTTGATTCCAGTCAAACCTTGTACCTTGGTTGCAGGCTCAGTCCCAGCCCATCCGATGTGTCTCTTTCACATCAGTGTTTCTCTTCTCCTATCTCTCCCCCTCGTTTCCACTCTCTCTAAAAAATCAGTGGAAAAAATCTTCGTGTGAGGATTAACTAGATATTAGATTAATACAAATACAGTTCAAGAAAATTTGGAAAATATAGAGAAGTATAATGAAAATAAAAATCAGTTATGATCTCACCACCTATAATAAATAACCATTGTTAAAAATTTCGGTGTATTCTATTTTCCCCCCAAAGCATCTATATATATAAAAGCCTAAGCAACTGCCTGACTGTTCGACTGTCCAACCGGTAGCTATGATGCGCAATGACCACCAGGGGGCAGATGCTCTGACCGGTAGCTATGACTAGCACTGACTCCTGGGGGGCAGATGCTCAACGCAGGAGCTGCCGAGCTGTGGTGACTTGGCACTTCCGGGGTACGTCACATGAGAACACCCTCTCGCAATCCGGGACCCCTTGGGGAATGTTGGAGAGCTGGTTTTGGCCCAATCTCCGCAGGCCACACTGAGGGACCCCACCAGTGCACCGGGCCTCTAGTATAACAATAACAAAAGTAAATGTTTTCTTAGCACTTGCTCTGTTCCAGATGTTGGTCTTAGCTCCTTTCTTGTATCATACTTTATTCTCACAACAGATCAATAAGGTGGGTCCTGGTATTATCCTAATTTTATTGGTGAAGATACTCATGAGTACAAAGATGCCAGTCACTTGCGGTGGCTGCATAGGTAATATGTGATTTGAAACCCAGGTAGTCTGGCTCTAGGGCAGGGTTTCTCAACCTCAACACTTTCAGCATTTGGACTAATAATTCTTTGTTGGGGGTGGGGGATGTCCTCTTTATTATAGAATGTTTAGCACATCCCTGGCCTCTGCCTACTAGATGTCAGTAACACCTTCCTCCCCCAGTTGTGACAACTAAGAATGTGTCCAGCTTTTGCCCAATGTCCTCTGAGAGGTAAAGTGACCGCTGAGCCACTGCTCTAGAGGCCATGCTCTCAACCACTACACTGTACAGCCTCTTTATATTTAAAATGTGCATAGAGTTATTTTCTTCCACATCTAAAGAAGGAAATGCACCTTCAGATTTGGGTGCAGGCTATGAAACCATCCTGGAATGTCAAAGGCTTTTTAGATCATAAGTAGGAGTTTAGTTACTTACAGAGAAATGTTCATAGGTGGACATTTGTAACAAGCTTATCAGATCACACCATTGACTAGTGAGGAGAATAACCATGTTTCTTTCTCTTACTACCGTTTCCCTGGTTCTCTGTGCCAGGCATCCTTCAGTCTCCAAGAATTCAGAATTCAGGTGTCACTTATGGTATGGCAGGACAGTACTTATCAACCAAAGTATCAAAATAGATAGCTGTGTCCTAGACAAGAGTAATCACTTCCTAATAAACAAACTGCCAAAGTTTGCCAGTGATTTAATTTTAAATTTTAATTATACATTTAAGGATGTCTACATAATTATTTCCTTTTCAACATGATTTCTTAGGTTGAAGATTAAGTATTGGAGTTATTGGTTGAGCTTGTAGAATTGCAGATAATTATGGATATATCTATTGGGGAATGTCACACATATGAACATATTTGTCATGTCTTTTGTTGAAGAAAAAAAAGTTAAAAATTATTGGTGTAGGTGGTTAGATGATATGCAGAGAGGATGAAAATAAGCATTGAGAAATGACAGCAATAGCATTTTAACCTATAAAATGTCTAAAAATATATGGCACTAAAATTAATAGTAACCATATGAAACATATGCAAGTATACATTCAATATTTTCAGTTATATATATATATAGGCGCATAATTTTTCCATGGAAAATATATGTTAATGCACATTCAAATCTAATTTTTGCTCCATGAACTTGAAGGTTGCTTTCTTGGAAAAACTGGGTGGCGGACAGTAGTGCAGATCAAAATTTGCCCAGAGTGTTGATGTGGATTTGATGTGAGACAAATGTAAATGCTTCTGAAAAACAAGAGTTCTTAGTAACTCCCCAGTGCTTATACTTGGTTCGTAATGAATCATTCACCTTCTTTACAAACATCTGTAAATCTCATTTCTTGTACAGTTCTTCCCTTTGAGTGTAACGATCTGGTCTTTGCCTTCCCAACTCCTTCCTATTCAAGTTACACTACTAGAGATGCGAACTGAACCAGAGCCTGGAAATGAAACTGAACATTTAGCTCCAAGACAACTGTTTGCCTCTACTTTAGCTCAGTGAGCACACATCAGGTATTCAAAAAACGTTTATTGTAATGTCTAAGGCGCACAGTGCTGGGCCCCAGCAGCTCCAACCAACTTCCCTCTCCTTCTGGCAGAATGCACTCTCAGTGTGAGCTCTCTGCTAGTGAGGGTGGTAGATTATAAGTTAAATGGACGGGTGTTGCTCGTTACAATGTCGACCTATCAGTTTTAGTTCCTAGAGTTAGAATGATCTTAGAAATCATCCAGACCAACTCATTCACACGTGGACGTGGAAACAGGGATTCGGAGAGATCGATTTACTGAATTAAGGTCCTTACACTGAAATAAATAAATAAATAAAAAAGACCTGGGTCCCTTGACTTGCTGTTCAGTGCTTGTAATTGGAGTCAGAACCCAGGTTTCTTGGTCCCTAGCCCAATGTTTAAGGTGAAGTAGAAAGCACTACATTCTTTAAGCCTTTCAGGGTTTCTCATATTCTAGATGCTGGTAGGGTTGTGGAAAGTGATAGGATGGTTGGTATAAGTTTTAGTCTTCACACTCAGTTATATAAGAAATGCTATACTGAATTAATTTCTATTGCCACTGTAACAAATTATCACAAATTTAGTGGCTTAAGAGAACAGTCGCGTATGTCACAGGTCCAAAGACTGGGTATGTGTGGCTAGTTTCTCTGCTTGCTCTCAGAGGATGAAATCCAGGAGTTGTCAGGTCTGTATTCCTTTGTTGAAGCTCCGGGGATGATTCCCCTCCCAAGCTCATTGTGATGGTTAGCAGAATGCAGCACCTTGTGGTTGCAGGACTAAGGGCACATTTCCTTGGGCATAACCGTAGGACTAAGGGCATCACTCCTAGAGGCCTCTCCCTGGTGGTGGTGGTGGTGGTGGTGGTGGTGGTGGTGGTGGTGGTTCTTCTTCGTCGTCGTCGTCGTTGTTGTTCTTCAATATATTTTTATTTCAGAGAGGAAGGGAGAGGGAGAGAGAACTAGAACCATCAATGATGAGAAAGAATCATTGATTGGCTGCCTCGTGCACGCCCCCCTACTGGGGATCAAGCCCACAACCCGGGCATGTGCCCTTACCGGGGAATTGAACTGTGACCTCTTGGTTCATAGGTCAACACTCAACCACTGAGCCATGCCTGCCGGGCCTTCCTGGCTCTTGCAGGTGGACCCTTGCATCTCAGAGCCAGCAACAGCTTGTCAATTCCCGCTTATGCATGGAATCTGTCTCTTCTCTGCTACCAACCAGAGAACGCGGTTTATTAGTTTGGGCCCACCTGGATAATCCAAGATAATTTTCCCATTTTAAATTCCATAACCTTAATGATATATGCAGAGTCCCTTTATATATATATATCATAACATATTAACATGTTCCAGGGATTAGGGTGTGGACATCTTTTGGGGGCCATTCTGCCTATTACACACATTATTTCCTTTAAATAATGGCAAGCCTGCATATAGTCAATAATACTTTAATAACTGTGTATGGTGCCAGATGGGTACTAGCCTTATCGGGGGGATCACTTCGTAAGGTATATAAATGTCTAATGATGTTGAATACATAAAATTAATATAATAGTGTATGTCAAGTGTAATTGAAAAATAAATTAAAACACAAAGACAAGCTGCCAAAAAAAAAAGTGTGTGTGTGGGGGGGGCAAGTCTTCATCCTACCAGGCTAATGGGAGAGTCCGTGACAAACATTACTGGGACTCTTCCTCTCTTCGTCTTCCTGGGTCCTGGGGTTCTTATACAGGTGTGATGGTCCCTGTAGCCTTGGATCCCCTCGAATTATAGCAAAAATGGCATTATGGCCTGACCTGGTGTGGCTCCTTGCAGGCTGGTGGATCTGCTGCTTTGGGACCACCCCTGGGGCTGTGCACTCTTCCCAGCTGGGGAACCTTATGCCTTGGTTCCACCTTCCTAGCTGCACTCCTATATTACAGCCTGCCACTTACCTGAAGCGCAGTGAGAAGGGGAGGCAAAGGTCTCAGAACTACCTTTAAAAAATAGCTTTATTGAGTTATTATTTACCTACCATAGAAACGCAGGACACCATGTATGGGATATTGCATTGGACATACTTATGCTAAAAGTTATTGCAGTGGACATACCTATGCTGAAAATGATTTGTTATTTACCTGAAATTCACATTGAACTGAGCATCCTGTATTTCATCTGGTGACCCTATGTGGGTGGCATATTGTGAGAACATGTCTTATCCTCTCTGGCTTTCCCGTTCCCCCACCACAGTCATGCCGGTGGCTGCCTGGGCCTTATGTCATTCTGTAAAGCACTTAGCTCAGTGCCCACAGCTGAGGGCCAGAAAGTGAGATAGCCACTCAGGAAACTTTCAGAGAGCCTATATGGCCTCTTTAGACATTTGGCATCAATTCAAGGATATGTGTGTACGTTTTGAGCTTTGAGATAGATTGCATCGTAAACCCTACACTACTAGAGTTAGTGGGCTGGTGAATGTTAGTTTTCTCAGCCTGTGCAGGAAGAAAAACGTGATTTATAGTGTTTGTCCATTTCTGTGGTGTGACTAGTCCCACTGTGGCTGATTCACGATACCGACGCGATGTCATTGAACTTGGAGCTGGAATGAAATGTGCACAGCTGGCTCTGGGGAGCCCATGCAAACCAGCCCCAGCTCACGCCGGCCCCAGGCGGTCCTCATTTTCATATATAGGCAAATCAAGCCTACCTAACAATGAAAAGCTTAAGAGAAAATATCTTACCACTGTGGTATTTTCTTATAGTAAAACTATTAAAAAATAATTTCCTACTTGGGGTAATAGCAATTGATAAAACTTTTTCTGCACTTCAATTCAGAATGAGGTATAGACTTCTGCTTTCATTCTGTGTTTAAAAGGCAACAGTTAATCATCATTCATAATGAATTTCTAAAACTCTCCTGTTTTTTATTCCAAAGAAAGGCTGTGTTTCCAGATTAACGCATCTCCTGAACTTTGGATGCTAAGCCACCATCCAGTATATGGGGGCAGTGATTTCCACATATTTCTGAGCTAGCATATTGAACAGATGTATCTGTGGGTGGTTAAGAGTCTGTGGGGGATCACTTTATATTCCTACGTTTGATTGAGGAGTCAAGAAAGACCTATCCGGGTACAGCCAGTTCGACCTTCTGAATGCAGATCCAGCCCTTTGTGGCCTCCCTGGGCCTCAAGCCCCAGTGGAGATTCAGAGTACGGGCTGTGGAGTGAGGCAGTCCAAGGGTGACCACTTTCCAACTGTATGTGCTCGGGGAGGAACTTCAGTTTTTTCATTTGTAAAATAGAGCTCCCGCCAAGGGCTAGACGTGTAAAATACCTGATACATAGTAAGCACAAAGGAAGTATCAGCTCTTGGTAGTATTGATGTTATAACTACTGTCATCATTGTAATTCCTCTTACTGCTCATTAATAAACAGCCTTATGTATCTATTTAGGTCTAGCAGATACTTCCCATTCTACAGAAAATGTTTGTTTCTTCCCCCAACCAAATCATGTAAAAATTTAATTATGATACAGATTCTAGTTTTTCATTAAATGTTTAAGCAAATCTCAGAAATAAAAATGGTCTTCCTTACATTGTGAGAATGTCTGTGAATCCTGGGAAAAATCACTCGGATTTTTTGAATCCGAAAGAAACCAAAGCAGCCGTCAATAAGCTTAGCCAGGAATAGCCCCTGGCAGAACTGCAAAGTGAACAAAGTTTGTCATCTGTGCCCCTCGATTTCTCATTGTGGTCCTCTCATCAGCTTACAACCATCCATCCATTCATCCACCCATCAAATACGATTTTCAAAAGTTAAAATTATGACTCATACAAATATAGAATGAACATGTGAAAGATTTATCAACTTATTAACAAAAGAACCCATGAGGCTGATTCCAAGAGCATTTGAAGAAATGGGTATTTCCAGGGCTTTGTGCTTTGTTTTCTTTTAAATAATGTCAGCGTAAGATTGCAATATAGTCACAGAACTGGTTAATGTCCTACAGGGCAATAAATCCATTACCTTTAGGGCTGTTTTTCCTGCTGGACAGACATCTGCATATTCACATGTAACTTCACAATATCTAGACTCTAGTCATATTGTAAATAGCAAAATCAAACACAGACACATTGTCCCAGAGAATTAATTCTTGGAAAAGCCCATCTAACAATGTCCTAGCATGACTTTAAAATAATTTGCTATCCTTTTGTTTACTTATTTTCAAACACTATATCATTTTTATTAACATATCTATTTGTTCAATAAACCTTTATTAATATCTATATGCGCCAGATATATGCAGATAAAGACACAGTCTCTGTCCTCAAGGAATTTATAACCTAATGGGGAGACAAACATTCAAAATAAAAATTACAATATAAAATGATAGACATATTCCCTCCCAGGTTCCCTAGGATCCCATCATTACAGAGGTCCACCCAATCCCCAATTCTATACCATGTCAACCTATCCACCATTCCCCCACTTATATATTGAAATGCATCTCTTAGCCTGGCCGGTGTGGCTCAGTGGTTGAGTGTCGACCTATGAACCAAGAGGTCATGGTTTGGTTCCCCGTCACGGCACAGTCCCCAGTTGGGGGTGTGTAGGAGGCAGTTGATCAATGATTCTCTCATCATTGATGTTTCTATCTCTCTTTCCTCCCTTACTCTCTGAAATCAATAAAAAAAAAATTAAGAAATGCATCTCTTAGAGTCCAATAGATGAATGATTTCTCTCTTAGATTTTTAATGGATTATTGATTTTTAGAGGGGAAGGGAGGGAGGGACAGAGAGAGAGAGAGAGAAAGACATCGATGTGAGTGAGAATCATCGATCAGCTGCCTTACTCACATAGCCTGACTGGGGATCAAGCTTGAAACCTGGGCATGTGCCCTGACTGGAAACAGAACCGGTGACTTTTTGTTGCATGGGATGATGCTCAACCAACTAAGCCACCCCAGCCAGGATAATAGAGATATATTTTAACCTAGTGGTGTGTGTCACATGGTGGGCTCAGAACTGGTTGGGAAGAGAAACGTTGAGCAGGAAAGAGGTGAAGAGGTCTTTCCTGTTGCTCCTAAAATTTCTGCCTGTGGATGACTTGGACATAATTACTAATTAAGCAGCCCTTGTATTTCCAAAACATTCATTGAAGACGTATTTATTTCCAAATTAATGGAGCGGGAAAGCTTTCTGAAATTTGACTTTGGGGCCCTAGAATTTAGTTATAACATGGCAGACTATTTTTTCCAGGAGAGGGGTGCAGGAGTCTGCCTGAGGACTCCTCAACTACCTTCTCTCCCCCTCAAATCAGAGTTCTGTTTCACGTAGCAGTGGACCTGGGTGGCTCAGTTTCACTGGCCCTGCTCTTATGTTTTCCCCCATCTCCATGGTCACCAATGTGCCAGCTCCCCAAGAATACACAACGATTTTCTCTCTGCTTGTAACTCTCCTCGCAGAGCCACCTAGAGTAGGAGTCATGTATTTCAGTTCTCTATCCTTAGGGATTCGACTAAGTTAATATTTAATAAGTAATTATTAACGTAGCGAACTTCAATGGAGGCTGTAGTAATAATAATACTATCCTTCCAGGAGCCATAGTTTAGTGGGGAAGGACAGGAACTTGGAAGTAATTCTAAAGCTGTGATTCTCAATCCTGGCTGCCTGTCAGGGTCACCTGGGGAACTTTGAAACATCCCGATGCCCAGGTTGCACTCCAGACCAGTTTAATTAGAATCCCTGGGGTAGGACCCCCAGCGTCAATATTTTTTTTAAAGCTCCCTGGGAAAGTCCAGTGTTGCTAAGCTAGAGAACCATTGGTCTAAAGCAGGGGTCCTCAAACTTTTTAAACAGGGGGCCAGTTCACTCCCTCAGACCGTTGGAGGGCCGGACTATAGTTTAAAAAAAACTATGAACAAATTCCCATGCACACTGCACATATCTTATTTTGAAGTAAAAAACCAAAATGGGAACAAAAACAATATTTGTATTTGCATGTGGCCCGCGGGCCGTAGTTTGAGGACCCCTGGTCTAAAGCAAAAGAAATGGAAAACACTGTAATAAAATGCGAACAAAGTGCTGTATGGATAGGGATACCACATCCATTCTGGATATGCGAATACTCCTATCCACTGTCTGGACACAAATGCGGACAAGATAGCCTCTCGTAACCATGGGGAAAATGTAGGTCAGTTGGATTGTAGGGCATTTAGAAACGATATACTCTGGGAGGTAAGGTCTGCAGAAAATTATGTCTCTAAGGGGAAAAAGGCCCAACAAAGATCAACCCAGAAAGATGACCCTCAAATTCATTCCACACTTTCTCTCACCCTTGGGGAGGGGGCGGGGGGCTTTTCTTTTTTTTTTTTATAACTCCCTTGTCTTTCTGAAGAAGTCCTATCCATTCCCAAAGCCCACATCCTTTGTGAAGCTGTTGCATTTCTTCCTCCTATCCCAAGCAACATTGGGACCCTGTTTTTCTCTGGCACTTAGCTCCCCGTCTGGTTTTAGCAGCTAATTATAATTATTACAGAATTCAGTTATAATATGGCAGACAGTTATTTATACATTTACCCTTTTATGGGTCTCACTTATCTTTGTTTCCTTAGTATCCAGCACAGATTCTTGTTTTTCTTTGACTGAATTAACAGAGCTGTAGCGATGTTAGGTCACGTCAGCAAGTCATGCCATCATCAGGGGAGACCTAGCCTCTGGAACTCCCCAGGCCCCACGTCTGAGCATCCAAGGGGTGGGGCTGGCGTAAAGCAGCTGGAGGAAACATGGAAGAAGGCCTGGCAGGGCTGTGGCTGTTGGGGGTGAGCTAGACTGGAGTTTCACCTCTCTCGGCAGAGTTTTGCTTTGAGAGAAACTAGAGGAAGTTCACAGGTTTCTAGGTGAATGTATGGACTGTGAAGCACCTGTGCCACGTACTCCCATTTTATTTAGGCCACAGGCATCCCGACAGTCTGGAGCAGCCCTTTCTGTCTGAAGAAGTTCTTGTGTGTTTTGTTTTTAAACTTGAAATATTTTTTTGAAAAAAAATTTTTTTTGGCAACTTACAGGTTTTACACATGCTAGTATATAGATAACACTATTATTTCCATTGTATAAATAGGAGGGTCATGCATTCTTCATTTTCTAGGACAGTGCTAATTTTAGATAGCACGTTCTGTTTTTAGACTGTGTATCCTGATTTTTTTTTATATGG
The DNA here is from genome assembly GCF_964212035.1 of Myotis nattereri. NCBI lineage: Eukaryota > Metazoa > Chordata > Mammalia > Chiroptera > Vespertilionidae > Myotis > Myotis nattereri. The sequence continues at coordinate 190,850,658 of NC_138076.1, forward strand.
AAAGTATGGTTGCTATTCTTACAACTGACTATCATCTGGCCGGCCGTGCTTAAAGATCTTTTAGCAGTCAAGATGTCTAATTACCTTACATCATTTCTCTTTGAGAAATTAAGTAGAGCTGCCTCATGGACGCCCCCCACCCCCAGCCCCCGCAAAAAAAAAAAAAAAAAAAAAAGCCGAAGGAAACATGGAGCTGGCACTTAGCACCTTGTCCTGAGCTCCAGACTTTTGTTGCTTGTGGTTTCATGGTGAGGACGAGGTATATGAAAAACCCTCTTCCCAGCGCAAATTTGTGCAAAAATCCTTCACAGAGAAATGAGTCATTAAGAACTGGTTATTCATTCCACCTCTAGAACTTCAGAAACGTTTCTCTGTGAGGTGCAGTCACAGGAGCCCACCAGGAGGGGCACTGGGCCTACTGCTGGAGCGCCCCGCCCCGCCCTGTGCCGCAGGCCCAATGGAGTTGCCCTGGTTATTACGGATTCAGCTGCTAAGCTTTCTCTTTCTGGTTAGTAGAGGCAGCCAAATTAAACATCAGTGGTCCCACTGCCACCAGTCACCTCAATTTTAATAGAATGGCCACAATTACACAATCTTTTTTACCTAATAAAAGGCAAAACTTTTTTTCCTCACCGAATAGTACAAAAACTAGTGTTAAACTTTATAAGATTTTTAATATCTAAGGACCATAAGCTTTTTAAAAGTTGCTGAGTAACAGTTATATTTGGTTGTTTTTAATCGTCTGAAAGCCTTAAGGTTTCTAGTAGCCGGGTTACATTCTTTAGAAGACATCTTGTATGTCCTTTCTTCAGTCGATGTGTCGTTTTATGAGACAATAACTAGAGAATAGCACCAACAAATTGATAGGTGGCAAGGTATTAGGACATGAGCCACATCACCTTTTGGAAAAAGCGGGCTATTTTCAGATGTCATTAAATGAAGAGCTCTTCTGGTTCCATGAAGTGTCATGGTGGCTCCACGGGCTTCCTTAATGCTTCTGTAATGGAAACCCTGCATAAGGACGGGATCCTTCTCAGTAGCTGGCCAGTCTGTACTCATAGATTCCCGTCAGCTGTCTCCACAGCTGACGTCTGAGTGTTTCCATCAGCCTGAGTTTTCCGCTCTTGCAGCCTCGTTGCTTTAGTGTTGCAACATCCAGGAGCTTCTCACTTGCCCAGACTTCCAGCAGCTCTTCACTTGAGGGGAACAAGTGAACTCTCTAACCCTCTGTCATCCCCAATGAGTGGAGGGGACAAGGAAGGATATATGAGGAGGGGGCTTGGTATGAGTTTTACCACATTTGACTAAGGATCAAGAGAAGGGGAGGCCAAAGAGAGCCTGCGCTGGGCTCTGCTAAAACAGCGCCTAAAATGAAAGAGAAATGGGCCAGAGTTTGTTCTGGATAGTAGTCATGTTTTCCTGCCAATGCACGAGTCCTACTTGTCGACAACCAATCTAAGTGCCCAAATAAGATTGTTAGCCTTAGGAATCAAACTCGATGGCACCATTTTAACAGGAGGCTTCATTCTTCTTTTCTTACCCAGAACTAAGAGAAAAAAAATGAATATGGTTTTTGCTCACAGGATGGAGAACAGCAAGCCGCCTGTGGTTATTCCGACACTTCTGGTGCCCCTCCAAAACCACAGCTGCCCCGACACAGCCACCCCTCGGCCAAGCCATGACCTGGCGGAATTACATGAGGAGCACGGCTGGACGAGCAACAGAACAGACCCGCAGTATGGACCGAAACCCGGGGAAGTGGCCACAGCCAGCATTTTGTTTGGGACCCTGTGGTTGTTTTCTGTCTTCGGCAATTCCCTGGTTTGTTTGGTCATCCATAGGAGTCGAAGGACTCAGTCCACCACCAACTACTTTGTGGTCTCCATGGCATGTGCCGATCTTCTCATCAGCATCGCCAGCTCGCCTTTCGTCCTGCTGCAGTTCGCCACGGGCAAGTGGACACTTGGCAGCGCCATGTGCAAGATGGTGCGGTACTTTCAGTATCTCACCCCGGGCGTCCAGATCTATGTCCTCCTCTCCATCTGCATAGACCGCTTCTATACCATTGTCTATCCTCTGAGCTTCAAAGTGTCCAGGGAAAAAGCCAAGAAAATGATCGCAGCGTCATGGATCTTCGACGCAGCCTTTGTGACCCCCGTGTTCTTTTTCTACGGCTCCAGCTGGGACAATCATTGCAATTATTTCCTCCCTTCCTCTTGGGAGGGAACTGCCTACACTGTCATCCATTTCTTGGTGGGCTTTGTGATCCCATCTGTCCTCATCATCTTATTTTACCAGAAGGTCGTAAAGTATATTTGGAGAATAGGCACTGATGGCCGAACTGTGAGGAGGACAATGAACATTGTCCCAAGGACAAAAGTGAAGACGGTCAAGATGTTCCTCATTTTGAACCTATTGTTTCTGCTCTCCTGGCTGCCTTTTCATGTGGTTCAGCTGTGGCACCCTGAGGAACGAGACTATAAGAAAAGTTCCCTTGTGTTCGCAGCAATCACGTGCATATCCTTTAGTTCTTCAGCCTCTAAGCCTACTCTTTATTCCATTTATAATGCTAGTTTCAGGAGAGGAATGAAAGAGACCTTTTGCATGTCCTCGATGAAATGTTACCGAAGCAATGCCTATACTATCACAACCAGTTCGAGGATGGCCAAAAAAAACTACGTGGGGATTTCAGAAATCCCTCCCATGGCCAAAACGATAACCAAAGACTCAATCTATGATTCCTTTGACAGAGAAGCCAAGGAAAAGAAACTTGCTTGGCCCATTAACTCAAATCCACCAAACACTTTTGTCTAAAAATCTCAGAATTCTTTCGATTATTGTTATGCGCCAGAGATTAAAAACTTTAACTATACAAACGAAAGCTATTTATATATGTTTTCAATCAACTTTCTGAGGGAAATGTTTTCTTTTGTAAAGTGTATTCATTTATAGATTATAGTTTTAATTTTAGTTACTGTTTCACCTTGAGCTCCTTTTACTATATTAGTGACAACATACACAAAAGAGAATGTGTTTCTACTTTTAATTTACCATTATATTCGAAAAGCGTAAACCATACACACAGTCTTTGATTAATGAATCAACCTAGTTTTATTGTTTCCTTTTTGTCCTTCCTACTGAAGTGCTGTAACTATGGGCTTCTGTTTTAAATGGAATCCTCTCTGTTACACATTTCAGAGGGTTGTGTTTTTATTTATTTATTTTTATTAAGGACCCTTTAGGAAGTGTTAATGTTGTATATATTTTTACATTATCTTCTTCTAAATAATCGCTGTCCAGAAAGCACTCCATGTACAGTATTGGAGATATACTGGAACTGCTGGACAGTCTTCTGTGACTGAATTTTTTTTTTTTTAATATATATTTTATTGATTTTTTACAGAGAGGAAGGGAGAGAGATAGAGAGTTAGAAACATCGATGAGAGAGAAGCATCGATCAGCCGCCTCCTGCACATCTCCCACTGGGGATATGCCCGCAACCCAGGTACATGCCCTTGACCGGAATCGAACCTGGGACCTTTCAGTCCGCAGGCCGACGCTCTATCCACTGAGCCAAACCGGTTTCGGCTCTGTGACTGAATTTTTTTAAAAAAAATATTTTTATTAATTTCAGAGCGAAAGGGAGAGGGAGAGAAAGATAGAAACATCAATGATGAGAGAGAATCTTTGATTGGCTGCCTCCTGAACACTCCCCACTAGGGATCGAGCCTGCAACCCAGGCTCGATTCTGGTCAAGAATCAAACCCAGGACCCTTCAGTCTGCAGGTCGACGCTCTATCCACTGAGCCAAACTGGCTAGGGCCTGTGACTGAATTTTAATCAGGGTTTGTAGGGAAAGTTTATAGAGTTGCTTAATCCCTCTCTTTCTCTCATTTTCATTTCCCTTTAACTTAAGCAGCGGGTGACACCTTGAAAAGTTTGAAGTCAATGGGATGTTTTTCTCACACCTGTGTCCTATCTAGGTTGTGTCTAGGGCAGTGGTTCTCAACCTTCTGGCCCTTTAAATACAGTTCCTCGTGTTGTGACCCAACCATAAAATTATTTTCGTTGCTACTTCATAACTGTACTGTTGCTACTGTTATGAATCATAATATAAATATCTGATATGTAGGATGGTCTTAGGCGACCTCTGTGAAAGGGTCATTCGACCACCAAAGGGGTCGAGACCCACAGGTTGAGAACCACTGCCTTAGAGACTCAGACATGAGGCCTTTTCTCCAGCCAGTGCCTGCCTGCTCCTCACATCTCTCTCCAGGACACATCGTCATACTCTTTCCAACTTAACTCTTCTTTGCCTGTCATAACTCAAGATTTTCTTCTCTAGCTTGCAGGTCCCTGTTATTTCAAATCTAGGACCAGCGCAGTTTTAAAGTGTTCTTATTAAAACAATAAAGGGCTTACAGACAAGACTAGCCTGCATTTTCACACCCTCGTTACCAAGAGCTGCAAATAGTAATTCCAGTTGTTCAGTGATTTTGCACTATCTCATTTGATCCCCTCAAGAATTCTGTGATGTACTTATAATTATGTTTTATCCATGAGGGTCCTGGGACTCAAAGTTATGCGGCATATCCGAGTTGGAGTGTGGCAGAGCTGGTGCTCACGCTCAGGTCCTTAGGTCGGTTGCTCTTTCCTTGACATTACAGCAGCGTCTCTAGAGAACACATGAGCAGCCAAACCCATCCAGGCCTCCATAGGCTTTCTGGCTACTGCTTTGGTGGAAGTCTAAGGTTTTAGAGAAGCTGGCCATTCTTAAAAGGAGAGTCTAGATGAAATTGAATGAGCTGGCCCTCACCTCGTCCTTGTCCGTGGATAGGTTCTTGGACTTGTAGTGCTGAATTTCTGAGACACAGAGAGAACCCTGTACCTCCCCACCTCACCAGGCGCAGGGAAACAAGACGAGATTGGCTTTGATATTTGAGGCAAAGAATAACAATAAGGCATTTAATCTGCAAATATTTACATAGCTGATGTTTATAAGTGGTGGTGCTTCCTTCAATGCATTCAAAAGATAAAAATAATAGCTATGTTTTCCTTCCTTTTCTTTCTCATATATATTTTTAAATATATATTTTATTGATTTTTTACAGAGAGGAAGGGAGAGAGATAGAGTTAGAAACATCGATCAGCTGCCTCCTGCACACCCCCAACTGGGGATGTGCCTGTAACCAAGGTACATGCCCCTGTGCGGAATCGAACCTGGGACCCTTCAGTCTGCAGGCCGACGCTCTATCCACTGAGCCAAACCGGTTAGGGCTCTCCTTATATTCTTACTAGGTCCCTAGGCCTGGCCGGCAATCAGGGCCTATCAGGGCCTTCCAGCTGCCAGCCAGGGCCTTCCTTCGTTCCACGTTTGCAAATGGCACTCTAAAAATGACAAAATGAGGCCAATGTTTCTCTCACTTGGCCCTTGAATTTTATAGTCAAACTTGTTCAAAAAAATAGAAGTGATTTTATTTTCTGCTCCTCTAAATGGAATATTATTTTTTAAAGTTAGATTGTAAATAGTTAAACTTAATTCATTTTAATTTATTCTTATGTATATTATAGGTCTCAGTTTAAACTAAAAGAGACCAGAAAATTGCTAAGCTCTATCCTGTCTCTAATGTTCTATGAGTTTACCCAGGAAGTAGAAATTCAGTGAGACCATCTCATAAAAACTCTTGTTATAGAAAGTACAGTTTTTAAATGCCCCCAAATAATGACAAAATGTTGAATTATAACCGAGGGAGCACCAAAATTTCATGACCTCTGAAAATGCAGCTATATTCTCTCAGCATGTTGATAATTCACTATATCTTAGTTAGTTTAGTTTAATATGTAATATTCCTATTATCTTACTTAATCCTGAAACTGGAGAAAATCAGATATAATGCCCAGATTTATGAATATTTGCATAAGTCTCAGCAACACAAGAACATTCACCAGACCTTACGTTTGCCTGTCAAAAACTAGAGTTAAGGCGCAGAGAGGCAGGCTTTTGAAGAGAATGAGAAAATCACTCCAGTCTCCTTATCAGGTACACAATGATGCGCACCACAAATCTGATTCCCGTAGTTTCCAAACAGGAATTCAAGAAAGTGAGAATGGAGGGTGTGGTGGGGTTCAGAGTAGCAATTCTCCTCCCTGACTCCAGGTTCCCATAGACTCAGAGGAAGGGAGAGGGATGCATCCTTTGAGGTGGAATTTGAATTTCACCCTTTCTTCTCATCTTCTGTGAAAGCATTCGTGTAACCAACCTGCACATCCTGTTCAGATGTGCTTCCCTGTGGACCTGCCAGCACAGGTTTACCCAGGATGCCTGGAGCTGACTCCCTGGGCCAGAGTTCTTGCCCAGGAAGAACAATTTTACCCACCAGGCATTGGGAGCAGTCATTCGCCAGGTAAGTTGGCAGTTTTGCCTCTCCTGATGGGCCCGGTCCCTCCCTTCACCTCTCCAGCTTTGCTACCACCTGCCCCAATTCAGTTTCAGAGCCACACAACAAGATCTGCTCGAGTTACGTGACCAGCATCAGCTTGGAGGGTGCATCCCTCTGTAAGAACCACATGTAAAAGAAGCAAAGAATTAGAGATTTTTAGAGGAGAAGGGATGTTGGGAGACCCTAGCACAAGCCTCTCGTTTAGAAGAGGAAATTAAGACCAACAGATGTCAAAGTAGGGGAAAACGAAAATGCCTTCTACTACCAGTCCAATATCCTTTCGCATTCTGCTTGCCGTGGCATGATTCATGTATTGGAGATAAACTCCTCCCTGTGTGCAGAAGCATATGAAAAGAGTAGGAACAGTTCCCCGCTGTCCCGTTCCCCTGCTCATTGGCCTGGAACAGAGATGACTTGAAGGTGCTGTCATTAGTGGAAATGCAAACCGACTTTGTCAAACTGTTCTACAGAATGGCCGCTTGATGGCACTGTGGCCGGCAGGCAGAGCCCACCGCCTCTTCAGATGCCTGTCAGTCACACTGGCTGTTCCAGAGAAGTCCTGTCTCATAGCAACAAGACAGGAAAATTGCTGAGCACCCAGAGGCAGCTGTAGATTAACTAATCAATCAGTGTGTTCAAAACACAAAGCATCTAAACACTGGAAAAATTCCAAAATAATTAATACCTTTTATAGACGTGAAGTCACTAGTCAAAATATTATTTTAAACCCATTTTACAAATGGTATCGTTAAAAAACAACCACCATCAGACCACGAAACTGGCAGTGGTTTCACCCACACTTACCAGGGCTTCTCTCTTTCCTGCTCCTTTTATCATTTGACTCTGAGAATTCATGGACCGTTTCATACCAGTGTAACCTAGACTTTCCCTAAAAGTAAATGTTTGCATGCTCCTGGTAAGTAGGCAGTTAAATTAATTTTAGGTCCATTTCATTTCCTCAGACCCTCTTGAATTTTTTGAGCCCCCACAAGTTGGGCCATTTTAAACTTCTTGCTCAACTGAAAACTTCTAGTCCAAAGCTCTGTATTCTTTCTCAAAAGGAGTCTCTTTAAAAAGTATGTGTTGCTTTAAAAACTGTCAACCTTATATAATATGTAGAATGTATGATTTTTAGTTCTGCAGGAAAATGACCCCCACAAGTGCTGGGCTCTGCAGTGCTGAGCCGTGTGTAACTTAGATGGCTACCAAAGTAACGAACAGGTGGGGAGCGTATACAGGTGGAGACGCTGGAAAAGGGGCAATTGACTAAGTGACTCACGGGATGGAGCAGGATGGCGTGGATATCATCCAGCTTCTCAGACTGGCGGGCAATTGAAAACGTATCAATTGTTTATTTCTGCAATTCTCCATTCAGTCTTTTCAGACTGTGGTTGACAAAGGGTAACTGAAACCTCAAAAAGTGAAGAACACGGTGAGGGGGGGGACTACTGTATTGCTAAAGACAGCCTCCACCTATATACCATTTTAGGGGCAGGCATGAAATAGCTACAAAGAGGTCTGAAACATGATACCTGCAACACTACATATTTAGATTCTAGCTCATTTAATAAACGTTTATCTTCAGTTGTTTAAAGTCTAATAATAGTTAAACCCAGGCATAAGTGAATATTTTTGAATTTAATGTAATCCTTTACCACATAAGAAGCAGTTTCTCATAACTTGTATTTAGCTTACCAATTACTTATTCTAGGAAAGTTACCCTCTCATTTTTTTTTTTCAGTTGATTCCAGAGAGAGGAGAAGAGAGGAGAGAGACAGAGGCAGAGAGAGAGAGGCATCAATGTGAGAAACACTGATTAACTGCCTCCCCTAGGAGCCCTGACCAGGGATCGAACCCACAACCTTTTGGTGTACAGGTCAATGCTCCAACCAACTGAGCCACACCGACAAGGGCATCCTCCCTCTTTTTCCAATAGATGAGGAAACAGGCTGAAAAATTAAATAATTCAGGGTGACTCAGATAATGGATCCAAGACCAGTTTTCTGCCTAAATCTTACACTTTTTTCACTACTTTATTCTTATACATAGTTCAGTATAGTGAAGCAGACAATTTGAGATATCTCTGGTGAAGATATTTTATTTTTCATAAAAATATAATTGTACAATGCTCTTCAGAGAAAGAAAAATCCCTTCAATGCCCCCAAATACCATGTGGTTTAACAGTAATCTTCCTCTCCCTTAAAACTAAATATGTAATTAATAATAAGCAACTGATTTATTGTGAAATATAGCATTTATGTTTCCCTTTATTTTAACTAAAGGCAAGTCCAGTTTAAACCTACACTTTTTGTAATAAGCCAAATCAAGTCTATCATAACTCAAAGATGATAAAAGAAAATGCTAAATGTTGAAGCTGATAAATACTGCCAATTAGCTGGTAAACTGTGATATGAATTTGCTGCAGTAAGATAGATCCTGATTTAAATACAACAGAAATATTTTAGATAAAATAGAAAAAAATTTTAAGAACTTCAACCATATCCTAAACCTTGGCCTGGTCAGACTTATTCTGTATTATCTTCAGCCACCGTATTATATGGCAGGTCTATGCTAAATTAGTGACAGATTATGACTGGTCTAAATATACAAACATATTTCCCCCCTTAACTTCCTTTCTGTGGGTGAAAAAGAAAAAGAGAACATCCCTCTGACTCAGAGAGCGAGGAGAACAGCACTGCTCCAGAGGGACGGAGCTCACCGATCCTCACCCTGCGCTGTGCCCCCTCGGCCTGTCATTACAGGTACATGAGAGATGCTAGGTGTCCGTGTGCTGCTCCCTAACTGAAATGGGGAAAGAAATGCTCCAGCTGTTTTAATCAGTGACATTTATTGACATGCTTCAAGTGGCCAAAGCGTGCAGCGAGCACAATTCCCAAAGCGATCAAACATTCCTTTTTAAAACCAAGGAACTTTCTCTTGGTTTTGATCTACTCCAAAAGACCCAATAGATAGGTTTAGGAATAAACTCAAATAAATTGTAATTTACTTTCAACCCCAAATTATACATCTTCTACCTGACCTGAGGACAGAGTCACTGCTCTTATAAAGGTACTGGGGCTTGTGTGTGTGTGTGTCGGGGGGGGGGGGGCGGTTTGGGGAGATATAGCTCAGATAAATGACCCTGTAATTTAAAATTGCAACCAGAGAAGAAATACTTCAAGCACAATGGAGACATTCCATTGAAGAGCCACATTCATTTTGGAATGTTTGCTTTGAAAACAACTCTTCTGGGGAATTCGAAAGGTACTAAACAAAGTAACACAGAATAAGTACATCTTGCTTGGGTTGTTTTGCAAAATAAAAAATATACATTTGAGTAGACCATATGGCAAAACAGACCCATTACAACCTGAACACTATATTTAAAACACTTAAATTCTGAAAGCCTGAATATTAACAATCCTTTATCTATATTTGTGATCCTAAAAAGACATTAAATACTCTTAAACCCCCCTGTCCACCAAAACATAGAGAGACCCAACAGTCTGGGCTAGTGGTATATCAGTAGTCGCACAGGACTGGACTAGAGATCTGAGTTTGCAACCTAAGCACAAGAGATCTTTAGGAACTCAGCTAAGGGGAGGCACTTTATTCAAATGCATAGCCTAAGAGAAGGGGTGGGGAAGTACCTTGTTATCGGAAACTGTGTGGTCTATCTCATGTTCCTCCTCACAGACCATTTCGTAACAAAACATATTTTGTTTGGAAGCCAAATATTTGCTTCATTAGAGCCAAGGACAATTATAATTTAGCAGCAACAGGGCACACAACTCCTGATTTAACTATGGGAAAGAGAAGAGAGAGACTCTCAATGGGGAAATCAGAAGATTCCTAGGTCTATTTGAGTGTATCATAGTATGAGCTGGATTCCTCAACCATCCCTCCATTGGTGGCCAGGGAGAAGTGAATGTTGCTTTGATGGGAACTGGAAAGGACTGCTCTGCGCTTGTGCACCTCCTAGTGTGGTGCTGCGCACAACTCTAGCTCCAGTGTTTCACTCCAGCATGGAGGCGTAGCCGGGCCTGAACCAGATGCACACCTACAGTGTGTTTCGTTCTGGCTCAGAACACATTCATAAGGAAACCCATGTCAAGGAACAGAGTAAGTGTTTTGGTTATGGCTACAGCCATTAGGTCCATCAGCAGTTTGTCCCTCATTTTGTTCCAGATCTCTTGAGGCAGAAACTCAATCTCAGCAGCTAATTTTAATCTATTCTCTTTAGGAAAATTTTCCAAGTTAGTTGACTACACAAAGAAATATGTGTGAACATTCACTCCTGCCCTCCCCACATACACATACAATAGACATACAATAGAAACACATACATACGTATACACCCTGGATTGTCAAGATGATGTATGCTTCTGAAATGCCTAAAAGGTTATTTCTTGTTTAAAAATAAGATTTGAATAATTATTCTCCAAGTATGGATTAGGCCCTAGCAAACTGTTTTAAATACAGTTTGAGAAGACAGCAACAAAAGTTTTAAACAGAGGCTGTCTTGAGGGCTTTTCTGATGGACGCTGTTAACATGTACATTATTTAAAACTGGCATATCATTATGGATTATAAAAATAGAAATGTATATATTGGTTAATACAGATTCACAGCTTATGCTGGAATGGCTCACAGGAGAAATCTTGGTTCATGCAGAAAATAGACGTTATCAAGTACATATAAAGAAATAAAATTAGGTCCTTAAGGCTAAGAACTTAGTCATCAGCCCATTTGGTTTCTCTTTGCAGGGCAATCAAAAACATGAAAGGAGGTGACACCTAAACACATATACACATACAATTACATGGAAAGAATATAAATTAACCAATAAAGCAATGTGGAGTTAAGGTGCAAAAATACAATCTTTACCCATTTTTCTCTACTCCTGTGTTTTCAAGCATTACAACATATTAAATGCCATGGGTGGCAATGCCAACCAGAATGTTTGTACATTTTTCTAAGTGTTAAAAGTTAAAGCAAAATCCTTTGAGATCCAGGATCACACATTTGGTAGAAACTGCAGATTTACAGAGATGACTGTGGAGCAGTAGGTAGTAATACAATCTTGTCTATTCATCCTTCCTAGGAATCAGGATATTGACTTCAATCACTGACTCAACATTTTATATGATCTTCACCCTGAAAAACAAATCAAAGTTACCAATGTAAGAATGGTTTTAAAGTCTATGAAATTTAATCTGTTTTTAAAAATGCATGAAAAAACTTTTTAAAGTTTGGTATCCAGCCCTGGTCGGTGTGGCTCAGTTGGTTGGAGTGTCATCTCGTGCACTGGAAGGTCGCGGGGCAGCTCCTGATAGGCCATATGCTCGGGTTGCAGGTTTGACCCCTGGTTGGGGAGTGTGGAGCATAGGGGAGGCAACTGATCCATGTCTCTCTCTCACATCAATGTTTCCCTCTATATATTTCCCATGCCCCCTCTCCAAAAAAATCAATAAAAAAAACTTAAAGTTTGCTATCTACAGGAAGGCTATTTTAAAATACAGACTGAAGGAAAACTTTTTATTTCCTTAATTCAATTTAGATTAAGCAAACATTACCTCATCTAATAAAAGTTAACAAGCCAGTACTTCAATTTTATAAAAATTTTTTAAAAATAAAATGTTATGATATTTCCTAATAACTATTTCAAGTGCTCCCAAAGCAACCTCAATGATGAAGAAATCAATGACATGACATCTTCATTCTAAAATCTGTACAGTCTCCTTAACAAATGGGGCTGGGACAACTGGATATTCACATGCAAAGTAATTAATTTAGACCCCTACCTCATACCATATAGAGAAATTAACTTAAAATGGATCAATGACCTAGAGGTAAAAGCTAAAACTAAAAAACTCTTAGAAAAAAAGCATAAGGGTCAATCTTCATGATCTTGGATTTGGCAATGGATTGTTAGATATGACATACAAGGCACAAACAACAAAAGAAAAATAAACTGGACTTCCTCCAAATTAAAATCTTTTGTGCACCAAAGGACACTATCAAGAAAATGAAAACCTATAGAATGGGAGCAATATCTGAAAATCATATATTTGGTAAAAGAATCCATAATACATAAAGAACTCTTACAACTGAACAATAAAATGAAAAAGAACTCAATTAAAACATGGACAAGGGACTTAAAGATACATAGCTTCAAAGGAGATATACACATGGTCAACAAGCACATGAAGAGATGCTCAACATCATTAGTCATTAGAGAAATGCAAATCCAAACCACAATCAGGCGCCACTTCACACCCACCAGGAAGGCTATAGTTTTTAAAAATGGAAAATAAAAAGTATTGAAAAGATGTAGAGAAATGGGAAGCTCCATATATTGCTGGTGGGAGTGTAAAATATTTCAGCCACTGTGAAAAACTGTGTGGTTCCTGGAAAAGTTAAATATAGAATTGCCATATGTCCTAGCAATTCCACTTCTAGGTATATACCCAAAAGAATTGAAAACAGTTACTCAAACACACACTTGTACATGCATGTTCATAGCAGTACTGTTCACAATAGCCAAGAGATAGAAATAAAAATCCATAAATGAATGAATGGAAAACAAGTTGTGGTATCCATATACAAAGGGGTATTATACAGCCATAAAATGGAATGAAGTACCGGTATATGCTACAATGTGAATAATCTTGAAAACATTATGCTAAGTAAAAGAAGCCAGACACAAAAAGTCACATGCTGAGGGATCCATTTATATGAAATGTCCAGATTAGATAAGTCCATAGAGACACAAAGCAGATTCATAGCTTCCAGGGGCTGGAGGGAGAGGGTAATAGTGAGTAACTGCTGTGATGAGTTTAGGGTTTTCTTTTGGAGTGATGAAATGTTTTGCAACGAGATAGAGGTGGTGGTTGCACAACATTTTAGATGTAATAAATGCCTCTGAATTGTTACTTTAAAATATTAGTTTTATGTTATGTGACTTTTGCCTTAATAAAATAATTCTTTATAGTGATGGGCCACTATACAAGACACAGCCTGGACTAGGTGAGGACCTGGCACATACACCTCTGCTATTTCTTCATCTATAAAATAAAAAGTGTAACACCTTTATATAATTATTGGAGGAAATACTTAAGATACTTAATTTAAGTGAAAATACTTGGCAAACTGTAATGCAAAATACAAATAAAAGGTATTATTATTAACAATAACTAGAATGGTATACTCCCATTTATGGAGTAGGTCAACATAATAAAAAAACATTTCCATAAATTTATCAGTTGCACTTTATAGACCCCATGTAAAATGCATTTCAGTATTTATAATCTATTCATTTCAATTGCTTATTAGTGTATTATAAACATCAACATTTTATTTATTTAAAGATAAATATACAGAGGGAAAAAAGTCATACGTAGGCAAGTGGTCAATAGAAATCCTACCTTAAGACCCTCCTCTACATACACAGAAACTCTCCAGGTGCTGTACTCACAGGAATTGCTGTTAGCGTCTGTCTTCCCAGCCTTCATGTGCCTGGTTGAGTTCTGCTGAGATTTGCTCTGCTCTTCTCCAGTCAGTAGGGCCTTTATTTCAGAAGGGATTTTTCCTTGGTCCATTGCCATGCACCACTGCTTGTACTGAAATATGTGAAATATATTTAAGTAAAATTTTACTGGTCAGAGTTCAGGAACTACTGGTAGAAATGCTAAGAACTCCCATGTCAACAAGTCAAATTGGCTGCTGGGGATTCCATCCTCCATTGCACTTCCTATTTCCAACCTAGGACATGGATGAGGCCTGCCATCTTTCACAAGAGGGTGGAAACTGCTGCTGAATCTTCTGATGACATACTGGAGTATTGCTCAGATTAAAAAGGCCCCTCTGGTTAAAAGAATGTCTCCCCACAGTGCGCTACCAATTAGTATTCATCTCTTTTGGCTAATGATCACATTATTACTTCTATTCCTAAAATAAATACTTTTGTAATTCCTTTCTCTCTTTCATAAACATTCACTAAACATCTATTTTCTTTTTTATAATATAATTTCATTGATTTCAGAGAGGAAGGGAGAGGGAGAGAGAGAGAGAAACATCAATGATGAGAGAGAATCATTGATTGGCTGCCTCGTGCACGCCCCCAACTGGGGACGGAGCGCACAACCAGGGCATGTGCCCTTGACCAGTACTGAACCCAGGATCCTTCAGTCCACAGGCCGACGCTCTATCCACTGAGCCCAACCAGCCAGGGCATCTACTTTCTACCAGAGTGCCGGAGTGTGTACTAGGAATTAGGGTATAAAAGGATTAATTACTCCAAAGACTATGCCTTCAAGTGGCTTACATTACAGAAGGTGAGAAATAATTATAGCATAAGTCAAATTCAGTATACTAAAAAAAAAAAATTACTGAATAGTGTATATCTGAACTCTCTTTATGCCCTAACCGTATTTTCATACCTTCTAAAGAGTGGAGGTTGCCTGTCCTAGTTTTGTAATGATCATGGTACTATTATTTCTCTCTTCTCCAACCTGTCACCTCCTCCCTTAAGCTCACAGTAATGGGGTTTCAATTCTCTTTTACCTATTCTCCTTTACATTTCTACAGCCACCACCCAAAATCTGAATGAATAAATGAAAGAATGAAACATGCCAAATAAATAAATGTTTAAACAATTGGTATCATACTATTCATATTGTAGCATATTGTTATATTGCTTTTTCCACTTAGCAATATATTGTAAATGTTTTTCTATATCAAGAAATATATAGGTGTACTATGATTTTTACTGGGTGCAAAGTAGTCCAATATATGAATGTAATAACATTTACTTAACCACCCCTTATTATTGTATATTTGGGTTATTTTCCATTATTTTTCTATCATAAATACTCCTTCAATGAAATAGTCATGTACATTCCACTCCTACTAGTCGAGTATGAAAATGCTTATTTGCCCACATCCTGAATGACCAATAAATATGCTTTCCCATGTCTGTCAAATGAATCAATAGGTGAAAACTGGTTTCTTCATGTTTTAATGCTTTGACTGTGAAGCTTAGGTTGATTTTTTTCATGCATTTATTGACAGACTTTCTTACCATTTCCAGTTCCTCTCTGAGGGCACATATGGCTCTTTCCCGACTGGATACCAATTCTTCCAAATACTGATACCTCAGTTTCTTTCTGGCCCGGCATTCTCTTGCACTCTGCCGGCTCCTCTCAAGTTTTGCCTTCAAGTCAATTTTGGCTGGCTTCCGACCACGTTTGCCAGGCTTCTTTACTTTGCCTCCAATCACCTTCAGCAAGAGAGAGAAGAAATAATTTTTTGTCTTAGTTCTGTGTCTAGGAAAGTGACTATGGCTGCATACTAGCATGGAAAATATTTATAATAATAAATTAATGAAGAATGGAACTCAAAAAGCATAATCCCATCAAATGCTTTATGAGGCTCTGCTTCATAATTTGTTTTTCTGGTACCTTTGATATTATGAATTTGAGAGCAGAAGTAATATAAGTTTTCATTATTTCTTCAATAATAAAATTCAGATAGTTTAACAATAAACTTTATAAGCCATATGTAACTGGATAATAAAAACTAAAAGATTGCCGAATTTTTATTGACTTGATAAAATAGTAAGTTAAAAAAATCAATATTCAAAATTGTAAGTTCAGTATAATCTCAATGTTATAAAACAACACAAAGAAAGGATGTTATTAACAAAAGATCAACATATATTTCTCTGATAGGTATGATTATAAACAGCTTTTTCTCACCTGTATTTTTAATGATTTTTATATGTTTACAATCAGAAAAACAAAATTTGTATGTAAAATTACGTATATATAAAAACAAATAGGTATCCTAAGCAATTTGACGATAAATTCCCTCTTCAAATGTATTGAGCTCAAAGGAACACACAGGCAGTCCCTGAAATCTTCAGGATACTTCTCTTCTGCCTTTATTTATTATTTTTTAAAAATAATTCTTTATTGTTGAAAGTATTACATATGTCCCCCCCCACACACACCCTTTCCGGCCCTCCCCCTGCCCCCAGGCCCTCAGTACCCTACTGTCTGTGTCTATGGGTTATGCATATATGCATACAAGGCTTCTCTCCTGCTTTTAGAAACCTATAATTATAGTAAAATCTCCTACATTGTCTCAGGAGATTTCCACCTGATATTCATTTACCTGCATTTGGTGACTAGCAAAGTAACTAATCTCCTTCATTGTTTAGCTTTGGAACCTCCCCAAGTTCTTATACAAGATGTAACCATGAGGATGATGAAGTTTTACATACATGAGCCTGAAGTTACACATCAAATAACTTTTTTTTTAAAGAAGTCCTTCAAAGCGGGGGGGGGGCGGGCGGGGAGAGTACATTTATTACAATGAACAGGCTTGTTTGGAAAGTGCTTCAGGAGCCAATTTCTGACAAGCCACAATACAATATGCCTTTGGAGGCTACGTTATTTTAGAGCAATAGATTTTTCTTTAAATTACCAAACAACTGGATTATCCACTTTGTTTATCTGACGAGGTTCTGAATGATGTCCAGTTCTTTCTGAAAGTTACCCTCAGGGAATAAAAAGTATACTGAAAGGAATATTGCGGAGGCTTTAAAGGCCATTCTAAAAGAGAAGATGCCAATCCAACACTGGCAGGTCATTAGAATACCTGCAGAAGCTTTCCCAGGTAACAAAACTCAAAGGATTTGTTTGAAATCATTATTAATATCATACACTAACAATGCCATATAAAGGTCAGATCATTACTAAGAATAATGGTTGGGTCAAGAAAACCACACTTTAAATGTGGATCAGCTACATTTAACATACCCTGTATCATAACATGATGGTTAGCCACTGCATCTAGCATTTTATAGGATGGCTCTGAAATGAAATTGAAGGGGGGAAAAAGTCTTTCCTTTCCACCACCATCTTGAAAGCTAGCTGCTTCAGTACTACTCCCAAATTAGTTTCAACTTTTCAAAAACTTGTCTTTTAAAGCTTTCTATTCTGCATCATCATGTCTTTGTTCCAATATAATAATATATGTCTCAGGAAATTTTCCCTCAGGGTCAAATATTTGATTAGCAATTCCAGGATGACTAGTTGGTCCAAATATTACCATGGGCTAAATTATGCTTATATCACATCAACTGCACAATTTTAATAAAATGTTTTGAAATCGCCCTCCATTAAAACAAAGTGTACTTGCTTTGCTACAGCTTTTAAAAAGCAATATATTTACAGCAGAAACTCTTGTCTATAGTGAAATAAATAGTAATCACATCTATTCTTTATGTTGTAAAATGAGTCATCACACAACACTATCTATATTGCTGTTTTTAATTAATGCAGGAGTGGCTGCTTTGAGAAGCCAACAAGAGAACACAGAGTACTTTACAGATTTCATTGATTTTTGAAACACACCTCGCATAGTCATAAAAATCAAACAAAAGTTATAACCCTTCGTTTAGTTTTCATGGTAGCAAAATATTTAAATTGGAACTATTTTATTCCTTCTTTTTATTAGAAAGGCAGAGTAAATGAATCCAGGGTTCCTGTATCTTATGTCACCTCCTGTAAAATTACATTTTAAGTCACCTAACACCACTTCTCTAGCTTAACTTTTCCTCGGGAATAAATTGAATTTTTGGCTTTTGGTGCAAGCTAAAATCTCATCAGTGTACAGTTTTCAAGAGAGTCAAGTATATCACAGGATTACTATAAATTTTAAGTATAATGTGTGACAGCACTTTGTAAAGGAAAGGTTATTATACAAATGTAGGTTACTATACTAGTTGCCAACTATAGTAGTTAACGAAACTTTATATATTTCATAAGCCATAAAGATGGTGGGGTGAATAGGGGAAGTTAATTAGAAATTAGGAACCAGAAACTAACACTGAAATCAACCTCACAAATTCCTTAAATATCCCTGGGCCAAAAATAATTCTTACCTATGCTTCATAAAATTTTCACAAACTCAGTGATAACCACATTGTCCCCTTGCTCTCTCCTATTTCTTCTGTGAGGCAGCTTTTTTTTTCTCATCTGTATTTTTTATGATTTTTGAATGTTTCTAATTTATGTGTTCAAAAAGGCTGGGAATTAAGATAAAACAACTGGATTCAGCCAAGAGAGAGTTCCTGATAATTCTAAATTTAACCATTATAGAGAAAGACAGAATAGTTTGCAAAGGCCTGAGCGCAGAGGGCACAGGCTTCACAGTCAAAAGGTTTAACTTCCGCAGAAAGAGGGGGCATGACTGTAGCTGCGTGCTCTTCAGGGGCTTATGAAAAGAGGAGGTCTCCAGGGTTCAGATTAAATCCTGTTTCAAAAGGCGCTTGACTCATTTTAGGCACAAGAACAACTTAAATGCAGGGCTCAATCGGGGTGTGCAGGGAGGGCGCACTCGCAGTGGACAAGGCCTTGAGTTAGGCATGTTCTCTCATACTACCTCGCACCACTTCAGGTAAGGTAAACCCTACATCCTCATCTTTTTCAGGGAAAGGGGAACAATTAACTCATTTATTCAACAACCACTATGCCCAAACACTGTAAAACTCTAGGACTATTAATATAAGATAGGGTCCTTACTTTTAATGTCTTTAGACTCGTGAAACACAGCAGACAGGAAATAAACAATAACATTACAAAGGGCAGGATAATTGTATATACGGGAGTGCTGGTAGCGGACACACACACACAGATATGCATAGCGATCTCCTTACTTCATATATGACATTTTTTTTTTATGATGACAAAATTTTAGTTCAGAGATTTTCAATGTCAGAGAAGGGTCTAGACCAGTGATGGCGAATCTATGACACGCGTGTCAGAGGTGACACGCAAACTCATTTTTTTGGTTGATTTTTCTTTGTTAAATGACATTTAAATATATAAAATAAATATCAAAAATATAAATCTTTGTTTTACTATGGTTGCAAATATCAAAAAATTTCTACATGTGACACGGCACCAGAGTTAAGTTAGGGTTTTTTAAAATGCTGACACGCCGAACTCAAAAGGTTCACCATCACTGGTCTAGACCCAAGTCCTTTGATTTGCATTATAGCAACTTGTCATAAGATAACTCACTGTCATCAAGCATGACTATTCTCCCTAGGTTCCTAGGTAATACTCTTTTTTTAAAATATATTTTATTGATTTTTTACAGAGAGGAAGGGAGAGAGATAGAGAGTTAGAAACATCGATGAGAGAGAAACATCGATCAGCCGCCTCCTGCACATCTCCCACCGGGGATGTGCCCGCAACCCAGGTACATGCCCTCGACAGGAATCGAACCCGGGACCCTTCAGTCCGCAGGCCGACGCTCTATCCACTGAGCCAAACCGGTTTCGGCTAGGTAATACTCTTTAACTTGAACATATAATTCCCCAAAAAGGCTCTACCTAAAACTGACAGGTGTTAAATACACACTGCTATATTAATGCTATGGAGTCATTCATTTAATCCAACTCACTGTGGCATTAGGCACTTGGGAAGGCAGTGGTGAGGTTAAGTAACAAACCTGTTCATTTTATGCTTCCTTGAAATTTTTGTTTACCTATTGTGAATCTCCACACCCACCCACTGAAGTCGTGGCAATTTATTACTTTATAAAATCTCCTCCTCTCTATTCCTACTGCCTACATTAGGCAGGGCCCTCAGAGATTATTACAATAGGTTCCCAATGGGTCTCCCTACCCCCCCTTTTACCCTCTTTTTCTATCCCCCTTTCCTTAGTTATTCATCTTGCAAAGAGCTGCCAAACAAACCTTTCTTTTCAATTTATTATGATTGTATTTTTAATTTAGTGTATTTTGGTGTGTTTTTCTTCACTGTAAAAGAGTAATACCTGATCATTACAGGGAGGATGAACTTTAATGGCCCTTTGGCGATGTCACTCTCAAGCTCAAGAGAAGACCTTTGGCTCAGCACTGCTTACTAGGTCACCACAGCCAGTATACGAGTTTCCTGTGGCTGCTGTAACCATTACCACAAACTTGGTGGCTTAAAACAACTTTAATGGCCCTTTATAGAAAATTTGCCAATTCCTGCTCTAGTTTGTAACAAAATACTTATTTGCCAGTGCAATAAGCTTTAGAACAGGATATTCCCTTTCCTCATTTTCTGGGGGACTCCTATCCTTCCTTACAGATTCATTCCTACTGTGTGACCCATGGCTGACATACCCAGACAATTAGGCATCCATTCTAATACCCCCAAACCACTCTGCCTCTACTGCCTTCATTTCTTACTTCACTATATTGTAATTATTTTCCTATGTGTCTGCCTTGTCCACTGCAATATAAGCTCCTGAGAATAGTTACAAACTCTTATAGACCCCTGTATCTCTACTGTTTAGCATAGTGCCTATACATATTCGGTGTCCAACAAATGTCTGATAATTAACAAAAAAAATGAACTTTTCTGAGAAGAGCAAAACATTATTTAAACTCCAATTTCAATTGGTTTGTGTAGTATTAAAATTACCCCTTAGGGTTAAACTATCTGTAGAGGCAACCTGGTTAAAATGTTCATGTAACCTAGATCGGAAAGGCAGGCACTTTAAAATATTAATGTCTACTGTCAGGTATTTATTTAGTAGATGAGGTGGCTCGTCTGTCTTAGTCCTGTGGAAAGTATTGATGGAATAGAAAAACAGAAAAGGGAGAAAATGTCTGTGCATTGTGGTGCTGCCCAAGGAGGGTAGCTCCAACTGTAAAGGAAGGCTAAGGGGCCAATAGTGGGCACTTCAGGGGCCAAAGCTCAGGTCTGGGAAAATCAAAGAGATTTTTTTGACTAACTTAAAATTTTTGCAAGAACTAGCACTACTCACAACAACTGAATGGAACAAAAGAACCTGTCTTCTAACCTAAGGAAGATGTAAGAAACCTCACTTTCAGATAACTGTGGGTCAGGCAGGTGGAAAGGAAGTATGGAGGAGAACAGTAGCCCACAGAAACATATTGTGACCAGCAGCTGGCCACCCTCTCATCAGCCCCTCAACTGGAACTTGATGCCCTAAACTGTCAGGCTGGGCAATAAAGTATGGTGGTCTTTTATCAATTCATAGTCTGCGGCAAGAACATATCTGGTCTAGGATATTTCAATTTACTCATTCATTCATTCACTCAATAAACATAAAAGTCAAATATAAAACAAGAGCCTTCTGTCTATGATCAAAGCCTCTGGAAATATCGCATTTCAATTTTCTTTGTAACTGAATGGAGCAGGTCAGGGAGAAAAGGCTTTCATAAGAACAAGCACTTTTTTGTAGAGGTGGGCATGCAGGTGGACTCAGGAGACTCCCTCTCTCACATAATCTGACAGTTTAGGGCAGCAGTTGCCAACCTTTTGGACCTCACAGACCACCAGTGGTCCACGGACCACCGGTTGGTGACCGCTGCTCCAAAGGTTTCCTTAAACCAGTGGTTGCCAACCTTTCAGACCTCACGGACCACCAGTGGTCTGAGGATCACTGGTTGGCGACTGCTGGTTTAGGGCACAGTTTAAGTTCATATCATGTTCCATCCCATTGCCCCTATCCCATTTGGGGGCATAGTTAGGAGCAAAGGGTAGTTCAGAAGTAAACAGAGCCACAAAAGTTACACAACAGAATGCACTTAAGAATTAGTACAATGAGCCCTAGCTGGTTTGGCTGAGTGGAGAGCGTGTGGGCCTGGGGACTGAAGGGTCCCAGGTTCAATTCTGGTCAAAGGTTGCAGGCTCGATCCCCAATAGGGGTTGTGCAGGAGGCAGCAGATCAATGATTCTATTGTTGATGTTCCTCTCTGTCTCTTCCTCTCTGAAATCAATAAAAATGTATTTTAAAAAAAGAATTAGTAAAATGAGCATGTTAGGTGCCTACTACACTGTGCTGAGGACCAAGGAAGTCACTGCAAGGTGATACAATGATGATAACATTTTCTGAGTGCCTACTATGTGTTATAGACTCTGCACTCGAGGCATTATTTCTAAGCCTCAACAAAGCCTGTGAAGAAGGTATTAGACCACTCAACGGGCGGAATGTAAGTTCAGGAAAATTAAAATAACTTAGCCAAGATTTATTCCTTCCCAACTAACCTAGTAGAGATCGACTCGGTATTTGAACTGCATACTCTGGCTGGCTGGCTCAATGAAACTCATTAATAAAGCCCAGGTACATTAGGGCATTCTCTGTAATGCCACTCTGTTCCAACTCAATTCAATCACTATTAACAACCAGTACTCTATGCGGTATTAGGCACAATCCTAGACACTTGAGAGGCAAAGCTGCACCCACATTCAGATTTGTCCTGCTCTTACTCCAGGAGGCAGAATGTGGAGAGCTCCTGGCAAACTCATTTAGCACCACCAATGAAAACAACTCAGGATACAGAATCTTTCTAAAGGGAGGGCCTCCCATGATCATCATCTGTTTCTTGACCTGCTCATTCAAATACTGCCTTCCTATCACTGCTGCTCCTGCTTGCTTCATCCTCTTCCTGTTCCCTGGCCTTGCTGTCAGTGTTTGTCATCCTTTGTGCTCTCACCAGCACAGCTCCCATACGTCCAAGCCCCAATCCTCACCTGCCCTTCAGGGAACAATGGAACCTGAGACGCCATCACCCATACCTAATGTGAAGAAGAAGCATGTTATGTGTGTGAGTATGAACGTTTGTATGTACTAGGAAGACAATACAATTTTGCAGGATTGTAACAACTGGAGCCCAGAGAAAGGCAGGACTGGGCACTGCCAAAGCCTTATTACTTAAGGGCTGTTTCACGCTGTCTGACTGCGGAAAGCAGCCCAGTCTTTCTGTACATGACACTTAAATATTACTCACCCAAACCTATGACAAGCAGTCAAAGTGAAAGTGGTGTATTCACAGAGCACTATTCATCCATAGACATCTGAAATGGATTTTGTTTTCCACTCATTAAAGATTTCAGAAACTGCTGGTTTCTAAATTCTTTCATTAAAACAATGAATTAATAAAGAATGAAAACCCAATTTATTTTGTGTACCTGGTACCCTATAGGAAGTAAGATATGAATAGTCTACCCCTGAAATTTAATTTCATTCTTTTAGGCAAAACAATAAAATTTTTTTATGCCCCCTAAGGGTTTGCTTGTTTTAGAAATAACTCCTATGTGGGTTTATAGCTAAGTAAAGTAACTCAAAATCTTAAGCATTTTTCTTGGACTTCTTTGAGATTACTGAAGACTTTGAGAAAGTTATTAAATGTTTCAAAGGTGTGAAAAGGAAACAACTGAAAATTATGTAGACCATTCTGTGAGAGTCTCAAATTTAAAAAAAAAAATAAAGAACAATATGTTATTTTGGCATTCTTAAACAGCCATAACATTATTTTCTGGGAAAGATAAAGGATACAATTTGTGGATTTAATTTCAAAATTAACACTGAAAGAGCAAGCTAGCAAAGGCTTTTTGGAAAAGTTATTTTCTGATTTTTCTGGAACGTTTAGAACTCCCCCTTTCTGTCTGGGAAACACCACTTCCTATTAGGAGGGGTTTACTACTTCACAAGCAGACTGCTTCTCCAGGTGAGTCCCAATTCCAGAGTACTGTGTTGGGCTTTCCCTTCTATCACTTTTCTCAGAGCCTTCTGCAGGTACAGGAAGAGGAGATCATGTAGAATAACACCAACAGTAGTACAGAGAAGCTGGGAATCTTTCCAATCTCTCTGATAGATAGGTGAAACCAAAATTGGACAGCAGCAAAATGTTACCGGTTACCTGCAAGGGGAAAAGGGCACCCGAACAAAGAAAAAGGCTCCCTCCAGCAGCATGCTGAAGAGTGTAAGAAAGTAAGACCTCTGGAGAGCAGAGGGAAGGAGCAATTCCCACTTCAAAAACTGGCAAATTCTGTAAGTCTGATGATCAATAAGCCAACCATCCCTATCTTCGTGAAATAAAACTGGTCAACACTAACGTGGATAGACACAAAGACAAAAAGGTTATACATATGAATGACCAATAATGGACACTGCTCTTATAGTCATAAGGGTAACGGATGTGGAGAGAGAAAGGGGGTGGTGATGGGTTATTAAGACAGATGAACAAGAAGGGATTCACTACTTTTCGTAGAGAAGGCTTTCCAGAGGAGGTTAGCTTCCAGACTCTGGACGAATAGCAACAGGAGCTTAGCAAAGTGTTCCAACCAACCACAGGAAAATAGCTCAAAGGGGGAGTGAACTGATTATATGAATGGGGCATTGAGTAAGGGCGCAGGAGAGAAGAAAGGGGAACAGTCAAGGGAAACAGGGCTGGTTCAGGGTGTCCTAGTTAAGATCTCTAACCTAGAGAAAGCCTGGGCGGGGGCAAGGGCAGGCAAAAAGGGAAAGCAAAGTAATTCCTTCACGTATCTCGGTCGGCGAGTCCAGGACTAGGGTTGGCACTACCTGGAGAAGCTGACAAACAAGCTTGCCCCGAGAGTGAAAATTTCCCGGAGGAGAGGGCCCTTTGGGGAACAACGCGGCCCGCTGTCCCCCGAATTCCTGGGTGGGTACCCTGGGTACTAACTGAAGGCGCGGGGACACCTACGGCAGGTGTTTCTTGGGTGTTGGCATGGACTACAGAGCTAAGGCTCAGCGGCGGGACTTAGCGACAAGCAGGCGGCGGCGGCGGCGGCAGCTGCGCGTGCAGACCACAGGACTTACCTTACTGTCATCCATCTCGGCAGGCAGGCCAGCCTGGCCAGGCGCTCCCTCCCCCTGCCCTCCCAGCTCCGCCGGCCGGGCCCGGCCCGGCCCCCGCCCCGGGGGAAGAAGGGGATATGGTTCTGACTGCCTCCTCTCGCCTAACAGTTCGCTTCCCTGATGCCACAGTCACGGGGATGAGGGACCAGTTCAGGAATGGCAGAGCGGACCCTGGAGGCGGCCCAAAACGCCTCCCTCCGCGGCCACCGCCCCCTCCGCCCCCTCCATGACAGTCTGGGTGTGTTTACAGACGCCCTGGAGAGCTGCCGGGACACTAGGGTGGGCGGGAGCGAGGCACGCGGAATGGCCCCTCCGGCCGCCGTAGCCCCGCGGTGTTCTGGGGATTGTAGTTTCCCTTACCCAAGTCTGTACGCGGCAGACCAGGAAGGAAACTACAATGTCCACAGGGCCTCCGCCAAACGTCTGTTTTCCTCCGGCTGCGAGCGCTGCGGGGGCGGGGCCAGGCGGGAGGCCCTAAGTGCGTTTCCCACAGTCGCTCCCGCAGAGGTTTGGGCCTGGGGATCCCAGCGGTTTGGGCGCCCGGAGGAAGGAGCCTGGGGCCCCGTGGAGGCAGCCCTGAGGTGGGGACCCCGAGGATCCCCGGAAGGTTTCTTATTGAAAAGGCGCAGCTGCTTCGGGAAACAGTTTGGCGGTTCCTCCCGATATTAGAGTTACCATATGGCCGGCAATTCCCCGAGGAATGGGAACGCATGTCCACATGAAACCTTGCACACGACTGTTCTGTCCTAGAAACTTTATTCATAATAGTCAGGAAGTGGAAGCAAACCAAGTGTCCTCCAGTGGATGAATGACTAGGCCAATGGTAGTGCGTTGTTAGGAATATTACAGACCATAAAGAGGAGTGAAGTACTGATGCACGCTACACTGTGGATAAGCCTGGAAAACATGCAAAATGAAAGAAGCCAGACAAGAAAGCCACATATTGTAGATTCCATTTGTAAAGAAATGTCCAGAATAGGTAAGTTCAAAGACACAGAAAGTTGAGTGGTTGGCGGGGGCAAGGGTTGGGGAACAACGGGGAGGGCGGGGAGCCGGGATGGGGGAGTGATCGCTAATGGGTCCCGGGTTCCTTTTTGAGCTCTTGAAATGTCCCCAAATTGATCTGGTGATGGCTGCACAGCCCCGTGAATATATTAAAACCCACTTATTTTAAATGAGTACATTTTATGGTATGTGAATTATATCTCAATAAAGCCATTGAAAAAATGAGTGTCATTGTGCCCTCCTGGTTTAATAAAGTCCGTGAGCTCGTTGTTGTGCCAGCCCGTATCAGGCCATTGAGGACTGGACAGAGGTTGTGTGTTCGTTCATGTCATCCTGGAGAGCCCTTTGATCCCTTTCACACGCTTCCAAAATTCAATGGAGATAACACAGTTCCCAGATTCAGCAGTAAGTATACAGGACATTCACTTACAGTTGGATTTTCAGATAAATACCTTTTGTAGTATAAGTATGTCCCATGCAATATTTGAGACACGTTCTTACTAAAAAAAAAAAAATATATATTCTTTGTGTGAAAATGAAAATTAACTGGGTGTCTTCTGTTGTATTTGGCAACTCCAAATTGAGTAAGAGCACTGACAGGCAAGTTGAGTCATCTCTGTGATCTATGCAGTCCTTCAAAGGCTCTATGAAGAAGGTAACCTCTTCCAAGTAAATGCAGCCTAGGCCGGTCCTGAGGTGGGGAAGGGGTCTGGCATGTTAGGGTAGTGACTGTGGGGCCCAGACCTGGCGCTCTGAGAGTTGCCCAGCTACATCCTCTCTTGAGGATCAAGGGGGCCAAAGTCTGTGTTAGTGCAGGCTCTCTGCCTGTTCCTCACCTAAAACCCCTTTTGTTGAACACCTCCAAGAGCCCCTTTCCACCTCCTCGCCGCCTCATCCTGTGCCCAGCCCGCCCTCCGTTTGCATCCTCCGTATGCCTTCGCTGCCTGTAGGCCCTGTTCTTCAAGGTGGAACTGTCTTTCTCCTGGGTTAGTTCTCTGCCACTCTTCCTTCCTGTGACAAAAATGCACCCACATGGATGGACCTGGAGAGCATTATGCTCAGTGAAGTAAGGCAGTCAGAGAAAGACAAGTACCATATGATTTCACTCATACGTGGAACCTAATGAACAAAATAAACTAACAAGTAAAATAGAAACAGACTCATAGATAGCGAACAGACTGACTGTTGTTGGGGGGATGGTGGTGAAAAAAGGTGAAGGGATCAAAACAAAACAAAACATACACACACACACACACACAAAAAAAAAACACACACACACAAAAAAAACAAAACCCTCAATAGACACAGTATGGTGATTCACAGAAGCGAAGGGGGTTGAGGCGAGGTAGAAGAGGGCATTGGGGGGATAAATGGTGATGGAAGGAGACTGGACTTGGTGTGGTGAACACACAATACAATATACAGATGATGTATTATAGAATTGTACACCTGAAACCTATATCATTTTAATAACCAATGTCACCCCAAGAAGTTCAATAAAAAAGAAAAATGCATCCAGCCCTTTGTAATGGAACTTACCCACCCATGCTTGGCTGGGTGTGAGCAGCCCACAGACCCACTTGCCAGCCCCTCGGGAAGGAGGGCTAAGATTGTTTGAACCACGTAGTGGGAATCTAAAAACTCGCAGGGGCAGCATGTATACCAGCTTCAGGAGGGTGGTTTTCTCTAGGGAGGGAGGGGAGCTGAGATTCAAAGGGTCCTGGGTGGTTGGCTATGTATTTAACTTTTAAAGAGATGAAGCGAATATGTTAAATCTGTTGGTTGGGATGTATGTTGTGTATCCTCTTTGTATCTCTGTACATATGAAATATTACACAATTAAAATAGGAATTAAATTTAAGAAAAACTATAAACACTTTAGAAAGCGTGGAAATACTTTATTTTAAAAAATTTTTAATTTATAAAAATAAACTTAATCACATCATAAAAGAAGACATTGTAAGTGGAAGAAAATCTTATGAAAAAGTATTGTGTAGTCATATGTTCAACATTTGCAGAGAAATACCCAGAATTAGTAACAAATTGGTGAGGAAGAACAAGAGTGAAGATTAACTTCTATAAGTATAAACCCTCAAGAACTGTATAATCCAGGAAGGAGAAATTCACACACACAGGAGACTATGAATAATCACTAAACAAGACTCCTGGTGAAAAATAATACAGATCAAGTTTAATATCTATGTGTTAAGTGGGTAGGGAGCGTCAAGCATCACACTGATTGCTAGAAAAGGAAAAGTGAACACAGCAAATGTATGTTCTTTAAGGAGTGGGAAGAAGTTTAGAAGAAAAATATGCTCTCCGACTCCCAGGCATACTTTGTATTCATGGTTTTTAATCATTTTCCCCTATATCGCCTTCTCGAAAAAACCTCAAAGGCATGCAATCCCTTTTAAAAATGCATATTTTCTCCTCCCCCCATTTTTCCCTCCCCAACATACACAGACACATTTCATGCACTCTCAGAAATCCCACACAGAGGCACTGTTGGCCTATGATGCATCAGGCTTTGCCGCTGCTGTGGAGTTTCTTGTAGTGAATTCCTAAGCAGCATGGCACACACCCACGCCCACTAGGCCTGCATGCCTTCCATGCCCTCATCCCTCTCTCTTCTGTTCTTCTTACCACTAGGCTAAAAGAGCACAGGTGTCTAAACAGAGCCAAGATGATCATGTTACTCCCTAGGCCACATGGGCCCGCTTGGCACATGCCTCTGGGGAAACATCAGAGAAAAAGGAAGCTCATTAAAATAGCTTCTTAGGCTCCAGCTGGTTTTCCATTAAATTTGACACATGAGAGTCTATGAATTTAAAAATTATCTAGCCCTTTCCAAACTTTCATTGGAAATGAAAGTTGCTTGACTCAGTTCTGGCATGGAGATTTTTCCCCATCTCCAATTTAGAAATAGAAATAATTAAAAACAAAGCCTGCCAAGAAAGAAACAAAGGTAGCCATGAACTCTACCATGGTAACTTCTGACCCACCTTAACTTACCATATATTTGAGAAAGAAGGTATCCCAGAGCCATCCTAGAAGTGACCAGCTGTTACTTTCTGTCCCTGGCTTATCTTTTCAAAGAGTTGATCATCTATAGCTGAATAATAAAAAATTTAAAAAGCAGCATGGTTGTACAGTGAATTTGTGGATAGTTCAAATTTTGACACAGAAAATGAGAAAAGAGGAAAACTATTCATAGATAAAAACAAACCTCTGATTGAAGAGAGGTAGGGGGTGGCATGAGATTAAGTGAGGAGGGTAAGGGAACAAAAATTAACCTTATAGAAACCACAAACAAGGGGAACAGTACAATATTCTACATTCAGGAATGCCATGGCTACGTTGATATGTAAATCTGGCACTCAGAACAACAGAGTATTATTGCTGCTGATATGGTAATCTTGAGAGGTACTGAGAAAAAGTGGGTGGGTCATGTGAAATTCATGAAATGCTTGAGGTGAGCTCACTGCTGAAGTATTAGTCACGTCTTGCTTCGTGTGTGGTTTTTCTCCAATTTATTGTATAGATAAGTATTCCTCTGTACTTTCTGTTCCCGAAGAGTTTAGTTTATTTTCATGAGGCTTTAAAATATTTCATCTCAAAAGTTTGTTTCTGTTCTAAAGGCATTTTGCAGAATGCCTCCCCTCCTTTGGCCTACTCAGTCAAATATGCCTACATTTGCATACAGCACAGTACCTATTTACTCTGCATTGGCTAGAAAGTTCAGAGGCACGAGCCTAAAGGAACATTTTCAGACTGAGCACATAATTCAACCTCCAGCTTGTCAGCAGGAGCGAAATAAACAAATAATTCCAAGAAGGACTGAAACAGTCTGTTGAAAAAGAAGGAAAAAGAGACACAATCAGCATAAAAATAAGGAAGAGAAAATGAAGCTCAAGGAACCAAAACCTCCCATGTTTAGAGTTTGCCTTACCTCTTCCCCTTCACCAATATACTAAAACCTTCTTAAACTCAACAACGTTTCTTAATATTGTCCTAACTACCATTCCCACTTAAAATAGTGCTGTTATTCCCAAGCCATATATTTTACTTCACTCAGTAGAAAAGAATAAAGTGTGCCCTTATTTGAGGAAATAATAGAAAATTTATTTATTTGGTCTGTAAGCAACTGTTTAAAATTGAATTACCCTTTGTAAGAGATGGCTTACTAGGCACTGCTATTAGTCATTTACACTTTAGTATGAATGTGCTCCTTCTCCCCCTTTCACTTGTTACCTAACGATTCGTTTAATATGGGGTTTAGGTGTAGAAGAAGAAAATTCTATGACTTTAAAGGACAGGTGTTATAAAAAGGGAATAGATTTGGGGAGATATGTTTGCTATGGTGGGACTTTGAGCATTTAAAGAGAAGCAAGTCAACACTAGATACCTGTAGGGTTAGGGTTGGGGGAGATAGGAGGGAGATGAAGAAACAAGTGACCAGGTACCTTCTTTCACAATTCCCCTGAGGACTTACTCAATAGAAACACATTAAACAAGCACATCTCATTCTACTGACTCAGACCTGAAGAAGTTTAAACTTACCATGGTACATGTCATAGAGTAAGGAAGAAAAAAAACAACACACTGCATTTATTGTTCAGAAAATTTTTTATAAAAGCAGCTTTCTTTCCTCTAAGTTCACTTTTGAGGTTGTTGTTTCCATGTAAGAGTTGGTAAACCAGAATTGTTTGCTGAATGAAAATCTGACAGGGCTCCTCTTCCAGAGCTTGTATTTTTAAGAAGCAGAAGCCTGGAATCCTAGGTTATCCAGGAGGACGTGTGGTTTTGGTACCCGTAGACTTCAGGAAAGCAGCAGGGGAACCATGTCTTCGATTTTGAATGATTTTAACTGCTTCAAATTTTGCTTCAATCTTCCCTATTTCTAAGGAGAAAAAAAAAACACCACACCCTAAAATTTACTATTGGGACCTTATCAGATGTACTTATGATCCTAAAGATATTTTCAAAAAGCCACAAATAATATTTTTGAGAATTTAAGTGTTAATATTTCCTGCCTCTTGTTAGGTGCTATTGCTAGATGAAAATAGCTTCAACTCTTTCTTTCTGGCATTACTTTTTAATATTATGGATATTCTGATTTTTTTATTTGGTAACACATATCTCCATTTATTTTTTTTACTCATTTACATAGTTAGGTTAAGAATTCTTGCCCAGCCAGCATGGTTCAGTGGTTAAGTGCCGACTTATGAACAGGAGGTCATGGTTCCATTCCCAGTTAGGGCACATACCCAGGTTTTGGGCTTGATCCCCAGTGGGGGGTGTACAGGAGGCAGCTGATCAATGATTTTCTCTTATCATTGATGTTTCTATCTCTCCCCTTCTTCTCAGAAATCAATAATAAAAAAAAAAAGAATTCTTTTAAAGCATATTTTCAAGGCCTTTGACTTTAAAGGCTTCCCACAACTACATAAGAAGACTTTTATTTCAGGACATACCTTTAAATCTTTTTGGTTAAGCATAGAATTGTTTCCAGAAACATTTAAGTCTGAAGGTGGTTAATGTCAGTCTTCTTTGGTTAATACCATGTTACCTGAATGGTACAGTACCTAATATTCTGTGTGATAAAAATATAATATTAGTAGTAGTAATACGACTCGACAGTTTCTAAAAAATGTTTGCATGAATATTAGCTCATAGGAATGAAGGTATTGCTACATGGAAGCTGACCAATTCTGCTAACAGTACAGGGTGGGACAAAAGTTGTTCATATGGAAAATAATTAACAAATAATACAAGAATAAACTCTGTGTTTTGCATACTCATAACTGTAAACCTACTTTTCCCTCACCCTGTATTTCTGTTACCAACAAGCAGTCTCTGGTAGAACAGCATGGTTGTTCTAGCTAACATTATCGTTAAAAGTTAGATATGGAAACAGAAATAATTATTTCCATATCTGTCTCTGTAATTTATAAAGGTGTCCAAATCATCGCTTGCTATGTGAATTCTAAGTGTATCTCAAATGGGTTTTAAAGGACACCCCTTTATTCCTATTTTGTAAGCAAGCCAAGGTTGATTCTGCCCTCACTGTTTATGTTTTTTATAGGTTCACACCAAGCTATTTCTCAGCCTTTCCCTTTTTAACAAGTCTTTCCCCACACCTGTGAAGTCCTGAGTGGCCTTTGCCGAGCAGTTTCTGACACTGATACCTCTCTTTCCAGGGGCAGTCCCCAGAACTGCCTCAGGTACACCTCCCATTGTGTGTGGATGAAGAATCACACTTCTGCTTTTTTGTGTTTTAATTGAAGTGAAAAGATTATTCTGTTTCCATTTCTGTTCTGGACTTGGTGCTGCCGGCCATTTTCTGGGGCCTTCTACTAGGACTTATGGGGCATGTAACCACCGTGATCCATAGGAACTTGGTATAGGCGTACACATATTTTCCACAGAAACACTAAGCTCTTTGTTCCTTTCATTTTTCTTCTTTAAATTCGATCACCCACCTTGTTTCCCCAAAAGGATGGTATTATCAGAACTAACAGTTTATGCAACTAGCTAGTCTGTTACAGGACTCATTTTATAATGATCGTAGGAATGAGAAAGTCTTAAGAGTTTGTTGCTCCAGCGTCTCCCGACACTCCTGCTGCCCTCAGGATGATGAGATTCAAGACACAAAAGCAGCAGCACCCTCCTTCCGCTTTTATCAGGAGTACATATTTCCCACTGGACATTCTATAGACCGACTTTACATTGAAGCTCTGGCCTCTAGATATTTCTCTAAAGTCGAACAGAAAGTCATTTTAGCTTAAGTAATGCCGCCTAGCTCAGATAAGCTGCTTGAGTTGAGTTTGCGCCAATTCAAGATGGCCTCATGCTGGCTGATGCACACGCAGTTAGGAATTGTGCAAGAAATGTGGGTCTTTTGCTGGAGTGTTCGGCACCTTGGTCATCAGCCTTGACCTGCTCCTCCACACTTCACCCTTTCCCTCTTCCCATGGTGTTCTTGTGTTGTGCTCTGTGGTTTTTGTTGTTTTGTGTTTTCAGACAGCAGTCCTGGCAGGGGTGGGGGTGGGGGGGTGAGGGGGCGGTTTCTTTCCCTAATCCTTTAAGATTTTGTCCAGTTTAAGATTAACAAAATCCTTTAAGATTTTGTTTTCTCTTGGAAAGCTTCAGGCCTTCTGGCGATTCCCTTAGAGAGCCTCCTTTCCCGCTTAGCACGGAACTTGTCTGTTGATCTGTTGTGTTCTGGCTGCTGCAGGTGAGTCCCAAACACATGCTTGCTCCCTTTCTGCCCAGTTATAGCTTCCAGAGAAAAAGACTGTACCTCTTCTTCATGGTAACCCTCATCCTCTGAATCCCTCCTCGCCGCCCCCCCCCCCCCCCCCACACACACACACACTGTTAGGATCCCTGAGTAAGTAGTATCAACGACACTTGCTCAGTTTCCTGCTCTCCAGTTGTTTCCTCCCTACTTCCCATCCCGAATCTCATTCATGCTTTTTTCCTCCCTTGATTCTACCTCTATCCTTGCCACTGATGCGGGGCTTGAAAGCCCCCGGGGCTCTGCCCTCCTTTAGGCTTGGGAAGAACTACTTCTGCAGTTTCTCCAGGTGCCCGCAGGGCAGCTCAGTCCCCAGCCATCCAATAACTAAGGTACCCAGCACAGCTGTCCCCTTGTTTCCACAGGTGCTATTGCTAAGTTTGGAGAGGACAGTTTGTTGTGGGAAGGTGGAGTCGGACCCCCGTCAGCATTCTTCCAGGGAGCTGTCTCCCCAGATTTCCCTCTTTAACGTTTCCAACAAACAGGTGGTCACTCCATTGGTAGTAAATTCCTGGATATTTTTACCCAACACGCCAGAAACAAAATGACAATGTTATTGGACATGTCATACAGCCGGGCAAATGAGTAATGTCCTCATTAATCAATTTGCCAAAGAAAACAGTTTGCTATCTAAGCTTGTTTGGAGAGATGCTAGCTATGTGAAGGAAGAAAAACTCGGCCATCTGCTTAAACGTACACTGTCAAGATTAAAATGATATATACTTGGTGACTTGGTGTGTTTTCAAGTTAACCTTTCCCTATGCAAGGCTGCACCAACTGCACAGTAAGTAACACTCAAGTAACTGTTACAAGAGCCTCACTGTAATGCTTTAGTAGTGTCCATTGTGCGGGGACTGAGGTAGAGATAAGATGGAATCCAAGAGAGATGCAAATTTTACCAGAACTGTCACTCTATTAAGAAATGTCATACTACAAAGAAAACCTGCTGCTGTAATATGGTTGATTCATTTTTTATGCATCCACTCATTTATAAAATGGATCAAGTGCTCCTTCTCTCCAGGCATGTGCTATACACTGGCACACAAAGATGAATGAGACAGGGTCTCTGCTTACACACTGATGGGGGACTCATTTGCATACTTCGCTAAGTACTTAAACAACTGCAGGATAGTGTGTTAAGTGGGATGACAAAGGTATATATAAAATACAGAGAGGATCTAGGGGAAGTCTTTCCTGAAGAGCCAACTTTTGAACCAGGTTGCAAAGGATAAGTACAAGTGTTATAAACAGGCAAGAAAAAAGCCTTTTGCAAAGCCATACTGGCACGAAATCACAACGGGGAACTGCAAGTCATTTGGTTTGGGTGTAACATAGGAACCTCAGGAGATGGGAAGAGCAGTGTCAAGAGCTAGGGCCAAAGAAGCAGACAGGAGACAGATGATGCAGCACATTGAATGTCAAAGTTAGGAGTGGGGACCGAATGGGTGACATTGAATTTGGGGAGAGCTTGGCTCTTTCACAGATAGTTGGCAGCTCCTCAATACCTTATTTTATTTTGTAATATATTATGTCATACTCATAATATATGTTATATGATGGTATGGTATACAGAATTTAATATTGTTGTACAGGCAGTCCTCGGGTTATGTCGGACTCAATGTACATCATTTTGTGGTTATGTCGCTGTCTCCCATTTATTTATAAAAAAAAAGTTCCATAATTTTCACGTATGTACATATGTGCTTTATCTTTTTTATTATTTATTTACCACAAGTAAAGGTCAGGAATTGTTATCTTTCTTTTAATTTTTTTTACTGTTTCACTTCATTACTGCTGTGTATGTGCTCCATGTGAGTGACGTAGGTGCTTATATGTAGGTGGGTTCTGACTTACCGTGAAAATTGCGTTACATCACGCCATAGGAAAGGATCTCCGATGTAACCTGAGGACTTACAGTATAAGGGCCTGGCACATATTAAGCTTCACAAAGCTGATGACTGAATGAATACTCTGACATAAGCCTCTCACCCTTGGTCAGATATTGGTGGTAATGACAGGACCATAAATTAAGCCTCATGACTTTCTTCTTCTCCAGGCTCTTTCTGTCACACACTAGCAACTAGTGACAAAGGAGCTGTTGAGATGTCTTCATAGGTATGCAATGCAGCTACAATGCCCAATATATTTTCCAAAAATTATTTTAACACCTTCATTGCCCAGGAATTTTATTCAATCTATTGTAATATCTCTGGGAAAGAAAATTAAGTTTTAAAATGGTAGTAAGACATGGAATTCTAGCTAAATAAGCCTTTTATTTTCACTTTTGCTGAACTATGTCTGCTTTGCAAAGCAAGTGATAACCTAGAATGAATAAATACCTGTACTGTTTTCAATCCTCGGTTGGGAATCCACGCATGTGGAGGAGCAACTATATGTAGTGCTCTATGCCATTTTATATAGGTGACTTGAGCGTCCATGGATTTTGGTATCCATGGGGGTCCTGGAACCAATCATCCCCCCAGGGGGGAACCAAAGGACAACTAAGTTTTTGGGGAGTCAAAGGTTATACACAGATTTTTTACTGTGCCCCTAACCTTCACACTGTTCAAGGGTCAACTATAATTATATTTACAATTCTTTTCTCTATGACTTCTGGATTTTATGTCACACTTAGAAAAAGGCTTCTCCATGACATGATTATACAAAATGTATTGTTTTAGTCTAGTACTTTATGATTTCATAAGTACTTATCCCAACACCATTTATTGAATGTTTTCCCTTCTGATTTGGACTGCTCCTTTTATCTAAACTTACTTTGTTTGCACCTGGGCCCATATCTGGACTGTCTACCTTTCTCCTTTCATCTGCCTATCTATTTCAGTGCCATACCAACTGTTTACATTAGGGTGGTTTTGGAAAATATTTTAAAACATAATGGCTTTGGATTTTTATCATACCATGGAAATATTCCTAACGATATTTCAATGGTGGGTACATGTCATTGTACCTTTGTCCAGACTCATAGAACGTACAGCACCAAGAGTGGACCCTAAGGTAAAGTATGGACATTGGGTGATTAGATGTGTCAATGTAGGTTCATCCTTGGTAAAAAATGTACCATTCTGGTTAGTGATGTTGATCATGGGAAGGCTATGCATATGTAGGGGTGGGAATATATGGGCAATCTTTGTACCTCCCTATCAATTTTATTGTAAATCTAAAACCACTTTAGAAAAATAAAGTCTTTAAAAAATAAAATTTAAATTTAAAAAAGTGAATGGAACTAAATTTCTTGCTTCACTCTATTCTCATGTTTATATTTCCAGATGATCTACACTCAAGTGCCAATAAAAAAAGTAATTGTGTGTTCTGTTTGTACAGAGTAACAATGGCTGTAAGATACCTTAATGATTCTTAATAGCCAGTATGATTTTTCTTGTTTTCATTTCTAATATTGTGATATAAACAACATTGATTCATATCTATTTTTCATGTAAACTTCTGACTTGACAATGCCCAGGTGTTTACTTAGTCACCACACTGAGCCTTGTGAAATACACAAAAACAGGCAGAGCTTATTGAAGGTTGGGAACACTAGGCCTGCTGAGAAAGAATATTCATGTTCCTCATGTTTCTCATCCCATGATGGCAATAAATGTAGGGTCCCAGAATCAGAATATACTATCTTGTTCTCCATACCAGGCATCTCCCACCTATGTATTTAGTTAGAAATGCAACTTTTCAGCCTTGGAAAAAGAGAGATTTACCAAAAAGCACTAAGGAAATCTTTGGAATCTTAGTAACTGCAGTCACTGTGGCCAAATTCTAACCCTATGTGGTTTACCATAGGCTACATCATCCCTCTACCCCAGCCTTGCCCTTCTTGAAGTTCACAGGCATTCAGAAGGTCTCTTGAAACATCTATGAGTCACAGGTAGGGGGATTAGAAATGAAAAGTTAGAAAGTTCAGGAATTACAACCAGAAGGAAATGGCCCATGGTTTGTTGGTAAGCTCCGTCCTTCCTCATCAACATTTCTACCACCGTCACTCCCCTCCCCAAGTTCTGAAAGTTCAAAGCTAGACATCACCTTTCTAGGACCTGCCAAGGGAATTCCTCACTGAGGCTCCCAACTTCTAACTCTCCATTCATCTTGAAGCTTCATATAGGTACTATTTTAACCACCATCCATAGAAAAGCTGAGGAAACAGGAACTGATAGACTCAAAATAAGAAGTGGCTTTGACTGGTGTATGTGACCCTGAACACAGACCAAAGCCAGTTGCCTCATGAAGTCATGAGCTCTTCCTTTGATGACTTTCTGCCTTGGGTGCCTTAGATAGACTTCCTGAATTGGGGTAGAGCAGTGATGGCGAACCTTTTGAGCTTGGTGTGTCAGCATTTTGAAAAACCCTAACTTAACTCTGGTGCCGTGTCACATATAGAAATTTTTTGATGTTGGCAACCATAGTAAAACAAAGATGTATATTTTTGATATTTATTTTATATATTTAAATGCCATTTAACAAAGAAAAATCAACCAAAAAAATGAGTTCACGTGTCACTTCTGACACGCGTGTCATAGGTTCGCCATCACTGGGCTAGAGCTTGGATGAAATGATCTTTGAATTGGGGTGTGTATGAGTCATGGAAAGCTTACCCCAAGGAGGCAGTAGCCACGCAATCTTGAATGGGATTCAAATAGACAAAATGGAGAGGAAGAGAAGAGAAAATAGCATTCCAAGTAGAGGGGAGAGTATAAACAAAGACATGGAGATGTGATACAGCATAGCAAGATGTGATAGTGCTGTATTTTTGGAGTATTAAATGTCAGGTAAGGAATAGTAGGAATGATGTTAGAGAAGTAGGGAGTATCTGGATCCTGGGGGATCCTGATATACCATGATTAAAAGCTTTGGTTTTATCTTACAAATGTTTGAAGGATTTTTTAAAAAATATATTTTATTGATTTTTTACAGAGAGGAAGGGAGAGAGATAGAGAGTTAGAAACATCGATGAGAGAGAAACATCGATCAGCTGCCTCCTGCACATCTCCCACTGGGGATATGCCCGCAACCCAGGTACATGCCCTTGACCAGAATCGAACCTGAGACCTTTCAGTCCGCAGGCCTACGCTCTATCCACTGAGCCAAACCGGTTTCGGCTGTTTGAAGAATTTTTAAGCAGATGAATGACATATAGTCACTGAAATAGCCCCATATATACATATCATAATGATGACCTCACCAAAAAGAATATAAGGCAATTTTGAAATTAACCTAATTAATTAATGAACCATTAATTAATGGTTAGACTGTTGTCCTTTGTATGCTAGAGGATCATTATACCTTTTGTAAGATTGACAAAATGAAGTCTCCACCTAGCTTCTTACACTGGGTTAGGACACGGCTGGATTTATTTATTTATTTATATTGAATTTATTGGGGTAACATTGGTTAATAAAATTATACAGGTTTCAGGTGTACAGTTCTATAATACATCATCTGTACATTGTATTGTGTGTTCATCACCCCAAGTCAAGCCTCCTTCCATCACCATTTATTCCTCCTTTACCCTCTCCAACCTCCCTCCATGCCCCTTTCCCTCTGGTAATCACCAAACTGTTGTCAATGAGTTTTGTTTTTCTCCCCTTAATCTCTTTACCTTTTTCACCCAGTCCCCAACACCCTCCCCTCTGACAGCTGTATCTATGAGTCTGTTTCTATTTTGTTTGTTTTGTTCATTAGATTCCACATATAATATGTCAAATCATGGTATTTGTCTTTATATTTCACTGAGCATAATACTCTTCAGGTCCATCCATGCTGTTGCAAAAGGTAAGATTTCCTTCTTTTTTACAGCTGAGTAGTAGTCCATTGTGTAAATGTACCACAGGGTTTTTATCCACTGATCTCCAGAGATGGGCCCTTGGGCTGCTTCCAAATCTTGGCTATTGTAAATAATGCTGCAATGAACATAGGGTGCATTTTCTTTTCAATTAGTGTTTCAGGCTTCTTCAGATATATTCATAGCTGGATTTATATATTGGAAAGATTGTCCTGGTATGTTGCAGGAAATAGTTTTAAGAGTATTGAGACTGGAAGTAGGGAAATAAGTTAAAGCATGATTGGAATTGTCTAGGTGAGCAATGACAGAGGCTTGAACTAGGGCAGTAAATACATCTGCTGAAGAAAAAACCCAGCAGATTTGTTTGAAGAGAGAGTGTGGCATAATGTGGCAGCATTGACAATGGACATCTCAGAAAGGATCACAACTGACTGCTAACCCATCACTGCTTCTTGCTAAGGTCATGCTCCCTGCAGGCTGCTTCATGACCAAGTGTGGGAAGGATACTAAGGCAAGCCCATCCTGGAAACGTGGGACTTCTTTGATGGGCAAACTTAGTTCTGAGATTTTAAAAAAATATATTTTTATTGATTTCAGACAAGGTGAGGAAGAGAGAGACAGAAACATCAATGATGAGAGAGAATCATTGATCAACTGCCTCCTGCATGCCCCACCCTGGGGATAGAGCCTGCAACCCAGCATGTGCCTTGATCAGGAATCAAACCGTGACCTCCTGGTTCATAGATCCATGCTCAAGCACTGAGCCATGCCTGCTGGGCTAGTTCTAAGATGTTTTATCAGCATTGTGAACTTTCTTAGAACTTCACTATACTAGTAGTTTAAGACTCTCCCATTCAATGGACGGACCTCCCTCTCTCCCCTCCCCTCTCCTCCCTTCCCCTCTCCTCCCCTCCCCTCCCTCCTGTTCCCCCTCCCCTCCCCTCCCTCTCTCTCCCCCCTCCTCTCCCCTGCCTCCTTCCCTCCCTTACCTTCCTCCCCGCTCCCTTCCTCCCTTCCTCCCTTCCTCCCTTCCTGCCTTCCTGCCTTCCTTCAATTCATAAGGCTCTGATGGCTCTCCCAGAGACCCTGGACTAAACTAGTGGTGGGTAAACTTTTGGGCTCTGGAGTCACAATAACCTGGGTGTGAATTTGGCCCCACCATTCCTAGATATATGAGTTCAAGTAAGTAATTTAATCTCTTAACGTGCCAGTCTTCTCATCTGTTAAAATCATAATACCTCTAGTAAGGATTAAATAGGCTTATAAAGTTCATAGCACAGTATCTGGCACATAGTAAGTACCTGATAAATGTTAGCCATTCTTATTATTAAATATGGGATATGAAGGAGAGGAAGAAGTCAGGGGTAGTGCCTAGGTTTCTGGCTATTTACAATATATAAAGTCATCACAAATATTACTTAAGTTTACTTTCCTTTTGCACATAGCAGATACCCTTTTGAATACAAAAGAGATTAGGAAATCCTTCCTTTTTTCCCCTCCCCACTCTTAAATTTCTCAACTTCTCCAGTTCTCATGGCTAATGAAAGATAAACTTTTTAAAAAAAATTTAAGTAAAGTTGGTGTACAATCTTAAATTGGTCATATTAATTTCAGATGTATAATATAGCGGTTTGACATTTTATATCTTACATCATGATCACCCTGCTAATTCTAGAATCATCTGTCACCATGTAAGCTTATCATGGTATTTTTTAAAAACATATTTTATTGAGTTTTTACAGAGAGTAAGGGAGAGGGTTAGAGAGTTAGAAACATCGATGAGAGAGAAATATCAATCAGCTGCCTCCTGCACACCCCCTACTGGGGATGTGCCCACAACCAAGGTACATGCCCTTGACCAGAATCAAACCTGGGACCCTTGAGTCCGCAGGCCAACGCTCTATCCACTAAACCAAACCAGTCAGGGCTATCATGGTATTTTTTACTATATTCCCTTCCCATTTTCATCCATCTCCCCACCCCCTCCCTCCTGGTAACCATCCTTTTGGTCTCTGTTTCACTGAGTCTGTTTTTGGTCTGTTTTGTTAGATTCCACATGTAAGTGGAACCATACAGCAATTGTCTTTCTCTGCCTGACTTATTTTACTTAGTGTAATACCCTCTAGGTCCATCCATGTTGTTGCAAGTGGCAAGATTTCATTCTTTTTTTATTGCAGCAATAAAAAAGAATGAAATATTTCCATTTGCATATATATATATATATATATATATATATTATCCATTCATCTATCGATGGACACCTAGGTTGCTTCCATATCTTTGCTATTATAAATAATGCTACACTGAACATAGGGGTACATAAATCTTTTCAAATCAGTGTTTTCCTTTCCTTTGGATAAAGATTAACTATTAAGTGCTACATAAAAATGGACATAAAAAAGACTGCTGGACTCTGGAGTTTAGAGGGTAGCCTTTCTTTCACTGCATTTCCCCAGGCACACGAGTTCCCAGTAGGAGATGAGCTTTGAGGATATTCTTTTGCCCTTTGGAAGAGAAGCCCATTCTAGAGCTCCTTCATGTAACAAGGGAGAAAAGTTATCCCCCTTCCTTGAGAATCTGAAAAGCTAGGTGGTTGGAATTCCAAATTAAACACTTTCTGTAGCGTTTTCTTTAGGACAATTTAGCTATTGAATGAGATAGCAAGCACACTGCAAAGTGCACATTACCAAGTGCTCATTCCCTTCCCAAACATACTAAAGAGCTTACCACAGAATAAAATTTAAATTACAGACTGGAATATGGAGTTAAAACTAGCAAAATGGAATGGAAAGGGAAAATATAAACTCCTAAACAAAATTTTAGGAAATTAATGGTATAAACCTGGTGTGGGGAAAAAAATCTAGCTGAGCAGTGGTTTATATGAAAAATACCATGGGTTTTAGGTTAACCGCCAGCTCCGTGGAGCCAACAGTACCATTTTGGCTTGTAAAGAAGTGAGTGTAATCTTTGGCTGCCTCGTAGAAGTATAATATCCTAGTAATGGGCAACTTCAGTTTCCTCATCTGCAAGATTGGGGGCTGGATGAGATGATTTCCAAGTCCCATACAGCGCTATGATTTTCTAAGTGTGTGTCTCTATGACTTTAAAGTTCTAAACCTGAATTGCTACCTTTTCAGGAAATGACTATAGAAAAGATATATAGGCTTGACGAAAACAGATAATCCATTTTAATCTCATTGACTTTATAGCTTGACTGATCTTAGGGGGTGAGGGGATCTTTCTATGTGCCGAAGTGACCCACAAATACTTCCCCAACACACGTATGACAATGAGACAAACTTGAGAACATGTATTTCCCACCATGTCCAGCTTTACTCAAAACTATTTTTCTTGAGGTGGCAAGCTTGAGCAACCAGTTTTTCTTGAAGTTTGCCTGATACATATGTTTATGGTGAGCTGTACTGTCATTCCTCTGTCTTGCCATAGCCACGGAGGGCCCCTCCCAAGCCAACTCGCTGCCTATTGACATTGGTAATCAAGGATTTGAGAAGCAGAAATCAAGGTCAACATGAGGCAATGACAGAAAGGACTAGAAAGCCCTCGTACACAGGCCCCCTTACTAGGCTCTGCTGTATATGGGCTGAGGGAGGGCATGGATCCAAAGCTTTAGCCACAGCGTAATAGGCAGTCTGTGATGGTTTTGTGGGTAACCAGTGAGCTTCCTCCCTCCATTGCTGCTACCATTCTCTTCTGGACCACTATGCTGGCATTTCCAGACATTTTAAACATCTTTTGAGAAAAATGCAGCAAAAGAGACCAATCATGGGGAAAGCAAAGCTTTAATACAAAATAGAATTCCAAATATTTCAACTGGAATTTCTTTGTCTAGCTAAGAGATTTAGACAGTGGATCAGAGAGTCTGTATTTCCTTCTTGTCCTGAAATTAACCAGGTGTATGCCCTTAGGCAAGCCACCCAATAACCCAGAGCCCCATTTCCTCACTTGCAAAATGAGGAACCCCATCTAGCTACTTCCAAGAGTGTCGGGGTGTCTTTAGGCTGCCCTTGTTTATGGAGGATCCCTGACCTAGGAACAGACTATATACTGAACAGGAAAGGAATTATATATAGACTTGGAGGTGATCTCTGTGAAGCCAGTGAGAAGGAGGATCCTAGAATCTTAAGGGCAATAAGCAAGAACTGAAATCACAGGACTCCCAAGTTCCTGCCCCAGGTAAGTCCCTCCCAGGTACTGACTGAGTTGCTCTGTGTCTCACTTTCTTAACTCATCAGGTAGAAGAGGTCACAGAGGGTGGGGCTGTGAACATTGAGAATATTCTCAATGTTCTGGAAAGAGGACAGAGGTAGCAGAAAGGCCAGAAGAGGCGTTTCCACGGCACATGAGCCTCAACTGACTACCCCATTCTCTTTGCAGATTGGAAGGAACACAGGAGCCAGGTCAGCTTCGGCATCCCTGGCTTCTTACCCACCTGCATCACCTCACCAGCACAGTCACCAGCGTGGGCAAGGAAATCAAGATCTTGAACCAAAAGGGGTAAGTTCAGGAGATGCTGAATTAGATGGGCTTTTGGAGATTTTTGTGGGATCCATAGGGGAGAGGACTTTCTTTTATTTTTTTATTGTGATATAATATACATAACATGAATGTTACCACTGTAACCATTTTTAAATATACAATTCAGTGGAGAGGCCTTTTCTGATAATTCAGTTATCTCCCTATACCAGTGATGGCGACCCTATGACACGCGTTGTCAGAGGTGACACGCGAACTCATTTTTTTGGTTGATTTTTCATTGATAAATGGCATTTAAATATATAAAATAAATATCAAAAATATAAGTCT
The DNA here is from genome assembly GCF_964212035.1 of Myotis nattereri. Lineage (NCBI taxonomy): Eukaryota > Metazoa > Chordata > Mammalia > Chiroptera > Vespertilionidae > Myotis > Myotis nattereri. Next base: position 190,894,732 of record NC_138076.1, read on the forward strand.
TTGTTTTACTATGGTTGCAAATATCAAAAAATTTCTATATGTGACATGGCACCAGAGTTAAGTTAGGGTTTTTCAAAATGCTGACATGCGGAGCTCAAAAGGTTCCCATCACTGCCCTATACTAATGTAGATTGTGGGCTCCCTGCTAGCAAAGTTCTTGATTAGTATGCAGGGTCAGACTGCAGGGTCCCATCAGTTAGGCTTGGCTTCTGCAATAGAGGAACACTCCAAAATGCCAGAAACAGGACAGGAAAAAAATTATTCAGTGGTCATTTCTCCTTGATACAGGCTGAGATCATACTTGCTACTGTGTCCCTTTAATTTTTATCTCTGCCTCGGCCCTAACCACTTGTCCAGACCTGTGGTTTGCCCTTGGGCCTGTTTTCTTTTATTATACTGCATTTTTATTCTCTGATTTCTGGCTTATTCTGACAATGAAAAACCTATTTCTTCTGGGGTCAGCCTTGTCTTCCCCTTCACTGATCCTGCATACCTTACTTGTCAGATATAATTGACAGCTTCTTCTCTCTACTTGAGCTTCAATCCTACATCCCTGACTGCGTACTGGTCATTTCCTCTAGAATGTGCCAGTCATGATTCTGCCAAGCATATCTCAACATGTCCAAAAACAACCTTCTTCTTCTTCTTCTTTTTTTTTTTTTTTGCTACAAACCAGCAGCTCTTATAACCTCTGAGCTCCTGTCAATAGTTCATTGAGTCATTCAGACAAGAAGCAAAGTCTTCCTTGATTTAATCTCCTTTCAATGCCATTCAGTCCCTAAGAACAATCAGATTTTCCTTCAAAACTCTGATGGATACCTTGTATCCATCCTTCCCTCTCCCCCCACCCCCAACCATGCCCATTTCTAGGTCCTTACCACCTCTAATATCATCTAGTGCTGTGTCCACTCTTCCCCTGATTGGCGTTCCTGTGCCAGACCTAGAGCTATCTTTATTAATCAAGTCATATCTGTTCAAAACCTGAAGTTCTCCCCTATTCCTACCATGTAGGCTTCTTAACCTTATCAGACTGTTCAGTTCCCCCAATTTGATTCCATTCTGGAAAGACCTTCTGCCAGGCAGCTATACTGTAATAGAAAGTTAAATGAACGTGGAATGAGCGGACCTGCTTTCAGATCCTAGCTTTATACTCATCAGAACCACTCTTGGATCCCCCTTTGAAAAATGGGGATGATAGTATGTACATCATAGGGAATTTTATGAGGATTCAATGAGATAAATACGTGTGGAGGCAGGTTAGCAATGTGCTCAGAACTCACATTTGAACAGACTCCGTTGGTTCAAATCCAGGCTTTTCTACTCAGTAACCATGTGACCTGGAACAAGTTCCTTAATCTCTCTGGGCTTCGTGTTTTTCGTCTGTAAAACAGAGATATAACCGTGCATACCTCCTAGGTCTGTAGTGACATTCACATGAGATAATGTATATAAAATGCTTAATACATGCCTGGCACATTGTAAGCTGTAATAGGCGTAAGCTATTACTATTATTATGTGCAAGAGACCTAATCAGCACTTAGTAAATGTTTGCTAAGTTTGTTGATGAATTCATCTTATCCATATGATCTCATTTCCCACTAATTGTTGCTAAGCACATTCCTGTGCCACCCTTCCTCCAGACAGGCTGACCACCTTGACTTTCATTAAAACATCTTCCACTTTCCTTGCCTTTGGTTCTGGTACTTCTCTTTTCTAGAATGGCATAATTTCTCTTCCCTGCCTATCCAAATTCTTCCCATTCTTTAAAGTCTGTCCTAAACCCTGCCTCCATGAAACTCTCGTCCGTACTTACTGTTTTCTCACTTTTCTAAACCAGTTACCCCTGATTCAGCATATGGTACACTCAGGTACTGTTTCCTTTGTACTCATTTTACGTCTTCAACTAGTCTGGAAGATGTTCACCAGTCTAGCATTGTTTCAGAATGCATAGTAAACACAGTGAATATTTAATCTACTAGACCCGTGGTCAGCAAACTGTGGCTCGCGGCTCTTGGGCCCCTTGAGTGTGGCTCTTCCTAAGCCTTAGGAGCACCCTAATTAAGTTAATAACAGTGTACCTACCTATATAGTTTAAGTTTAAAAAATTTGGCTCTCAAAAGAAATTTCAATCGTTGTACTGTTGATATTTGGCTCTGTTGACTAATGAGTTTGCCAACCACTGTACTAGACTATCTTATCAACTCAAACTATCTCTTGGGATCACATTCCCTGATTATATTTAGGGTGGAATTTGAAAAAAGGGAAACACACTTAGTTGTGTGAGGGTGAGAAAGGGTCCAGAATTCTGAAACAACTTTTCAGAACTAGAATCTCTTATCGATAGAGTGGCACCTGAAGGTGGGCAGATGAGGGGGTGAGGGATAAGGAGTTCCTGCTACACAGGACAAGGTCCTTGGCCTCTGGGCCAACGTGTTGGAGAAATGCTTAACGCTGGGGGCTCAGCAGTTGAGGGGCTGGAGGCAGACCATAGCTGACACAGACAGGAAAGTGTCCCCATTCAAATTTGGTTCTTGCTGTGACAGGCTTTGCCTTTAACTAGTTTCTCAAGTTCTTACACCTTTACACAACATTTGCCCTATTGAGAAACTGGTTTTGCATGAAACTTCCCATGGCTTTAGGCAAATATCCATGACGGTGTTTGCATACCGTTGGGGTTTTACCCCTCCCAAATGTACCAATAAAGATGAAGTGGCATTCAGATGACGTGATATGAAGGACATCACTGCAGCCTCAAAACTGAAAATGCCAGAACTATGTGAAAGGTTCATACCAGGATTTCACAATCACAGCGAAGGCCAAGAAAGACTAGCCCAGATGCAAGGTAAAGAGCGTTGTCTTTACCCCAGTTCTCACAAAGCCTCCTCTGCAGCCTACATGGATCTCCCGTCTCTGAACTCCTGTAGTACATATTATCTAGACTACACAGTTCAATCCTGAATTATACAGTGTCTTCTAAAAATTCTCTATGTGTTCATTGTGTTCCCCTACCTCGTTGCAAGTCCCTGAGAAGATAGACTATCTCTCATACCCTTGCTCTCTCCTGTGGAGCTCCTCAGTACACTTCAGTGCTGGGCACAATAAGATTCTCAACAAGTGTTGACGATATGTTTTGGGAAATGTGAATTCATGAAAAGTGGCTACACCAAGGAGAAATAGAAGACCTCTTTGTTAAAGTGGTGGGCAGCCCTAGCTGGTTTGGCTTAGCGGGTGGAGTGTTGGCCTGCAGACCGAAGGGTCCCAGGTTTGATTCTAGCCAAGGGCACATGCCTGGGTTGCAGGCTCCATCCCCAGTAGGGGGTGTGCAGGAGCAGCAACAATGATTCTCTCATCACTGATGTTTCTATCTCTCCCTCCCTCTCCCTTCCTCTCTGAAATCAATAAAAATACATATTTTTTAAAAAGTGGTGGGCTTAGGGAGTTCCATCATCATTTACGGTGCTGTCAGCAGCACCAGCCTCCTTTCATCAGTCAGGGAGTCAACTGGGGTTGTAGTGAGAATTAAGAGAGATAAGGGTATGTAAACACAGTGGTTGGCCATGAGAGATGCTCAATACTTGTTGGCTCTTTCTCCTTTCCTTCTCTTGAGTATCCTGTCCAAAGTTATAAAAAAATTAAGTGCCAGCCTCTCTTGTTTTTTAAGCTACAGTACAGTTAGGACACAGGGTCCCAGTACTTCCCCACTTAGGAGAGAGCAGTGTTTGCCCTAGTGTCTGAGATCCCTTCCCATTTCCCTTTCTCCCTCTCAACCATGAAGGCCATACAGTAAGAGCTGTGAGGAGCATCAGAAATCCTCTGACTCAACCGCTTTATTTTGTAGATGAGGAAACTTGGGGTTCAGGAAAGAGCAGTTGAGGATGGTGGAGGGAGGATCTGTGGGCTTTGGAGTCAGGTAGAATTGGACCCTCATCCCAGTGCCGCCACTTTTTAGCTGTGGGATTTGGGGGAGTCTCTTCACGTCTTGGAGCCTCAATTTTCTCATCTTTATAGTGGGTGGGTAACAATGCCAACCTACTGGGGTTGTAGTGAGAATTAAGTGAGATAATGGTATGTAAGCACAGTGCTTGGCCATGAGAGATGCTCAATAGTTGTTGGCTCTTTCCCCTTTCCTTCTCTTGAGTATCCTGCCCAAATTATAAAAAAAAATTAAGTGCTAGCCTCTCTTGTGTTTTAAGCTAGATAGTCTTTCAATCACATACTAAAGCTAGTCTTCTATCCACTAGAAAATTAGGGTGAACCATTAAAATTTTTTAAAATTACCTTCACTGGGGATTTGGGCCAATTTGTATGCCTCAGAGATAAAAGAAATTAAAAGACAGGAATGCTGAATTTCACAGTGAAATTCAGAGGTCTTGAGGTTTTACCCATTTCTGACTACAGTGTTTGAACTCCTGGGACTCCTAAAATAATACTGATGGCCTTTTACCCTTTAAAATAAAAAATCCAGTCTCCGATATATTAAATGCTTTGACTTTCAACATGATATTTTTCACCTGTTTTTCTTAAGACGTACTCTTCTGCCCATTAGTCATCAATTGGAGCTAAACACTGCTGTTGAGTTCTGTTAAAGAAATAAGAAATCTGTATTGGTAATGATCATTGTGGACTTGTGAGGGGGTTTAGTTTCAGAAATGAAATGGACATATATGTCATTTGTAAAAATTAATGCTTGATGATAAACCTTTCTTTCACATGCTGTAGAAGATTTACAGGAATCATTATTTCTTTTTACAATTTTAGCTAGTTAATATTCATTGTGTTTGGTTGCAATATATCTTTAAGCATGAAGCAGAGCTAGGATGAGACCAGAACAACAATCTCAGCATGAAATACCTCCTACTTGTGACTGTTACAATGATCAAATTGTGATTACTGATTCATCATTTGGTGAATCAGGTAGGTCTTAAAGGAAGAGGAACAAAGCAGGAGCAAACCTCCCTGAAGTTTTCTTTGTGGGAGGTGTGGTAGGCAGAATAATGGTCCCTCAAAGTCCCTGTCCTAAGCCTCAGGACCTGTGAATGTTAGACTACATGGCAAGGGGGGATTAAAAATGCAAACGAAATTAAAGTTGCTAATTAGCAAACTTTAACAAAGGGGAATTATTCTGGATTATTCGGGTGGGCCCAATGTCCTCTCAAAGGTCCTTTATAGGAGAAAAGGGGGCAGAGGAGAACCAGAGAGAGGGTAAGTGATGTGAGAAGAACTCTACCCACTGTTGCTAGCTTTGAAGATGGAAGACGGGGCCATGAGCCAAGGAATATGCAGCCTCTGGAAGCTGGAAAGGGCCAGAAAATGGATTTCCCCCTAGAGCAGTGGTTCTCAACCTTGGCTGCACATTAGACTCACCTGGGAATCTTGTTAAAATCCTGATTTCTGGGCCTCATCATTAGTAACAAAGAAACAGAATTTCCAGAGGATGAGGCCCAGAAATCAGGATTTTAACAAGATTCCCAGGTAATTCTAATGTGCAGCCAAGGTTGAGAACCACTGCCCTAGAGCATCCAGCGGGAAACACAGCCCTGCTGACACCTTAACTTTAGCCCAGCAAGATCTATTTTAGATGCCTGAATTCCAGAACTTTAAGATAATAAATCTGTGTTGTTTTCAGCCACTAAGTTTGTGGTAACTTACTTACACCAGTGATACCAAAATAGGACAAAAGGTTTCTCCAAACAAAGGCTGACAGACCATTTTGCCCAAAAGATGCTGCCTGCCCTGCCATTCTGGGATTTCACACAATCACGGGCAACCTTTAAAGTTGCCAAAGGAACTGAGACCTGGGGAAAGGCTGAAGATCAATGTCAAGGGGGCATAGTGATCAGCAGTTAGTAAAGAATGCTTCTCACAGAGATGCAAATCAAAACAACAATGGGGTACCATCTCACACCTGGCAGATGGCTATCATCAACAAATCAACAAATGACAAGTGCTGGTAAGGCTGTGGAGAAAAAGGAACCCTCGTGCACTGTTGGTGGGAATGCAGACTGGTGCAGCCACTGTGGAGAACAGTATGGAGTTTCCTCAAAAAACTAAAAATGGAACTCCTATTTGACCCAGTGATCCCACTTCTAGGAATATATCCCAAGAAACTAGAAACACCAATTAGAAAGGATATATGCACCCCCATGTTCATAGCAGCACAATTCACCATAGCTAAGATTTGGAAACAGCCTAAGTGCCCATCAGCAGATGAGTGGATTAAAAAACGGTGGTACATCTACACAATGGAATTCTATGCTGCGGTAAAAAAGGAGTTCTTACCATTTGCAACAGCATGGATGGAACTGGAGAGCATTATGCTAAGCAAAACAAGCCAGACAGAGAAATCACATGATCTCACTCATTTGTGGAATATAATGAACAACATAAACTGATGAACAAAAACAGATCCAGAGACAGAGAAGCATCAATCAGACTGTCAAACCTCAGAGGGAAGGTAGGGGAGAGAGATCAACCAAAGGACTTATATGTTAGCATATAGGCCTAACCAATGGACACAGACACCAGGTGGGTGAGGGCATGAGTGGGGGGGAGATGGGGGGTAATGTGGGGATAAGGACACATATGTAATAACTTAATCAATAAAAAAATAAAAATAAAATAAAAATAATAAATTTAAAAAAAAAGAATGCTTCTCACATTTGGCCCGGTAAGGGTGGAGAAGACATCTATAATAATAAAAGCGTAATATGCTAATTAGACCAGACGTCCTTCCTTCTGGACAAAGCCGCAGTGGGTGGGGGCCGCAGCAGAGGTCCTTGGCTGCTGCAGCGGTGGGTAGGAGCTGGGACCAAGGCCCTTGTACGAATTTCGTGCATCGGGCCTCTAGTATAAACATAACTCATAACCTCCAGGAGAGACAGGATTACTTGGTATTTGCATTACATCTTTTATTTATGAAATTAATACACTTAAAGGATTTCACTTAAACAGTTTCATTGAATCCTCCCATCAACGAACCCTATGAGGTGACAATTTTTACTATCCCATTTTATAAACAAGAAAACTGAAGCTTAGAAAGTTAATTTTCCTGAAATCAGAAAATAGTAAGAAAAGGGGGGATTCAAACAGATCTGGTTCCAAAACCTAGGTGCTTCACTACCCTGTTATCTGTCCTGTCTGGAGAGCATTCAGCCAGGAAGTTGATACATGTAGAGAGTGCGCATTAGTTATGGTAATTTCTACTAGTAAATGGAGGTTGTGGTGGATATCTACTCTCCATATGTCTGCTTCTCATGAATATGGAGTCTTCCTAGCATGTACCTGTTGTTAAAAGCATCACTGGCCAGTGGTGGCTTCTTGCTGAACGTTTTTAATTCACTATATACCATAAACCTAAATTTGACATAAAATACAGGCCAACCCCACCTCCCTCAACCTCAGACCTCCACCCTGTTTCCTATTTTAAGAATTTTGTTATTAATCGAATGGCTGAGAGGGGGGGCAGGGTGGGAGGTCAATTGGGGAAAAAGGAGGCATATGTAAAACTTTAGATAAGAAAAAATACATCTTCCACTCTAAAAAAAAAAAAGAATTTTGTTATTAATCAAGTCATCTAGACTCAATAGCTATAAAAGCAGTAACAGCTAACACTTACTGAGAATACATTCCGGTTATTGTGCTAAGCATTTTAGACATCATGCATTTAACCCTCTGAACTACCGTATGAGGAAGGTACAATTATTAACCGCATTTTATAAATGAGGAAATTGAAGCTTATATAAATGGCCAAAGGTGACACCTTAGCTTCATCTTTCATTATTCATCTTATTCACCCTCCGTAGCTCATGAATCACCAATTCCTCTCAATTCTCCCTCTGTGCTATTTCTTGCATTTGTTGCTTTCTTTCCATGTTCACTGCCACTGTAACAGTCTTGGCCCTTTATGACTTATGTCTGAATTGTTGCCATAACCCAATATAGTCTATCTTATTCCATGATCCCTTTTCTTAGACCTTTCTAATATGCTTTGGTAAGACTAAGACACCTAAAATCCCACTTTTATCCTATCCATTTCGAAGTCCAAACCTTTAAACCAGAGAAGGTACTCCCAAATATCCCCAGCGGTCTATCCTTGGACAGTGTCATGGCAGCAATATTTTTTTAAATTAAATAATTTTATTATATTAAAAGGAAAAAAATGTTACAACTATAGGTTGAAATTACAGGACAAGATACATAATAAAGATGAGCAAATATTGTACCATATAAATGTGTAGCTCAAATTTCATGTATTCTAGCAGTGGGGAGCTCTCACTGGTCACCTGACCAACCCAAATATGCAGTTCTATTTTTCAAAGGCAAGCCTTTGCATAAAAGAACAGTTATGTCAATGTGCTTAGTGTTTTCTATGTATTTCTAAACTTTATTATTAGTAGTATTAAAATAAATGTACATGGTAAAGGAAAAACAGAATCAAAATACCACCAAAGGATTTAGCAATAACATTTTTTCTCTCTCTCCCAAGGATAACCATTGAATAAGGTGATTTGTATTTTCTTCTTTACACTTTACAGTTTTCTGTAATTTATAGACTTTTAGTAATGCACATGTATAGCCTTATAATGGAAATGAAAGCCAATAAAGAATAATTTTAAAGAAGAACCAAATTTTCCGCCATTCCCTGCTATTTATAAAAGCTAAATTATTTGACTTAGGCCCTATGTACTCTGGCCCCAAACTGCTTTCCGGGCTTATTATACACAGTTCAATACAAATGCTCTGCTTCAGTTAAAGCATTTTAAACACTCTTTCCCTGCGGTGTCTCTGTGTGTTTTCTCTTCCTGTGAGTTTCCCCGTTCTCTTTTAATATCCCAATTGACTCTATTGTTCAAGCTCTAAGTCAGCTCTATACAGTCTTCCTAAAAAGGGAGGAATCAGTATGCAGCGAGTGTTTACCGTGCGGGCTATGTATTAAGTCGGCGCTTTACTTGGTATTCATTTGAACCGCACAACAGCTCTGGATGGTTTGTGTGAATTACCTTCATTTTACAGGTGAGGAAACGAAGTGTCCCGCAAGTCACACAGCCAGTCGCTGGAATTTGTAGCTGGCCATCCTGCCTCAGCTCAGTGAACTCTCATTTTTCCACCAGCTTTTGTAGCACATATCTGGGTAAACTGGACCAACAATCACAGAAGTGCATTCTAAGATTTCTTATAATGTTATTTTGAATGCCTTCTATTTTGTATTTTTGTTATTTTGAATGCCATATATTTTGTACTTTTTTTTTGTACTTTTTTTTTTTTTTTTATCTTAACAAAACCTCCTGTGGGTTCTAATGTGCTATTTCCTAGCAATATGTCTTTGGGCTAACTCTTTAACACCTTTTGTAGCTTCAACTCCCTCCACTGTAAATTAGGAAGATGATAATAATACCTAATTCTTAGGGTTATACAAGAGTTAAAAACCCAGTATATAACTTGTACAAAAGAGCTGATTGTTGTGTATTTGATTTAATATGGCAATATTAGTTTATTTTCAAATTCCATTTAATTTCTAGTTGTCTTTTTATAGTAGTAGTTTAAGGTATTTCTAAAACTCAGTGACCTAAAGAAGACTAGACTTTTATCTTCCATACATTAAAGAACAGATTTTACACAAAATTAAAAAGTACTTGTTTGTTACTTGGTCAGAATATCCTATCTTGCTATTTAACCAACATTGAACAGAGGTTCAGTTATTTGTTAAAGACTGTTTGTTCCTAAGGGTAAATGTTTATTTACGTTTATAAACACGAATGTTGTTATTGAATGTTGTCATTGTTAGTCCAGAAAGCCACTGAGGACTTGAAACCTATATTTACTTGGAATATGGAAAAATTAGTTAAAAATCCCTGATATTCAAAAATGGACATCATTTTTTCTTATATCCTTTTATCAGAGAAAAAAGGAATCACTGTGTTCATTCCAATTATTTTCCTTTAGGATCACATGAAAAGAAGCAAAATTCACAAATATTTTTTAGCCTTTCATTTGTTTACTTTCCCTCCTACTACCACCATTACTTTTTTCTGGTTATACAAGAATTTTTCAGCCTTTTGAAAGATGAGTACACTGCATGTTAGAATGATAATTCTTTTATCCTTAATATTTTATTTTACAGTTATTAAAAGACTTGTCAAAACAACCTCGACATAAACCCCAAATGTATGTTTTACCTAATACTGAAAATAAAGTGTGGGTTACAGATAGCAAAAGTCCATCTGCTACTTTCCTGAGATTGCGACGGAGAAATTCTCCTTTCTCAGAGTACTTCTCTATTACCTGTTTGTTATTAATTGTTTGAGTAAATCAAAACAAACAGTCTGGTTATCAGGACATTAGGATCTTTGTAGGGTTCAAATGTCCTACATCTGTCTGTAGCTAGGTATTATCCTTTTTTTCTCCTCTTAACAGTCAAGTTTTTTGAAAGAGTAGTTTTTATTCTACTGTTTCCATTTTCTTCCTTCTTATTCCCTTTTCAACTCACTGAAGTCTTGTAGAAGCAAGACTATTTTCGTTTAAACCATTCTCTCCACAGTCACTATTGCTAAATCAAAATCTTTTTAATCTATCTAATGGGGCTTCTCTGAGCATTAACTCACTGGAAATATGCTCTTTCCTGCTCTTTCCTCTTTTCTTGGCTTTCTGTAACAGCAATGTCCACTGCTTTTCTAGTTTCTCCTTCTCAGCCTCCCTGTAAGCTTCTCTTCCTGAAATATCAGTATTCCCTTGATTCCCAACACCTTTCTTCTCTTACTCTCTCTGCATGATCTCATCCCCTGGCCATGACTGCAACTAAATATGCCAAAGGGATCCCAAATCTTTATCTCCTGCCTAAATACGGTCTGTGAGCTTCAGACACATAGATGCAACGATCTATTCCTCGCAAGCATGTCAAACTTGTGGCCGCCAGACCGCATGCCTTGCCCACCGGTCGCAAGTTTGACATGCTTGCCTGAGATATTCCATAGGCACCTTGAAGTCAACATGCTTAAAATTCAACTTCCAGCCCTAGCTGGTTTGGCTCAATGGATAGAGCGTTGGCCTGCGGACTGAAGGGTCCCGGGTCGATTCCAGTCAAGGACACATGCCTGGGTTGCTGGCTCGATCCCCAGGAGGGGGCGTGCAGGAGGCAACCAAACAATGATTCTCATCATTGATGTTTCTCTCTCTCCCTTTCCCTTCCTCTCTGGAATCAATAAAAATATATTTAAAACAATTCAACTTCCCACCTTTCCAATTGCCATAGCAACCAGCACCATTATTCACCCATTAGCTCAAGATAGAAACCTAGGAGTCAGTCAATCTTGATACCACCTCCCCACTTAAGATGTGGCTGGTCATCAGATCCTTTTGATTCTAGTTTTTTACTATATTTTGAATCTGCCTTTATTTATATTTATTCTCTAACTTATACAGGTGTCTCTTATCTTGCTTTATGTCCTCCCCACCAAACCATTCTTTATATAGCAAAATGCAGATCTGATCCTGTCATTTCTCCTACTTAAAATCATCCAGTGGCTTCCCCATCGCTTACCTCGAGTCTTTAAAGCCTGACGCCTTTGGCATAGCTTATAAGGCCTCTATGACCTTGATTCCAATCAGGTGTGTAGTACAGGCTATTCAGATCCCAGCCCTTCCATGTACTGTGCAACCTTGAGCATGTTAACTGTAAAATGGAGGTAATGACAGTGTGAGGGTTAAGTGGTTAATTTTCAATAAATGTTAGCTATTCTTTTAAATTATGATTAATAAAATAGTACTATTATCTCCTTAAGATAAATTCTCAAAGTGGAATTTCTGGGTGTCTATTTTTAAAACATACTGCCAAATTGCCCTGCAGAACAGTTATACCAATTCATACTCTCACCTATGGTAATAAGAAGGCCCGTTTCTTCACTCTTGAGTTAACCCTGAGATGAACTATTTTAACAATCTTTGCTGAATTGATAAGTGAAAAATCACCTAGTGTTTCTAACTTATTGTGTCAGTTTATATATTTGCCACAGAAAGATCCGCTATACATTGATAACAGGGTACTATTGATATTTACTCTTTCTTGGTTGTACGTCTTAATTTGACATTGAGGTTTTTCATCTTTTTCTGAGCTTGGATTTCACGTCTTTGAACCCCTTTACCTCTTCCATTTCCTTAGGAATGAGTATGTCCATATTTAAATGAATGCATTAAACTCAATTCCTATTAGACTTACTGACTATATTTAGTTCAGTTTCTTTGTAAACCTTTAGATGGGGAGTGCAGGTGAGAGTTGAGGGACCCTTTCCTAATCCCAGTTTAGTCCCTAACTAGGTGTGCATCCTTGGGCAAGCAATTTAACCTCTCTGGACCTTCACTTTCCTAGATATAAAATGAGTGGGATGGTACCAGGTAATGTCTTAGTTATTGTCTAGTTCTCATGTTACATAGGCAAAAATTTTCTTCCATGAAGTTCGTTTGGAGGCAAACTCTTGGAATATTCCCTCCTGCTCTGTTGCAAATATGGACTGCTCTCCTCTAACACAGTGTCACCTCTTTGAGGCAGAATTTGCCTCTTTCCAGAACTTTGATTCATTTGTATTGTGCCATGAGCCCTAGGACAATAGCAGCAACTACCATCCATAAAACACAGCCAAAACTTAAATGTAAAGTAAGTCATAATAATTTTGCATGTAACAAAACCCTTTGAAAATCTGTTGAAAGCTAGGGACCAACTCACAGGAAAACACACATGAGCATATATGCACAACATTTTAAGGAGTCCCTAGACCAGGGGTGGGCAAACTTTTTGACTCGAGGGCCACAATGGGTTCTTAAACTGGACCGGAGGGCCGGAACAAAAGCATGGATGGAGTGTTTGTGTGAACTAATATAAATTCAAAGTAAACATCATTACATAAAAGGGTACGGTCTTTTTTCTTTTAGTTTTATTCATTTCAAAAGGGCCGGATCCGGCCCGCGGGCCGTAGTTTGCCCACGGCTGCCCTAGACCCTCTGAAGCCAATTAGGTATGTATTCTCTAGGGATCCATGAATCCTAGGCTAAGAACACTTGCTTTGAGGACATTAAAGTGATCCCTAGGATAAACTAAATGATCAAAAATGATTCCTTCCTATTGGAAAAGGGAATTGCTAACTTAAGTACATATTTATAGAATATTATTAAAACTCTCTCTTTTCTTAAAATACATTTTTATTGATTTCAGAGAGTAAGGGAGAGGGAGAGAGAGATAGAAACATCCATGATGAGAGAGAATCATTGGCTGCCTCCTGCATGCCCCACACTGGGGATTGAGCCCACAACCTGACCAGGAATCGAACTGTGACCTCCTGGTTCATAGGTCGACGCTCAACCATTGAGCCACGTCAGCCAGGCTAGTTTTAGTCTATATCTTGTTTTTCTAATTAGATGATACACACCAGGAAGGCTCCTGTAATAGTTACCATAGCATCACTACACAAGGAAGGCACTCCAATATAATTGTTGTATAGATGTAGAAGGGGGAGAGAGGTTTCAAGATGTGTCAGTAGAATAAGGCTACTGAAGCTGCAGCATGTAAAGGGTACTCCATATATTCACATGGTGCCTTACAACCAGGCAAGATCAATGCTCTCTACCTCTAGGACAAGGATTCTCTCTCTTTTCCTCCCGTTCCCCAAATCCCAGCTCCTCCAACTAAGCAGACTTGAGATGCAACTACCCCTTCAAAACTGTTCTAAAACCAGCAGGTCTATGGTTAGATTGCCAGAGGTTTACTTGAGCTCAGACAATCCCATGGAAGCTGCAGTAACACCTGCTGGCCACCAGAGGACAGGGAGCCGGGGGAGAGATTGCTTCCCCTCCGCGGGAGTCTTAGAGGTCAAAGGCAGTAGAATGTGGGCTCTCCATCCCTGACCCTCAGGCTTTTTTTACTGGGTGAAGTGCTCAGCGGTCTCCCTTTTCCAGATGGGCTCCTTTCTCTCCTCTAGAAGATGGGTGGAAGTTCCCAGAGGCTTACCCCAATACTAACCTTAAACGATGATCAGTCATAGCCAGTGCACTTTAGTTGCAGGGCTTAAAGGCATAAAAGACGTATGGAGATGTTTTATCTTTCTAATCCACCCCAAACCTGGTTCTCTGTTCTTGAGCCAATTAAAAAAAAAAAAGAAGTCCCTTAGGCAGTGTCCACATGGACATTCCACAAGAAAGATGCCTTTAGGGACCAATGTCCCAAATGTAGTACATTGCAAATGGAATATTTTAGGAGCTAGATGATTCCTACACATAACTTCTGGCCGGAGCAGTCCGTTCTCAGTGTGCTTTTCCGTCATTAATCACATCTTTGTTATGTGATATCCACGTGAGTACTTCTCAGTCGAAGCAGCTCCATGCTCAAATGCTCAAAGAACACTAGAATAAAGCTCCGATTGTCCTAGTCAGTGATCCCAAGTCCTGGTTTGTCACCACCTCAGGTCTCCAGTTTTTCAAAGTGTGTAACGTGTCTCAAAACAAAGCTGTTGTAATTAAATCCAAACTACGAAAATGCACCAAGTGTATAGAGCTACCATCACAGGGTCTGGCACCTCCAGGGGCAGTGACCTTCTGGTCTGATTTAAAGACGATTGCGCACTGTTCCATGCAGAAAACATTTTTTAAAGAGAATGTTTGGCTGCTCGCGCTCATTCAAGTTGTAAATAGAAACAAGTCTAAGAAAACAGAAGCCCAGTAAAATAATGCTGGGGACATTCATGCGGGGGCTTCCAGCGACAAGCATGACAGAGGGCTGAGCGCCTGACAACACGAGCGCGACTTTTCTCCAAGTACCTGCGGCTTCTCTTTCATAACCCAGGGCCGTGCCCTGCCGTTTGCCTTCGTCAGACTTTTTACAGGAGTGACTGTAACTCTCTCAAATCATTGTTTGCGTTTCTTCACGCTGGCGAGGCCGCTGGAAACAGCCCAAGCAGGAGGGAAAGGCGCTGGCTGGGTCTTGGGGCGGGGGGTGGAGGGGGGAGGAACCCTTGAAATACCTGTTGGGGCGCAGCGCCCAGGGCGCGCGGCCAGGGCGCGGACCCGGGGGGTCGCGGGCCGGGAGCTCGGGGGGCGGCGGGCGCGCGGGCGCGGAAGGAGGAGGGCGTGCGGCCGCCTCCTCGGGCCGCCCGGCTCCTCCCAGCGGCGCCAGCGGAACCTGCTTCGGAGCCGCCGAACTCGGCGGCGGAACGTGACCCGACCCTCCCCGCGCGGGGGCTCGGGCGGCCGCGGGATGGGCGGGCGGCGCGCGGCCCCGCCCGGCGCCCACCGCCCTGCCCTCGCCTGTCTCCTCCTTTCCCCCGGGCTCCGCTGAGTTCATTCACTGGGATTGGTTTCAAGTGACGCCATCTCTTTATTTTTAAACCAATGACCTCATCCGCGCTTGAAGTTTCCTGACCAGCGACTCTTTCTCTTTTCCCCCCAGCCCCCCACCCCGCCCCCCCGCCTTTCCCCCTCTTTCTGTGTACCCCTGTTTGGGGGGCTTCAGGCAGTTTTTTTTTTTTTTAACGATTATCATCACCTCTCCCTCCCCCCTGCCCCCACGTCCCCCACGCGGCCCCCACCTTCACCTCCCCAACTTCTTCACCCCTTTCAACATTGTTTTCTCAAGGCTGACTTTGAGGGGGGGGGTGAAGAAAATTTGCAAACGTCTCTTTTCTCCCTGAGCCTCCCGCCCCCGCCCACCCCTCAGAGAAGGAGAAGATAATCTAGTGAAAGGAAGACGAGGACAGCGCGACGGGACGGACGCGAGCGGGAGCGCTGCCGCCCTCCGGGCTCCGCGGCGGCGCCTCGCAGGTCCGGGCGGCGAGGGGGGACCGAGGGGAGACGCCGGGACAACTTTCGTTTCCCCCGGAGGGAGTCGGGAGGTCGGCGGCCCCAAAAGTAAGTGGCCTCGGGCCGGCCGCGCGGGCGGGAGGGTGCGGGCTCGGGGCGCCCGCCGCGCGGGCAGCGTGGACCCCGGCGGCTCGCCGGCTCCGGTGCGGGCGCCGCGCTCGCGCCCCGCCGGCTCTGCCCGCCCGGTGTCCGCGCCGCCGGGTCGGAAGGCAGGCGGGGGGCGGCCGCGGCCCGAGCCACCCGAGCGTTGGAAGCGGGGGTGTAGGCCTGGCGGGGGGCCGGCCCGAGCGGGAAGGGGGTGGGGGGGCGGCCGGTGCGGTGCGGTGCGGGCCGGGCCGCCGGGTCCGGCCGCGAGGAGCCGCCAGCGCGGGACGCGGGACTTGGGCGGGCGAAGCTGCTCAGTTGCAGGCGCGTCCGCTGCACAACACGCTGCCCAGTGGGGCCCCGGCCTGACGGCCCCGGTGATCCCCAGTTCGCCTCGGGGGTGCGCAGCGAGGCCACCTGGGTGGGGACGGCGCTGCTTTCTTAAACCGAACCCACCCACCTACACCCCGATTTTCCAAACGAGGGCCCGGGCCGTGATGTGGGGGAACCCAGTGTGCCAGTGACTTCTTTATTCACACTAGTCCTAAAACATGAGAAAAGAAAAAAAAAAGCCCGGGGAGACAACCGAAGATCTGTTTATCATGTGTGGTTTCATGTCATAAAACACCAGGGAGGAAAATATTTAGGCAAAACTGGGGTTTATTTCCTAAAACACACACACCACACACACACACACACACACACACACACACACACATACATACACACGTAGTTAACTTGACAAAATACAGGTAGATCTTAAAGTGAACGGATAGGGCAAAATTCTAAAAAAGATGATTAAACGCTAGCTGCACAGGCCCTGCAGCGGTGGGTGTCACGCATTGTTGGGAGAAAGCGCACCCCCTGCTCGCCCGCGATGAATCCGGTGGAGAGGGAACCTGTTGCATAATCTCACTGGCCGTGGGGCTTGCCGTGTGCCGGCCCCTGGACCGAAGGGGAAGTGCGTGAAGGTGCAGGGTTTTAAAAGCTCGAGGTTTTATTTACCCAGTGTTCTGGCTGCCACTTCTGCGTTAAACGCCTGTAAGTAAACACTCCGCTCTTACAAGTGAACCAAACCTATCAAACCTGTTTAGAAAATGACCAGGTATGTTTCTTTTTCTGGTGTGTGTGAGTGTGTGTGTGTGTGTGTGTGTGTGTGTGTGTGTGAAATTTACCATCCACGAAAGACCTTATGACTCCTATTTGGGGTTCTTGGGCCGCCAGAAAAATGCCTCTTTATGGGGCGGATTGAGAGTGCCCATAGGTGACAACTGTTTCTTCAAAGGATTGATACTATTTTGAACTCCAACAAGCAAAGAGATTTTAAAAGTGCAGGTAAATTTTTAAAAGAAGAAAAGAATTCTTACCAGTTGAGTTACTTTTTAATTTATTTTTTTCCTTGAGAATCATGTACATTGGTGGACACCCACCCAGCTTGGGAGACCGTAATTTTGAGACTGGTGGAGTTCTGTGTTTGGTGAAGGCAGCAACCTGGAGAAGTAAATTGAAAAACGGAGAACTCATGGGTCCATGTAGGTATTTTAGTCAAAATGTGACTAGGCACTGCACAAAACTTTTTTTAAAAAAAGTTATAGAATTGACTGAGTTTGAGGACTGCATGGAAGATTGCTGTCTAAAAAATTGGGGGTGGTGGTAATATTTAACATCTTATGTAAGAATTTGGGCTAAATTACACCAGCCCAAAAAGTTGGTTTTTAGGTAAAATAATTTGTACTTATCAAAGTTCCACATGGGAGAAAATTAAAAATGAATTTGTTCTTAATTCTGCTGGTAATATGGTGGCTAGTGTATGAAAAAGTCAGTTCAAGCACTATAAACCTACATTTAGATGAGTACCTGTAAAGTAAAAATAGTCATGTAAACTTGAGGATGCGGGGTCTCTGGCTAAAAGCTTAATGGCAGTAACTGAAAAGGGGCCAAAAGAGATGATCTTGTTAACTCAGTTCTGTTTCTTATACATTTAAAACTTATCTGTAGAAGTGAAGCAGAGGTGAGGTCTGAGGTGGGTACAGAATTTAGGCTGTGGGACAGAAGGGCCAGGGTTGATATGTGAGTTTGTTTTGATGTTATTTTCTACAAATGTCTATATTGGGAATTTAATTCCATAGTTTCGGTGTATGGGATTAAGTATTGATGAAGCTGACTTGCTGTCCAATATTCATTTTTTCAATCAATCATAATATCCTACTAAATATAATTTGCTGGAATTACCAGTGTAGTTTATCTTAGAAACCAACTTTTCCTGGAATATCTTAAAAAAAAGAAAAAGTGATGTTTTCCCTGGACATTTAATATTTTTAAAAATGCTTTGCATTCACAAGCAAATAGCACTTTAAATTGAAGCAGTAAATTAACATAGGAAAGTTGATTTGGATCAGAATCCCAAGAAAGGGGAGAAGATAAATCAGGGAAAACAGAAACCAGATTTTATGACAGATTTTAACAGGTTGAAAAAACTAGTTAAAAGGGCTTTATAGGAAAAATCACAGTTGATACTTCTTTTTTAACTAACTACATCAAGATTTAAAACCAAAGCAGATATCCACCATCATAAAAGAAAATGTTAATAATGTTGGCTTAAGGAAAAACATAATTAATAAATTAAATTTTGCCCAAAGGCACATATGATATATATTCCAAAGCCAGATGTCATTTTTTTCTTGATTTTTTTTTTTTTTGTGGGCGTGTGTGTGTGTGTGTGTTGTAGGTAATCTGATATTTTTGTACATTTCATTAGCCCTGGTAATCAAAGGTTGGCCATGTGAAGGGATGAGGTTCATAAAGGTTTGCTGGATTTAAAGAAGCAGGCTCAGGCTTTAAGAAGAGGCCATTCTCATGCAGACTAGGAGGGACCTGGAAATTTAATCAAATAAATGATTCGAGGGAGCTGGAGTGGCCAAAAAGAAGTATCTAAAGGAGATTACCAAAGACAGTTAATAAATAAATAAATAAATATATGGTTTCCAAGGGGTATAGTCAGTAAAGAAGGAAATAGAATACACCTTGGCATTACAGGAAAAAGGCATAAAGGGAAAAATATCCTCCTATACACTCAGCAACAAGAAGAGAGTAATGAAACTTCACCTCTTTCTTGATTGGGGTTAGATAGATATCACCAAAAAGTCACAAGATTTTTTGTTACATAAACATTTTAATTTGGGGGGAGAAAGGATGGAAAAAATAAATTATGAGCATAAGTTATAATTATATGAGCAGGTAAAACTTGAAATTGCCAAAGACAAATTTAAAATACAGGGGGACCCATTGTGATTTTAATTGCGTTATTGGAAAGGGAAGGATAGGTTATAAAAAGTTGAAACTATTAATTTATTTCTAAATTAACTACAGATACAAATCAATCAAGCAAAAACTTACAAATGGTTTACTATTTACATGTACTGAGGTGGATACTAAAAGTTGGGGGAATGGTCCATACCTTTAATGAGAGGTTTATAAGAATTTTAATGGAGGCATGTACATATGCAAAGACAAAACAATGATCAGACAGCAGGGAAGTGCCAAATTCATGGTACAAAGAAGGAGATGGGAGGATTAGGGGAGGTAATCTTCATAGGGATAATAGAATTTGACCCCAGTTTTAAAGGATCGTTAACATGTGTATGGAGGAAAGGAAGTGGGGAGGTCAAAGGAGGAGGCCATTCATTCATCTCTTCATTCAGCAGATTTATCTATTATGTGCCAGACACTGTTCTATGAATTGGGCATAGAGTGGAAAAAGGACAATTTTTTTGCCCTTACAGAACTTACTTTCTAGTGGGAGAAGATGGGAGGACAGCAGACAAGTAAACATTACATGGAAAAGCTAATGTCAAGTGGTGATGTTTTGTGAAGATAATCAGGGTCAGGGAATTATAGAGGGCTAGTTGCAGTCCCACTTACTCTGTGAATAACCTATTTGCCCATGATATCCTGATAAATAAAGTTAATGATTTAATATTTATTGCCATCCAAACCAATTTGAATAAAAGTCTACACATTAACTTCATCTTTACCAGTTTTTAAAAATGAAACCTACATAATGTTTTTTAGATTGAAGCACATAAGCTTTGAGTTTTTAATTCCTCATCAATTTATGTACTTTTTTTTGCTGCCATTTGCTACAAGTCTCATGTTTTTGTGTGAGGTTAATACCATTGTTTATAATTTACTTAGGGTTGTGATGTACTGGGCTGTATATTTAGACTAACCGTTAGATTTTCCATTAAGGATCAATGTCACAATCCTATATAATAAAACCCTAATATGCAAAACAACCGAACAGTGGAATGACCAGTCGCTATGACCTGCACTGACCACCATGGGCAGATGCTCAATGCAGGAGCTGCCCCCTTGTGGTCAGTGCACTCCCACAATGTGAGTGCCGTTCAGCCGGAAGCCGGGCTCACGGCTGGCTGGCGAGCGCAGTGGCGGTGACAGGAGCCTCTCCCACCTCCACAGCAGCACTAAGGACCCTGCGGGAGTGGGCCTAAGCCAGCAGTCGGACTTCGCCTGAGGGTCCCGGACTGCGAGAGGGCGGAGGCTGGGCTGAGGGACACCCTTCCCCCCCAACCCCCAGTCCACAAATGTGCACCGGGCCTCTAGTAGTGTTTTAAAGTGAGGATAAATTCCAAGGACAGTTTGTTTTGATGGTACCTTGTATGACAGTACAGGAAACAAAGATGTACAGACAGCAAAAGTAAGCTATTCAGCTTTATTACCAGACGGGTAAAATAGGTTAAAGGGCGAATCCTGTCTGGGTCTTGTCCACATGGTATAGGAATCGAAAAGTAAATTTGGACTGCGTTGTGTTTCATGTGCTTAATTATATCTCCTTAAAGATATGTAGGGAAGTTAATGGTCTCGTTGGAAATACTGCCTTAAACTTGGGATTTTTACTCTCTACAAATAGTAGTAACCTGAAGCAAAGTGTCAGTTCTGAAATGGGTAAATCTAGGTTCTTACTGCAGGACCTGACTGCTGGGTTTTGTTGTTTAAAAGATGCCCTTTACAGTGTCAATTAAAACATTTTTTAACAACTATTACTTGCTTTTGGACACATTTATGAAGTACTTCTCGAGCATTCTTAAAGAAATATGTTTCCTCCGCTTCACTCTTTCTGGACTTTTAAACATAAAAAAAATTATAGGTGAAATTGAGGTAAGGGATTAAAAAAATGATTTATATTGTGTGTGTATCTAAGGAACCAAATCTTTCAAAAAAGTTTTCTATATGCAGTCTTCATCTCCAGTATATTCTGATGCACTTGGGTAAGCTATGAAAAAGAAAGTCTTCAAAGGAGGTAGGACATTCTTTAGCATTCCCTTGGTTTTCATCTAAACGAAATACTCCATTTAGAAAAGGATTGTAGATATAAATGCTAGGGGTCTGTGATGTGTGTGATAAAAGCTAAGGTGCTCTTCAGAAATATTTGGGAAGAACAGTAAAATTCAGATTTGTTTCAGTGTCTGGGTGAGAAGTGGGACAAACTGATTTTCAGAAAAAAGCTGCACTATAAATTGTAATGGTAAATGGCAAAGTAATTAATATTCAATATCTTCATTCTTCCCCTTAAGATTAATGTGGAAAGACATAAGTAGAGAAGTATATGCTATTTATTGTTTGCTGTATTCATTTAAAAATACCAGCCCTGGCCAGGTGACTCGTTTGGTTGGCGTGCCATCCCATACACCATGAGGTTGTGGGTTCAATTCCTGGTCAGGGCACATACCTAGGTTGTGGGGTTCCATCCCCCTGTCTGGGCGCATATGGGATCAATGTTTACCTCTCACATCGATGTTTTTCTATTTCCCTTCCTCTCTCTTTAAAATCAATAAACAATTCTCCGGTGAGGATTAAAAAAACAGAAAGACAACTCATTCTAGGATAACCTGGTAGAGTGGGCTTTTGATGAATGTTTGCTGAGTAAATTAAATTAATTCTCACAACTGTTACTTTTGATCCTGGTTCCATTACAACTCTAGCTTTTAAAGCACTGGTTTTTGAGTTTTGAGTTGAAACCTGGAGGGGGTTGGTTGCCTTACAGCCCTGGGCACCCACCTGACTTGTTGGAGCCGTATGCTCACTCTGGACCCTGGGCCCTGACCTCCAGCTTGCCTGGTCCTGTGACTGACCTGACCTCATCTTTTCCAAAATGCAGGTGGTGTTTTCCTATCCACTCTGTCTCTTCCTGAGCAGCTGATCTGTGTCCTCTTCTTGTTACTTCTCAGAATACTGAAGTGTCACCACTATGGCCTATATTGTCGTGGGTTTCTTTTATTTTTGTCTGTTGTTTGGTTGAGGGAGAAGCACATTCTTCAGGAAGATAGTTCTTGACTTTGTTTTGTAAACTGCACATGGCATATTAAGCATGGTATTATTTTCTCTCTCTTCTTAGCGTTTACTAAAAATTTTGTGTTTCGCCGAAACCGGTTTGGCTCAGTGGATAGAGCGTCGGCCTGCGGACTGAAAGGTCCCAGGTTCGATTCCGGTCAAGGGCATGTACCTGGGTTGCGGGCATATCCCCAGTGGGAGATGTGCAGGAGGCAGCTGATCGATGTTTCTCTCTCATCGATGTTTCTAACTCTCTATCTCTCTCCCTTCCTCTCTGTAAGAAATCAATAAAATATATTTAAAAAAAAAATTTTGTGTTTCTTAAAAATGAACTGGTAAGAATCATTTTAATGATACAAACCAACTAAAAACTAACAAAGATTTTTTTTGGAGACAGTGAGGAAATTATAACATGGAGTGTGTATTAGGTGGTATTTAAGAATTATTAACTATAAAGTTTTTATCCATATTAATGGCATTATAGTGATATTAAGAAAGTCTCATATTTTAAAGGTACATGTGGAAGTATTTATAGGTAAAGTAAAATCATGACTATTTGTAATATTTGTTTTAAAAAACTTTAGGATGGGCACAAACACAGAAATGGGAAATAAAACAATATTGACAAATTTTTTTATTACTGGGTAATGGGTACCTTGGGGTTTGTTACTATTTTTTGTACTTTGTGTATATTTGGAAATAATCATAATTAGTTTAGCTATATAGTTAAACTATACATTACCAATTATAACTAGGGGAAGAACTCTAATATGATAAAATTATGTAGTTGGACATTTGAGCTAATTGGTTAATCAAAAATCTCCACTTTGCATAGTTAAACTATACATTACCAATTATAACTAGGGGAAGAACTCTAATATGATAAAATTATGTAGTTGGACATTTGAGCTAATTGGTTAATCAAAAATCTCCACTTTGCATTTTCTATGTTATGCTTTTAGTAATAATTTTAAGGGAGAATTTTATAAAAATATGGTCAGAAAAACTTTAAAACTTTTAACTTTGTGACCTTGTAATATATACCTGTAGGTTATTAATTGCTTTTTCATATTTTGTCTTTTATCCATTTATAGATGAGGAAACTAAGATCTTAGACTAAGTGATTTATTCAAATCTCAAAGCAAGTAAGAACTGCTAGAACTGGAGCCAAAGTCATCTGATTCATTTCAGGTACCTATTCTTGTATATATACACTAGAGGCCTGGTGCATGAAATTTGTGCATGGGGGGAGGGGTCTCCTCAGCCTGGCCTGCACCCTCTCCAATCTGGGACCCCTCAGGGGATGTCGGCAGTCGGACATCCCTCTCACAATCCTGGATCGCTGGCTCCTAATCGCTTACCTGCCTGCCTGCCTGGTCACCCCTAACTGCCCCCACCTGCCAGCCTGGTCGCTCCCAACTGCCCCCCTGCACCGGCCTGATCACCCCTTACTGCCCTCCCTGCTGGCCTGGTCACCCCTAACTGCACCCCCCCTCCTGGCCTGGTTGCCCCCAACTGCCCCCCCTGCCAGCCTAATCACCCCCAACGGCCCCCGCAATGGCCTGGTTGCCCCCAACTGCACCCCCCCCTGCCAGCCTGATCACCCCCAACTTCCCTCCCCACCGGCCTGGTTGCCCCCAACTGCACCCCTCCCCCCCACCAACCTGGTCACCCCTAACTGCCCCCCCTGCCAGCCTGGTTGCCTCTTATTGCCCCTGCTGCCAGCCTGGTCACCCCTAACTGCCCCCCTCTGCCAGCCTGGTTGTCCCCCATGGCCCCCCTGCTGGCCTGGTCGCCCCACGCAGCCTGCTGTTCAGTTTTTTGGTCATCCCTCACTAACCCAATTGCCGGCCTGGTTGCCCCACGCAGCCTGCTTGTTCAGTTGTTTGGTCATCCCTCACTAATCCCCTTGCCAGCCTGGTCATAGGCAGCCATCTTGTGAGGGCATGATGGTCAATTTGCATATTACCTCCTTATTATACAGGACATTTACAAATGCTCTTCTTTAACCAGCAGTTTTCAAACATTTTGGTGCTCTTAAAAATTATTGGGGACCCCAAAGATGTTTCTTTATGTGGACTATGTCTATCAATATATAACACACTGAGAAATGTTTAAAGTGTTGGTTTAAAAATAATACATTCATTAAAGGTTAACATAAATAATATACTTTTATGAAGAAAGTATTTCAAAACAAAAAATACAATGAGAAGTGTGACATTGCCAAACATTTTGCCACTAACTTTAATGCACTGCTTAATAGAAGACACGGATTTTCAATCCTGCTTTTATATTCCGTCTGCTGTATATGTTGTTTGTTTGAAGTATATAAAGAAAACCCAGCTATACACAGATACATAGTTGAAAAAGGGTGCATGGAGTATTTCAGTGCCCTTTCATGTAATTGTGATAGATTCTTAAAGATTCGTTGCAATGTTAACTTTGAAACTATATTAGTGAAATTTCTGTGCTCTGTAACATTAAAAATGTATTGAATCTTTGATGTGTATGTGACTCTATAACATTAGACATTGGTCATTTGAAAAAAGAATCGTTTACTGAGTTGTGCAGATCTTTCAAATGCCGACTTATTTGCTTATACAATATTTAACAAATTACATTCATTAATATGACCATTAATTTAGTAAAAAAAAGTCTTTAAGAATTGCGAAGCAGTCAAGAGTTTTGTGTTGAGTTCAAGTTTTCCAAAATTCCATTCTTTTTCTCAAAAGCTCAAATTCTATCATTGGCAACAGATATCGTCAGTTTTTCTTTGAAGTGTCAGGCTCACTTTATTCATTTTAGAGAAAAATGTTTGCCAAATACCTGAGTCTGAATAAACTATAATGTGTCTTCCAATCATTCTCTTAAGCAAAAATAGTATTCTATGAAAAAAGTGTGTAGTTTAGTTCACAACTCAATTTGCATACATACGTTTCCTTAAGACAGCTATTGTATTAGGTATGTAGCAGAAGTGATTTTTGTCTGTACCTCCCATTACATCACACAGAATGTTAAAAAGACCAAGTTCTCAAGATTAAGATTTAGTAAAATTTATCACTTTTACTTTATCAAAAACATTGTTAAGATGACCTGGTTTTTAAAAAATGGTTGATAGACAGTGGGAAATATGATTATTACTGGTACAGTTTTGTTATCCCTGCTTTGATTTATGAAAGTGCCTGCATTTTGTCCACCATTGCTTTTGTACCATTAGAGCAGATATCAACATGTTGTTTCAGGATAAATCATGAGATTCAGAAAGTTATTTAATACTTTGAGTAATTCAGCAGCACTGGTATTTGTTGCCAAGCATTCACATAAAGGAAGACCTTCTTTGATGGTTAGTTGGCTTGGATACTGGCATAATAAAAACAAAACTGTAAGTTCCCCCACATCTATGGCTTTGTCCATTTATAAAGCAAAAGTACTATCCTTAAGGCAGTTAGCAGTAAAGTATTTAATTTGATGAGATACTGCATCAATGATAAGTGGCATTGCCATGATTTCTTTTACTGATTTTTCATCCAGCAGACATTCAGCAGTGTCAGTCATACAAAGCTTTATTAGTTTCTCAGCTATTGTGTGGCTCCAGTGCAGTCGGATAATTTACCTTGTATGATGCTTCAGTGGCTTTTTCATTTCTAATTTGAAAACAGTCTTTTGCTTTTAAAGAGCTCATCATGTCAATTATTAAAATATTCAGTTTCTTTTTCTTTCTTCTTTTTTTTTTTAATCCTCACCTGAGGACATGCTTATTGATTGTAGAGAGAGAAACATTGATCTGTTGCCTTCCTTTATGTGCCACGGCGGGGGATCAAACCTGCATCCTAGTTATGTGCCCTCACAGGAATCGGACCTGCACCCTTTTCTTTTCCTTTAAACTCGATGGATTCATTTGATGATAATGAGTAATGAAGTTATATATAGCAGATATTGTCAAAGATTGCTGTGCCTAGGAAATAGAAGCACTGAGAACACACTGAGTTAATTTCTTTTAAAAATGCATACTTATACTTTAAATTTGCTACCTTAGAAAATTCTAAGAAACAGAAGAATATATATACAAGCATATGTTTTATTAGCTGCCAGAGTGATACATTATCATCATGTATCCTCTGGATTCATTGTTGTACCCTCATGAGATACTGAGAGTGAAAAAGGGCAAGTATCGTCTTTGTATTACTAAAACTAATTTTTACCTTATGGATTCCCTAAAATGGCCTCAAGGACCTCTTACCAGGTGTCTCTCGATCACACTTTGAAAATGATGATATGAACTATTGCAGTGTCCTAATATATTTTTAGAGCAGCCTAATACAGACACCTGTATCAGTAAAGTAATGTTTCAATTTTAACTGGTTAATTATCAAGGAAGACGGGAATATGCTAGTGTGTAGGTGACCCAGAGTCCATATTGGGTGGAAGGTCATACAGCATGAGTGAGTGGTGGGATAAAATATATACACGGGAAGAGTTGGTAAAAGCACTCTACTACAACTTAACAAAAAACGAGTATTTTCTCTCCCTGTGTTTTTAAACGATAAAAGCACTGAGCCCACATATATGTACAAAATACAGTGTTCATACTCGTTTACATCAGGACTACACAGCCATTTTTGCTTTGAGTGACAGCAGGGGAGCGATGCTGACATACTTGAGAGAAGCAGGGATTCTCATGGCAGTTGTTCGTTCCTTCCAACTGGGGAAGCTGTTGACCTTTTTTCTCTGAGGAAGCTGAGGGATGACAAGACACGTGAGGTTAGAAAGAAGAAATTGTGAAAGAGGGGGAAATGGAGTAGACGGCAGTCTTCATGGGAGCAGCTCTAGGCAGAACGGGGCTGTGGACAGAGTGGAGAGAAGCATTGAGGGCAGAGAGGAAGAGGGGTGAGCTGGGCTCTCCCAGGTGCTGGATACCAGAAGAATGGGGTCTGGGGAAGTTCAAAGATGGGTGTGACAGGAGTCATGGAGATGAACATTATTTGAAAGATTTCCATCACAATATGGTTCAAATAACTATTTAAATAATGGTACTGGAAAATGGTAATGGAAAAAATAAAATTAAAAATATTAATTAAAAATAAAGAAATAAAAAATGGTACTGGATAGCCTGACTTTTAATGTCTTGCCAATATTCAACTTGTTACTATAACCAGTGGGAGAAGACAGCAGTGCCATGAGTTTGGTGTAGTGCGGGTCGATCTCTAAGCTTTGGTTATAAGCATCAATATGTGAAAATACTGACTGGGCCACGTTTGTGGCTGTAAATTCCAGAATGAAATTTTAACACTTATTTTTTACTAACAGACAGTTATGATTAAAGAGTTTAGTTAAAAAAGATATCATTTATCAGTTTTGTTATTTATGTGGTACTTAATTCCATAAAGGATTTGAGATGCCAGAAAGAATGATCAAAGCCAGTAATCAAAAACAAACATGATTCTAAATGGTGTTTTTCCCTAATGTTTTCTTTATTGATGACATTTATGTTACTAGGTTTATGCAGTTAAGGTACTCACAATTAAGTATTTAAACTGGTCTCTGTTAACTGTGCAGAATACAGTCTTGTCACTTTTTAGTTGCATGCAAGTATAAACAGTGTGTGTGTGTAGTGGGAATGAGATTGGGCAGAACAGGACTATAGACCAGGGGTCCTCAAACTTTTTAAACAGGGGGCCAGTTCACTGTCCCTCAGACCATTGGAGGGCCGGACTATAGTTTAAAAAAAAACAACTATGAACAAATTACTATGCACACTGCACATATCTTATTTTGAAGTAAAAAACCAAAACGGGAACAAATACAATATTTGTATTTGCATGTGGCTCGCGGGCCGTAGTTTGAGGACCCCTGCTATAGACAGTCATAGCATGCCACAGATTTTTTTTTTTTAATTCAGGACTGTTTTCACCTGTAATTAGCAGAAAGCCAACAGAGGATTAAACCATGAGTTGTTTACGCGTTCAGAGAAGTTGAGGGGTAGGTTGTCTCACGGTTGGTCCGGCTGCTCAGCAGTGTCCCCGCGGTCCCTGCAGGCTTTGATTCTGTCATCCTTCGTGTGTCCACTTGCTGCCACCAGCTCACAAACTGGCTGCCTCCGCCTGAGGTATCACATCCCTTCTCACGGCCAGGAGGAGGAAGGGGACAGACCGGTCAAGCAATCCTTCCTCCTGTGCTTCCCTAACAGAGAACAAGATCTTTCTCAGAAGCGTCCATTCAGTTTTTTCTTTAGTGTCATTTGCTTGAACTGTTTCACAAGACTGCCCCCACCCACAGGAAAGGCCAGGGAAGTGAGTGTATGGCTAAGGGGAATGGGGTGACCCTCGTTGGTGTAACGCGCGTCATGGATCATTTCCTGCGCTTACGTCGCTTGTATCCCAGGAAAATCGGATTCGGTTAGCGAGTTAGAAGGGAAGTTAGATGGGTGCTGGCTAAGTGTGTGTCACAGATATGCAGACAGGGAAGCACAAACACTGTTAAGTAATTTGCTAAAACAACTTTTCTTTAGCCTGGGGACTGTTTTAAGTGTCCCCCCAAACAAGGCCCTATCCGTTTTCTTTCTTGTTTCGGTGGGAGGTTATACAGACCTGTGTCCCAATTAGTTGCAGAGCTAATTTAGAGACAGTTAGGTCTCACTCAGTTTTCTCAACTGTGAAATAAGAATATTGTATTAGATCATCTCTGAGGTAACTTCCAGTTCTAAAACTCTTGTCTCTTCTTTTTCCCCTGCCTTTTGGCCATTTTATGTTATCTTTTTTTAAATTAAAAAATTGGACAGGATTAGAGAGAGGATATGAAAATATATGGTGTTTTTCATTCATATTTTTATCTTTTTCATTTTTAATTTAAAAAATATATTTTTATTGGTTTCAGACTGGAAAGGAGAGAGAGAGAGAAAGAAAGAGAGAAACATAAATGATGAGAGAGAATCATTGATTGGCTGCCTCCTGCACACCCCACTGGGGACTGAGCTTGCAACCCAGGCATGTGCCCTGACCTGGAATCAAGACTCCTGTTCATAGGTCGATGCTCAGCAACTGAGCCACGCCAGCTGAGCTATTTTTAATTTTTTAATTAATTTATTTTAGTGCCCCAGGCATGAAATGGCTCTGGCCACCAACACAGGCATCAAGCCAGGATGAACTAAGGACTAGTTTCTTAGTCACCTTGATAGCTGAGTAGTATCTTTAATAAAGAGCTTGATGGTATAGAAGGTTTAAAATAGAATTAGGTTTTGGCTTTTTGGCAGTTGCTCATATTCTGTCCCAAATTTTCACTGAAAGTGGAAAACGAATTGCATTTTTATTTTTATTTTGATATGGGATCATGTACATATGTGTGTATAATCAAAATACCCCTTAATACAGTGTTCTGAGAAAATGCCCCCTGTCCCAACAGAGGAGGCATTTTAAGCACTATTGTTAAAAGCCTGGCAGAACATCCCTTTTGGCATTTGCTCTTATTTGTTAACAGTGTTCACAGTGCATATTTGCCCTAGATAAAATTAAAGGACAACTAAAGGAAAATGATTCCTTTCATGCACTGTAGCAACTAAACTTTACTTGAATGAGGCAGAACCTTAAAATGGGATTCTCCTTGTGCTACAAAGAAAGCAATGGTCTGGTTCCTCATAGAATTCTGTCAAGATTACATGAATTTAGATATACAGTGAGTTGAAAATCATATTCCCACTTTAACAAATTACAAAGCTTTTAAAGAAGGTTGTTAAAACATTAACCTAAACAGTGTTACCTTTCTATTCAACAATCTTATGGAAGGATCACACTGCATTTTATTTGTGGTTTACAGTATTGGGAGATCCTGGAGATAAACATTATTAACCGTGGCACTTCTTAAAGGGCCAGAATGTATCTGCCCCCCAATTTGGGGTGCATTTTTAAGAATAAAATGCATGTATGTATATGGATTTAACAGCTGTTTTAAACACCTTAGGGCAGTGTCTAATTTCATTACCAAAGAATATCCAAATATCAGTTAAAAACTTTCCTTCTACTGAACCCTTTTAAGTATGTAACTAAAACAATCGTTTTCATTTTTCATTATGTGAATGACTAAGAGCCTTGTTAATGTAAATATTCAGGAAGCTTGATTTTATAGCTTTTGTTTTATAACCAACAATAAAAATTATGTACAGTGGAAAACCCCTTCTTCTCTTGTCTATAGTCCCAACTAAAAGACAGACTCAAGTGTTTTTTTTTCTGGCAAATGAATGAACTGAGTGGCAGGATCTTAGATGCTGCCGGTGGCTATCTCATTATAGAATGCAATTAATGTAATATGAGTTTAACAAGATACACTATGGGGCAGGGGTGGGGTGGGGCAGAGATTTCCAAGTACCAAGTGTTAGGCAGGATAATATCCATTTGGCAGGAAAAAAGTTTTACACAAGTTTTCAATAAAAGTTATTTGAAATTAGTAGAGATTTTTATTATAGAAATGATCTTGATTCAGTCATTAAAATAAGCACTTTGGTTCTGTGTCTAGTAAGCTTTTTTCCTGGACCAAAAATTCCTTCTTTTTGCAGCTGGTTACCAGCATGTCATTGTAATCACCGTAAGCAAGTATTTACTGAGGGACTTCTCTAAGAGTGAGGTATTAGAAGGGATGCAAAGAACTAAAGCGTGCCACCTTCGTCATCAGGAGCTTATTGCTGCCAACATCTCTTTACTGGTTTAAACAAATTGCCATAAAAGACTCCTTATTCTTTACCCTTGAGGTTCTTCAACTGGAGGTCCAACGCACCAGTCTCCACCCTCCTAGGCTGAGGGATAAAGTCCTCTTCTGGACATTTCACCTTCTCTCCGGTGATGACAGACCTTTATTGCTTACTCTAAGAGCAGTGTGCTAGCTGGCTGCTTCTACAGGGTAGTTTGGGAGCAGGAAGACTGTGTCCTGGAGCACTCTTTAAAGAGGATGAAAGGTTAGGAGGGACACAGGAAGAACAAGTAAGAGACCTATTGCCGTTTTCTTTCTTTAATTTTAAAAAAATTGTACTGTGGTAAAAACCAATAATGTAAATTTTACCATTTGAATCGTTTTTATGTGTACAGTTCACTAGTGTTAACTGTACTCACATTGTTGTTAAGCAGATTTTTCGAACTTTTTCATCTTGCATATCTGAAGCTCTGTATGCGTTAAACAACAAATCCCCTTTTCTCCCTCCCCCCAACCCATTAACCACCATTCTACATTCTGTTTCTATGAGTTTGACTGTTTTAGATACCTTATGTAAGTGAAATTCCGCAAGTATCTTTTTGTGATCTATTTTACTTACTCTAATGTCCTCGGGGTTCATCCATGTCGTTTCATGTGACAGGAGTTCTGTCCTTTTCAAGCTGAATAATAGTGTATTTTTCTATATATAATCACATTTTGTTTATTCATCTGTTGATGGACATTTGACTATTGTGAATATATGAACACAGGTATGCAGATATCTTTTGGAGACCCTGCTTTCAATTCTTTTGGGTATACACCCAGAAGTGGAATAGCTGGATCATATTTTTAATATGATCATAGTTCTATTTTTAATTTTTTATGAACTGCAATACTGTTTTGTATAGTAGTTGTACCATTTTATATTCCCACCAACAGTGTACAAAAGTTCCAATTTCCCCACATCTTTGCCAACATTTGCTAGTTTTTAGGCTGTGTTTTGTTTGTTTGTTTGTTTTGTAATCCTCGCCCAAGGATATGCTTTAATTGATTTTAGAGAAGAAGGAGAAAGAGAGAGAAAAAAAAGGGGGAGAGAGAAACATCTGTTGGTTGCCTCACGTACATGCACTGACTAGGGATCAAACCCGCAACTTAGGTATGTGCCCTGACCAGCAATGGAACCCACGACCTTTTGGTGTATGGGATGACACTCCAACGAAGTGAGCCACCTGGCTAGGGCTGTTTGTGTGTTTTTAATAATAGCCATTCTAACAGGTATGAGGTGATACCTCATTGTGGTTTTGATTTGCCTTTCTCTGATGATTAGTGATGATCAGCATATTTTCATATACTTGTCCATTTGTATATCATCTTTGGAGAAGTATTTAAGCCCTTTGCCCATTTTTCAATTGGGTTATTTGATTTTTTGTTATTGAGTTGTAAGATGCCATTTTCTTTTTATAATATGAATAGCAAGTTAGAAATAGTCACTGATCAGGTGTGATATAGTGCAGGGATAAAAAATGGAGTAAATGGATCTACTGGCTGGAGAGTAGCCTCTCCCATCTCGTCCTTACCAGTTCAACTTGCTTAATTGAGGATTT
This sequence comes from Myotis nattereri, assembly GCF_964212035.1. Lineage (NCBI taxonomy): Eukaryota > Metazoa > Chordata > Mammalia > Chiroptera > Vespertilionidae > Myotis > Myotis nattereri. The sequence goes on from NC_138076.1 coordinate 190,927,284, forward strand.
TGTACTCCAAAGAGAATTTGAGGCCTCATATTCAGTCTCCTCTGCCTCTCCTCCTCATTACCTACAAAACTAGGGGGGTGGACAAGATGATAATTGAGGTATCTTGTAGCTCAAAATGTTGAGTTTTGGGAGTATTACCTTTTACCCTCTAATCTCTAGCATCTAAAATTTCTTTGGAATTTTGGTTATATCTGGCCTGCAGGCTGAGAAATCTTTTTATGGCTAGTAAGAAGCACTCCACCAAAGCTCTGATGGACCTTTCAATCTTATTCATTTTTCTCTTAGTATCGCCTTCAAATCCTGGGCTGAAAGGTTAATTCTTTAACTGTTGCTATACACAAGTCCTTCACTAGGTCTGTCATGGAGTAATAGAGCTTGTACTTTGCCCTGAAGATATATAGCAGGTTTTTTTTTTAACCTACTTAGAGTCATGAGGAATAAAAGTCAAAGTGCTTTGGATAGTGTGATTGTTGTTTTAAATATGTAGGGCAAACAGAACACCAGCTCAAATTCAGTGTACTTTTATTTCTGTAAAACCAGCTATATTTTTGTGTTAAATACCAGCTTTAAATAAATATTATCCTGAAACAGACTCATAGATACAGAGAACAAACTGATGGTTGCCAGATAGGAGGAAGGTGGCGTGGGGGGCTGGGTGAAAAAGGTGAAGGGATTGAGAAATACAAATTGGTAGTTACAAAATAGTTCCAAGAATATAAAGCACAATATAGGGAATATAGTAAATAATATTGTAATAAGTATGTGTGGTGACAGATGGGTACTAGACTTATGGGAGAGGGGAATTACTTTATATAAATGTCTAATCACTATGCTATATATTTGACACTAATATAAAATAATATTGAATGTCGCCCTGGCCAGGTGGCTCAGTTGGTAGAAGCGTGATCCTGTATACCAAAAGGTGGTGAGTTTGATTCCTGGTCAGGGCACATACCCAGTTTGTGGATTCAGTCCATGATTAGGGCACTTATGGGAGGCAACGGGGATGTTTCTCTCTCACTGCGATATTTTTCTCTCTGTCTCCCTTCCTCTCTCTCTTAAGTCAATAGAATAAGATATCCTCAGGTGAGGATTAAAAATAATAATAATAATTCACAATAATTGTAATTGACATAAAAGAAGAAATATTACCCAATTTTTGTCCATGGTTTTCATGATGATATGTATTGTAGTAATGAAAGGAAAGAAGTAATGTGCTTATGGTGGTTGAGGTTGAAGGATACTGTGGACTCTGCTATGATATGCTTAGAATTACTTTTAGGTTTCATGTATTTGATATTTTAATGTGTTTTTTTTTGCATCTTACAGATCCTGTTTGACAGGTAACCAATCTTTAGGGAGCTTGTCCTAGTTTATATGGAGTTTTATGTTATCGTCACATGGTGTTGTAACTTAGAACGCTCTAGTGCTAACTCTATGAGGTAATAAGGTAAACAAATCAAAATCGGTAAACCAAATAGGAGTGGGTGAGGAATATGCATGGTGACTCAGAAATTGAGTTATTGGTAGTTCTTGTAACAGAACCCAATATGTCTAGTCTAGTATTGTCTTTGTGCTTGGCTGTCTGTGACATCTATATTGCTTTCAGGTCTGTTGCCAGGTCTTGAGGGAACATTACCAAATACTAAATACTTTTGCCAAAATACTAAATGCAGTTGGGTGTGTGAACAGGGGAGGTAACACAGGGGACTAAGGCTACCTTAGGGAGCTACATTGTGGGACGTTGCCATGATGTTTAGAATCTTCTTAACCCAGATTTTACAGTCAAGTCAAGGATTCAAATGCATTTGGTGATATTATGATCATTTCAATGCGAAAGATTATCCAGGCCCTAAGCAGGCTCCTCATCATCATCCTTGTAGTTTGTAATTTAATTGTGGAAAAAAACACAGCCACCAGAACGTGGTAAAGTGGAAAGATAAACTACATGTGGTTGATAACTACATGCCAGTATTCTTTCATGTCGCGTTCTCAAAGGGTATAAGGATTCCCTTCCAAATGGTAGCATTTCAGAAATTTATAATATATAAAGAAATCATGTTTTCATTATTTATCCATTTATTTATGTTGAATGGGAAATATAACTTATTTCAATACTCTCATTTCATTTGTGGTTTCTAAAGATATATAATGTTCTGTGATTACAACATCAATATCATTTGTAATAGAAGTTCTTTCTCCTTGTGGATGCTTCAGAATCCACATATTAAACATTAGAATGGTATATATGGCTCTAGGACTGTGATTTGCTCACCATTTCTCTGATCTGCTTTGTATTTGGTAGAGAAATATTTGTTAGGAAATGTGACTGCACTGGTCATAGAATTCTGGCTAGATGGTAGCTTTTAGAGTGTCATTAGGCTTCATTTATCCATGTACCTTCTTATCTACTACTAGGGGCCCAGTGCATGAATTCGTGCACTCTGAAAGGAACTGTGGGCTGCGAGGCTGCAGTGGGCACAGGGGCAGGTCTCGGCCCATCTTCTGCGCCCCCTCCCATGCCCTCCTGCTATGGCTCCTGGTCCCCTGTTTGCCAGCAGCCCCTCTCCCGCCACTCGCACCCGCTGACGGCGCAGAGAGATTGGGGCTGGTGCCAGCAGCGGGTGTGAGCGGGGCCATTGTCAACAGCAGGTGCAAGAGGCAGCTGCCGGCCCCAGTTGCCCCTCAGGAGCAGGGGGATGGGGAGAAATCCTGAGGGGCGATCGGGGCTGGCAGCCACTTGCACCTACTGATGGCGCCGGCAATGGGTGTGAGCGGCAGCTCCAGCACTGGCAGTGGGTGTGAGTGGGGCCGGCACCGGCAGCAGGTGCAAGCGCTGGGTGGGATTGCGGTGTGTCGGAGCAAAGAATTTTCAGTAACCACCAGAGGCTTGCCCCGATGACAGCGACTGGCACCACCCCTTGGTCTGGTGCCCCTGCTCACCTGCTTCACCATCCCACCACGGCTGATGCCCGCCATGTTCCGTACACGCCCCCTGGTGGTCAGTGCACGTCATAGTGACCGGTTGTTCAGTTGTCCCCTGTTTGGTCTATTTGCACATTAGGGATATATATATATTAGAGTAACTTAAGATTTGATTATAATTTGTGTAATAATAAGTAAATAAATTTTTCTGATTAAATAGAGCATATATCTATAAAATGTTTTGTTAGTATTAAAAAAGCATTTAATATAATTCATTGTAAAAAAGTAGAAAAACCATATGACTATCAAAGTGGATTCTGATTAAACATTTGTTAAAATCTAATATCTGTTTATGATAAATAGCTCCTAATGAACAAATCTAGGGACTTCCTAAAGATGATGCCAATATCTGGTGATGATGCAGAGCCGATGGAACTTTCATATGTTGCTGGTGGGAGTGCAAAATGGTACAACTACTTTGGAAAACAGTTTGGCAGTTTCTCATAAAGATAAATGTACACTCACACGTGACTCATCAGTCCTACTTACTTAAAAAAAGTGGAAATCTTTGTTCACACACAAACCTGTACTCGAATGTTTATGCAGCGTTATACATAATCACCAAAAACTAGAAAGAACCCAAATTTCCTACAGTGGTAAATATGCAAACTCTGGTACATCCCCATAAACTATTGATGTATGCAACAACATGGATGAATCCTAAAGGCATTATGTTGAGTGAAAGAAGCCACTCTCAAAAGGTTGTGCACTAAATGATTCAATTTAAGTCATATTCTAAAAAGGCAAACTATGGGTATGGAGAACAGGTCAATGCTTGCCAGGGTTTGAGGGTGGGGAGAAGTCTTGATTACAAAGCAATGGCATGAGGGAATTTTTTGGCGTGGGGGAGCACTTCACATTAAGAAACTATGAATTTTACTTTATGTAAATTAAAAATAATACTTTTTAAAAAGTAAGTTTAGTATTATTTTTAGATACCAGGTAAATATTTAAGAAATCTGTATTTCTGTATAACAGTAATAACCAAAAAATGAAATTAATAATATTAACACCTATGACTAAATCTAATGAAAGATGTCCAAAACCATGATAGGAACTGATTCCAAAATTTATATGGCAATACTAATGACAAGAATATCCAAGGTAATAATATTGACAAAAAACAAAATTGCAGGACTTACACTTTTGGATATGCAGTATAGAATAAATAGATCAATGGAATAGAATGGAGGCCAGAAACAGACACATAAATATATAAATACATAAATAAATCTAAGTATATACATTTATATGAATATATAAATACATACACACACAAGATGGCTTTATACAGCAATGGGGAAAGAAAAATCTTTAATAAATGATCCTAAATCAATTGCCTATCTATATTTAAAAAAAACACCCTAATTTTGGCCTTACCTCACATCATACACAAAAAAAATTCCAGGAGAGCAGTGGCTGGTGTGGCTCAGTTGGTTGGAATGTTGTCCCATACACTAAAAGTTGGCAGGTTTGATTCCCAGTCAGGGCATATCACATACCCAGGTGTCCTCCATTTGATCCCTAGTTGGGGTGCGTGTGGAAGGCAACTGACCAGTGTTTCTCTCTCTCACCTCTCTCTTTCTCTCCCTCCCTCTTTTTCTTCCTTCCTCCTTCCCTCTCTCCCCCTTCCTCTCTCTAAAATCAGTGGGGGGAAAAATTCCAGGTGTATTGTAGATCTAAATGTGGATGGTTTAAAAAGGCTTCTAGAGGTGCTCCATGTATTAGACATCAAATAAAACCATAGTGAATTACCAGTACACATGGACCAGAAAAGCTAGTATTTTAAAACAAACAAATGCAATAAAAAAACAAGAACACCTTGAAAATATCAAGTGTTAGCAAGGATGTAGATGGTGGAATTGTAAATTGGTACTTTGTTTTTCTTTTTTATTGAATTTATTGGGGTGACATTGGTTAATAAAATTATACAGGTTTCAGGTGTACAATCCTATAATATATAATATATCATCTGTATATTATATTATGTGTTCACCATCCTAAGCCAAGTCTTCTTCTTTCACCATTTATCCCCCATATACCCTCTTCTGCCTCCCCCATCCCCCTTTCCCTCTGGTAATCACCATACTGTTGTCTGTGTCTATGAGGTTTTTGTTTGTTTGTTTTTGTTGGCTTTTCTCTCTGTATTTTTTAATAACAACTTTATGGCATATAATTCACATTCCATAAAATTTACCCTTTTAAAGAAATTGAGATATAATTCACAGCTATTTTAAAGTATACTAGTAAGTAATTTTTAGTATATTCACAGAGCTGTGCAGTTATCCCCACTAACTCTAGAACATTTTTATCATTTCCAAAGCAAACCCTGTAAACATTAGCAGTCACTCCCCAACCACCCCCCACCTCCTCCACAGCCTCTGGCAACCGCTAATCTACGTTCTGTCTCTGTAGATTTGTAGATTTGCCTTTTCTGGGTATTTCATATATACGAATCCATATACTGTGTGGCCTTTTGTGTATGGCTTCCTTCACTTAGTTTTCAAAGTTTAGGGATGTTGTAGCACTTACCAATATTCATTTCTTTTAATGGCTGAATAATATTTCATTTTATGGATCTCTACCACATTTTTCATAACCATTCATCAGTTGATGGACTTTTGGGCCATTATAAATAATGCTGCTACAAAATTCCTATTCAAGTGTTTGTGTGCCCGTGATTTCAATAAATACTCTTGTGTCTAAATTCAGTCTCACTATATCTCACTGCAGCAGTCTGCAGAGCTTTCTTGGCCATTGCTTCCTCTTGGATTTGTAGTGGATCATTAGTAGTCAGAGAAGCAATTGTTAGGAAGATGGGGAGCAGGCAGTTTTGTCACCCTAAGTGGTCTGTAGACTAAAAAGCATGAGTCTAGGCACCTAACTTCTGTTTACAACTATTATTGATGGTCCAGCTCCTGAGAGCTCATATGTTTTACCTACCTTGCTGGGCCTTGCAATAAAATGGACCAATTTAAATAAAGGTTCCTCGTTTTGTTTTTCCTGTTTACACCTGTGGGCCATGCTATTGGGCAGAAATAATGTCAGTGTAGTTTTGTCAGATAACTGCCAGAGTTGTAAAGCCCATGCCTCCCTTTTATCCTCTTCCTTCTGTTTGTGTTTGTTTTGGGGGAGGAGACTATGTACCTGGGGTCTCAAGGAAGATGAACTGTCTTTTCCTCTCTGTGCTTCTTCCTCTGCGAAATCAGTGCCACAGGGAGAATCAGCAACCTACCTGCCACCTGCAGATGAATCTGTGCTGTTTCCTGCAGGAAGCAGCCAGCGTCCAGGGACCAGCTGAAAAGTTGCCTTCAGAACCTGTAGAAGAGTTTGCTGGCTAGTGATGTCCCCACTCCTTCCAAACTTCCCTTGGCCAGAGGTTACTTGTGAATACAACGAGATTGTGTAGCTGCACCCTAAGGATTTAGGGTAGCAGAGCATTCAGAGTAAATATATGCTGGTGAGATTTCTTACTTCTTCCTTGTTGACTTCCAGACATCACCACTAGAAATTCTTTACTTTTCCCACTCTTGGAGCACTTAGATACTGAGCCTTTTTGTCATTTCCAAAAAGAGGAACCTTTATTAAAATTGGTCCACTTTATTGCAAATGTCTGAGCAAAAAGGCTTACAAAACAGAATAGATGTTCAAAAACTGTTGTATAAATGAATAAGCCACAAGTTAGACCCACAGTTCAGGGGAGAACTCCAGATGAGCCTTTTCTAGTCTATTGTTTCTTTTGTTGTGTGTTAATAAGGTATACTATGAATAAAATCTCCTGGCTCTGGTTGAGTGCCATCTTAAAAAAAAAAAGGTACAACCTTGAGAAGGGTGAGGGTGTCCTTTATTAAATGTAATATAGAATGTTTGGCTGGGAGCCCAAATCTTGGTTTCCATCAGCAGTTTATTAAATGAACTTTTACAGGACTAGATTAGAAGGAGGGATTACAAAAGATTGTCTGCCCTTGTGCTGGTGATTTGCCCTTAGTAATGGGAAATTCCTGGGTGGAGATGTTTAACTTGCACCCATACTCAGGTGAGCACTGGGCTCCATCTTGTCTTCTGCCAACCTTTAAAGGTCTTTTCTGATTACATCTACATCTTAATAATAGTGAAGAAAGATTAGAAACTGGATTCTTTCAACCATAAACTGCTTTATTGTGCTGGAATGAAGTTCTGTGCCCCCACCGTACCCTGAGGTCTTTTGTTGGGTGTCATAAGCAGATTGTTGTGGGCCTTCACTATTATTGGAATTAAAGAAACTGTGACACTGAGAATTTTGTCTATTATGTGACCATGTATTCAGAACCCCAGACTTCCAGCAGATTTTTATGAAACACACACCTCAAAATACAGGTCCGGTGAATTACAGTATTGTGTGTTGCCAAGTTTTTCCTTTCCTTCCTCTTAAACTTTGCCTTCCAAGTGGCCGGTCCATTGTGACCCTTCCTCGGGAGGAGGTAAAGAATCCATCTTTACCTGTTTGTTAAAAAATGCTGATGCCTGAGCCCCACTCCCCAGAGATTCCAATTTATTGGTCTGAAGTACATCAGGATAGTAAGAGTTCCCCAGGTGATTTTAATTTGCAGTCAAGGTTCAGAACCACTGCATTAGCCACAACATACTCCTCCATGAATCCTGTACGGAATTATTTTTTTAATTGATTTTTAGAGAGAGAGGAAGGAAGAGGGAGAGGGAGAAACATCGATCTGAAGGCAAATCATCGATGGCTGCCTCCTGCACGCCCCCCAGCAGGGATCGAGCCTGCAATCCTGAGTGTGTGCCCCCACCAGGGAATTGAACCGGCAACCTTTCAGTGCACGGGACAATGCCCAACCAACTGAGCCATACTGACCAGGGCTCAAGCTATTTTCTGTTTAGTGAGTGTTACAGTTTACAAAATACTATCCTGCACACTGTTCTCACAGTGACCCAGTGAAGCCAACAAGCCTCTGCTTCCCGGGCTCCTTATTCTCATCAGTGTTCGGTGAGGGCTTGTTGTCTCAGCATTTTGTCCTCTACTTCGCTCGTGGCTGTTTATCTGTAGCTTCATGGCAGCCTGGCTTTAGGTGAGGCCACTTCTTCACAGCCACTCACATCGGATGCTTAAAAGGGTGCATTTTTCTCACTTTTTGATATCTGTTGCTTTCTGTGCCTTTCACAAGCCTACTAACATTTGCAGAATGTTTGCTAAGCCCTTTAGGGTTGCAGAAAACACTATTCTATAGCATAGGAGCTCTAGTTTCTCTTCTACCATTGTCGAGTTGTGTAACTCTGGGCAAATCCCTAACATTTTGTAAAAGGGATATTATTAGCCTACCAGAAGGCATGCACTAGACTAAATGGAAGTCCTGCTTCAGCGATGAGAGTTGAATTGTTCTCTGGCTGACCTCCCATTCTCCCCATTTATTGGCAATAACCATTGTCATTATTTTCAGTTCAGACATAAAGCTTTTGCACCTTTTCTCCTCCAGGTGAGAGAGAATGACAAATCAGTAGCTGTTGAGGACTGATCGATTGTAAACACTGAGAGAAAAAAAATGTGTTTTTCAAACTTGCCTGATCCTAAGACCCTCCTGGGACATTTGTTTTAAAAATGCAGTCACAGTCTACACTCCAGAATCCAAGTATCAGTCTCCAGGGGTGGGGCCTAGATGATCATTTTTATCACTTAAATTTTTTTAAATTAAATATTTTTTTTCAACAGAAGGAAATTTGCATTGAGTGTTACCCTGTGTCAGAAATAACCCAGATTGGAGTAAGTGCCTTATTGCCTAACCACTTTGAGTTTGTTACTCAAATATCACTTCTTGATGGGGCTTTCCCTGGTTATCCTATTTAAAATTATAAATCCCCATCTCCTTCATATATCTATCTAGTGCTGTATTATCTTTATTCTTTACATGTTCCTTTCATTTGAATCTTTTAAAATGAGAAGGTATTTAATGAAAATACTAAGATATAAAAGTGGGACATTAAATGCCTTGTCAAATTCTAGTAAAAAGAATAGGTAAAAACAATAGAGAATGGGACAGATTTTAAAATTAATTTGGTTAATTACATTATATAAGTTTCAAGTGTACAATTATATAACATATCATTTGTATATTGCATTGTGTGCTCATCACCCAAAATCTAGTCTCCTGTCGCCATATATTTGATACTCTTTACCCTCTTCAGCCCCCTCCTCCCATCCCGTTTACGCTCTGGTAACCTTCATACTGTTATCTGTGTCTGTGAGTTTGTTTTGTTTGTTCATTTATTGCTTTCTGTTATATATCCCCCATATGAGTGAAATCCTGTGGTTCTTGTCTTTTTCTGTCCGACTTCCTTTCACTTGGCATGATACTCAAGATTCATGCAAATGGCAGTATTTCATCCTTTCTTATGGCTGAGTACTGTTCCATTTTATCACATTTGTTTATCAAGTTCCTGAGTGATTCTTGTGATTAGACAAAAGTGGGAAGTTGCTCATGGGAAATTGTTCATGCCCAGGTCCTGGCCCTGTCACCTGCTTTGCCCTGTGGTGCAGCTTCCGGATATCATTAACCCCAGGGCCCAGAAGGGGGACAGATGCGGTGACTTAAATTAGCACAGCCAGGAGCCTAGAGTGAGCAATGAGGCTTTCGCCCCTGGCCTCCCTCCCTTTCTTTCTTTCCTCACCTGATAGAACAGCAAGTTCCAGAGGAGGCTCCTGCGGAGAAGTGGGAGTCGTAGACTCAGGGCAAATCTTGGGAAGCTCCACAAAAGAAATGACCTGAAACAGGTGCCAGGCTGCTGTGGAGACATTGCCAGGAGTCACCCATTTTAATCTGTGTGCTGTAGGGTATAAACTCTAACTCCTCAACTCACTGCTTCATAATCAGATCTGCCCTGTTACTCTGACCCTGTTAGGCACCCTTACTAAATGCACTGACAGTGATATCATATTCGTGGTGAAGCCATCCTTAGATGTTAAGTGACTGCAGGATTCCTCCTACAGGTAAGGAAAAAACAGGCTTAGGGATGTCAAGTGACTCGATAGACCTTTTAGCTCTTTGTTGAGGAGCTGAAATTAGGAACTAGGTTGCCTGAGTCCTGATCCAGTTATTTTTTAAAAACAATACACCATAAAACCTCATTGTTTCTAAGTTCCTGGGATTAGTTTTGGTGTCAAGGGGCAAAGACACTGAGTAGGCCCAGGATGGTAAGCCAGTGGTAGAGTTTTTGCGACTGTAGAATTGTGTTGCCCCTGCCTAACTGTTAATGGAGCTGAGCAAGGGCTCTGCAGCTACCCTTGGGCCTGGCTGCTGTCCCATTTTTGAGGCCCCAGAGTTATTTTTAGCCTCAGGGCCTTGGAAGCAGGTGTGGTCCAGGCTTGAAGGCCATGCCTGGAATGTGTTCAAGTCTTGTGTATGTCTCTGAGAGCTGAGAATAGTGACGAGGCTGCTCTACGTACAGGGTTGGGCAAAAGTAGGTTGACAGTTGTTCGTATGGAAAACAATACAAGAATTAATAAACAATAATACAAGAATAAACTTGGTATTTCCCATACTCACAACTATAAACCTCCTTTTGCCCACCCTGTACTTTGTTAAAAGATTTTGTGCTTTTGCAGTGAGAGGAATGAAAGTCATACTATATTTTACTTGCAATGCTTTAAACAGGTTTGTTTTTGAAACTTTATCAAATAAAATACATTTTAAGAGTGTTAGGGGCCCAGCTGGTGTTGCTCAGTGGCTGAGGGTCGACCTATGAACCAGGAGGTCACAGTTTGATTCCTGGTCAGGGCACATGCCTGGATTGCAGGCTTGCTCCCCAGTAGGGGATGTGCAGGAGACAGCTGATCAATGATTCTCTCTCATCATTGATGTTTCTATCTTCTGTCTCTCCTTCTCCCTTCCTCTCTGAAATCAATAAAAATGTATTTTTAAAAAAGAGTGTTAGGGAATATATTGATTTAAAAAGAAAACTAGCTATAAATTCTTTGTATACAGAAAAAAACTTTTGTATTATGAGTCTTCCTCCAGCTGACCTGTTTTAAAAGCCCAGCTGTATCGTCACAAGTGTGTGACTTAAAATTTAATTTTTCTTGTTTGCCTCCCCTTTCAAACATTATTGTTATTGAAAGTAATTCTTTTTAAGTCCTGTTGTGAAGCAGAAATTCAGCTTTTACCTTGAGGGTAAACGTAAACTGCCCTATATTGTATTAGTTCATTTTACCTCGCCTGAACCCGCACTGAGGAGGAGGAGTGCAGGCAGGACTGCTGCAGACACTACTACCTGGCTGTAGGGCAGCGGTTCTCAACCTTCCTGATGCCGCGGCCCTTTAATACGGTTCCTCATGTTGTGGTGACCCCCAACCATAAAATTATTTTCTTTGCTACTTCATAACTGTCATTTTGCTACTGTTATGAATCGTAATGTAAATACCTGATATGCAGGATGTATTTTCATTGTTACAAATTGAACATAATTAAAGCATAGTGATTAATCACAAAAACAAGATGTCATTATAGATGTGTTTTCCAATGGTCTTAGGCGAGCCCTGTGAAAGGGTCGTTCGACCCCCAAAGGGGTTGCGACTCACAGGTTGAGAACCGCTGCTCTAGGTATGTCATGCCCTCGTGCCCTTTTTCTAATACTTTTTTCACTTTCCAAGATTATGGAAAATAATATATTACCTTTTGTTACCCAAGCAGAACTATTTGTATGTATGTGGGTATTTGAGGTCCTATTTTACCTACTGTTCTGTCACTTTTTATTCTCTTACTATGTTGTGACCATCTTTTAATGTCAAAAATTATACTTTTATACCATCCTTTTAAAATGTTGCTGATGCTGTGCTGCAGGACTTTTCATAATTTATAAGTTACTTAGCCAATCCCCTTCTGTTGCCTCTGTAGACCTTTTCTAATATTTTTCACGTGTATTTTACCTGAAAGGTGAGGCAGTTTCTTGTTAGTCATCTTGAAAATATTCTTGTAAGCTATTTTGGCATTATCTTCAGGAGAATGTAGTTTGGCATTTTAATTCTGGAATCTTATTGTTATAAAGTTGGGCTCAAGGAAGGTGGTGGGAGGTTTGGTGTTGATGATTTTTGTTGTTGTTAATCCTCACCTGAGGATATTTTTCCATTGATTTTTTAGAGCGAGAGTGGAAGGGAGGAGGAGAGACAGAGAGAGAAAAATCCATGTGAAAGAGACACATTGATTGGTTGCCTCCCGAATGGACCCCTACCAGGGCCGGGGATCCAGCCTGCTACTGAGGCACATGCCCTTGACCATCATCCAATCCATAGCCCTTCAGTCCGAGGGCCAATGCTCTATCCACTGAACCAAACCGGCTACGGCAGTGTCAACGATTTTTTATTGTTTTTCTTGCTTGTTCCTAGAGCCTTCTGATCTTCTTTGGAAAATTAAGTATTACTAAATATTACTAAAATGTCTAGGTGTTTACCCTGGTTGCAGTATCTTTAGTAAGTTAGCTCTTTGTCAGGAAAGTATACTATATCTTTCATCCAGTGGGATTTTGTTGTTTGGGGCGTGGGGTGGGCTGAAGATTTACAGCCCCTTGAATTGAGTAATCTAACTTACAAAATCCTTGTGGTATTTGATACACCTTCTGACAGGGAGAGCTCCTAGAAAGCATTTTTCTTTATTTTAATGGAATGCTTTTTTTAAAAAAAATATTTTTATTGATTTTTAGAGAGGGTCAGGGAGGAGATAGAAACATTGATTGGCTGCCTCCTGCACTTCCCCTACTGGGGACTGAGCCCACAAGCCGGCATGTGCCCTGACCAGGAATAGAACTAGCGACCTCTTGGTGCACAGGTCGACGCTCAGTCACTGAGCTACTTTGGCTGCCTGGAATGCTTCTTTAAATCAACTACTTCCTTGTTATATAGACCTACTCAAGTATACATCTTGTTTAACATGTCTTTGATATTTTACTATAGTCTATGCTATAAAACCAAGATTCTTTTATTAGGTACAAAATGTTCGTGGAGTTGGAAGAATTGTATTACATTAACATTAACTTAATCTTTCTTATTAGAGTATTTCTTTGGCAAATAATGCACTAATATAGGAACCACAGTTTCTCCCTGTGTAGCTTTATGGAGGAAATTGTACTAAATTTTCATGTATATGTATTTTAAAAGTTCAAGCATCTGGAGATGCTTTATAGATGTAATCATAGTTCTGAAGGAAAACTGAACACCTGCCACATTTTTTTATTAGCATTTGCCCAATTTGGCATCACCTTGGCCAGTATACTCACTGGCCTCAAGCCTTTGACACAGACAGAGAGCTGCAGTCCCCCAGGTATCCACATACACTCTCACCTCTTTCATGATCTTGACTTAACCATTAGAGTAAGGCTTTTTCTGACTACTCTGTTTAAAATTTTAACCACGCACCCCACTCTCCTTCCTTCCCGGCTTTATTTTTTATCCATAGCACGTATCACCATCTGCCGTAACATGCTCTGCTTTTGTTGTTGCTGTTTATTATGTGTTTCCCATCACTAAATTAGGGACTCTGGGAGGACAGGAATTTTTGCCCAGTTCAGTTTTGCAGCATTTCCCACAGCAGTGCATGGTCCTTGTGAGGCCGCCCAGTGTCTATTTGTTAGTTGGCTGAACGAGTTAAGAAAACCAAGATGCACTATCTGACCTCCGTTCAGTTTGTTCTGAATCTCTCCTCTTCTGCCTCATGCCCATCTTTATTGTGAATATCCTTCCAAAACATTTTCTCCTCAACTCCTAGATTGAACCAGCCCCCAGCCACATTTTCTCTTGCCCAGCGACTCCGTCCAGGGATTCTTCCATTCCTACTCCCACCACCTCATCTCTCGGCCTCTCTTTTAAGGGGCAAGTCAATTCTCAGGCAGGGTGCCAGGAGGAAGCATTAAATGGAGAGGGGTACGTGAGGGAGCTTGGAGGGCGAGGGCTGTGTCTAGGATAGATACATGGTTTGGTGGAAGGAAGAGGAGAGCTTAGATGGATTAGGGAAGGGGGAGCTGGTGAAACAGGTGGACATTACCAGGAGGCAATGCTAAGAACGAAAGACGGGGGCCACCTGAGCCAGTTCCAAGAGTGCAGGGTTCTCCCTTAGCAGAAGCAGTAAGGACTTCTCCCAGATCTGGACTCCGTCCAGGCTGGCCTGTGTCTGCAGCAAAGGCATTACATTTAGTCTGTGGAGGATGACAGCTCTTCTGACCTTTATCTGTGGATCCCTGAGATGTATGTGAACACCTGAGCCTCTGGTAGGAGTGGGTTCTTCCAACAGTGCTGTTAGATTGGTGCGAGGTGCCTGGATTTTACGGTGCTAACAAGTACTGTCGTCTTGTCTAGTTACTATCTAAACAGTTGTGCTTCAAGCAGTGTATTCCATATTGCCACCATGTGTCAGAATATGTGTCCTCTATTTTGGGGTAAGAAAATATAGTGAAGATGTTAATAAGCAACTAAAAAGCATATGAAGCTCATATAGACTTCTTGGCTTTGGTTAATATGGTGTGTGTGTTTTTTAATTGAATATATTTTACCAGATATCAGACCTCAGAGTTCCTGCCAGGGTTAACCCACAGCATCTGAGGCAAAGTTGCTTTAGTCGATGTAGAGTGAAGATGGTCAGTGTGCAGTGTGTTCTTGCTTGCTTCCGGACGTCTTAGCCTGCTTTTTTCCCTTGTGATTAGTTCAAATTTTCTGTTATTGAAAGTGTATGCTTAAGGCTCTACTGAAAAGCTTTTTGGTGTATCTTGTTGCCTATTTCTTCAGTTTTATTGAAGGAAAAATTTTAAGACTAGCCTGTAGTTTAATAAAAGTAAACTTCTCACCTGATTATATCCTTCCCATAAATTCTCTGAGAATTTGAACTTGAGCTCAAGCCCAACCAAATAAGGCTCCATCACTCTCCTCACTGAACAGGCCTTATAAGCACCGCATAGCCATAGGATCCTTTACCTTCTCGTGAGGATTTATGTCAAAGGAGTGTTTAAAATGGAAAGGTGCCTCTCGGAGGAGGAACCCTGCCTTCTCATGGATCCCACTTTTCAGACCAGTGGGGTGCTCATAGAGCTTTAGCCCTGGCCTGTGTGGCCCTTGGGGGTGGGTATGCTAGGGCAGCAGAGGACTGTTGGCTCTTGACAGAAAATAACCCATGGGTAGGTGGGGCAGCCGTGCGTGAGAAGGGTTCTCACCGTGTGTGTGTGTGTGTGTGTGTGTGTGTGTGTGTGTGTGTGTGTGTGTATAATATATACCTAGTGTCAGTATGCCTGACCTAGAAGCCAGGATTGCATCTGGTAAGTTGAAAAGACTGGTGCCTCATCTCAGAAGAGGAGAGAGCTGCTTAATAGAACAATTTAGAAAGGACTTTAATATTTTTAAAATTTTCTGGTTGGGCACTAGCTTTAAAGGCTGCAAGAACTGAAGAAAATAAAAACAAAACATTTTTCCTCTTAGCTAATTAATGGCAATGTTTTTTTAACAGTTGAGCTTTATATTGTTCCTTCCACAAGTTTACCTTATCATTAAAATGGTCTTGACTTATGGTTCTCTGACCACAACTAATTTAGTAATATATTTTTTTAAAATATTGTAAAAGATTTTTATATTGATTTTAGAGAGAGAGGAAGGGAAAGGGAGAGAGAAACATCTATCTGAGAGCAGAACATCAATCGGTTTGTGTCCTGCACGCCCCCTCCGCCACTCCCTGCTGTCGAGCCCACAACCTAGACATGTGCTCTGACTAGGAATGGAACCAGCAACCTTCTGGTGCACAGAACAACACCCAACCAGCTGAGCCACACTGGCTAGAGCTGTAGTATCCTTTATTTCATTGATATTCTTGCAAAGTTGGATGCAGAGTGAATTTTAATAGATAAAACTCTCGATTTTCATTATAAAATCAAAGATACATTTCTATATGTAACCAAAGGGAGTCTAAAACATAAAATAAATGACACAGAAAAACTTTAAAAATTGTGTATTAAAGGGAAAAGGCTCTTACACAACTCATGTTAATATTAAATGTTCTAAAATATAAGACAGATTGCTGGAATGTAAGCTCTACCCAAATTGGCATTTTTAAGAGGATTTGCCCATTTTATTCCCTGATTTGTATAGTCATTTTGTTATACTAAAATGTTGCCTTAGCCTATCTCTAAATCTTTGTAAATAAAGTTTTAAAAAACTTTTACTTCTGAAAGTGAAATACTTTGTAAATATTTGTTTCGTGGCCTTGGTTAAGGTTACTGGTCTTTAGTATGATAAGTACTAGTTTGTTGACTTTTTTATTGTAGAGAAATAGGAAGTTTATTGTATGTATAGGAAAGTGTTATTTAGTTGTCTTCTGAAGGGAGACAACAGCATGCGTGCCTCTCCCATAATCGATTTGGGGAAGATCAGACGTTGGTTATAAAGGCATAACAGGAGGGCTCCAGCTGGCCTCGGGACAGGGATCCTCATGTCACTTCCATCCTTTGTCTCGATTACATTCTCCTCTTAGGGTCACTTTGACCAGAGCTTTGCTTGGTCAGGAAAGTGTCTTTTTCTTATGTGGAACTACTGACTCCAGTTCTCTGGGTTAGAATGACTGTTTTCTGCCTGGTAAACTATTTGCCATAACCTATCGTTGGTTTCAGTGATTTGGACTTATGAGATTCGGCTGAAGGGAAGCAAAGATGAGAACTTTCTAAGTCAGCTTTTGCATGTTTGCTGTCATCTCCCTCCCTTTGTCCATTGATCTGCTAACCCAGATAACTGCTTTGTCCCCTCCGGATTTTATCATTGCGAGGAGCCAATCAGACTTGGAGACTCAGAGCCATTGTTGGAGTCCACTTGCTCCTGTTCTCAGGTTTCCACTTTCTGTGCCACCCGGGCACCCTCATGGACAAGTCACGTCATTCTTTCTTAGTTCAGTGTCATTATGGGACGGGCACTTAGGGAAAACAGGGTAAGCCAGGAGTAGGAGCCCTGCTTTGGGAATCAGACAGTCTGCATACAGGACCTTACGTGGCTGGGGACTGTGTCACTGAGCAGTCAGGACTTGATTTGGTTCAGTGCTATTTCCTTGGCAGGTGCTTTGCAAGTGCGTTCGTTGACTGGCTAGGACAAATTCTCTGCCCTGGCTTCTTCATTTGAAGATGGAGATGACTTTTGTGCCTCTTGCCATTAAGCTATACTAAAAAATAAATACCTTAATATAATGAAGACAAGAATTGGATAAATAATGTAGACTGCGGAGCTGATTTGTAAAATGTGGGGGTGATGAGATGATTTCTCAGGTGCCTTCTCACTGTGTGTCTGGCTCCGTATGAAGGACACAGCTTGGTTGAAGCTGGACTGTGGGAGGAAGGAGTAGCTTCTGTTTTTAGCTGCTGAGTGGTGTCTTTTAGATTCCAGATGCAGGACCACCCTGTTCATCATTTCCCCTGCTTTCCCTGTATAATGTGTAGTTGCTTTTTCACTTACTCGATTTAGAGAACCTAGATAATTTTGTCCTAAAAACAAACTGTGAGGAGACAAGGCCAGTATAACATCCACATGTTCTAGATGAGGAAACTGTGGTTCAGAGAGATGACATGATTTGTCCAAAGTTATGTAACATGCACATGGCCAGGCCACTTCTCGTTGTGTTCTCCTACCTCTTCTCTGTGCCTCAGTTTCTAATGTGTAAGTCTAAAATTAGGAAGTGGGACCCGGTGATGTTTGAGGGCCCTACCGTCCTGATCTGAAATCAGTTAATCAGATGCTTATTCAGTATCTTACATTGTTGTTGGGAAAAGGAGGATTTTACTTATAATACTGCAAATTATCTTACGTGCAAAACACTGTGGAGATAAGAAATGTAATACAAAACCTCTGCCATCAAGTAGTTCATCCTCAAGAAGTTGAATGCCCATAGACATCTAGTTTTATGGAGTAGAGAATTTCATATAAACAGATGGACCAGGGGAGATAGGAATCTGAGAATATTGGAGGTCAGAGTGAGGTCCAAGCTGTGGACACAAAACTCCAACTAGTGTCATAGAAAATGGTTGGTTATAGGAGTTTGGCAAGGCAGGGAAGCATTGGGTCTAGTGTGAAGGGCTTTGTTATGTGTAGGTTGCTGTCCTAGAGTCCCAGGTTTAGGGTATGAGATTTTCTAAGGTTGGAGTCAGTGATTCTCTTAAGAATGAGGCACCAGGCTATAAAGGGTCAGGGAACTCCAGGGGAGTTTGGGGGACTGGCCAGAGTTATAGCTGAGACTGTCTTGGATGGAGCTGGATATATCACAGGCCCCATCAATTAGATCAGCAGTTAATATGGCAAGGATATCAGCCATTTTAATCTCTCTTTCTTAAAAGGCAACTGGAATTTATAGAACCTCCCATTTCCCTGCCTCTCCTCTCTTCCTGAGGGCAATTTAAAGGAGTGTGTGCTATTTGCCCCTTCGTGTATGTACGTGTGTGTGTGTGTGTGTGTGTGCTGTGATTACCATTATTGTAATACTCAAACCATCAAAAAAAATTTTTTTTGGACAGGAAAGCCTTTTACTCTCAGTTCACAGCCTTGTGGACAGTGCACACCCATGAGGATGCCTCGTGGTTGGGAAGGCTGGACACCGGGATACGGCCCTGGGGCCCACAGTTCACATAGCTTCACACTGGGAAGGGCGGGGAGGCGGGGAGATGAGATGGGTTGGAGAAAGGTTGCATAGAAAGATTGCATAGGCTGTGCAATCTTTCTCCAACCCCACGGCTCGGCTGTGCCTTCCCACCCTTCCCAGTGTGAAGCTATGTGAACTGTAGGCCCCAGGGCCCTGTCCCAGTGCCCGCCCTTCCCAACCACGAGGCATCCTCACGGGTGTGCACTGTCCACAAGTCAGTGAATCATCAGCAGACGAGTGGTTAGAAAACTGGTACATCTACACAATGGAATTCTACGCTGCTGTAAAAAAAAGGAATTCTTACCATTTGCAACAACATGGATGGAACTAGAGAGTATTATGCTAAGCGAAATAAGCTGTCAGAGAAAGAGAAATATCACATGATCTCACTCATTTGTGGAATATAATGAACAACATAAACTGATGAACAAAAATAGAACCAGAGACATAGAAGCATGGAGCAGACTGTCCAACCTATGAGGGAAGGCAGGGGGTGTGGAGGTAAGGGATCAACAAAAGGACTTGTACCATATGAATGCATATGAGCAAAACCAATGGACATAGACAGTAGGGGGGATGAGGGCTTGTGCTTGGGGGAGGGGGTAGCGGGGGAGAGGTCAATGGGGGAAAAAAGGAGACTCATGTAATACTTTAATAAAGAAATAAAGTAAAATAAAACAACAACAAAAATAAAGATTGCATAGTTCATGAAAATTTTATCCTCGTCCAGCCAGCTGGTGTGGCTCATTGGTTGAACATTGACCTATGAACCAGGAGATTACGGTTGGATTCCTGGTCAGGGCACATGCCCGGGGTTGTGAGCTCCATCCCCAGTAGGGGGCATGCAGGAGGCAGCCAATCAATAATTCTCTCTCATCGTTGATGTATCTCTCTTCGTGGGCTTCTCCCTTTCTCTCTGAATTCAACAAAAATATATTAAAAAAAAAAATCTTGTCGTCTCCTCCCTTTGCCCTGGGTGGCCCGATTGTGTTTCTAGCACATGGACAGGTCAGTTCTCCCCACTCCCCTCAGGTGCTGGGCCTTCCCCTGGCGGAGGGGCGGGGGGGGGGGGTTGTGCATTTCTGAGGGGAGAGGACCAGGCACAGGGATGGTCGGGGGGGCAGAGGGAGGGCCTGTGAGGGTCCATGGAGCCTGGGCTGGACCACAGGGGCCTGGCAAGCCCTGCTCCTCCCGTCCCTCTTCCCCTCTCCCCCCCTTCCCCCCGTGAAGGATTTTTTGTTGAAAGGGCCGAGGAAATGTCGATAGGTGTCAGCCCCAGAGGCTGCAACTCCCATCCTGGGAGCTGGGAGGTCAAAACTGTGCAGACAGCAGAGGTGGACCGACGGTGGGCGTCAGGGCGGAGACCTCGGCTGTCCTCAGATCCGGACATGGAAGGTGCTGAGGAACTTGGATGCCTGGCGATCATGTCCTCGAAGTCGGAGTAGCCCAGCTTGCCGTCGCCGTCCAGGTCGGCCTCCTCGATGATCTTGTCGCGCACCTCATCCTCCTCTGGCTCCGATTTGGTCAGCCGGGCCAGCGTCATCTCCAGGTCCTCGCAGATGAAGTCGTAGATCTTGAAGGCGTGGTTGGCCTTGAGGTCGCGGGGCGCCAACTCGCAGAGCTCCGAGAGCATGTCCATGAAGTCCTCGAAGGTGAGGCTGCCCTCGCCGTCCTCCGAGAAGGACTCCGCGATCCGCTCCTTGAATGAGCTCCCCCGGAGCTCTGGCATCTGGATGGGCACCTGGACGATGGGGCGCTTCCTGTGGTCCACGGGGACCGGTCGGGGGCCAGCTCGTAGAACCGCACGTGCAGCGTCAGGATGTCTTTCTCATTGAAGAAGGTGCAGTCCTGGTAGTTGTCCAGCTGCTCCTGCGAGAAGATGGTCTGCTTGTTCCCCATGGTGCGCGGCCACCCGGGCTCCGCCTCCCACCGCGGCCACCGGCTCCTGGAGGGACGTGGCTGCCAGAAAATACTTTTGTTCTGAAAATAGGGGATTGCTACCCTGGTGGTAGGTTATTGTTCTTTTGTGTTATTTTTAAAGAAATAAGCAAAGAAAAGGGAGGATAACCATTTGGAATAATGAAACTTCAAGCAGCTTATATGGCTCTTTTAATTTTCTTGCTATAACTCATTTCGTTCCAGGCCCCTGGTGATTATAATTCAAGAATGTGTCTTGTTTTGTCTTCTCTGTGTTTTCATATTTTGAGTTGAAACTGAATTATCATTAGAATGCTTTTCTGAAGCCGTACCCAATTGTCCTTTTTGTTTGTTTGTTCAAATGAAACAGTGCATCAAGTATGGAATCAGATTAATGGAGTAAATATTGTGAATCATATACTCTCTCTAATCCGACGCTCTTTCTTTTTTTTTGACCCCCTGTTTTGTTTTCCGTCTGTCTGTCTCTCTTCATGTAGGCTTTTCAGCCCAGTGCCAAGCTGTTGGAGCGAGGGAGCAAAGGTAAAGAATGACGTAATGCCCTGGCTGCCCCAAAGCATCTTTTGTTGTGGGATGGTTATTCCAGTCATCTCTTTATGAATCAAATGTGAGGGGCTGCTTTGTGGACGGAGTCCTTTGCAAGAGCACATCAACGGAAAGAGAAAGAGACATTCACTTGGAGGGCTTTTGCTGAAAATGGGTTTAACTCTCCTTTTGCCAGTTACCACCAGCCTGACCTCATACATGTTAGTACAATGGAGTGGCTGAGCCTTTGAGCACACCACCATTACATCATCGTGGCAAATTAAAGGAGGAGGTGGGAAAAGAGGACTTACTGTTGCCATGGCCCATGAGATGATTGGGACTCAAATTGTTACTGAGAGCTTGGTGGCTCTGCTGGAAAGTGGGACGGAAAAAGTGCTGCTAATTGATAGCCGGCCATTTGTGGAATACAATACATCCCACATTTTGGAAGCCATTAATATCAACTGTTCCAAGCTTATGAAGCGAAGGTTGCAACAGGACAAAGTGTTAATTACAGAACTCATCCAGCATTCAGCAAAACATAAGGTAAATGCTTTCTTTTTTTCCTTTTTAGAATAAATGGACACACTGAATGGGGAATAATTTTAAACAAAGCCTCCTTTTTAAGGGGAGAAAATAATTTGAGGAAGTTTGATTGCTTTTTAAACTTTGGTACCTTATGATGCCTCAAGAAATTTATTAACTAAACTGTCACATTAAAGAATACTTCTAAACTAAACAGAGAGGTTAACTTGTTTTAATTTGGTCAGGGGCTGTTTTTCCATTAATTACTTGTTAAAATTGTGGTGTTTTTTTTTTTAATTTAAACACATACAAAGTTATAGTTAATTATATTATTAATAATTACTTTATTGGTAATTATGTATTAACATGTAATAGAATATGTATTGACAAGATATTAATACATTATTTGGTATTACCTACAAATTTACTGAAAGGAAATCATTCTTTTCAATTGCCTTGGAAAGACAGAAAAATTATATTAGAAAGTGCTTTTGATTTATGGAAAAATAAGGTAACGTTGGTCAGGA
This sequence comes from Myotis nattereri, assembly GCF_964212035.1. Lineage (NCBI taxonomy): Eukaryota > Metazoa > Chordata > Mammalia > Chiroptera > Vespertilionidae > Myotis > Myotis nattereri. Next base: position 190,949,413 of record NC_138076.1, read on the forward strand.
CGTAAGCATATTATCCTCAAGGAGTTATTCCTGGGATCCAAAATATCATCTTTGTGATGGATAAGGCTATTTCTTTTCTTCAGGAATCAAAGTGAGTTCAGGTTTTAATTTTATTAAACAACTGATTTCTTTGTTATATAGAAACCATTTTTAAATGTTTTTATTTCAAGGACTGTTATGTTTATTTTGTTTTTATGCTTTACCCTTTTATAGTGTTAAGGATTTAAAACCAAGTAGTTTCTAGCACATCTACACAGAAATAGCATCAAGTTGCCTGTAAAAGCTGATTTTTACAAGCATTTAAACCATATATATGCTAAGTTTATCCAGTAAGTTGACTGTATCATTTTTTTTTCTTCAAATTTTTAATTGAAAACAGGAAGCACTCATTTGCTTCAGCACCAGCAGTTTTTGGGATTGTTTTTCTCACTGTCCTTCCTAACAGTCTCACATTTGCATTTTAGGTCGACATTGATTGCAGTCAGAAGGTTGTAGTTTACGATCAGAGCTCCCAAGATGTTGCCTCTCTGTCTTCAGACTGTTTTCTCACTGTACTTCTGGGTAAACTGGAGAAGTGCTTCAGCTCCGTCCACCTGCTTGCAGGTAAGGCCTGAGGTAGAAATGAAAGGACTCGGAATCTTGTTGAGCTCTGTGAGTAAGCAGTGTTTCACAATGAGCTCAAAGTACAGTGGGTCGTCACCACTTAGAGGTTATGGTGGCCAATGATTTGTTTTAGTGCTGTAACTATTCTATTGCTCGAATACTGTCATCCTTACACAGTGGCCAGTGAATTTTTGACTTACTAGTTCAAATGCCTCTTCACTTGGTATTTATTAACTAGAAGTGCCACATAGATAGCTCTGTGTGCCACATAGATAGCTCAACGCCAGCTGCTTCCCATGATCTAGGCACACCATGTGCTCTACATCTCAGCTCCTGCTCTGGTGTTAGTTGCCACCCTCGTGGCAAGAACCAGATCAGTATTCCGGTGTCCATCTCTTCTTAAACATTTATAGTTGAAGTGGACGCCAGCGATCAGATCACAATTCTTGGACATTGTGAACAATGAGGAAGGGAGAGGATGTATGTAGACTATTTCTTCTGATAATTAAGGGAAATATTTTAAAACATTTACTTGTTTTGTTTTTACAACTGAAAGGAAGTCTTGCAAATGCTAGGCAACCAGATGATTTTTACAAAGTACATGGGAAGACTATTTCATATCTGCCCCAAAGGAAGGTGGTGTGGGAGTTCTGTCTCGTTGAATTCCAAAGCAGAATGTTCATCCTTTGCTTCCCCTGATAAAGCCCTTTCACACACTGATCACAGAGCTGGGATACAGTTTGACAATGCACAGTAACCTTTAACACAAAGCTGTTGTGTCTGGCAGATTCTACCACAGTGATAGGCAAGAGTGCTTTTAAAAATATGATCTAAAAACACAAGGTATTGATACTGTCATTTTCACACCTTTAGTCTTTTGCCGCAAGGAAGGTGAAGTGAACTTGATGTTACTGGCAATTTGTTGTTAGAAGTATAAACATTTCAGTTTTAAGAGAGTAAAATTAATCAGTTGTTGGTGTGTGAACACTGTTAAACTCTGTGCAGGTTTCGATAAGATTTCTGTGTCTCCAGTTCTCCCTTGGCCTTTGCTTCAGTTCCCAAAGAACAGGGCAGTTTCTTGTCTCTTTCAGATCAGCTGTTGCCACACCTTTTGTTTATGCTATGTTTCTGTCTGGTCTCTCCCTTAGTACCCTTCCGTGAAGCAGTTTTCCTTAGAATGTAGTTTTCAGAATTTTGTAACTGAAAATTATAGTTTAGGTTTTGGCTCTTGTTGATAGGCACATGCTTTTGCTGGGAGTAAAGATGACAATTGCTAGTAGAGTTCTACCAAACTAGGTTGGTGAGTCTGGGAACTCATTTCATGTTTTTGTGTCCACTGTGAGGGACTTTGCATTGGAATCTTGTTAATGGGACCAGTGAGACTGGATTCCCAAGCCTCTCCTGAGACTTAGAACTCGGTTCTGCAATGAACTCTGCCTGTATTGGCCACACCTGTGGCTCTCCCCAGCCAGGACCTTGACCCCTGCCTGAACAACTTTCCCTTTTTCTGAGTCCAGTCAGTATTCTAAACAAAATGATTAATTTGATAGTCATATTATATTATTCTGCATAAGTCTTTAATTTTTATCTTTAACTCTTATTTAACTTTATATTGTCACTAGAGGCCTGGTGCACGAATTCATCATGAGTAGGGTCCCTCGACCTGGCTGGTGATCGAGGACAATTGGGGGTGATCAGGGTCATCTAGTCCAGTCCCTATCGGGGCTGGCTGGCTGAGGGGAGGGACTGCAGGAGGTTGGCTGTGGGAGTGCACTGACCACCAAGGGCAGCTCCTGCGTTGAGTGTCTGCCCCCTGGTGGTCTGTGCACGTCATAGCGAGCGGTTGGACAGCCTTAGTATATCATTAGCATATTATGCTTTGATTGGTTGAATGGCCAACCGGTCGACCGGACACTTAGCATATTAGGCTTTTATTATATAGGATTAGCTTGCATATAGGTTTATACCATTTATATTTCATATGATTCATTATATTAGTTTAGAATAGAAATGATTATATTAAACATTAATGAAATTAATCTAAAAGTGGAGCAAAACTTAAGAATGTATTGAAATAAATAATTTCCAAAGTGTATTTATTCAGATAGAGGAGGTATTTTGCTGCTATGGGAAAAGTATCTGATATGAAAATGTTTCCATCTGTGTAAGTAGATTTAAACACGACTTTAAGATTTAATAAAAATACTCTTGCAATTAAACAGTGCTAATTTGGGTGATTCTTAAATACTGAACTTTGGTGAGAGCTAATAGCTGTGAAACCTCACTCTACTCATAGGAGAATACAAGTTCTTGAATCCACTGAATTGAGAATGGTCTAAGTAAATATATATATGTAAATGTCAACTGATTATTCTGTTTAGCCATAAGTCTCCCATTTTTCCACTTAAAAATTTCAAAGTCAGTTATTAAATAGGCATAGTTGAAGATGTACATCCTCTCACAACCATCTTTAAAAATAAGTCTTAAGAATTCGAATCAATAAAATGACAGAATGGGTATGACATAATATTTGTTTTACAAAAATGACTTTAGAACTGAGGATCCTATTGTGAGGATCATATTAGGTAATGCATGTGAAATCTCTATATCAGTAGTCTTTTTTTTTTAAAAAAAGAAACTATTATGAGTTAGAAAACAAAATAGCTGCCAACATTGACTTATTGATAACTTTTTTGGTCTTCTTAACCTTCAGAAAACTAGTTCCATTTAAAAAATGATGTTATTTCTTGTCCTTTACTTATTTATCATATATCACTTTATTCTACTTGCCTTTGTTCTATTTCTACGGGTACCAACTTGAAAATAAAAATAGAAGAAAAAAATGACTGAATTTGCTAACAGAGAAAAGAGAATAATAAATGGGTTATTTTAGTAAAAATAAAGATCAACCTACAGATGGAAAATACTGTTCTATTATTTTTTTTCTCTTTTCTTACTGTTATAACTCTGAGTAAAAGCAGAAGGGACCCATAACAGTTTTTTAAAATTCTACAGCACTTATTTCTATCCTGTGATGAGGCACAGGATAACCCTACAGCAAAAAAAAACAAAACATAAATGAATCACAGACTTCAGCCCTTTCATTTACAAATGAGGAAAATAACAGAGCCCTTGAGTGACTCTCCCCAACCCTCCCTATCCTCACTGTGCCCATATCCACAGTAATTCCAGGGTCTTCTGGAATGCATCAGGAGCCAGCCTGGGGACCAAGTGTGCCCATTTCAGACCAGGCTTATCCTGAAAGGCTCTTTTTGTGGTGGCTCTCTCTCAGCCTCTGTGGATTTCTGAGTCATATTCTTCACATTTTATGGAATGAGCAATATGTAAAAATATTCTGTACACAGAAATTTTTAAATCATTAAGTTATTTTAGCCAGAGGGGATCACCAAATGAAAGTCTGCCTGCTCTGTTCTATGCTGAAGTATAGCTCTGACTCATGACAGAAGATGCCATTTATTAAGCACTTACTATTAGGTACAGTGTTAGGTACAACGCTAAGGGCTTTTGTAAACATTCCGTCTCTGAACACAGCCACAGTCTTAGATTAATGTTTGCTGTGGTTGAAGGCCAAATACACATTTCTTTGTTTTGATTTAGATTTGCTAGGGAAGCTAGAGCTAGGAGTGAATACATTTTTATTAAATGTGAGCTAGGAGTAAATAAAAATATATTCACTCCTAGCTCTAAAATTTCTATTTAACAGGGATCTGGATTCAGTCAGCAGTTCTAGCTTTCCTTTAATGGAATCAATTACTATTCTTCCTGATGGAAATACTGTAGAGCCTGGTGGTTCTGGTTATAGATTTTGCAGTATGTGCTGTTGTTACTGTCGGTTCTGTTGTCTGGTGTGGCATTTCTTCTGTCCCTTCATCTACAGAAGGGAAATCCTTAGTCATTTCATTTCAAATCCTGGTGGTAAAAGAGAGTGATATTAATGGATTTCAGTAAAAGTACTGCAGTTATTCAGGAATTGGCAGTTCTTGTGTTTAAAGAGCCACAGTGACTGAGACCCACTGTAAACAGACTAAAAACAGGTGCTGTTTTGCCTACTGGTTGCCGTGCATTTGCTGGCTCTGCTCTGAGCTTCCGTTTGCATGAGGTTATCCAAATTGGATCATCTTTTCTCCAATTGCTACCTGCCAGTGTGTGGTAAGCCAGTTTATGTCATTTTCCAGCTACCGGTGGCTGACATAATGCCTGAGTCTGTGTCTTTTTAAAAAATGGACTGCAGACCAGACTAAAGATAGTTCCTCAGTTCCTCATCCTGATGTTTTGCACAAGGCAAACAAAAGCACCCTCGATGACAGTGGTGACATCAGTCTTCCCTTGCCCCGGTCGTGTCATCTGTGTGCTCTGGAGCAACGCCAGGTCCAGACTTTTTCATTCAGCCTCTCAGTGTTTGATGGGCACTCTTGTGGTTGGGCTGGGCTCTGGGGGGTGGGATCCCAGAAAAGCAAAAGGCTTGCCTCTGTCTGCCCTTGGGCACCTAGCGGTTTATTTGGGGAAACACACCTAAGTGGAGGAAACAGAGAAGCATGTGATCATGTGCTAAGCTGTGTGATGTAGTGCTAAGGGATGACTCCGCGTAGTCTGCGAAAGTTGGGGAAGATTCGATTATGGCAGTGAAATTTTAATTGAACCTCGAAAGATGAGTGAGATTTGGGTGGGCAGGGTCCTTGACATTTTAGCTGAGGGGAGAAACATGATTCAAAATGTCAGGAATGAACATAGATTTTAGGGGGCAGCAAGAACTAGAGTGGAATTTTTTGTGAAGGGGAGAAATAGGAATTGAGAGGAAATGAAATCAAATTATGCAAGCCTTTTAAACCAGAAGGACAGTTAGTACCTTTTTTTGGTGGGCACTGTGGGCCTTTGGGGATTGGGCTTCAACTCCTGTCACCTCTCAATCGCCACATCTTTCTTCTGACCTCTGCTCTTCTGCTGCTACCAGCTAAGTCAAGCCAATATCATCCCTCCCTCAAATTGATTCAGGAGCCTCTTAACTGGTCTCACATCTTCTATCTTGCCACCTTTGAACCCATTACTCATACTGTAGCCAAAATTATATTTTTATTATATATATATGTGTATATATATAATATAATAAACATGATATATAAACATTATATATATATATATATATATATATATATATATATATAATGTTTTTGTTGATTTTAGAGAGAGAGGAAAGGGGAGGGAGCGAGAAACATTGATTGCATGCCTCCTACTGGGTATCCAGCCCCCAAACCCAGGTATAGGCCCTGATCTCTCAGTGTATGTGACCTCTCAATGCATGGGATGATGCCCATCCACTGAGCCAGGGATTATTTTATATTTTTAATGTAATTCTGATTATATCACTCTCCAGTTTAATATACATCAGTGCTCTTAGGATAAATTCTGAAATCCTTAACTGACTCACAAGGCCCTACAGTGGCTGGCTCCTGCCTAACTTCATCTTGTGTTACTTTAAACCCTCAGTTTGTTTTTTGTTTGTTTATTGTAGCTCCGCAGGCCTGTCTCAGTGCTCCAATCTCCCTGGGCCTCTCCCCCACCCACCTCTGTGTCTTCTGCTGGATTCGTTGAGATTGTCAAGCCTTCCCTAGCTACCAGGCAAAGTTGGTTTCCACTGTTACGTACACTCCTTTGGCCACCTACCATAATTAGTTAATTATTCATCTAATTATTTGGTTAATGTGTATCCCACTAAACTGACAGTTCCAGAGAGGGCTTCCATCTTGGTCACCACTGTCCCCTTTACCCAGCACTGTGTACAGCTCATAGTACGTGTTCATTAAATGTCTCTTTGAACTTACGTGTGAACCCTGTGGACAGGTACAGTCGACTTCCTTACTGCTCTGTGAAGCCACCAGGGAAGTGTGCAGCTGGACAAAGAGGACAGTTGATAGAAGTGGTCTTATGGGAGAGCCTGCTTCGGGGATTAGAAAGCTTTGACCTTCATATGGAAAGGCCTGAGAAGTGAGTTGTATGGTGATTCAGGGACAGTTTACAAGTTAGTCAATTTGATTCTCAAGAGTCATTCTCCAGAGACCAGATTCAAATTTCTTTTTCCTCTTGACTCATAGCATTATCTCCTGATTGACAGTCTCATTGTGTTGTGCCCTGGGCTGGTCACGTGGACATATCCAGCAGCCACTTCATCCTCATCTGGGGTGATCATGGAGGTGTTACTGGACTCTCTAGACTTAGGGGCATCAAAGAAAAATTTCCTCTCTCCATCTGTCATGTACAGTTCCCTGGATGAGGCAGAAGCACGTGGAGGGTGTGCACAGAAAATGTTTTTCTTGCCCTGTGCTACCTCTCTCACTCTGAGCGTCTCCGAGGGCATTGTGGTCTAGGAATAGGAAGCAGTTTCTGGGCCCCCACCCTTGCCCACATAGCTTTCTGCTTTGAATGGAATCAGGAAATCCTTTTGAACACCAAAAGTATACAAGACTTATATCCATCAACAGCTATTCATTGTAACAAGGAAGGATTCAATAAACACTTATTGAATTCTAATTATGTGCCAAGCACTGTGCTAAATGCTGAGGTGATTACAAACAAAGGAGTGTGAGATGTAATTCTTATCCACGTGAAATTCACAATGTATTATAGCTGGAGAAATAAGAGGTCACAGCACACACACGTAGATAATTCATAGGACTCAGTCAGTGGTAATACTCATTGCCAGATGGTAGCTATCCATTTTATACAAGTTCTAAGTCGGCAAGGCCATATCTAGATACACTCACTGGTCAGGGAAGATTTTTAAAAATATTTTTTATTGATTTCAGAGAGGAAAGGACAAGGGGAGAGAGAGATAGAAACATCAATGATGAGAGAGAAGAATTGAGCAGCTGCCTCCTGCACACCCCCTATTGGAGATTGAGCCTGCACCTTGGGCATGTGCCCTGACCAAGAATCAAACCATGACCTCCTGGCTGGTTCATAGGTTGATGCTCAACCATGCTGGCCAGGCAGGGAATATTTTTTTTTAATGCAACAGAATAGAATTGGAACTATCTTAGAGCAACTCACATAGTAAGGAAGATTATATTGTGAAACTTGTTTCAGTGGTGAGTGTATGTAGGTGTTCAGAAGGTTTTAACAAAAAATGTATTGGTCATAGTAAAAATGAAATATACTGCTGTAGAAGAGGTGTGACTTGTGCTTGCCTGTGCTTTGGAAGGAAATATAAAATGGATTGGAAAGCCTGAATTGGCAAAGGCAAGGGAAAATTAGGTTGGATAATAGATTGGGAATAGATTATGAAGGGTCTTAAATGTCTGGCTAAAAATTTTGGGCTTTATTCTATTTGGGAGCAGAGAATACATCAAAACTTTATTTTAGGATTCTTAACCTGGCAGCAGAGTGGAAACAGAACAAGTGGCGCAGAGGGAGCTACTACTGAATTTATCTAAGAATGGGGTGCAAAGATGGAGGACTAGGGTGGTAGCAGGAAAATGCAAAGGAAGGGACAGATAGAAAAGACTAGGAGAATGGCACTAACATGAAAGGGATACAGAATGAAAGAGAAGGAGATATGGCTTTGTTTTTTGTTTTTTTTAAAAGCGTCAGTAAGTCTCAGAATGAACATGACCTAAGGAGGCTGAAAATGTTAGACATGAAGCCCCAAAATACAGACTTGGAAATCTTTGATTTTCAGGTGAAAATAAGCAAATGTGATCTCCTCCTTCCAGGCTGAAGCCTTTTAAATCCTTCTTTCTCAGGAAGTCTCAGGATATTCTTTGCTTGGCTGTTGTCTCGTATGCTTAACGTCACTAGAGAAAACCAGTCAGTGAACTTGGCTCACCTATTGTTGATTTATTCAGCCAAGTGGTAGATTCTGGCCATATTCCTATTCCTTTTGATTGGTTATTTTGGTTGCATTTTTAGACCAGTCCTTGTTTGAGGGCATATATTAAGAGTCGTGTGTGTGTGTGTGTGTGTGTGTGTGTGTGTGTGTGTGTGTTTAAAGAGGAGGAATTTCTGGGCATAGTTATTTATTGCCAATTTGACATGTCAGTAAAATAGTAAAAATATCATTACATCTTCTGAGAACTCTTTACTAAATGACACGTTTGGATTTTGCCAGTGGAATTGATCTAGATAATATTATCTTGAGGAACAATAAGGAATTATAAGGCATTATAAATTGCATTATTTTAGTATTTAGTGATTGTTTTACAATAGTACTTTGAAAATTTTGATTCATTCATTATATATGTGATTATTGTGTTAATTCAAAAATTAGATTAGATAGAATTTCTCATTCCCCAACTGTGTCAGGTGAGAGTTGTATAATTATTTATGGGACACATTTTAGGAGGTAGAAGCTACTTATTAGACTTCCTGGAGGGTCTCTACAGAAATGCATATCTGTTCACTTTCCTCTCGAGTGGATGGAATGGTTGGGATGAGTTTATAAGCATTTAAAACTAATGCTTATATAATTTGAGATTTTTCTCTTCAGAGCTGTTAATTGCTTCAGGGCTGCTCAGTGGAGAGTTGAGTAGATAGAACACAGATGGAGTGCTGCTGATGTTATTGAGAAAAGCATGCCATTCATTTCTCTACCTTTTTTTAAATTGTTGCTCAAACCCGTGTGGCTTGGCTTACCCAGACCAACCTATATGCATTGAGATATTACAGTTACATATTTTTGTTTGATTTCTTTGGGGGTACAAAATTATGTCGCCTTTATTTTTGTTTTCGTTTTATTTAACTAGTTTCAACTCTCCATGTATACAGTCTGTGGACCCTGGAAGAATTGTAATCATAGTTTAGTCTGTTTTTAAGCAGCTAGAGGACAAAGTTGCCTGAATCAGTCACTTCAAACTAAAGCAGAAAATAATTACTCTTAATAACAATTACAACACTTTGTTGTGAAATATGCATTTCAGCATTTCAGTTTTTAATATTAGGGTTGTCTCCTTTGTACAGTAGCAAAGCAGCAGATTTTTATTTTTGGTATGGAGAGAACTATACTTTTCTTTACAGGTGCAGTGTATACTCCGCTTAAATCCTCCATATAGTCTAGAATCAGGAAATGAATGGGCTATATTTATGTCACAAAAAGGGGGTCTTTGTTTTTTAAAGGATTAAATGATGTGAGAGCTATATTTAAAAATTATGAAACTATATAAATTATGTGAACAGTATTTAATATGCAGAAATTAAATTTGCTTGTGACTTTTTAGAAAAATGTCTTTCATAATGTAGAGCTTTTTTGTAAGTACTATTTTTGTATGGAGCCATGGAATCCATTCACAAAATGGGAGGGAGTTGCCTCTAATGCTTCCTTCCCACTTTGGGCAGCTCTGATACCTATTTGCTTACGTGGAGAAGTTGTTTCTCCCTGCAGGGAACCAACGCTAAAGCAATGGAATTAACTTTTATTTATGAGGGACAGAGGTCCACCACTAAGTTGTAGTAAAGTACTGCTTTTGTTTATGTGTAAATATTCTTTGATTTTAAGAAGAACATTGTGATTTATAACTGATTGCAAGGGTCAGAGGAGGAGAAAAGAGTGACTAATTGTAATTGTTTAGTTAGTAGAGTTGAGATATGTATTGTATTTTACTTGTCAGGTTTTTTTCCCTCTGAAAATTGAATGGTGCTCATTGGCTTTTACAGAAAAAATGGTATTTATGATTGGAATTGTGAAGGTGGTGCACTTAAAGGAAGGAGGGTTTTTGTTGTTGTTGTTAAATTAGAATAGAGTGATAAATTATGAATGCCTTAAAGCTATATGAAATGTTTTCTCTGTCCAAAGTAATACATGTTTTTATTTATAAACTTGCATGATACTGGTTGGATTTGTGGAAGACAAACAAACAGAAATATGGGCCCAGCCGCAGTGGGTCAGTGGTTGAGTGTCCATCTATGAACCAGGAGGTCATAGGGCACATGCCCAGGTTGCAGTCTCCATCCCCAGTAGGGGGCATGCAGAAGGCAGCCAATCAGTGATTCTTTCTCATCATTGATGCTTCTATCACTCTCTCCCTATCCCTTCCTCTGGGGGGAGGAGGGGAGGAATATATATATATATATATATATATATATATACATATATATATATATATATATATATATATATACACACACACACACACACACACACATACATACACACACATATATATATATATGTAATATGGATTTAAACATTGCAGTTCGTCCGCCTGTCCATCCAGATCTGTAGAGTTGAACATGTGTGCACATCTCTGGCTGCCAGGCCCCGTCTCTGTTTCTCCACAGGCCAGGGAAAAATAATGGAGAATAGCAACTGCAGCCATTCCTAGATTCAGATCTAAGGGCACATATATGGGCCATATGACTTTTTATTTTCTACATTCCCAGATGATAAACATCATAAAATCTAGGGATAGGAACAATTTGGTAAGATTGGATGGCAAATCAAGTCCTTGAATAACTTTAAAAAATTTTTTAAACTTTTTCAAGAAGCTTATCAGTGTTTCGGTACTGCTTTTCACAGCAAACAAGAAGGATAATGAACTGGTGTTATGTCTTCCTGTAATGTAACTAATGTGGAGTGTGGGACAGCCTGGAGCTATGACAGGGCGGATAAGGTGACTCTTTATTGTGTCAGCCATTTGTAACAAAAAGTTTATATAAACGAGTTGGACTTTTCGTCTTATTAGATTTAGTTTGTAAAAGGAAGTGGGACATTTTAAACATATTTCTAAACTGAGTTGCTGATGAGGCCACAGATAGTTTTTCAAGGGTTTGGGGAAATCAGGCAGTGTCTCATCTGCTGTTAATTAATGAAATGAAACTGGGGTCACTAGAGTACAACAATGAATGAAAGGTCAGTGAATGGAAAAAGCTGTCAATGAAGGAGGATGTCAGCAGAGTGGAACCTTGTCCTAGATAAAGATCAGGGAAAATGTGCCCTTTGGCTGAGGTCGAGTTTTTTGCAAGTAACTTGGAGCTGTGGTTTGGGACATTTCAAGACAGACTGAACACTAAATGAATGCTCTGTTAACTATTTTAAGGCTGTTGCAATTTGTGCTGGAGATTAGTTGAAAAGATTTGTAAAAAAGAGGAATCTTTTTGTTTTATAGTATGTTTAACAATGTGTTATTGCTGTTTTGTTTGCATTTTGGGTTTAGTTTGGGGTCCAACTGTGGGTTTCTTTCTCTCATTTATTTCCTTTCTCTTAGAATTTTCTAAAGCCACACTCACTTTTGAGGTTCACTGAAGTTAAAGTGATTAGGGTCACTGTACTCACCTATGGTGGAGCTGGGCCTGCACTCTCAGTTCAGAAATGTTACAGAATGTGTCCCCTCTGAAAGTTGTCCTTAGGGTGGCCCAAACCCATCGGGAAGTAGCTGCAGCTTCACCACCGTGCTCTTAAAGCAACCAGAGACTCAGTGTGTGTTTCAGCTCTTTCATGTGAAGTGCACTCTCTGGTGTCTCCGGTCATGTCAGACCTCCTTCCCTTTCCTCTGTCATTAGAGCTTTTGAACCACACATCTTTGGGGAAACAAGCTCTTCCATCTGTTTGAGAGAGGCCCGTGCCATTTTTAGCCTGGTATTGAGAGCTGGCAGGGCACGGCCTGTGAGGGGAGGACTCCGTGGTCGTCAGCAAGACTGTCCCACACCCAAGAGAGGGCTGATCTGTAATATTTAGAGCAGCGGTTCTCAACCTGTGGGTCGCGACCATCGGAAAACACATATATAATTACATATTGTTTTTATGATTAATCACTATGCTTTAATTATGTTCAGTTTGTAACAATGAAAATACATTCTGCATATCAGATATTTACATTATGATTCATAACAGTAGCAAAATTACAGTTATGAAGTAGCAACGAAAATAATTTTATGGTTGGGGGTCACCACAACATGAGGAACTGTATTAAAGGGTCGCGGCATTAGGAAGGTTGAGAACCACTGATTTAGAGAGTGATATAGCACAGCGATTGATATGGTACAGCTCGAGCCAGACTGCTGGGGCTCGTGTCCTAGCTCTGCCAGCTAGTATCTGCTGTCTTTCTGAACCTTTTAAAAAATCTGTAAAAGGGGTATAATAATAGCATCTACCTCATAGGGTAGTTGTAAAGATTGAATAAATACTTGTAAAGTGCTTAGAGCAATGCTTGTCACATAGTAAATGCTTGATAATTTTCTGGTTACTTACATTAGTTATAAGTATGATTACTTTCACATTTAAAATGGAATTCAAGCCAAGTTTCCTTGGATTGTCTGTTTTCTCTTTTCTCTGAGACCATTTATTAGAATATTATCTTCTTGGATTTAAATGAGAGATCATCCCATGAACTGTTTGGAGTCAGAATAGAAAAAAAAGAAAACTGCCCTTTAGAGAAACAACAGAACCACAGAAGTTAATAGAAGTTAAAATTTAAACTCCTACAGCAGTGATGGCGAACCTATGACACGCGTGTCAGAGGTGACACGCGAGCTCATTTTTTTTTTGGTTGATTTTTCTTTGTTAAATGACATTTAAATATATAAAATAAATATCAAAAATATAAGTCTTTGTTTTACTATGGTTGCAAATATCAAAAAATTTCTATATGTGACATGGCACCAGAGTTAAGTTAGGGTTTTTCAAAATGCTGACACACCGAGCTCAAAAGGTTCACCATCACTGTCCTACAATTAAGTTATAATAAAAAATAGAGGCCTGGTGCACGAATTCGTGCACAGGTGGGGTCCCTTGGTTTGGCTGGTGATTGGGTTGATCAGGGCCATCTCGCGGGGGGAGGGACTGTGGGAGGTTGGCTGTGGGAGTGCACTGACCACTAGGGAGCAGCTCCTGCGTTGACCGTCTGCCCCCTGGTGGTCAGTGTGATAGTGACTGGTTGACCGGTCATTCAGTTGCTTAGGCTTTTATATATATAGATATATATATAGATAGTGCCTGTCAGTTATTTTGCTGGGTAGGTGTAAGCTAGGTAAAGAATGATGAGACTCTTAACATTTGTTATAAGAACTACTTTGGGGTGGGGAACCTCATGTATTATGCAGTAATGTTGAAAAGGAACAAAATTATAAATCCTAAACAGTGACACTCATATACATGCCAATGTTGGCTGGCCCCCTTTTTTGAGATTGTATGCGGGTTGTACTTGCAGGTGTAGGAATTCTAATTGATTTTATTTCAGTAGTTGCAGTGGCCCCAGTATAGCGTTTCCTTACGTGTGAGTTCCATTAGCATTCTATACATTTTAGGAGGCGGAATGAGTGAGGGAATTCCATGATCAAAAAAGTTCAGGAAACTATTTGAGTTCAATGAAATTACTGTAAACTAGTTTCTTTGGAGATATTTTTTGGAGCCTTTGATATGCTAATGTGTGCTGTGACACTCCCAGGGACATGTGATATGCTGTATTTCTCTTACTTTTTGGACCAATATCTTGTCTGTCAACTTCCTGCAGGACACCAGTGCTCTGGAGCACACTTTGGGAAATGTAACCTTAGAAGCACGGTTGTTAGTTTTTTTTTCACCTTTTGTCTCTCGTGAATCCTAACAATGTGAAGCAAAACAAGTTGTGGACAAAGGTTGGAGGAAGGCTTCCTGGATATGAGGCTAGAACAGGGGTGGGCAAACTTTTTGCCTCGAGGGCCACAATGGGTTCTTAAACTGGACCGGAGGGCCGGAACAAAAGCATGGATGGAGTGTTTGTGTGAACTAATATAAATTCAAAGTAAACATCATTACATAAAAGGGTACAGTCTTTTTTTTTTTTTTTTAGTTTTATTCATTTCAAGCGGGCCGTAGTTTGCTCACGGCTGGGCTAGAAGATCCTAAATGAGTGATCACTATCTATACTAATAAAAGAGTAATATGCTAATTAGACCAGGAGACCTTCTGGAGATCTTTTGGATGTCCTTCCGGACAAAGCCAGGGGCTTGGCCAGTCTGCAAGCTGCCCCCAAACGGCCCTCAGCCCTTTGCCCAGGCTGACCACGCCCCCCTCAGGGACCCTCACCCCAATGGGGGGGTGGCCAGCCTACAAACGGCCATCAGCCTTTTGCCCAGGCCTGCCCCGCCCCCCCCTGGGGACCCTCCACCCTGATGGGGGCGTAGACGGCCTGCAACCCCCCCCCCCCCAGCCCTTCGCCCAGGCTGGCACTGCCCCCAGTGGGGACTCCCACCCTGATCCGGGACCCCCTTTAGGGCAGACCAGCCGGCCCCCACCCGTGCACCAGGCCTCTATCTATACTAATAAAAGGGTAATATGCTAATTAGACCGGGAGACCTTCCGGACGTCCTTCTGGACAAAGCCATGGTGGCGGGGCTGAGGCAGAGGCGGTTAGGGGTGATCAGGCCAGGAGGGGAGGGCAATTTGGGGTGATCAGGCCAGTGGGGGGGGCAGTTAGGGGCAAGCAGGCCAACAGGGGGGGCAGTTGGGGGCTAGCAGGCCGGCAGGGGGGGCAGTTGGGGGCAATCAGCTCGTCAGTGGTGGGCAGTTCAGGGTGAGCAGGCCGGTGGGGAGGCAGTTGGCGATGAGCAGGTCGGCAGGGGGACCAGTTGGGGGTGATCAGGCAGGCAAGGGGGGACAGTTGGGGGTGAGAAGGCTGGTGGGAGGGACAGTTGGGGGTGAACAGGCAAGCAGGCAGAGTGGTTAGGGGTGGTCAGGCAGGCAGGCAGGTGAACAGTTAGGAGCCAGTGGTCTCAGATTGCGAGAGGGATGTCCGACTGCTGGTTTACCGAGGGGTCCCAGATTGGAGAGGGTGCAGGCCGAGCTGAGGGACACCCCCCCCACCCCCATGCACGAATTTCGTGCACCGGGCCACTAGTATAGAAATAATCATTACTGATACCTGTGGAGTGCTTACTATGTGCCAAGCACAAAGCACTTAGATGTATTGACTAAGTCAGGGGTCCTCAAACTACGGCCCGCGGGCCACATGCAAATACAAATATTGTATTTGTTCCCGTTCTGTTTTTTTACTTCAAAATAAGATATGTGCAGTGTGCATAGGAATTTGTTCATAGTTGTTTTTTTTTTTAAACTATAGTCCGGCCCTCCAACGGTCTGAGGGACAGTGAACTGGCCCCCTGTTTAAAAAGTTTGAGGACCCCTGGACTAAGTTAATGCTCTCAACAACTCTATAAGGTAGATATGATCATTATCCCTACTTACAGATGAGGAGACTAATAGCCAGAGGGCTTAAATAACTTGCCCAAATCAGGCAACTAGAAAGGGGTGAAGCCAGAATGTGAACTTGGGTACAAGAGCCTGGTGTTCTTATTTTTTCTGCTGCACGATCGTGGGCTTGTATGTGTGGTTTGTATGCTGTGTGCGTGCATGGGGTGGGGTGGTGGTGGTGGTGGTGGCGGCGATGGTGGTATTCCTGGTTGAGAGAAGAGCATGAATGTGTGAAATAATGACTTTCGTGTAGCTGGAGGTTATGGTGCAAATGGTAAGAAATGAAATGATGAAACTGTACAGGTACAGGTCCCGAGGGTCTCATCTGTCACACACAGGAATTTGGGGTTTCTGTAGTGGAGCCACTTATTCTTTCCATCAGGCTACCTTAACAGCTTTGGCAAGCAAACTGCTATGAGTAAAATAGTCCAGACAGCCAGGCTGGAGGCTAGGAATGCACACACACTCTTAACATTTTGCAGGGGGGCTAGTGGTCACTGACTTCCGCCATCCTAGCTGGCTGCCTGTGGAACATATACCCAGCGCAGACAGTAGGCACAGGAGTCTAGCAGATTATGCTTGAGTTGCACATAATTCAGGGAAAGCTGAGGGATGGCACTCTCTCCCTCTCCCTGTACTTCTGCAGTTTTGGAGGGCATATTTTGTATGCCTTCTGGAAGTGGACTAAATGCTAGTAGAATGTGACTCAAGAAAATGGATTTATGCATCTCATAAATATTTAATGAGATTTTAAGGTCTTATGGCTTGATCAAAGAGGTAAAAGTAGAGCTTCTCTGTCTTCTAATAAGACTTAACATGGTAATTGTTTTCTAATGAAAAGGTGTTAAAATATACAAGTCTTTTCTATGATCCAAATATCCTTAGTTCCTGAGTTTGAACTTAGTAGTGACAGTTTGGCTAGCAAGAAACTTATCTGAAAATTTATCGGAATCTACATGGCTCCTGGATTTGGATTTGGCTGGCAAAGAATACATGAAGACTTTGTACATTCTTTCTTTTCTCAGAGGAGGTGAGAGCGCCTCCTATGGCTAGATTTCTCTTCATTAAGAAGTGGCAAGATTGTGACTTCACGAAGGTCATGGAGCAGATCATTATAAGAACAGGCCTAGGAAAAAAAGGAATTCATCTGAGTCCGGGAATCTTGCCATGAGGCCCCCCTGTACCCTAACCAGTTAGGGTCTGTCAGCACTTCTTTATAGTGCTCAGCGAAATGAACAGGAGACCTCAGGAATCAGTGGTAACTATGGGAACCTTGACTAAGTACTCAGGGAATCCCAAGGGGTTGGCACAGACAGTATTGGTAAGGGTAGGGCCGAGTATGTTTCTGATACCTTTGCAATAAAAAACCTGTACAATAGAAAGATTTAAACTTAATTCCAGAAAGAATTTTTAACTTGATTAGTTATATTTTGAAGAAATGTCATATGGCCCCAGTTCGCATTTTTTTTATATCCCCTTTTTGTTTCTGTGAATAATTGTCTTGCCTTGGTTACTTGCTATTTGCCTTAAATACTCTGTACATTGCACGAAGAGCATTTGCACGAGGATGGGGAGCGGGGAGCAAATGTTGCAGGATGTGTGGAAGTGGAGAACGTGAGGAGGAGAAGAGGCATTCTGAGGGCCTTCGAGGTTTGCGCATCCCTGCGGTGGCCCCACAGGCTGAGACGTGGTGCTGGCTTGTGTGTCAGGCCCGGCAGTCAGCATGCAGACTGGAATAGGTGGGAGTGTTTCCATTTGCATCGATGGGATTTAATTTTTTTTCTTTTTTAAAATTTACTTATTTATAAATTACATACAAGGACTGTTATACTTACATATTATGAAAATTATAAAACATAAGATTTGAAATCAGAAATGACAAGATAAAAATAAACATGTTTTTTCTAATATTTTCTCCTTTTTTATCTTTTAATTACAGTTTACATTCATTATTACTTTGTATTAGCTTCAGTTGTACAGCATTTGATTTTTCTTTTTAAGCGGTTTTGTTCGAGTAGTCCACAGAGGCTGATTTCTGTCTTTGTGCATGGCATAATTTTATTCTGCTTATCCTTAGGTGGGTTTGCTGAGTTCTCCCGTTGTTTCCCTGGCCTCTGTGAAGGAAAATCCACTCTAGTTCCTACCTGTATTTCTCAGCCGTGCTTACCGGTTGCCAACATTGGGCCAACCCGAATTCTTCCCAATCTTTATCTTGGCTGCCAGGGAGATGTCCTCAACAAGGTGGGTGCTTTGAAAATGTCCTTCATTGCAGGGTTTATTGTTAGCAGCTGGAGAAACAGCGATCGCCCATGCGGTGTGGTGTCAGACACACCTGGCTTCCAGGAACGAAGTACACCCTTCTCAGGGTGACTCCTGGCGAGCGCTTACATCATCTTTTGGAGTGCTGTTTTGTTTGATGTTAACGATTGCCATAGGAAACCCACACTGTTGTCATATTTGCTTCTTCCTCATAGGTCCAAGAGACCTGGAATAGGACAGGATTTTTCAGAAGTTTAGCCTTCTTTTCTTAGTGTATTCATTTTTCTATTTTAATAATTGGGCACACTCGGGAAGGCTAAACAGCATTCAGAAGTGTGTGTACTTACTGCAGCACACTACAAGGGCTCAGGTGGACTTGGGTTGAGGAAGGACAACATGGTGATCGCTGGCTGGCGGGGCAGGGGATGTGGTAAAACGATGGCAAGGACAGGGATAAGGGTGCTGCAGGCTGCACTGTCTGATGCTCATTGGAGCAGTTTGGTTGAGAAAGCAGAAGGAACTGCATGGTTTCTTGCTGGAAAGGCTGTGGGCTGTACTGAACGAGGTGTGCCCAACAGAGGAACCACGTTGTTGAGGCTATTGTATATAATGGTACAAGCATAACAGTAGTAGAAAATCTGTCTGCCTCCACAGCTTATAGCCTCTTAACCCAGTGGTTCTCAACCTTCTGGCCCTTTAAATACAGTTCCTCATGTTGTGACCCAATCATAAAATTATTTTCGTTGCTACTTCGTAACTGTAATGTTGCTACTGTTATGAATTGTAATGTAAATATCTGATATGCAGGATGGTCTTAGGCAACCCCTGTGAAAGGGTCGTTCGACCGCCATAGGGGTCGTGACCCACAGGTTGAGAACCACTGTCTTAACCGGTAGTGATAGAAAACAGTGTTCTAAGTACTCAGAAAAGTGGTTTTTCTCTAAAACCTCTAATTTACATCACCTCTAGTTGATAAAGCAATCAAAGATATTCATTCAGCTGTTGGCGATTTTCAAGTGCTGCTTTGCTATATGAAGGCAGAACCTTAACATTTTTTCCTTGAGGAATTGAAAGAATCGGGCCGCCTGTGAAAGCAGCGTCCAGATTGGCTTGCATTAGCAGGGGAAAGCCAGGCTTTCCAGGAGGAAAAGTACTGTCATTGGACAGCCATGAGGCATTCCGTTTTTTTTTCCTTTTTTCTCAAAACTTCTGCCTCTTTAAAATTTTACCTTGACACTGTTGTTACTCTATCAGCTCTTACTGTGAGGTCTGCCTGTTTGAAATTTGATAGTTGATGTTTGTACTGAGCCTTTCTGGTGAGGTCACAATGCCTTTGAGCATGTGATGCTTATTAATTCTCTTTTAGAGATAAGCAAACCATGTCACAGAAAGCAGAATTAATTTCCTACAGTCACATGCCTCCCTAGGGCAAAATGGGAGATGCTTTATTTAAAATCTCAGATCAGAAAATAAATGAATATAAAATTTCTAGTTAGGGACCCTGTCCACAATTACCCCAGTGAAATGCAACCAGTCAACCAGTAGGTGATTTCACACATTGTGTTACAGATCACTTTAGTTATCTTTGACCCTAGATTAAATGTCACATTTTTCTACATACCTTTTCCAGGTTTAACAAATGAGTTAGTTAACCACTACGTGAGTGCCCTCAAAGTGAGAACAGTTAAACTGTAGTGGAGGACAGGGCAACAGTTTCCTCATTTTCACGGGCTTCTAAATGTGTACTAAAGTCGATCCATTGAGAGGAAGTGGTCGTAGGAAGTTCATGGGTGAAACAGTTGGGGCAGGGAGTACGGAATACCATCAGAAAGCTGTTTTATTAAAACACATGTGATTAGGGAGTGGTGAGAAAGAAGAATGCACTGGTAGGCGGCCGCTCTGAAAGTGGTGCATAGAGGTTTATCTCTGACTCCCAGGTTCATTGCTGAGAAGAGTCTTCGTGCTGAAGGGGATTTCAGAGATCCTCTACTCATCCTCCTCCATTCGATGAATGAGGAAGTTGATATTCCACAAATGTCAAATGAATTCCCTATGATGAGTCTTAGAACCAGATTGGCCTCTGATCTTCCTTCTCAGCTCTCTGATTTAAACTTTCCAGGAGAAATAGTATGCTTCTTGAAGTTCTTCAAAGATAAAGATTTTTTAATCTTTACTAATAGTACATTCCTTTTGATTAAAATTTAGAAACTAAAGTCTTTAAAAACAGCACCCATAGGCCACTGATTTTATCAGTTTTTTTTAAAAAAAAAAGTGACACCAAAATATGATAAAACCATGTCACAGAAATTTTGTTGGGAGGGTTATTTGCCATTTAAAATTCTAGGCTCTTTATATGATTGTGCTTAATCCCCATAATGGCATTAGGAGGTAGGTTGGCCATGTACCCAAGATTTTGGGGCTAGGAAGTCATTGCCTTTAAAGCTGGTCAATGGCAGAGATCAAATTCAAACCCAAGCTACTCTGGCTTTAAGTCCTGTGTTTATAGAACATCAGAAGTACCCATCTTCTGGAAAATGGAACTTTCTATAATAGGCTGTTGTGAAGGACTGACAAATCTTAACAGTCTATTCAGTCACAACTGAGATTCTCTTTCCCTGCGTTTTCCATATATTTTATACCAACATTGCCCAAGAGAAATGTGATGCAAGACACATACATAGCTTAAAATTTTCCAATAGCTTTATTAAAAAAGTAAAAGGAAGCAGGTGAAGTTAATTTTAAACATTTTATTTATCACAACATATTTAGGATTTACTTTAACATGTAATCAATGCAAGAATTACTGAAATGCTTTACATATTTTGTACTAAGTCTTTAAAATCAGGTGGGTATTTCATAGTTAGTTACTGCACATCTCCGTGTGGACGAGCCACATTTCAGGAGCTCAGTAGCCACATGTGGCTTGTGGCTGCCCTACTGGCCAGTGCAGGCCAGTGCTCTCAACGTGTATTAATTTTTACTTATGTCTCAAAGACATGGCTCTTGTGTAGAAGGCCATAAGAAGTCATTGGTAGCAAAAAGAATACTTTTATTTTCCTTTTTCCCTCACAACTATACTTTTGTTTCTCACAGTCTGTTCTTTATCCTCTAGTCTTTGTACTAGAGTTGGACCAGGAATAGCTTATTGTACTGAAAGTAGTTTGCTGATGCCCACTCAGAACTGAGTGGGATTTGAGCAAGAATCTCTAGTTACTATGTAAAAGACAGACGTTCTTGATCGCTTCTCTCCCTTATCACTTAAAATTTCAAATAGAGACTTTTGCTTCTCACTTAACTACATAAAATGTGTGACGAAATTGCCTACTTCGAGTAGTTAGTTACTGAACCAGAGCTGTGCCTGTCGTGAGCCACCTCAGCCTCTTCACGAAGCAGCTCTACTGTCCCCTCTTCCTGTTTTAAACAGTGTGCTGCCAGCATTCTGTGTGTAGCTTCTGCTGTCAGTCCTTTACCGTGCAGAACTGGGGTTGCTATGCTACCTTACTGTTCTGCCTGCCACAAGGACTCCTGCTGCTTTTCTCTCTCGTTTTCTTACTAGTGTAAGGGTTAGGCAATACCCCAGACACAGTATAGCCAAATGCTGCTTTCCGGTTTCTGTATGACCTAGGAAGACAAAGGTCATCAAAATTTTCGGTAAATACACAGCATTTATTCAGTGTCCGCGATGTGTAGAACACCACCGTGTGCAATCGGTTAGACAAGACCTGTTCACTGAAGAAGAATTCACAAGACAAGGGGATTGGCAGTGTCACTCCCGACGCTGAGGCAGAGTGGCGTAATGACCGGAGCCAGCCTTGGAGGCGGCAGTTTTGCATCCCAGGTCTCCACTTACCAGCCACATCACTGTAGCCAAGTTACCGAATCTTGGTTTCTTCACCTGCAAACCGTAATGATTCCTGCCTCTTAGTGCTCATGTGTGACGCGAGTGAAATGACATATGCCAAGCACCAAGCACTGTGCCTGGTTCATAGGGATACTCATTATTGTCATCACAAGGTGGGTTATACCAGTTGCTAGGGTAAGTGGTACATACAGTGGGTGTGGTTGGTTGAAAAGGCTAGATGGAAAAAGTAGGAGTTAAGGTCAGTTTTGAGGGCAAAAGGAGTGGCTCGTGCAAAATTATTCACTGAGTTGACTTCTGAAAGAAAAATTACAATTCCATCATCTAGAATTGCTGTGATTTAAGGGGACATCTGTTTTCAGTCTAGCTGAACACGGGAGACTTGATCAAATAGAGCGATTTTATTAATGCTTTATATTAATCTATATTCTATCTATTACTCCACAGTCTATCAACAGATTATAGAGTCCATATTTAAAAATTAATTTACAGGGGAAAGTTTATTTTATGGTTCAGGAGAAAAAAGCTGTTTTTTAAAAAATATATTTTTATTGATTTCAGAGAGGAAGGCAGAGTGAGAGAAAGATAGAAACATCCATGATGAGAGAGAATCATGGATTGGCTCCCTCCTGCACGCCCCTACTGGGGATTGAGCCTGCAACCCAGCATGTGCCCTTGACTGGAATCAAACCTGGGACCCTTCAGTCAGCAGGCTGACGCTCTATCCACTGAGCCAAACCAGCTAGGGCAGAACAAAACTTTTAATGGGAAAAAATAGTACATGAAAATCATAATTAATAATAAAATTAAGATTTATTTTTGAAGGTTTTTAAAATTATGTATTGAATCCATTTTTAAAAATTCTTAGGGGATAATCTCTTCTACTTTACCGCATGAACCCTTTTTTATTTCCAGCCTGCTACAGTTGGTATAATTTTTCTACTTAAGGCCAATTAGGGGAAAGAACAGTTTGAATTAGTAAAAAAATATACATTATAGGCTTTAAAAAATATGTTTTTATTGATTTTAGAGAAGGAGGAAGAAGAGGGAGAAATAGAAACATGAATGAGAAACATCATCCATTGGCTGCGTCCTGCAGGACCCCTACTGGGGATCCAGAGCACAACCCAGGGAATCCAACGGAATCTAACTGGTGACCTCCGGGTGCATGCGTCATGCTAACCACGGAGCCACACCGGCCAGCATAGCCTTTTGAGGGGAGGGGATAACAGTTTTATTGAGATATAATTCATAATGCCATATGATTTATAAGCTTTTTTATTGAGATATAATTGACATATAGCATTATGTGACCACCTGTTTTACAGGTGAGGAAACTAAAGCTGAGGGAGATTAGGTAGCCTACCCAAAATCATTCAGGTAATAAACAGTAATGTGCTAAGCTGTGCTCTGGTTTTCCTGGGGCCGGTAGCCATGTGATTTTCATTACTCCATGCACACTGAGTTCATCCACAGGAACAGGAGAGAAAGAGTATATCGGTACATGTGCTGGTAGAAGGGTAAATGTGGTAGCAGAAGTTTATTGAAATTTGCTTTTGATTGTTCCAACTTTTTCAGTGTAGTAGGAAACACGACCACCTGTCAGCTGACAGTGAGGATGAAGGAGGACATATAGAGAGTTTGGACAGAAAGGGAAATGGATGGAATGGCATCTAGGAGAGAGAAAAAGTGAACAGACTAGGGAAATAGAATGATTGCTGAGGAGCAGTGAGTTCAAAGTGAGATCGGCAGTGTTGCTGAGTGTTTTTCCTCTGGCCATGTTCAGCACATGGATTCGCAGATGTAGAGGAGGTAGAGATTTAGATTTAACCAGCGTTGTAATCTTGCCACATGCGTGTGAAGAAGCAATAGTGGGACAAAGGAATTGAGCGTGAAATCAACAGTGATTATGATTGACCACAGAATTTAAGCTGGGCAAGGAAGGAAGACAGGAACATTATGAGGATGAAGGACAGATCTAAAAGGGGTAGGATCAACAGATTATAAGTCCTGGGGGGACTGAAGGATTCCAGGAGTACTGGGACAAGAGAGCAAGCTGGAAGGAGGAAGGAGTCCAAGAGTGAGTTGGTGAGGTCGAGTTTAGGGAGGGTTTGTGGTTATTGGTAATGGCAGAGACCAGACTAGGTCTCATGGGAGTGAGTGGTTAAGGGGAGGAATTTAAAGGACTGAGAAGCCATGGTGTTGAAAGGATAGTTGAAAGACAGAGAATAAAGAGTATTTTATCAGTACAAAGTTATCTATTAGCAGACTTTGCACAAAGTTGAGCTAAATGTTAAACAGTATAACATGATTGCTCTTTGGAAACTTCAAGGTTATGATGTTTAATTATGGAACACAGTAATATTCAGTTGTGTATGTTTTATACAATATTCTGAAACAAAACTGAATGGTAACATAAATATCTTTATAATTTAGTAAGAAATCGTTGACATCCATCTATGAATAAAAATAATCAGAGGTAGACCCATTCTTCATAATTGTAATTCCATTGACACAGATGCCCTGTCAACTGCTCATATGCATATAAGAATGATCAGGGGAGCAGGTTAGTGAATAGTGATGTGAAACTTAAGCAAAATTTGAGCTGACTTTAGAGATGCACTGAAATCTCCACCTGATGCCCTCAGCAGGGGACCGCCTGGTGGGCTCCTGGCTGCTGCACATCTACTTCCACCATTGCTCTTATACCTGTTTAGGACAGTGTGCTTATTATCATTATGTACAGTAATTAAAACATTACATACACCAATGAACTATGAATGAGGGAAGATAATTGTTTTTCTATGACCTAAGCTAAATGTTTTCGAAAGATTCAGGAAAGACAAATTGCTTTACATTTTTTTTTCTGTCTAATTAGGTGGGAGGAAGCAACTGAAAAAATATTTAGGGGACAGTCATAATGTAGAAGGATTCTGTTCTCATATTGTTTCACAAGTTCTTGCCCATTAAAGAAATGGAAACATAAGTGGTAGATGCATTTGCTTGTGATTTGCTTAAGAACTCCAGTCAGATAACCTATAAAAATAAAATCCGTAGTCCTACATCAGAAGTTAGCAAATTAATGTACATTTATTTGTTTTTAGTTAAAATGTTTTAAGTACATATGTATCATTTTATTGATTTTTCTCCTTTAACTGACTTTTCTCAAAAACATAGTAACTACCAATCCAGATGAGAGGGTCCTTATTTATGGCATTTAATTTAGTAGCCAAATAATATTTAAATTTTATATGGTGACATTTTATGACTTTTGTTTACTTTTTGTTTTTAAAAATGACCATGTTTAATTTATTAAATCCCATCATATTACAAAAAGAATTTCAGGTAGCAGCTGGATAATTGATTTAATAAAAAGATTTTCTATAAATAAAATTTTTATAAATCAAGTGAAATTAATCCATTTTTTCTCATTTTGTGTTTAAATTATTTTATTATCACTCAATTTCAACACATTAATATCTTTCCCTTCCTCTTTTGCCAGTTTTATCTAAAGTAAAACTACTATTTAAATGCACCGTTTATGATACATTGCTTTGTACGTATGAGATGCAAACAGTGTGGTAAACCTGGATTACTGATGTTTCCTAAATGAGGCCATAGCCATGCATCTGCAGTTGGGTGATGCGGCTGTCAGTGTGAGGACAGTGAAGGTGCACATGGATAACCCGACCCCAACAGCAGGTCCCAGTGTAAACATGGCAGAAAGACCAGCATTGTGTCGTCTACTGACTGCAACTGAGGCCACAGAAGGGGGGAAAGAAGGCAAATAAGACTTGGATAAGTCTCTTCAAATAGCCGTCTGTTCTTACCTGGGAGATACAGTAGTAGGTGATCTCAGCTACATGTACAGTTTAAAAGCTGTGGTAGTAAACACCATGATGACCTTCACCGCCTCATGTGAGACCTTCAGAAGATGGGCTTGGGCACGGCTGAGGTCAGCCACTGTAAGAAGCTCGCCTAGTTCCAAAAGCTGTGTCTTGACAGTGTCATCTCACAGTTGAGATAGGGTTGCATATATAATCTAGATTTATTAATTCTACCTTTTATGTAAAATAAAATACGTTTATTGTGCCAAATATGGCAAATGAAGGGGTTAGGGAATTGGCATGTTTCAGGAAGGTGAAAGAAGAAAATGACCTGTCAGGTCATTGGGAAAGATTTGTAGAGGAGGTAGCATTACAAGGAAAGGAAGAATGGCCAGTTGCTTGTAAGAGACTTACTTCAGGCTTAGAGCATGTCTCGAGAGGCAGCAGTGGCTGACAAAACAAAGTGGGTTGTGTGGGCTTGCCTGGAAAAGGATAGACGGGTATCAGTTGAAGAAACATGTCTTGAAAGCAGCTATGTACCTGGTGCTAAGGGCAGAAAAACAAGCAAGGATCACTTTAAGATCCCACTACCTCACTACTTAATAGGAGAGAGAAGCATTATCTGCTCATTATAACTCAGCATGCTGGTGCTTTACTAATGGTGTGGACAGCCTACTTTGGCAGGACATAGAATGCAGTGGTTCAGAATGCAGCCATGGGAAAGTTCATAGCAAGGTTAATTTGAACGAAGTAGGAAGAGTGGAAGCGTCATCAGCTCGAGAAACAGGGCCTGCTAAGCACAGGAGTGGTGCGAGCAGCAGCACGGAGGGGTGGCTGCGCATGTGATGGTGGGATTTGGAGGTTGTGGGCCCTGGAGCGGGCAGTCCAGAGACACAGTGACATTAAAAGTGTGGATGAAGCACTTAGCCTGTGTTAATGATCAGAAGGATTACTCTAGTGTGTGTTCAGTTTATGGTTTGGAGAGGAAAACACTGCAAACTTCAAGAGGTCCCTGGTGGCTTTATGTTGTCACGATGAGGACTGACCACTGAGGAGTAGTGACTGAGAATGGAGGGAGGAAGATAATCGGGGGGTAGAGCGGGGACGGAGGTGATACCAAGAGGATCTGGCACCCATTTATTTGGGTGAGGGGGTCGTGAGAAAGACGGAAAGTCAAACGATCCTGTTTTCTAGCTCAGGTGTCTGGGTGGATGTTATTACCGCAAACCAATTTCAGATTACAGAGAGAAAACAGGAATTTGGGGCAGAGAAGGGAGAAAGATAATGTGTTGAGCTTCTGACATTTTGAGTTTGAAGGGTCTGAGGAATATCAAATAGAGATATCTAGTAGAGAGTTGGAAATATGGATTAGAAATTTAAGAATCATCAGGATGTAGAGTTGATAATTAAATCTTTGGAAATAGATTCAGCCTTTAAAACGAATATTTAGAGTGAGAAGACCATCTAGAACTGTCCTAGAGAACAACCAGCATGTTGCGTTTGGGAAGAAAATACTCTTGTTGTATGTACATGTATTCTAAAGTCATAGTAAAGTTGTGGTTTTATATTCTTTGTTCTAGTTGTCTCTCTAGTAACAAAGTAATTGAGAGCTGACTGTGTTAATGATGTATGACCTTCAAGCATACTATTTTAAACAGCCATTTTTGCTCTTAAAAAAAATTCTGGTTTTATCTTAAGTCTTTTTATAAATGTCACTGGGTTTTTGGATTTTACCTATCGAATGAACTCTGAGCAGTTTCTAGGAAACTAGTATTGAATGAACTTTGATTATTTCAAGGAAACTGGTCATTTTTATCATTGGTTAAACTTTACTCTTTCAGAATGATTGTGTTAGTATGTTACTAGTCATTTTAATTGCTCTTTCCCTCCATAGGAGCTGATGCAACAGAATGGGATTGGTTATGTGTTAAACGCCAGCAATACCTGCCCAAAGCCTGACTTCATCCCCGAGTCGCACTTCCTGCGTGTGCCTGTGAATGATA
Organism: Myotis nattereri; assembly: GCF_964212035.1. Lineage (NCBI taxonomy): Eukaryota > Metazoa > Chordata > Mammalia > Chiroptera > Vespertilionidae > Myotis > Myotis nattereri. The sequence continues at coordinate 190,977,139 of NC_138076.1, forward strand.
GCTTTTGTGAGAAAATTTTGCCCTGGTTGGACAAATCTGTAGATTTCATTGGTAAGCAGCTCAAGTAATATTACAGTCTTTTGGATTGTAGTCTCGTGTAGGTGTACTCCCTCCGCCTACCCCTTTTTTCCTTTAGAGAAAAGAAGCTTACTTCAGAGATTTCAAAGGTCTGAAAACAGCATATGATGCTGCTTATCTCATTCAGTGGCCAAGGTGACGTGTGTGCCATGCTCTCCCCAAGGGACTGGCCTTCTGACATTCTAGTTAGCTGAGCACTACCACAGTTTAGCCTGATAAGACTGTGATTGTGTATGCAAGTGTTTTAAAATCAGTTGAAATTTCGGGGTTACATTTCTCACCCACTTTTTCCAAACCTATAAAATACTGTTGGAAACTGGTGGCTTTCCTTACCAGGTAAACTGTTTTTGCCTTGCTGCTATATTTTTCCCAGAGAAAAATAAAATCCTGTGAAAACAAATCCCATTATATTTAAAGTCTTTATGCCACAAGATTTCTATCCCTCAGTCCTTGTGCCAGTAATTTCAAGTAGTATTGGATCTAATAAAATTCCAACACACACACACACACACACACACACACACACACACACTGCTGCTCATTTCTTTGGTGTTAACTATGACAGGATCTCATCTGTCCCATGTGGTTAGTCCTGGAGCCACCCTTCCCCCAACCCGACTTCTAGCTTGAGGTGCTGTTGTGTCATTTTGTGCTGCAGGATCAAGTCTGCTGGTGATGAGTCTGCAGTGTGGTCCTCGAGGAGAGGTGAACAGAGGAGAAGCATTGCTAGGGTTGACTCTCGATGTTCCAGATGAGGAATTGTTGTTGTTTTCCCCCCTCAAGGCACATAAATTTGAGTATTCTAATCCACAATTGAATACTCTGAATTGGTTATTGTAATTTTTAAAAAAGAACTTTTAAAAAGTGAAATTATGTAAATTAAGCCTCTCACTATATATACTTCTTCTGTGAGAGAAATTTTTAAGAATTTGGATAATTCTGAAAGAGTTCTCTTTTTCTCAAGATTCTAGATTGCCAAGTTTTTCATCTTTAGTTAGGATACATCTGTGAAGCATCTTAAGATAAAGGCTTAGCTATTTCACCTTAAAATAATCACAAACAAAACTCCCAAATTGATCCCTCCCACTGTACTTCTAGGAAATATTCAGCATATCATGTAATTTCTGCCTCTTTAAAAGATAACAATTATGATTAATGTGCTCATTGCCTATCACATTGGTCCAGAGACGTTTGGCTCTAATTTCAGCTAAAAATAAAATTTCAGAATCTATGTAAGAGAGCCTTATTCTGTTAAATCGTGACAATGTCTAAGCTTTAGGAGGGTTAATGGAAAAGACAATATGAAGAACTTTGCCCTCAACTTATTTTCTTTCATGGGAGATATTGGTGTCATCCTGCCACTTTTAATTCATATAAAAGGAACTTCAGCATGTTTCAAGTTGGTTAAATACACACACACACAAATAATGTGATTTATTTGTAGCACCCAGTCATTCAGGGCAAACTCTCCAGCCCCATTCTGGAATTAGCTGTTTTGAAAATTATTATGAGTTTTTTCCCCCTTAGAGCTGTACTCTGTAATCTTAGTTGTTACTACCTTCATGTTAGCCTTTGGAACTCGATGTCCTCACAGGTTCCCCCTTACCCTTTACATCTGTTATTTTCTCGCCCTTTTTAAACCTAGATTTTACCCCTGAAGTGCTGTGGTGGTAACCTACTTTTTAAATTCCCTGTTTTTGCCGGGAGCCGGTCCATGCTTGCTGTTTCAAGGGACCTGGCATATATGGCATACTGTTTTTAATATGTTTGCTCACCTTCTTGGCACTATGTGTTTTAACCAAGGTCTCTGAGAAAGGTTGTTTCCCCAGGTAGGGATTTTCCCCTGAAGTTAGGGAGGGAATAAAACCTCTTAACTAAGTGCCAGGCGGGTAATTAATCACTTTAACTATGAACAATCATGCTTAAGCTACATAATCTTTACTCCCTGGAATGGAGATAAGAAACGCCCTAACCTTTGTAATAGAGATTGATAGGATTGAATCAAGTGGTATAAATACAGATGTAACAAGACAGCAAGAGACAGAGAGAGAGACAGAACCTAGGCACAGAACCTATACAGAACATTCTCTAGAGACAGAAGAACTTCGCTGGAGAGAACATGGCAAAAGATCCTGGACAGAAACTGGCCTCAGAACCTAGAGACAGAACCTAGCGAGAGAACATGGCAAAAGATCCTGGACTGAACCTGACTACAGAAATTGGCAAGAGAACCTGACTAGAACCTGGTGACTGAACCTGGCTGGAGAACCTGGACAGAACCTGGCTGGAGAACCTAGCGAGGGAACATGGCTATAGAACCTGGCTGGAGAACCTAGCAAGAGACCATGGACACAGAACCTGGCTGGAGATCCTAAACAGAACTTCGCTGGAGATCCAGACCAGAACTTGGCTGGAGATTCTGGCTAGGCTGCTGATCAACTGAACACTGTCTCCGTGTCCTTCCTTCTTCGCCAACTCCGTCTACACCTTTGGGGACCCCTGGACCCGCTGGGGTTGAACCCCGGCATGTTTTCACCATCAAGCCTACTTGTCCCTCATTCAGGAAACCACAGAGGCTCCTTAATTGTCCCCAGGCCCTCCAGCACCTTCACCCCACCTCTGAAACCTCCTTTCTGGTTATTTCCTGCACCACTCACGAGCATCAGCCAGGACAGACTGTCTTCTGAGCAGCCTGCCCTCACAGAGCTTTCTTACATACATTTCCCTTCTCTCTGCCTGGTCTGTGTATATTACTTCCTTTGCTTTAAGAATCAGTATAGCACTAACTTCTGCCAAAAAATATGTTCTAATGAACCCCACTCCAGTATAATCACTTTTTAATTAGATTTTTAAAGTACATCATCAAAAAAGTTATAATTGTAAAAACAGTGTAAGGGAAATGCAGAATATCTGTAATACAGAGAAAAGGAAACCTCTAACCTCAACATGTTTACACATCTGTTATCATGATTGTTGTTTTTTTCCAACCTTTTTCGAATTTTTTCTAAAGATTGCTTTTTTAAATATGTATCAGTCAGCCAGCCAGACAGTATTTACCATGTGACCAGTATTAAACCCTTTGGGGGTAATTTTAGAAGCAAGACCCTTCTAGGTTCTTATAATGTAGTTTTGAGATAATTAAAATAATTAGAGAATACTGACAACATAAAAAAATAAACTTAGCCTACTTCCAATAAGAGTTTTTTAAAATTGACTTTAGAGCGAGGGAGGAGGGAGAGAGACAGACAGACACCCATGTGAGAAAGAAACATCAGTTGCCTCCCACACACGCCCCTCAGCGTGTGTGGATAGAGCCCTCCGCCTGCGTATGGCCCTGACTGGGAATTGAATCCGCCACCTTTTGGTGTATGGGATGATGCTCCAACCATCTGAGCCACACTGGCCAGGACTCTAAAAAGAATTTGGAGCAGTTTACAGTAAGAGTTTGAGACCAAAAGACACATATTCACACACATTAAAATGGGACAAAGGGGAAGCTTGGGAAGGTACAGTAAAATCTGAATCACAGTTACCTATTGAAATAAAGTGAAAACCTTAGCTTTGAGCTTCTTAGCAGCCAAGACAGAGGGGAAATACTAAGAGCAGTATAGGCTGAGAGAAGGAAGAGAACTGTGTCAGTCCAGTAAGGCATGGGACTTTATGTACATGGGCTTGTATAATATTATGTTATCCTAGAGGCCTGATGCACGAAATTCGTGCAAGAGTAGGCCTTCCTTCCCCAGGCTGCTGGCACCGGCCTTCCTCTGGCACCCGGGACCCAGGCTTCCCTTGCAGCCCCAGCTTCCTCTGGAAGGTGATTGGTCTAATTAGCATATTATGCTTTTATTATTATAGGTAGTATTTGTTTCAGTGTTGCTTTCTATTAGTTTATTTTATTATATTTGATTTCCCTATCTAAAGGGAAGCTGCTTGATTATCCATATACTATTCAAAAGCCCTGTGGTGTTTTGTACACAATGAATAATTAATTATACAATAGAAATTTGTAATATAACAGAGGTAATAAGATTATTATTCAGCTGCCAGAGCAGATTCCTTGGATATCTGTTAATTACAAGAATTTTAATATAAGATTTGGTAAACCTTTGGTAGTATCAACTAAAACAAGAATTCAAAGAGAAGTATTTAGCTGCATGGCAGCAGCTCATGGTAACACACAGGTAATTGTTTAGAATTGAGGCAGTCATCATACTAGTTACAATATTAGTTTCCTCCAGGCCGTGTGGAATAACTTCATCCACTCCCACAAGAACGCTATTAAAGCTCCTCAACAGTGAGAGATGGCAGCACCATTTGTTGAATTGCCTTGGTTCTTGGTTCTAACAGTGCCCATGAGTCCTTCTACCATGTTATGGGGAGTTAAGATGATGTAATTGTACAGTAACTTCTGGATATCAAGGAAGGGATAACAATTCTCTTGGTCCTTATTAAAGTGACATACCAAACCTAATTTATAGTATATTTTGATTTTCTTTCCTCTTAAATTCAGAAATAAAGTTGAGCGACTTCATGACATGTAGAAAAGTTTCCTAACAAAAAATAGGGATACTATAGGTTCCATGAGTCAGCATTTTATTTATTTATTTATTTATTTATTTATTTATTTATTTTTTAATCCTCACCCGAGGAAATTTTTCCTTTGATTTTTAGAGAGTGAAGGGGAGATGGAGAGACAGAGAGAAACATCGATGTGAGAGAGACACATCGATTGGTTGCCTCCTGCACATGCTAAGCCTGCAACCAAGGTTGCCCTGGACCAGAATTGAACCCCGGACCCTTCAGTCCGCAGGCTGACACTCTATCCACTGAGCCAAACCAGGTCAGGCATGAGTCAGCATTTTAAAAGTACTTGACTTGGCTTCTTTTTATGTTGTGATGGGATACTATTATGATTAAGTCTGTCTCTGCCTCGCTATTATATAAATAGTAACGTATGGTACATGTTTGAAATGAAGCTATTCTGAAAAATTTAGTATCTCATATATCAAACAATTATGTTATACACCTAAAAGTAATATAATGTTACATGCTTATTATATCTCAAAACTGGAAAAAAATTTATTATTTCTCAACTGGAAAAGCGGTTGAAGTAACAGACAAGATAGGAAAACAAAATATTAGCTAAATCTTAAGATTTTGGATATTATTTTTTTATGCTTTTCTGTATTTCTGAAATTTTCTACACTAAACAAGTAGAATCATGTAACCATCATGTAGTATTTATACTCTGGAGAGTTATTAAAATAAAAAAATGTAAGAAATACATGGTGAAAAGTACTGAATAAGTCCGTCAACCTGAGTTAGGGACAAATTGCTTATTTAACAACACGGTTGGAACTTCATTGTAATGGTGGGGAAATTATCTTCCCCTCTCGAAAGGAAATATCTGTAAATAGCTGAGATGCACTTTGAGTTGTCAGATGAAAAGCACTAACCTTTCTTGGATTTGACTCCTACAGAGAAAGCAAAAGCCTCTAATGGCTGTGTCCTGGTGCACTGTTTGGCTGGGATCTCTCGCTCCGCCACCATTGCTATTGCCTACATCATGAAGAGGATGGACATGTCCTTAGATGAAGCTTACAGGTAAGAACAGACCCTGTCTGTGTGACTGACTTTTCATATGCCCTGAAACATGGGGAGGTCTGAGGGTGGGTAGCCATATTAAAGCTGATCGTGATTATTTTAGTCACACTCTTTACAGGTAACTGGATTTTTAAATGATCTTTTCAAAGGTTGGAGAAGAACACATTTTATAATTTAGCATGAATTCTACCCAAACACATGTCAAATGTATCCTCAGCTATTTTTTATGTTTATAACAAATCCAAACAGATCTCTGTCCCGTTATGTGAATTTTATTATATCTTTTCCTAATTGGGGAAGTATCATTTATTCTCATTTAAATATGAGGGAAAAGCTCTAGAGCAGGGGTCCTCAAACTTTTTAAACAGGGGGCCAGTTCACTGTCCCTCAGACCGTTGGAGGGCCGGACTATAGTTTTAAAAAAAACTATGAACAAATTCCTATGCACACTGCACATATCTTATTTTGAAGTAAAAACACAAAACGGGAACAAACACAATATTCGTATTTGCATGTGGCCCGCGGGCCGTGGTTTGAGGACCCCTGCTCTAGAGACTACTCATAGAATTTCTGCTCTGCTTCAGCCTTTGTGTCTCCTTATTGTGAGGAAGAAGCCTGGTACCTGCAGTGCTGTCAGACTAGGACTTGTCCAGCTCCCTGCACCGAGTGACACTGCCACGTTCTAGAGCCGCCCGGGTTTGGCAGTGCGTGATTCTGGCTGGGCTTCCCCTCCCCTTTTCTCAAAAGGCGGGTGGCAGTGACCCGAGCACACTGAGGACTGGGGTTTTCTTCAGTAACTGGAGACTGAGTTCTCTGCATGTCTTATTGGAGACCTTTTTTTTATTCCAAATTGGGAAAAAAGAGAACAGCTTCCATTTGAGGAAGGAGATGGAGGAACTGGGTCCGCCACTTGTTGGCATTAGCTCCTCACCCTCCATTCAGGCTCTCCTCCCCAAGTTCCTCCTGCGCCATGCAGACGCCAGGAGAAAGGCGCCCTCACAGCATGTGCGAAGCCTTATTATGACGTCTCTACGTTTATACCTGTTACAGTTGAGCCAGTTACTTCTGGCTTTGTTAATTTGGTTTCGGTTACTTGATTTCCAAGGAGTTTGTTTTTGATTTTTCTCTTTCCTTATTCAGATACAAATTTTCAGTGTAATTTCACTCCCACATCTTCTGAGGAATGTCCATGAAGGCTAGGGGCCAATAAAGAGTTTATCTACTATCTCTTAAGAGTATTTATTCCAACAATGAAACATAACAGTTATTATTACTAGTTTTGATCCCTCAGTGACTTTTCTTTAACATGGTGGTGACCTTAGACCTGGTTTTGAATCCCAGTGCCATTACTTAATAGCTCTGTAATTTAGGCAAGTCACCTAAGGACTTTAGGTGCCTATATGATGGGGTAATTATACCCACCTGACATAGGATGGTTTCAAGGACTGAATGAGATAATGCTCTATTAACTTCATTTAATGCACTAGCATAGTGCTCACTGTAGCTGTCATGTCGAGAACAAAGAAAGGAACTCAGAAGCGTGTGCTTTGGTGCTCTGGCCATCTGGTGCCTTGTCTTTTGGTCATTACCTTATAATGTGAACTGTCGTGAGGAAGTGACTTTGGGGATTTTGAGAAGACATTACATTGGGAAATGGAAGATGGGAAGTACAGTGGAAACTTGGTTCTCAAACTAAAATAGTTCCGGAAGGCGATTTGTTCAAGAATGGATTTGTTAAAAAATTGAATTAATCCATTCCAGACCCACAAACCTTTCTTATTACAGTACATGTCTAATGCACTGTTTAATCTATAAATAAACACTTCTTTTCTTAAATGTATCAAAGTACCCCTACTGGCCTTAAACGAATCACTTTCAGCACTCGTTCCAGAGGTATCTTTCAGGTCAGTATGCAGCATCTTGGCTTTTTCACGTCATTGCCTCTCCCTCCTCACCAGCTAACTGCTTTTTGTTTATCCAAATCAAAATTTTTCTATCTCTTCAACTGCCTGTCATTGTTGTTTTGTGACCACTTGCATACCCTTAGCAACATCAGCCCTCTTGATGGCCTCTTTATGCTTTAAAATTGTGCTAATCGATGATTTGCCAGCAATGAAAGCAAACAACAAAACCAGAAGATATTCACAGCACAATTTGCTTAGATGTTAACGCAGGTTTAGTGTCTTTGGGCATTGTCTCCTTTGTGGCCTGAGGTGCGTTTTGTCATGCTGAGGTATCAACATGAAAGGGTTGCCAGGTTGAGAACTGAACTGAAGTTTTGTTAGACAACCGAGACATTTTCTCTGTGAACAACTTGGTCGAGAACAGAAATGTTCGAGACTGGAGACATTTGAGAACCGAGGTTTGACTGTAGCTGTTCCACTGCACTTCTTTCTGATGGTAGCACCAAGGTTGTGCGGTCCTAGTGGTGAGGAAGGAACCATCTCATCAATTACAATTGGAAGCTTTGGGTCCTTAAAATAAAGCTAAAACTAGTGCTTTGGGGGACCTGGAAACCCCCTTTCTAGCATGCTCCAGGGACATGTTATAAAATAAAGGTCCCCCAATGTAGAGGCCCTTCTGTTCTCTACTTGAGGTGTCTGCCTGATTAAAACAGTCATCTTCCAAAGATACTTGGGAAGATAAATCTAATACTTCCCCATCTCATTTACTCAATATTCTTTAAGATAAAGTATAGCTATAAAATTCAAGGTGTTTTTTTCTTCCCCTCTCTTCATAGATTTGTGAAAGAAAAAAGACCTACTATATCTCCAAACTTCAATTTTCTGGGCCAACTCCTGGACTATGAGAAGAAGATTAAGAACCAGACTGGAGCATCAGGGCCAAAGAGCAAACTCAAGCTGCTGCACTGGGAGAAGCCAGGTGAGCCTGTCCCTGTAGCCTCAGAGGCTGGACAGAGGAGCGAGGTGTCCCGCAGTCCACCCTGTGCCGGCTCTGCTACCTCAGAGGCAGCAGGACAAAAGCCTGTGCTTCCTGCCAGTGTGCCCAGCGTACAGCCATCACTATTGGAGGACAGCCCCCTGGTACAGGCGCTCAATGGGCTCCACCTGTCCTCGGACAAGCTGGAAGACAGCAGTAAGCTCAAGCGTTCCTTCTCTCTGGATATCAAATCAGTTTCGTACTCAGCCAGTGTGGCAGCATCCTTGCATGGGTTCCCTGCATCAGAAGATGCTCTGGACTACTACAAACCTTCCGCCACTCTGGATGGGGCCAGCAAGCTGTGCCAGTTCTCTCCAGTTGAGGAAGTATCGGAGCAGACTCCAGAAGCCAGCCCAGATAAGGAGGAGGCCAGCATCCCTAAGAAGCCACAGACTGCCAGGCCTGCAGACAGCCAGAGCAAGCGATTGCATTCAGTAAGAACCAGCAACAGTGGTGCCACCCAGAGGTCCTTCTTATCTCCACTGCATCGGAGTGGGAGCGTGGAGGACAACTACCACACCAACTTCCTTTTTGGCCTTTCCACCAGCCAGCAACACCTTGCAAAGTCTGCCGCTGGGCTGGGCCTCAAGGGTTGGCACTCAGATATCTTGGCTCCCCAGACCTCCACCCCTTCCTTGACCAATAGCTGGTATTTTGCCACGGAGTCCTCTCACTTCTACTCAGCCTCAGCCATCTACGGAGGCAGTGCCAGTTACTCTGCCTACAGCTGCAGCCAGCTGCCCACGTGCAGTGACCAAGTCTATTCCGTGCGCAGGCGGCAGAAGCCGAGTGACAGAGCCGACTCGCGGCGGAGCTGGCATGAGGAGAGTCCCTTTGAAAAGCAGTTTAAACGCAGAAGCTGCCAGATGGAATTTGGAGAGAGCATCATGTCAGAGAACAGGTCGCGGGAAGAACTGGGGAAAGTGGGCAGCCAGTCTAGCTTCTCAGGCAGCATGGAAATCATTGAGGTCTCCTGAGAAGAAAGACACTCGTGACTCTGTTGACAGTTTTTTTCTCGTTCACAAAAAATATTCCCTGTAAATCTGAAATATATATATGTACATACATATATATTTTTGGAAAATGGAGCTATGGTGTAAAAGCAAAAGATGGGTCAACACAATTGTTCTCAACATCTGCATCTGAGAGACCAGCTAATATTTCTCTCAACAAAAGTGGAAGGGCTAGCGTTCCCCGTAGACGGATAAAGCAGTTAGTTATATGCAGTGAATTGCACATCCTCTCGTTCTTACGGAGTCACGTTGTATTTGGTGTTGGAGGGCAGAGTCCCCTTCCGTTCTCATGTTGTGCTACAAGATGTCAAGTTCTAGTCCTTGTCCCGTCCTCCCGTAGTGCACCTTAGCGCTGAGACTGAGCCAGCTTGTGGGTCGGTGGGCAGGCCCTCCTAGGGACAGACCCTAATGGTAAATCCAAGAGAAATGATCACGTCCCAAGCTGATTCACAGATCCAAGCTCACCGCACAGCCGAGTGGCTCGCGCATCATTCTCCTGTTCAGACCATTAGGGGCCTTGCCAAGATCTACTTTAGACAAACCCAGTACCTCAGACAGAAAGTCGGGGCTTTCACCACTACCGCGTCTGGGAGCCCGTCTTCTCGGCATTGTGAATAGGCAGGTAGCTAGTCACACTTTTCAGACCAATTCCAACTGCACAGATTTCCAGTTGGGCCTGGATGGTGGTAGTTAATATTTTCTTTCCTTTTTCTCAGCTTTATGAAGAAAGAGAAGGGAACCCATCTAGGATTCAGTGCAACAGCCAGGAATCTGGCAGCATAATGATTTAAGCTAAGTTGGGAGGCTAAACAAGTCTACCTCCCTCTTTATAAATCAAAGAACTGTTCAAAATGGGGTTGGCACTCCTTTAAGGAAAGATTCACTTGGGTTGGTAGCAGAGCAGCAGCACCTTCCGATTCTCAGCCAGAGCAGGTGCTTTTCACTTGTTCCACTGCACAGGTACGTTTTGTGAAAGTGTGGCCTTTTAAGGGAAACTACCAAGACGGAGAAAAACTATAGAAAGATTGAAGACGTTTGTACGGTTGCTGAGAAGCAGGAAACGTATTTCTCAGCGGTTATTTTCCCCCTTAGCATGTGAGAAGGGTGGTATTTCTATGATTCCCTTAGACTTTCAGATTTACTAATCGGGCCGAGAGCGGCTTTAGTAAGCAAGGAATGTTCAGAATAAAACCAGATAGGGAGGTGAGGAGAAAGTGGTTGAATTTTGTTTCGTTGTGAGCTGAGTGGAAAGCCATAGTCAAGCTATTCTCAGAAAATATCCCCAACATTTCTTTCGTAGAAGGGACCTACAGCAATGGGTGGGACCAAGGTGGTTTCTCAGTCCTTGACCTACAATCACTATGGAATCAATCCTGGCAGCTGAAAGTAGGAGGCGCTGAGGACAAGTACACGAGTGATAGTACGTCCCTGCTTTTACACGTCCTGGCTTAGGTTTTTGTCAGCTGCAATATGGTCCTCCTTTGAAGCCTTAATTCACGTCAGCAGCTTTTTGGGGAAGGGGGTGTGTTATCATTGTTCTTTACTGTAAGTGTAGCTACTTGCTGACTCATATCTCAGGTTTTTCTGTGTTTGAGAAATGGACAGTCTTTTGACTAGGATGTGACTTAGTGTTTCCTATGGTGACTGCTAAAACCAGCATAGAATGACATGATTTAAAACTGACTTGATCATAACAATTAACACGACTGTTTGTGCACAGATACTGTGCTATGATGTGGGTTTAAAATGAAGGCAGGAGAATAAATTGCATCGGGAGTGGGTGCATTGTTACCATATTGAAAAAGTTCTGTTAAATCATCTGAGTTAGTTTTTCTTACACTTTCACATTTTGGGTATAATCAGACATTCTCAAGGTTTTACACAGTAATTTTTGATGTGTTATGTATACACACACAGATGTGTAACAGAGTTTGGTCACAACTGTTGCACATTTTTAAGAAATGAAAGCAATAGTTCCAATGTTAAGTATGTTTCAGGAGGGTTAGGGCACTTGGTTTAGATATCTGGGCAGAAATTTGCTGTCTATCATGGGATTTCTCATGACCATGGTCCCCTTCCTTCTTGTGACTGTGATGTAGTCATACACTACAACCTTTAGTCCTTGATCATTAATGTCAAATCATCAGTTCTTGGAATCAAGACTCCCATGCTGAGGGGGCAGCCTGGGAGGCAGTCCTGGAGCTACGAGGGCGTCTGCAGACGGTGTGGTGGCGGGCTCTCCTCAGCATGTGATCCTCGGGAAGCCTGGAGTCTACTAGGATGATACAGAACAGTGATTTTAAAGAGCAAAACTAGACTATGTGAGAAATGCTGGGAAATGGTTCAGGACATTTGTAAAGTGAGGTGGAAAGACTGTATAAATGTTTAATATGAATATAGTGTTCTTTTGGAGTAAGGCAAGCTGTTGAATGGTTAAATTGTGCATTTCTCATGTTGATGTGTCATGTGTGTTAATACGATGAAATAAAATCAAAACTGGTACCTGTTTATACATAAATATGAGAAAGGACCTCTCTTTGCAGCTATAAACTTGGTGGGAACAGCAATGTCAAAACTGTGAAAGGAGCAGTGGTAGAACCTCTTACGTCAAAGAGGAGTTAGCTCAACATGAAATGAGGAGGTCATCAGACATGTTATGTGCTCCGTCATTCACATGAAACACGGGGTCATTAGCACTTCCAGCCCGCCTTCCTTCTTTCGTGTTTATACCAGATGCACGTGGTATTTGCTTACTGATCGCATCCAGAACAAGTCCTGCGTAGAGATTAAAAAGGCCAGGTACACATCTGTGGTACACTTTAATGTATATAAATGGTGCTATACTTCTTGTAGGAAAAACCGAGGAGGAATAGTTATTAAAGATCTGTTCTCCATTCTTACCATGTACAAATTCAAATATATATATTTTATTGATTTTAGAGAGAGGAAGGAAGAGAGAGAAACATAAATGAGACTGAAACATCAACATCGACAGAGGGCCTCCTGCATGCCCCCTACTGGGGATCAAGCCCGAAAGCTGGGCAAGTGCCCTGACCGAGTATTAAACCAGACACCTCTTGGTGCATAGGTTGATGCTAACCACTGAGCCACACCAGCCAGATGCTACATACATCTTAATTACCTCTCTACCTATAAATGACGCTGAACTTCCCTTCCGTGCAAGCTGGTGGAGTAATGAGAAAATGAATTACAGGTAATGTCACTTAAGTTGGCTGTGAAAGCTTTCTGTGTTAAAGTTCGATTTAAGAAAATGTAAAAGAAAGAAGGACTGAACGGGGCCAGTGAAGACTAGAAGAGCGTGCTGGCTAGGACCTGGCAGAAAAATGGAGGTGGGTATGTGGCTAGAATAAAGGAAATATGGAATAAACCTGCCTGGAGTTGGAAGGTGGCAGGGGAGCAGGTATTTCAGTGAGAGGCTCAGATGGTAAAGGTATAGATGTTGGGAAGGCTGGAGGTCAACCAGTTACTAGTTTAAATGCAGACAGATTTGGGGGGCTGAGTAGGCTGGTGCTGGAGGACTAGTTTGGGTCTGACAACTAAAATGTGACCAGGCCGCCGAAACTGGTTTGGCTCAGTGGATAGAGCGTCGGCCTGTGGACTGAAGGGTCCCGGGTTCGATTCCGGTCAAGGGCATGTACAAGGGTTGCGGGCACATCCCCAGTGGGAGATGTGCAGGAGGCAGCTGATCGATGTTTCTCGCTCATCGATGTTTCTAACTCTCTCCCTTCCTCTTTGTGGAAAATCAATAAAATATATTAAAAAAAAAATTAAAATGTGACCAGGCCTTAGACTAAGGGGAAATCAGGTATAGCTGTGGAGTAGGGTGTGCATAGTGGGACTAGCTGGCAACCTTTTTACCCTTAAAACCTTCACTGCTATTGTTATTTTTAAATACTGTATGCTGTTGTTTTTCCAACACTAAGGCGGAATGTTTCACGTCTAGTAAACAAAATTTGTCTAGGTGCTTTTCTCTATCACTCTTTTGCGTCTATAAATGGAAGAGGGAAGTAAGTTATTTCCAGCATTCTGTGGGGCCCAGTCATCCTGTACAGCATAATTATACTAGTTATCTCTTTAAAGTGTTGTGAAATCAACTGGAAAATTACAGCACCTTCTTGGAAGATGTTTACAAGTCAACCATATTGTTGCAGTTTCTGTGCACAGACATCAAGTTGGGTTTATGTAAAAACAGAGGTTTCATTCCTTTGGTTCTAGCTGAAACACTGGAGTCAGTTTTAAATGCTATCCCACAGGAAATGCAGACTGTAACCTTGTAGGAGCAGTGTCACTGGCAAAGGGCAGCTTGGGGTTTGTGTAGCTGTGGTCTGGGGCCTCTCTGGTCAGGGGAATGGTGACCGTTTCAAAGGCTGACTTAGGAGTACATGGTTCACAAAAGCATCCAGCATAAGTCATGACTCACTAGAGCAGGGGTCCTCAAACTTTTTAAACAGGGGGCCAGTTCACTGTCCCTCAGACCGTTGGAGGGCTGGACTATAGTTTAAAAAAAAACCATGAACAAATTCCTATGCACACTGCACATATCTTATTTGGAAGTAAAAAAACAAAATGGGAACAAATACAATATTTGTATTTGCACGTGGCCCGCGGGCCATAGTTTGAGGACCCCTGCCCTATAGAATAAAAGGTAGTAGAGGAAGATGCCTTAATTGGTGAAGAACTGAGTCATCAGTAAGTGCCATCAAGTCTTACAGTGGCACGACGCCCCCAGACCAATCCCTGAGAGTGACGGATGCAAACACACCTGCATCCCACAGGAGACACTGGTATACTAGCAGCCACTGGATTTGGTTGCTTTTACATTTTGCTTTTTTTCATTTGGAATGTGAACCATTTATCTGGTTGCCCCCCACTTCTATAGCCAAGACATTTGAATGCCTTGTATGTGTGCAAGAAGTTAAATGTTATCCTATCTAATAAAAGAATAATATGCAAATTGACCATCACTCAAACACAAGATGGCTGCCCCCATGTGGACACAAGATGGCCTGCAGAGGAGGGCAGTTGTGGGTAATCAGGACAGTAGGGGAGGGCAGTTAGGGGTGACTGGGCTGGCAGAGGAGGGCAGTTGGGGGGGCCCAGGCCTGCAGGAGAGGGCAGTTGTGGGGGGGACCCAGGCCTGCAGAGGAGGGCAGTTGGGGGGACCAGGCCTGCAGGGGAGGGCAGTTAGGGGTGACCAGGCCTGCAGGGGAGGGCAGTTGGGGGTGGCCAGGCCAGCAAGGGAGGGCAGTTTGGGGTGACCAGGCTGGCAAGGGAGGGCAGTTAGGGGTGACCGGGCCAGCAGGGGAGGGCAGTTAGGGGCAATCGGGCCAGCAGGGGAGCAGTTAGGCGTCAATCAGGCTGGCAGGGGAGTGGTTAGGGGCAATCAAGCAGGCAGGCAGGCGAGCAGTTAGGCGTCAATCAGGCTGGCAGGGGAGTGGTTAGGGGCAATCAGGCAGGCAGGCAGGCGAGCAGTTGGGAGCCAGCAGTCCTGGATTGTAAGAGGTCAGTCAGACATCCCTTGAGGGGTCCCAGATTGGAGAGGGTGCAGGCTGGGCTGAGGGACACCCCCCGCCCCTGCACGATTTTTGTGAACCAGGCCTCTAGTTTGTTATAAGTGAGTGAATGATGACATCTCCTTCAGGGCACTATGTAATGAAAGTGTAGGGGAAAGAAAAGTAAAATTACTTTTCTCATGATTAAAAATCTTACACCTAAAAAGTCCACAAGAAGAAAATTTTTACTTCATAATCTTTAGTATCAACATTTGAAATCATTTCCTACTGAATACTATATATCTGGGTTTAGCTGAGGTATAAACAAATTGGGAAGAGGATATTTTCTATCTAGAATACAGTGTCTCCTCACAACCCTCAACTTCTGAAGATTCCTGGTTTTGCTTTGGGACTAAGGGAAATACCAAAGCTAAGGAAATTTCACAAATCACAGAACCAGTGACATATGTCAGTCCCCCGGGGCCACTGGTTTATGTAACCTTGGAAACAGCATGGTTGTAATACCTATAATGTACCTTTTACATACGTCAGAGGGAAAGCAAAGAAATACCTAGAGAATACTTTACAAAAAAATAAACAAAACCCCCCACTACATTCCCTGAGTGCACTAATATACCTCAGGGTATATATGAAGTCCTCAAAACTCATTTTATCAAATATTTATCCTGGCAGAGAATACAATCAAGTTACTAATGAGAAAACTCTGAAGGAAATAGACATGGAATCTACATAAAGGCTCTCGTGAAATTTACATTATCACTTGATCTTAACCCCACAACTCATTTGTTGTAAATTTTTATGCACATAACAAGGAGTGAAGGCCACCTGCTTCAACTAGTCAAACAAGGAGACTGCATGTTAGGGGCCTGTTTGACGGTGTTCATAAATACAGATGAATCAACTGAGAAAAGAAGGGAGCCACTGGACCCTAATTTACAATTAACAAAAAGAAGGGAAGAAGCTTTGTTCCCTTGGGAACTCAGAATTTAAAGTCACTACACCAAGACCTGAGGCCATTGCTCAGAGACGACAGGTCAAGACGGTCCTCATCATTGCTAAAGAGTAAAGTGTCAGAGTTGCAGACTTGAAATCTTAGAGCTGGAAGGGGCTTGAGAACCCAGTGTATGGGGCAGGGAGGTGGAAATTGAGGCTCAGGGAGATTTAAATGACTTACTGGAGATCAAGACTAGACACTTCCAGCCAGGGCTCTTCCACAACTCCACTGCCCCCTCACTCCTGAAACAGCCAAAGGCCAGGGGGGTCATCGAGTATTAACCAGCAGACATCAAGCATACCTGTTACTTGAAATAACAAATCACCCCGATTCCCGGAATCCAGTGGAAAAAGTAAAATACTGAGTAGAGAAAGCACAGGTAACACCAAGTTATCAGAGAACCACCAGGAATGAGCAGAATAGGGAGGGCTGTTACAGGAACTGACCTTAAGCAGTTAGTCACGGCAGCTGGTAGAAGTCTCAGTTCAGCTGTTTTCTCTTGGCCTGAAGTCACCGGAAAGGTGGCCGGGCGAGAAGCCGGATGTGCAGCGGGGAGAGCCAGTACAACTGAAGCCTGCAAGCAACACGGTGGGCCCAACATCCATCTCACCAGAACCCCGCTGGCCTCTCCTCGGAGCCTGCGTCCTCCCTGCTGCAGATGACCTGAAGGAGCCAGTCACACCTGGCCTGCGATTTGGCAGAGCAGCGGGCCGAGTTCGGAGGAGCTGGGGCGCTGGAGAAGCTCTGGGCCCAGCTGCTGTCCACTGGACCCATGAAATGTGCATGAGATGCAACATGGCCCGACCCATGGCAACTTCCAGCACTAAGCCTGGGCCTGGCATTATTTCCCTAACAAGTGACATGCACGCTCCTCTTGTGGCCAAACCTAACTGGAAATAAACAGGGAAGGGAATTCTGGGTAACACAGTACAGACAGTCCTTGGGTTACATCGGACTCAACGTACATCGTTTTGCGGTTACGGCGCCATTTCCCATATATATATATATATATATATATATATATATATATATATATATATATATAAAGTTGTCATTTCAACGTATGTACATATGTGCTTTATGTTTTTTATTATTTACCACAAGTAAAGGTCAGGAATTGTTATCTTTCTTTTAATTTTCTTTTACTGTTTCACTTCATTACTGCTGTGTATGTGCTCCATGTGAGTGACGTAGGTGCTTATGGAGGTGGGTTCTGAATTATGGCGGAAGTCACGTTACGTTGCCGTAGGAACGGATCTCCAGCGTAACCTGAGGACCTTCTGTATAAGTTAGCCAAGGGGACAAAATTGTGAAACTACCACACACCATAAATATCGAATTAACTAGTATTCTTTAAAAATACATTCTCCTCTGCTGCTCTCCAATAAATATCTATTCAGGACTGTAATCTAAGTTAATGCCATGTTTTGTCTAATTCATTTTACTATGAAGTAAGTGCAGTGAGGGTGATGGCACCTGAGCTCTTTATCCAGCCCTGTAGACAACAACCCCTTCCTTCTCTGAAAGCTACAGCACGTCCTTGTGTTCAGAGCTGGGTTCTGTATTCAACAGGAACTCAAAAGAGGACAATGATGGTGATGGCTTTAAAATGCCACTTACTGTCAGTCCAGGTGAAGGGAATATGAGTGTTCCTTGTATTGTAATTTTCTGCCAGTTTAGAGATTTAAAAAATGAAGTTAGAAAAAAAAAAATAGTACTGAGAGTAGGTGGGACCTAGTATAGCCATGTTAAAATGTATTGTGAAATTATAATATTAATATAAAAGACAGCATGAAAGAGTATGCAGAGAAAGATCAATAGGCCAGGTAGGGCAATGAGTATTAACCAGCTGACAGTTAGTGGCATTTTAAAGCCATCACCAGCATTGTCTTTTTTTTGAGTTGCTGTTGAAGACAGAACCCAGCTCCAAACACAAGGACATGCTGTAGGTTTGGGATGATTAGAATAAGTTTAGTATGTGAAAGAAGGGAGTGCTGCCCATCAATGAAGGGAAGATACGTTACTCAGTCATTAAGATCTGACCACCCAAAAGGCATTATGATGACGAGCTTCTTTCATCGGTGTGGCCCCAGCGAGCTAAGGGCATAGCTCCCGCTCCCAGCTCACTGCTTCGTGTTCCTCCACGGGTCCCTCAGACCACTCCACCTCCTCAGGCTGACGTCTCCACCCACCTTCCCAGTGCCCAGGAAGGCAGAAATGGGTGCTGGGGGCATCCTGGGAAATAGATAGATGCAACCTGGCCTCTTCTCTGGGCTCTGGTTTTCAACTTGTCTTCCTGACTCAGAGGGAATGAACAATTTTGATATTGTTTTGGTCCTTAGAAAATCCTAGAAAATGTTGGTGTTTTCCTATGTCTGAGTTTTTAAAAAAATTTTTTTTCCCGCATAGCTTAGAATATTCCTGTTTCTTCTGTCATTCAGAATATAGTCCTGAATACTGTCCATTCTGGACTATATTGTACTCCATTGATCTTTCTCTGTTTCAAGCTCTTTATGTCCTACAGTTTATTCTGGGTTCTATGGACCTTGCAAGATAGTACCTCATTACAATCCAAGATTTAAAAAACTGTAAACTCCAAGAAGCAGGTAAAGTTTGCCTGGGATATGCTAAGTTAAGTGAGATCGGCATTCATCTTACAAACATACCGAAGGCTGTTTCTGACATTGAAGAAACCCCTCAGGCTTGGAGGAGTAAAGGGAGCACGGTGAGTCCTGTACGACATCCTGGCCCAGGGCTTCCCTTCCTTCCCATCTCTGACTCAGTTCCCCTGCCTGGACCTGTTCCCAAATCCCATTCCTTTGCTTCTTCAGTTTTTCTTCCATTTGAACATTTATGACATGCAAAGTACTGCACGAAGTAGCTCTGGTTACTCAAATTGCTTCATTTTCTAAACTCTCAGAAATCAGCATCATTCTGAGTTTACTGTCTTCAGAAAAGAAGGGTAGGGACGCTGTGGCCATTTCCACCTCCCCGGCACAGGGTCTGGCACATCTGATGGCGCCATGAACACCTGCTGAGTGAGTGCTGCCGGGTGTCCAATCAAAGCCGGCCGCGCCACACGTCTGCCAGGCCAGTGAAACAGATGCTCGCTAGAACCTTGTTACACAAACAGGCGTCCTGCAGTGTCAATGTAACAAAGAGAAACTGAGCTGTGCATCAGGAACCCAGTTGTCAGTGGGAGATGAGCTGATGAGGGTGTAGAAAGGGAGTTGCCAGTTTCCGATGACAACACCATAAGCTGGCACACACCAACACTGTTTCACTGGGGCAGGAAGAGGGCGCCCGCCAAAAGGCCTGTGGGTGGAAATGGGGTAGGAACAGTAACAACACACAGGCCCGGATTAAATTAGTTCTTTATGCTTACAACCCATAACCCAGAGCCCTGACAACATTTCATGGAGGCATCAAGGACAGAGCTCCTTAACACATTCCTCCCCTTCGCTCCACATCTTCACTCCACAAGCCAGACTAAATAATATACACTCTCAATTTAAAAAAGCTAAACAAAATAAAAATAACTTCCAACGCAGAGTTCTGGAAAGAATTCCTAATAAAACCGTTCTGACTTCAGGTACCACTGAGAACTAGTTTGGTTCATTTTGCAAAGGAAACTGCATCAAGGAGAGGGGGAGGTAGGGCAACATGAGGTCTTCAGGCCAGCGGGCTGCCGCACAGCCCCTTCCACCAGCTCCGAGCCCGGTCACAGCGTCCGACTTTGGTTCCAAATGTCCTCAGGGTACTGGTGGCACCAGGCGCTGTCCCCAGGGAACACCTCCTGGCCGGAGGGGGGAAGCCGCTACAGCTTGAGCTCTCGGTCCGGCTTCATGCTGAAGGGCTCCAGCCGCTCGCCCTCGGGCAGCATGCTGTTGAGCCTCTCCATCAGGGGCACGGTCTGGTCTATGCCCATCTGGATGCGGCGGAGGATGGCGGACATTTCGTTGACTTTCTGGATCTGCTCCGCGTATTTGGCATACCGTTTCTGGCGCTCTTGCATGAAGCTAAAGAGAGTCTCTACAGAAAGGTCCATCTGTAGAAGGAAAGGAAGTGAAATGCATTAATCTAGTTCAAGTCCTCTCTGGAGCGTCGGGTGGTCAGCGCTCCATGGAGGCACAGAGTCCCTCGGGTCAGGGGGGAGCCGGCTAGCTTGAGGGGAAGCAAGCACTGGGGGATTGAAAAACCTTCATAAAAAAAAAACTTTATCAACTGCAGCCCTAGAGCCATCATTACAGGGAGACTAAGAGATGACTGTCTCAGCTCTGTGTTTTGGGAACGTGAGCCATTTATACCTCGTTGAGACTCTGGGATTTCTATCTCGATCTCTCTACATGAAAGAATCCTGGGCTCAGAAATCTGACAGACCAGGGTCTGAAGCTGGCTCTGCCACGTGGGTTGATAATAACTATGCTTTCTATCTCAAGGCCTTCACCTGCAAGCAATGGAACAAATTCAGGCCTGCACGTTGCTGTGAGGGTGAAATAACACCTGCAAACGCATGTCGCACAGGACTCGGGGGGCACGGAGGTGCTTTAAACCTCACTCTTCATTCTCCCTCTCTTCCCTGGTGGCTTTCCCTGCCAAGACCGAAATGCCACCCACGGCTCAAGTCCATGCCCTACGAGGCAAACGGTAAGGAGCGCTTCGTGTATCCTCTCCCCCAGTTAAACAAACTCGAGGCTCCGGCTCCCCTTCTGTGACCTCTTTTCTTCCCCTCGTGAAGTTCTTTGGAACCTACCATCTGGATGAAGTAGGGGCAGGGAACCTCCAGCATGTCCGGTGCCTGTACCCCCTCCTCTGAGTAGACCCCCACATCCTCTCCCTCCCAGTTTCCTCCCCCGACCAGTGAAGAAACAAATTACCAAAGACTCACACTGCTATCCCAGAGTTCAAGTGCTACGGCTGCCCATGTCATCTATCCCAGGAGCACGCCCCTTCCCAACCACAATCATGTCAAGTGCTGGCATTCCATCAAGCTACCTCAGAGCCTCTGCAAATGTGTGACCAAAACAAAACTAACTAACTAACTAACTAACTAACTAACTAACTAACTTACATCGAAGAGACCAAAGCTAACTCTAACAAAAAAGAACCAGTTCTGTTTTTACACTGTGGACAGAGGGATGGTGTGAGAACTCAGTGCTTGATTTCTGGGTTGGTTCCTCCCTCATTCTCTAATGCCTAGGGGACAAAAAGACAGCTAGTGGGACGGGGTGCAAGGAGAAAACAAAAACCATCCAAGTGGGAAACTCCAAATAATGTGGAAACAGCTTATACTTTCAGAGGGTTTTGTGCAACCCCACTTAGTCACTCAGCACTCTGGAGGTAGTGAGCAGGTAAATTATTGCCTTTCCAGGGCGGCGATTCAATCTAACACTGAGACACACTCCACTTCTGAGAGACAGCGGGAGATGGGGGAGCCAGTTGGAATCCTCACAAGAACCAGCCCGGTCCTGGGATCGCATTTCACTTGACAGGGGCATCCCATCCCCCAACTCCCAATGCAACAGAGTAGACAGGCACATGAGTTTATCATGTCTAAGGCCCTTGGCAATCAGCCCATTCCCCCTGATATTTACTTGATCAGACAGTCTTTACGACCATTTTAGCAAGGTGTTCGCTTAATAGTAATGTGTAGTACGTCCCTACACATTTCCACATCCAGCTGGGGCCCATGTTTAATGTAGCCACAGCTTTAGTTCAAAGCCACATCATGTTTCATGCTTAGGTGAGAATACACACTCAAGCATGCTATTCTTACATGCTTACAGTTTGGCTTTCAAGAGCCAATTGCATAACAGTCCATGAAAGAAAAAAAAAACTTAAGGTTGAATGACCTCCAAGGTCTCAGAACGACAGAACCAAGCCTAGAACTCACATCTCCTCAGTCCAGCATCTTCCTTTTACACGTATTTCCCAAGCAAGAGAGTCCCCCACTAGTGTACATGAGATTGTAGTTGGTACGTGAAATTTCAGTTGGTACATGGCTTGGCATTGAACAATGTCAAAGTACATGATGGAAAAAGTCATTGCCTTTTAAATCCTTTCCCATTCTTTCTGATTGCTACAAGAAAGTCTCAATTTGGTGCAAGTAGGACTTTAATACCTGGAAAAGTATAGTAAAATTGGTGATACCTATTTCTTTTGTCCTTTTCTCTCTTGAGGCAACACTGTTCCTGATCCCTAATCCCTGTCCCTGTCTTTGTATGGTTAATGAACCCCAGTGCAGACTTATTCTAGCACATCTGACGTGAGTTTAGGCAGTAAAGTCACTATCTAATGCAATTCTGGATCTTACCATTGTGACCATCTGGGACTTATCCTTGCTCACCTTTCCTATTTCTACTTTTGGAACAAAGATTCTAGAAGCATAAACAGACACGTGTTGAGTACTACAGAGTGAACATGCAAGATCATAGGGATATAGATACTGAGAACCAAAACTATTCACACCCACACAGCTTACTGTGTACATTAATATGACGTTTCTTTTCCACTGTCTTTGTTAACATAACTTTACTATTCCAGGAAACTCAGGCCGAGAAAGAGAAATGTTGCAAATAAGTTTGTTACAGGAACTTCCAGAAACATCATTTAAATGTTAAAAAAAAAAAAAAAGATTTTCCAACACAGAGAATGCCTGTTTATTCTCCACAACCCTTTCCTTGAAAACCTTGCTTTGCAGTGACTAAGTTCTAGTCAGTGGATGTATATGTGGAGGTTGCCCGTGGCACTGTTAGCTGGCACACTCTTTGTTCTCCTCCTCCTCTTCATCCTTCCTTCACTCTGCTGTTGCCGGAATGTGGATGCAGCCCCGTTAGACCACAAGAATAACTAAGGTCACATCACTGGTTTGGCAGAGCAGAGAGCTAGAGAAATCTGGGTCCATGAGGACTTTTGTGGCTGAGAGTAGTACAAGGCATGGAAGAGAAGCATAAACTTCCATTCTATATAAGCCACTGTAATTTCAGATCTCTGTAACAGCAGCTGAATTTAATCTTTAACTGATAGACATAAATGAGGTAAAGTCCCTGCCCTCAAGGAACCAAATATTTACTCTCAAACTCATATTTAAAACCTTGTCCTACATATTCATACGTGTTTTTTTGTGTGTGTTTTTTGTGGCAGTACATTTCAATGGACAGGTGAAAAAGGAGGTGAGATTACTTGTGGGTATATCTGGGGGCTTTACCAAAACATTAGATTTTTGCAGAATGTGCTCAAATTTGTTCCCTATATAGATGGGGCAGCCTATTTGCCCACCTGGTCAGTCCACTGCTGGATATGGATCCAAAATATCAGCAAATCAAATCCAGCAGTATACGAAAGGGTAATGCATCCTAACCAAGTGAGGCTTATCTCAAGGATGCATGCTTTTACAGCATCTGGCAGTCAAAGTAATCTGCCATTTCAACAGAATAAAGATTAAAAATCATAATCATTTCAATTGATGCAAAAAAAGCATTCAACAAATTCAATTGTTAAAAATTTCAGCAAACTAGAAACAGAACAACAGCCCTCAATTGATAAAGGGCATCTATGGAAAAGCTACAGTTAGTGGTGAAAGACACTTTCCCCCCTAAGATCAGGAACAAGGATGCCCACTCTCATCACTTCTATTCAACATGGTACTAGAGGTAAGAAATTTCATAAATAAGGGCAGAAAGAAAGGCTGACATTTGAGGTATCCAAACAGACACACTGTATCTCTGCTGTTATGACTCATCTCTATTACACCATCGTCAAGGCTTTCACAGTCACTCAGATGGCAGTTCACCACTGTGTGTTTTTGCTGACAAGTTTTATTTGTGTTCTGAATTTCTGCTACTGAAAAATCTTACCACAGAGTCACATTACTCATCCCAAAGTTTCCTGACAGAAACACTTCACACTACGTAATAACTGAAATCACTACTTGCCTACAAGTCCTTCCTTGTGTTTTTATGTTCAGCCATGACAATGAGTAACTATTACCACCGTCTTGTGTTACCCAACATGGTAAAATATAAATATATATGTGAATGTGCATGTGTATTTTTTTAAAAAAACATTTTGAAAGCAGACAGAAGAGCTTTAGCATCTTCTCCAATGAGAGTACACAGCTTAAATTCTTTTGTTACATAAAATTTCCTGATAAAGTAAGCTTTGATGCTGGTTTGGGACAGGTGGGTCATCCTAATGAAAGATGCCTACATGCTTAATGTGATTTCCTTTTCAAACTAAAGGTAATTTCTTCAAAGTAGTGATACATTTTACAAGGGCGTATAGCTTTAAGTTAGAAAAGATGCACAATCCAATAATAAGAGAGCCTCATGTAGATATTGTACAAGATGGCCAAAGTAAGTTTAATAACTTTTTTATGGGTCAAAGGAAAAATGAGCAGGTAAATTGTGTTCCACAGTTAACAAAATTCAAGTCTATATGATCGATAGATTGTTGCTTTTCCTATCCCTAAGTTACTTGTGTTTACATGAAATGCTAAAAACAAAAAAGACCGCTTAAGGATTTAAGGAGACTATGTTAAAAAAAATCACACACCTTTACATCCTTTAGAAGTAATGTCCAACTTTTAATGTGATGTCGCTCAGTTAACTTAAGCCTCGAGGTCAATTTTATTTGATCTCAATAGATAGTTCACTTTCTCTGTGCTCATTCTACACCTAAATTCAATTTAAGAACATGAGCTCCTGGGGAGGCGGAGGCCACGGTGAGCCAAGGCCAGCCATCCAAGGGCTATCTGTCCCCCTTCTCACATTCTGAATCCTGCCCCAGTTCTGTTCCTCCCTTGCACAGGCAACCCCTCCCTGTGCTTCAAATGTAACAAATAAACAGTGACATACAATTCTGTTCTTTTATTCTAAGATTTTTTATTTTTTTTTATTTTTTATTTTTTTAGCTAAAGGGTTAAAAGGAAAAATGACAATTCATCCTGTTTTGTAGCTATCTAAATAATCAATTCTGGGGCCAGTATCAATCTGTAGGACTTGGCCATGCCTCAAATGCCTATTTGGAGATAGACATATTACTGATTTTTAGCAATGTAGGTTCATCCCCACCCTAAATCCTTGACATGGCTAATAATTCATTACCATAAAAAGACAGAAGGCTAACAGAAACAAAGGGTACATGAAACAGACTGACAGCTGTGAGGGAGGTGGGGACTAGATGAAACAAGGTGAAGGAATTAGTCAAACAACATAGACACAGACACACATACAGACCATGCTGTGGTGTTGGCCAGAGGGAAGGGGAGTGGGCTGGGTGGAGGTGGGCAAAGGGGAGGTGGAAATGGGGACATCTGTAATAGTGTCAACAATAAAAAAAAGTTAAAAAAAAAAAAGCTTGAATTTAAGTTCTACTCGTTGTATGACAAATCACAAACTGAGTCTCAGCTTCTACTTTTTTAAAGTGGTAATAATAACACCTGTCATCCATCCTTCCCATCTCACAGTAGTGTTATAAAGATTATAAATGAGAGGATTTATACAAAAGCAATGTAAAAATAGAAGAGAACTAATAACAAATTCCATGGAATGGCCAAATCTGCTTAGAGATTTGTTTTTCATAATGCTAAAATGAAACTAAGAAATTCTCAGATTATACCATATGACCTCATTCAAAGAAAAATATCCACCAACTGATGAATGGATAAACAAAATGTGGTCTCTTTTTATACAATGGAATACTATTCAACCACTAGAGGCCCAATGCATGAAATTCATGCAAGGGGCTCAGCCCTCGCAGCTGCAGCGGCTTGCCTTGGCCTAAGGCAACTGCGGCGCCTACCTAGGCCCTCGCAGCTCCTGCTTCATCTGGTCTAATTAGCGTATTATGCTTTTATTATTATAGATAACTAGAGGCCTAGTGCCTGAAATTCGTGCATGGGTAGGGTCCCTAGCGGCTGCCGGCTGGGGCATCCCTTCGTACACGCCTTGGCCTGGCGCCACCTGCTCACCTGCTCCACCATCGCACTGCAGTCCTGCTTGCATCGGGGCCCATTGGGGTTGGTAGTGCCTCCACTGCTGCCCACTGCCAGCACCGTGTCACCAACGCCTGCCATGTTCCGCATCACCCCCTGGTGGTCAGCACATGTCTAACTCCCACCCATAGGGACAATTTGCATATTAGCCTTTTATTATATAGGATAAGGAATGCAACTGACAACATCTGCAACAAATGCAAGGCTGCAACATGGATGAGCTTTGATAGCATCATGCTAAGTGAAAGAGGTCAGACACAAAAGGCCTCATATGATTATGTCTATATGAAATGACTAGAACAGGCAATCCACAGACGTAGAAAGCAGATTAGTGATTATTGTGGGATAGGAGAACAGGAGATGGGGAGTGATTACTAACTTATGGGGGTTTCTTTTTCGGGTGATGAAAGTGTTCTGGAATTAAGACAGTGGTGTTGGTTGCACAACTACATGACTATACCAAGAACCTACACTATAAAAGGGTGAGAGGTACCTCAGAATCGAGATCTCAGCCACCTCCTGGAACCTTCTTTGCCTATATGTATAGTAAACTGACTCCATAATGACCACTGAGGTGAGAGAAAGAGAGACAGAGAGAGAGAGAGAGAGAGAGAGAGAGAGGCTGCCTCCTGCAGGCACCCAGAACAGGCCAGGGCTGGGGATCAAATCACAACTGAGGTACACGTCCTTAACTGAGGTACGCACCCTTAATGTTCTCTGGGGTGCCTCTCTCTGACACAATGGGCAGGTGTTTTCATTAACTGCATCACAGACCAATTGTCACCAATTACCCCACACTGTACATGTTGAAGCTACCCTGTTTCTGAAGACAACAGTTTGCAATGACAGCTTACAAGAGTAAACTCTTGCTATTTATTTTCATATCACACCTTTGGCAGATAAAGCACACAAGAAGGGTAACTTCTCTGGAAAATCTCAGTCCATATGGTCTCAAAAACAAAAACTGAAATCCACACTAGTGGGACTGTGTCTTTAGTAATCTATGTACGTCACATTGGGAGACTGGGTAGGCAGAACCCAGTCTAAATCCATCGGTAATTCCCTAGTTATTTTAATTACTGTAATAAAATAATGTATAGCAGTTATAACTACTATAAATTATCTATTAAATGTTAGGCATTGTACTATGTACTATACCTATATTATCTTTCTTCCTCTCAACAATCCTATAAGGAAAATATCATTCTCCTAGTAGTGATGTGGAATTGGGGATTCAGAGATCACAAAATGTGCCCAGAGTCACACAGCTAGCACTAGCAGTGAGACCAGAATTTAAACCCAGGCCTCCTCACCGAATCTTTGCCTATCTTTTCTACAGCGCTCATTAATTCAAATGTCAATTCATTTCAGTGAAATACATACCATGTTGAGCAATGTGTTCAATATGTTTTCGAAATCCTTAATAGATGAATTTAAATGGCAACTTTCAGTTTTCAAGTGCAGTGAAAGAAGACTTTTGTTTTTAATTTAACCACCAATATTTAATTTCTTAATAACAAAAACAAAAAATTACCAGACAAATTATAAAAACAAAACCTGAGAGGAGATTAAAGGGATAGACTATCTATTAGCAGATCAACTTGAATGACATTTTCACTGGCAAAGTCTGTTGGCACACTTTGTACTCTGACATTTCACTTGTACAAGCATTTCATGATTCTTGACTTCACGAAGGGGGCTTTGAACATAGAACTTTAGAGCGGCAAGGGTCCTGAGGGAGCATTTGATCCCACCCCTCTCACTTTACCAGATGAACTCCAAAGTGGTTAAGTATTTGCCTAAGTCTACACAGCCCGTGCTGCCAGAGCCAGGGCTGGACTCCGCATCTCCTGAGTCCAAGGGCCACCACACGACATTCCTGTCAGCTATCCCATGCACTAAGCTGGCCAGTGACATTTCCCTTCCTGTAGTTAGTTCTATCCTGTCGGATGAATGATAACTGTGTGTGAAAACTGTGATCTAAAACAATGTTTTTCAATACACCATTTCTGGACATAAGGAAAACAAAATATCTACTACAGATTAATGTCAAAGTCAAACGATAAGGTCAAAACAAACACACATCTCCATGTCCATGAGGAACAGAACCTGCTCAGGTGGACCTAGATCTGCAACCAGGAAGCTATCGGTCAAAACTGCGTGCAGTTTCTGCTTCCCCTGGAATGACATAAGCCTTCTCCAGCTCCTTGTTAGTTTGCCATTTCCTGTTGCTCAACGGCAAACAATGGGCAGACTGTCGCCAGTGTTTTCATTAATTACAACACGGCTGAATGGTATGGGTTACCACATAGTGGACATTCTGAAGTGATCCTGTTTCCTTTGTTCAAACAATGTGTCTGTCTCAGCAAAGGAATCTTCAAGAGAACCAAGAGCTACCAGGACCTCGGGAATTTGAATTGCATCACCTCGTCCCAATTATTATTTTATGACTTGCCCAACTTCCCCTTATGCCTTCTTACCCCTGGCAGTGATGTCTAGGCAAGGAGGTGGGAAAGAAACCTCAAAACCTTTAATCAGTTCCCAAAGCTAACTATGTTAGGCAGATTCCCCTCTCCCTTGAACAACCCCCGCCCAACCCCTCCCCACCCCCCCGAAAAGGGTTAGGGAGGGACACTGAAAGGCAGAACATCAGGAAAAGAAAAAGATAAGGGTAGACAGAAGGCTGGCTGGAGGGCAGAAATCCCTCTCCCCCCTCCCCCTTAGGAGAGCTTTCCCTGGACTCTATGAAGACATTAGTCCAGGGCACTCTGACACCTCAGATCTTCTGAGTCCTTGACAAGTTCCCTTTCTGCTTTCTCTCTAATTACAGATCCCCTCTCTCTGCCTTCCTTCCAGAGTGGGACTGGGGAGGTATGACGCCCCTTGGCACAGGTCTGCTCCCTGGCTCCCCTGACTGCCCCTCTCCGTCCACCTCCATGACTACCACAGTCCTCAGAGATCCCTTCACAAGAGTCAGCGACAGGGAGTGTAGAAAAGGTAGCCTCAGCATAGGGAGAGCTGGCATCTTAAAGATGTAAATGTGGGGTCGTCGTCAAGGTTATTGTTTAAAGGGGGGCTGCATCCTATAAGGATCACTTTTGAAAGATAAACATACACTGTGAAACCAGGAAGGAAATATGGTAAAGGGATATTGGGTCCGGGAAAGTTAGCATTAGGTACAAACATGGAGAGAAGCTGGCAAGTAAAAACCCTTGCATGAAGAATCGAAGAGAAAGAAAAAGAACTGCCGTAGGAAGCACTTGGAGTCTCCAGTGTGGGTTTTAGGTCTGGGTTGTGACCCAGCTCCACTATTTAACAACTGTGTCACCTTGAATGGTTGCCCTTTTGGGTCCCTGAACCTTGGTTTCTTTATCTGTCATACACAGATGATAATGTATGTAACATGTCCATTCCAGACCTGGCACACGGTAAACATGTAAAAAATGATGGCTGCATTATTACTACTACCACTTCTACTTCCTTAGGGGATGTGTGTAGAAGCCATGCTGGCAGATGGAGTGGGTGGATGAAGAAGAAAACCTGGGAGCCACATCAGTGACCTGGACTCCCCTTCCCAATGCCAGGACCCAAGGGAATCAAAAGTAAGTCTGTATGACCTCAGTAACCCATTCAATAGTTTAAGACTGAGCTGAGGTGATTAAACAGTGTAAAACTGGATTAATTATGTGCTTTACAATTCCCTTACTTAGGCACCCCAACTCTCCATGAACACAACCCCTTTTCTGACTCAGAGGAGGGAACAGGCCTTGTATGTGGTGTGGCGATCAATATTTTACAGCTGAAATCCTCTAACTTATGCCTAAAGAACAAACAGGCGACACCAACTATGAGGAGGAGATGATGATGATGATGATGACACTAAGATACTATGTTGGTATCCTGTATCTCACTTGACACAGAGTTTGTGCTCCTAAGCCCTGTGCCAGATGACCTATCCTGACATGGAAGAGCCTGACCTCTGAAGTCCACAGGCTCCTACTGTCACCCATGCAGAGAGCTGACGCTCATCATCACTACACAAACTCACCCAGCAAACATTTCCTGAGCACTAGGGGAGAAATGAGGCAGGAGACCCCTTTATTTTCTAATTTATTGAGTTTAAAGGGAGAGGAATAGAAAGGGGAGGCGAGGGGGGGAGAAGGAGGGATAGGGAGAGGGGGTGGGAGAGGAAGAGAGAGAGAGAGACTAATTTGTCATTCCACTTATTTATGCATTCATTGGCTGCCTCTTGTATGTGCCCTGACCGCAGATTGAACCCTTGGTGCATAGGACTGATGCTCTAACCAACAGCTACACGGCCAAGGCCAGGAGATGCCTTCTGAAATCAATGGGAACGATAGGCTGCTGGCTATACTGATGGGAGTACAGGATTCATCAGGCAGAGATGAAGAGCAGATTCTAGCAGCAGGCAGCATAGTAGAAGGCATGGGCAGGAGTGGAGACCAAGAAGCAGTCTGACTTTAGTGGATCTGGAGGACTACAACTTTGATTATTAGAAGACTAGAGGCCTGGTGCATGAATTCGTGCACAGGTGAGGTTCCTGGGCCTGGCCGGGATCGGGGCCAGCTGGCCAGGGTTGGTGGTGGTGGACAGACAGTGGGAGGTTGGCTGTGGGAGTGCATTAACCAACAGGGGGCAGCTCCTGTGTTGAGCATCTGCCCCCTGGTGGTAAGTGCACGTCATAGCAACCAACTGACCAGTCGTTCGGTTGACCAGTAGTAAGGGTAGCTTAGACTTTTATATATATAGCCTTTACTTTGGCCCCACTCTCTTGCCCCTTCCAACAACTGGATGCTATGAGCAATGTGGTCTTTGGGTATGGCAGAACCACAGAAGGGAGGATCCTGGAATCCTGAATTCAAAGGAAGAGAGTCACCTAGTAACCAGAAGCACCAACCTTGAATATGAGCAAGAAATAAACTTATGTTGTATTTGAGCCATTACACATCTCTGAGTCTAATTATAGATGCAGTATAGCCTACCCCACCTAATACAACTCTCATAACCTTTACTTATTCTAATAAAAGAAAGTTTATATTGAAATAATTGCAGGATATATTAAATTCTTCACTTAACAAACATTTATTAAATGTTCCTATGTGCCAGGCATTGTTCTCAGCACTGCAGCAATGCTCAGATTTGCAAAAATTCCTTGTTTTTCTTCCCTGAAAGAGATACAGGACAGGGAATATCTTTCCCCAGCCCTATTCTGATTCTATAACCCATGTGCCCTTAATACTGCTTACTAGCTGGCTTACGGATACCAGTTACTCTGTCATTGCTCACAAGAGAGGCAGCTACATGGAGCTTCTTACATGCCCACTGTGGCAGACTGAAAACAAGATGGGGTGGGAGAGGATCAGGGGCTCTAGCTCCTGGCACCTGCAGCCAGTACTAGGAAAGCTGGCAGCGCCAGCTGTCTAGGGGCATGTCTAGGGCAGGCGAACTGGGGGGAAATGGGGCTGCTGTTCACACATACTCATGTGTCAGTATCCAGAATCTGAACGGAGTTAAATCTCAGAGCAGTCTAATAACTAGGCTTTGCTCATGCCTCGCCAAAAAACACAAGCCTACATTTCCAGAAGGTGAGTAATAAACTTGGTTGGGCCCTCCTCCAGGATCTGTGCCTTTTGGCGGGGCAGTGCTGCTTTGCCGGAAGTGTGGGGCCAGGCGGAAGGAAGTAGTGTATGGCAGACTTACAGCCAGAAGCAGCCCAATCCCCACCTCTACTTCCTACCACCCAAGGCACCAGTTGTATTTCCTACCAAGAAGAAAGGTTGCCCAAAGGACAAACGGGGGTGGAGGGCACTATAATTACATTGTAAGGTCTCAACCTGAATTTTACACCAAAGTCACTTGTAAGATAGAAAGGGAACCCAAAACTGTCTTGAAATGCCTTGCACCTCAGTATTTCAGCAAAAAAAAAGCCCAGTATCTCAATGCTCTTAGCAAAATTTATAGTTTTAATTAAACACTTCCAGTCCATTTTATAATCTGAGGTCAAACATGCAGCAACCAATGCCAGAATGTGTTTAAAAGTAGCAACAGAAATCTAACAATGATGTCACTCATTTCTGGATAATAAAGACCATTATAAACTTATGAACAAAAATAGATACAGAGGCAGAGCTGCCTCGAACAGACTGTCAAACTACAGCAGGAAGGCCAGGGAGGGTGGGAGGGCAGGAGGGGGGTGGGTAAGAGATCAACCAAAGGACTTGTATGCATGCATATAAGCATAACCAATGGACATAAGACACTGGGGGGTAGGGGAAGCCAGGGGATTGTCAAGGGCGGGGGGGGGGGGGAAGGAGACATATGTAATACTTTTTGTAATACTTTAAGCAATAAAAAAATAAATAAAAAAAAATAAAGATTCACAGTTTAAGGTGATAGGCAAAGAGTTTCGCCCTGGCTGGTGTGGCTCGGTTGGTTGGACTGTTGTCCCGTACACAGAAAGGTCTCAGGTTCCATCCCCTGTCCAGGTGTGTACAGGAGGCAATAGGTGTATCTCTCTCACATCAATGTTTCTCTCCCTGCCCCCCCCTCTCTCTAAAAATCAGGAAAAACGTATCCTTGGGTGAGAATAAATAAATAAGTACATAGTAACAGCCTCACCTAACCAATGGTTCACAAAACCAGGCTTTTACCCGAAGGAGGTCAAAATGAATGCTAATACCAGTTCAGACACCGATTCTCTGCAACACTGTGAGCAGTGGATTAACCTTGATCAATCTCTCCCTGTTTCATGGGAGGAGGCATGGCACAGAAAGTCAGGTCAGACACTTGGAAGATGGCTCCAGCTAATTCTTAAGTATCACTGTATTGTCAACAGAAAGAATCCCTGCCTAGCTCTGTGTACTGACTCCTGAAAGGGCAGCCCACCCCTTCAAACACCAGTTGAATGCCTACTACATGAAAAGGAAAATAAAATGAAAGGTCCCAAAGAAGTAGACATTAGCATAGTAAAGCAGAAAAGAGCCCTGGAATCAGAGAGACTCAACTAATATCATCTCTTTTTTTTTAATATATTTTATTGATTTTTTACAGAGAGGAAGGGAGAGAAATAGAGAGTCAGAAACATTGATGAGAGAGAAACATCGATCAGCTGCCTCCTGCACATCTCCCACTGGGGATATGCCCGCAACCCAGGTACATGCCCTTGACCGGAATCGAACCCGGGACCCTTCAGTCCACAGGCCGACGCTCCATCCACTGAGCCAAACCGGCCTCGGCATCAACTAATATCATCTTAATCATTACCTTAGAGATCAACCTTGGGCAAGTCCCAAATAAACTCCAAGGGTCTTGGTTTTCTTTACTTGTGCAATGAAAGAACTAAATTAGAGAAACTCTAGGGTCTCTTTATAACCGTATGTGATCACATGACTTTCTAAGGAATGCAACTCTTACCTGTTCATCTGAACTGCCCCTTCAATGCTTCATATTAGTTTATGCTAAAATAGCCTGCTTATCAACACACATAAGAATGACAAACACCGAGACTATCAGAATCATATCATGAATTTAGTTTCAAGGCCTTTAGGCAAGCACATAACAACTGTAACAAAATAGCCCTAGTGACTTTATCGTAGTTAAAAGGCATTCTAATTTATTTACACATTGATAGCTACTAGAGTGAGACAGAGCCACGATCTAGGTCAGTGACAAGAACGGCTCCAAATGTCTCAGCCGTGTCTTCCTGGGCTGTGGATCTGCCACCAGCCTTCCCTCCAGCCTCCCCGGCCCCGGGGAAAAGCACCCACATTAGGAGGACACATGCTTCCTTACCTTTCATTTAACCCTAATTTCAATGACAGATGTGACCTAGAACTGAAAGTGTCTGCCTGTCAACTCGAATCCTTAAGCAGAAATGATGGGATCTCCCCAAAAATCACCTAAATGGTGAGTGATATACCCACAGCCTAGAGGCCAAGGACTAATCATGTGTGGTCATCCAGTCTCACATTTCTCGTGACCCGTGTTCCCTAGGCACCAGTTTGCTACTCACAAAGCAGAATGAACAGTTACATTTACTACAAAAATTCCAAAAATTGCATATATATGGCATGAAAGGAATCATGCAGGGATTCAAGGAAACCAGAATGAGCTAACTATTAAGTTCTTTATCACACTTGATTATTGAGGGTATTGCTTAAAATTAGCCACTATTTAGGCTGCTGCTGTATCAAGAAACTTCATATGGGCCAATTCATGGCAATAAGGTTAGGCTTTTCTCTTTAAGTGATTTATTTATATTTAAAACAAATAATAAGAGCTAACACTCCAGTATTTACTACATGGCAGACATGGTCCTAGGTACTTAACATAGGAAAACTTGTTTAATTCTCACAAAAACCTTACTGACATGGATACTATTCTTATCCCCATATAACAGGTAAGGGAACTGAGGTTTAGAATGATTAAGTAACTTGGCTAAGGTCACAGAGATAGTTAGAGGCAGTGCCAGGACTTGAACCTGGGCAAGGAGGTTTTGGAGTTTGCACTCGGAACCACTACGCTAACTCACCCAAGGATACAAGGTAGAGGTTTTCCCCTCAGCTGAGCCTCTGTGGTTCCCAGTGCTCACGGCTGTACTACTCCCCGGTGGTCACTCCCAACAAATGCCCTCCCCTCTTCTTCAGAGAGAATACACAGGCTCCTCAGGTGTGACTGATCTGTACCAGGTATCCTCTTTTTATAAACCTACCTACAGCCTTCCTTTTCTCTCAAAATAAAGAACCCCATGGCTCTAAATCCTATCCTCTCTTGTCCCCTCAGGGATCTTGCTGTATGAATCCCCTTTTTATCTTTCATCTTTTATCTCTTCTGTCTCTCCCCCCTTAATTGTAAACATGTTCAAGTATACCACCTACAAAAAAATAAAAATAACACAAAAGCTCCTTTAATCTTCATCCACTTTTAATTCCGTAATTTTGGCCACGGTCTCACTCTGTGACCCTGGTTAAATTGCTTACTTTCTCTAACAGGCTTGAATTTCTGCATCTAAATAATGATGGCACTAGACCAAAAGGTCTCCAAGTTCCTTCCGACTCCAACATTCTGTGGTTCTTAATGTAGAGAAGCTTTCTTGGACCAAGTTTAGTTTCTTTACTGGCCCCCTGAAGCCCCAAAGTTAGTTTTCTTCTGAGACTGTCAAGCTGTTTCCCAGTCAGCAATGCTCTGCTCTTTCTCTTCATTCATTTCCCGAATCCTGGTTTTCCTTTAAGACCCAGCTTGAACCTCACCTGTTCGTGGATTGCCTGATCTTTAACTCTTAGAGAACTCCAATCATAAACCATAACTGAGTACTCTCCATCGACAGTGCCTTATCCTTCATATTACTGTTCCCTCACCTAGGTAGTGCTCAGTGAGCAGGGACTAGGTCACATTCCTCTGTAACCCCTAAAGGACCTCACACTAAGTAGGTCTGCAATAGCTGCTCAGCAGTGCGAGCTGGCTGACTGAGCGGCCATCCTGCAGCCATTAAGAAAACTATGGTCAGTGTCTATTACAGGAGTCCCTGATTGTGAAGGAAGACCATCTCTATCTTCCACTTCTCTTGCATACACACATATATAAAATACTAGAGGCCCGGTGCATGAAAATCATGCACTTGGGGGGGGCCCTCAGTCCAGCCTGCACCCTCTTGCAGTCTGAGAGCCCTCGGGGGATGTCCGGCTGATGGGGAGTGGCCTGAAGCCGTCAGTTGGACATCCTTGGTGCTGCCACGGGGGGGGGGGGGGGGTGGGGTGGAGATGTTCCCACCACCACCGCTGCACTCGCCAGCCGTGAGCCCAGCTCAGGGCTTCTAGCTGAGCAGTGCTCCCCTGTGGGAGTGCTCTGACCAACAGGGGGCAGCTCCTGAGTTGAGTGTCTGCCCTGTGGTGGTCAGTGCATGTCATAGTGACCAGTCGTTCTGCAGTTCAGTCGATTTGCATATTAGCCTTTTGTTATATAGGATAGAATAAACTTGCTTAATTAGAACTGCTTTCTGATGTAGCTAAACTTTTTCCAGCCCAGTGAAGCACCCCAACTTCTCTTTCAGGTAATTGTCAGAAACACAGCAGTAAATATCAACACGAAGCAGATTATTACTGTAGATCATGCAGGGAGAACAAAGGGTAAAATATTTAACTGCAGCAGTGTTTGACTACATTCAGAAAACCTGAAGTCATTTTCAAGGTCCACCATTTCTCACTTCTTTTCAGTCGGTCAAGTTTCTAAACTTTCTAAATCTCCATTTTCCAGCTAATGAAAAGAAAATAGGATTCTACCAAGTCTCCTATCTACCTACTCCAGGACTTCTGAGGATCAAATGAGATGAGACATGGGAAAATGCTTCACAGACATTTGGTTAAAGTGTAACATGTTTGCACCTAGCTATAAAGCAAGTCATGTTCCTGGGCTGAAGAAATTCCAAGGAGGCTAGTCGACGCTAGGGAGAGGAAGCCGGACGTTGATACATGACGTCATTACCTGGCGCCCACAGCCACCATTTTGGGCTGGGCTGGGCTGAGCTGTGGGCCGCATTTTGTGCCGTGGGGTCTTGGCAGCGGCGGCTGCAATTTGGTGGGCTGTCACTACAAGGTGGTGTTGGGGACTATGTCCCACTTGGGGGAAGCCGAGTGTTGCTTTGCCGGCACCAGGTCCATGGTGCTGTTTCTTTGTATATGGCCAGTGTAAGTCATAGCATCTGCCCCCTGGTGGTCAGTGCATGTCATAGCGACCGGTCAGACTTGGAGGGACACTTAGCATATTAGCCTTTTATATAGAGAGATTTGTCATTCAAGAGCATCATCCACATTTAGCAACAGGCAAGCTTAGCTAACTCCTTGATTTTCTTTAATTTGAATCAGACTAGGACATAGCCATGTTTCCCTTTGACCCAAACTTAAGTGATCACAAGCCCTGTAACTTTATAGGCCGCTGGGTAATGTGGGCTCCACACTTCCACTAATACACATGCTCCATGCTTATTAAGTTCCCTCACTTTACAACACACAGAGCACTATGTTACTTCCTCACTCTGGCAATCAAGTTTCCAGGAAACATCTGGAATAATATCAGAGAGTTGGTATTTGATCAAAACTACATCCTCAACTTTATTCATTTGGAAATGACTAATTTCAACCCTTAGGTTTGAACTGAGCACAGATGGATGTGTGTTTCAGGAGTTTGCCAGCACTTTCCAACAGAAACAACAAACCATCAATGAGAACTCTGAAGCAGTGCCCACCTCCTCCGCTCTAGGAGAACTGTGAGGTACTGCACAGCACTGTGAGTGCGGTTCCGGGTTTTCCAACAATCCTGGGTAACTGCTGATGACTCAAAGTGAACCCCATAGTTCCTCAAACAGAATTAGCTCAGCTTTATTGTTTTATTGAATGCTCCAGAACACTGGTTCTCAACATTGGTTACGGATTCTAGAATACTTTCTATTTATTTATTTAAGTTTTTAAAAAATATGTTTTTATTTATTTTAGAGAGACAGGATGGGAAAGGGAGACAGATAAAACATTGATGAGAGAGAAACATGGATCAGCTGCATCCCGCATGCCCCCTACTGGTGCATGAGATGATGCCCCACCAATTGAGGAACACCAGCCAGGTGTTTTTTCAAAAAATTGTTTATTGATTTTTTCTACTTTTAGAAAGAGGGAGAGGGGAGAAGGAGAAAAAGAGAGAAAGAAAGAAAGAGAGAGAGAGAGAAACATTGATTTGTTATTCCACTGATTTATGCATTCATTGGTTGCATCTTGTATGTGCCCTGACCGGGGATTGAACCCACTACTTTGGTGTATCAGGACGATGCTCGAATCAATTGAGCTACTAGGCCAGGGCCTCTATAGAACTTTCATAAACACCAGTGCTCAGCTTCCTCCCTTCCTCACGTACCACCATTTAAAGATTTCAAACTAACTGGTTTAGAGTGAGACTTATACATCAGTATTTTCTTAAAAAGCACCTCAGCTATGCTGAGTGAAGGTATTATTTTAAATATATTAGGTATGATAATAGCATTGTGGTTGTGTTTTTTAAAAGGAGTTCTTCATTGGTGGAAAAACTGGTGAAATTCAAATAAGGTTTTTGTTTAGTTAATAGTATTGTAGCAGTGTTAATTTCCTGGTTTTGATCATTGTATTTAGGATTCTGTAAGATGCTCACTTTAGAGCAGCGGTTCTCAACCTGTGGGTCGCGACCCCTTTGGCGGTCGAACGACCCTTTCACAGGGGTCGCCTAAGACCATCCTGCATAGCAGATATTTACATTATGATTCATAACAGTAGCAATATTACAGTTATGAAGTAGCAACGAAAATAACTTTATGGTTGTGTCACAACATGAGGAACTGTATTTAAAGGGCCGGAAGGTTGAGAACCACTGCTTTAGAGGAAGCTGTGTGAGGGGTATACAGGAACTCTCTGAAGTACAGTTGTGACTTTTCTCTAAGTCTAAAATTGATTCATATTAAAAGGTTTTAAAAAAAGAGTTCTTTACTTTTAAAGATACATAACTTAAATATTTATGAATGAAATGATATGCTTGAGATTTACTGCAAAATAGACCAGTTGAGGAGGTGACAGGGAGTGGGTAGGGTATGGGTGGAACAGGAGTGTTGACATGTTCATGCCTGTAGTAGGTGGGCACTGAGTACATGATGGTTTACAGTATTTATCTACTTCAGGGTGTGTGTAAAACTTTCCATCATATATACTGAAGGGAAAAATTCCCAGGTGATTCTGACACATATTCGGAGCCAAGAAACACTGTTGCGAGTCTTGAAAATGT
Source organism: Myotis nattereri (assembly GCF_964212035.1). Lineage (NCBI taxonomy): Eukaryota > Metazoa > Chordata > Mammalia > Chiroptera > Vespertilionidae > Myotis > Myotis nattereri. The sequence continues at coordinate 191,016,109 of NC_138076.1, forward strand.
ATAATGAGAAGCTCTGTGTTGTACTACCAGCTACAAACTACTTTACCCAGCTCTTTAAAAATGAGCTATCAATCTTTCTTACTACACTTTCCTAAACTACAGAATGACAGATATGGATTAGAGGATCTTTCAAAAAGAAAACAAGGATGGGAGCATGAGTGTGCCGTGGGGGGGGGGGGGGGGGGGGAGGTTGAGGGTTAATGGGGGGGATGAGGACACTTAATAAAAAAAAAAAGAAGCATTAAAAGTTGTATTTTTCTAAAGTCGTCTCTCTGAAAGTTAATGTCACAGTTAATTTCTAAGACAATAGTAAAAAATGGTAAAGTCTTTCTTATGTGTACAAGAGCATTTCCAAAGAAGTTTCTTTAAAAATGCTACTTCTATAAGATGTTAATAGATGTTACCTAATATAAGGGTTCTGAGATTGGAAAAAAAAAAAGTTTGAATAGTGCTGGTTTATTGTAAGATTCCTAAGAACTTTTAGCAAGAGAATATGCATTGTGACTTTTCCAAGGTAGTGATGGAATATGCAAAAAATTTGATCTTCCTTACATGAATTAGTGCTATAGAACTTATTTTGGAAACAGTCCTGTAGATCAGTGATTTCCAATTCCCAGGTAATGGAGAATGGCTGCAGAATCACTTGGTAAACTTATTAAAGTAATGATTCACAAACCACAACCTAGACTATTATGGGGACAAGAGAACTCAGTATTAAAACAAACAAAAACCCAAGTGATTCTAATGCAGTCATGTTTGGGATTGGAAGCTATCCTATCTAATAAAAGAGTAATATACAAATTAACTATCGCTTCGCGATAAAGATGGCAGTGCCCATAGCCAATAAGGAGGGAATATGCAAATTGACATGACAAAGATGGTGGCACCAGCCGGAACCACGGAGCCAGCCAGAGCGCAGGCAGGAAGACTTGGCTTCCTGGTAAGCCGGCTGGAGAGCAGGAGGGAAGGCTTGGTGATCTGGGTCACTGGGCCAGGAAGCCAAGCCTGGCTGGGGAGCAGGGAGCGGGAGGGAAGGCGACCAAGGAATGGGGCTAGGGGCAATCAGGCCAGGAGGGGAGGGCAGTTGGGGGTGATCAGGCCAACAAGAGGGGCAGTTTGGGGCAAGCATGCCAGCAGGGGGGGCAGTTGGGGGCAAGCAGGCTGGCAGGGGGGGCAGTTGGGGCTGAGGAGGCCAACAAGAGGGGCAGTTTGGGGCAAGCATGCCAGCAGGGTGGGGGGGAGTTTAGGGCAAGCAGGCCGTGGGGGGGGGGGGGCAGTTTGGGGCAAGCATGCCGGCAAGGAGGTCAGTAGGGGGCGAGCAGGCCGGCAGTCAGACGTCCCCAAGGGGCCCCAGATTGGAGAGGGTGCAGGCTGGGCTGAGGGACGACATTCTTGCCCCCGTCCCATGAACGAATTTCGTGCACCGGGCCACTAGTGTACATCATAATGTAGTAAAATAGTTGATACCATTTGAAAGGCCACATCAATACCAACCAATATGAAAGGTCATATTTTAAAGTCTACCAAGTAAAAGACTTCCATGAGAGAAGCATATATGCATACATTTTATGAAAGATAACACAACCTTTTACTTGTGTTTTACTGAATGTCAATCTTCTTCTCTGGCCTGAGTCAATGACCAGAACTATTTTGTTAAACAACAGGGGGTGCCATTCACATAAGTGGTTTCTCCAAGATAGAGCTCTTGACATTTTCTTTTCTTTATATGACATACTTTAAGGTGTCAGGAATATAAACCCCTTCTTGAGTGAAAACTTTGGAAAATATATTTACTTATACCTTGGTGCACCCAGAGCTGTGTCATGCAATGGCCCGGCCAATGACACTTTCCGGTGCTTAAAAGAAGTATCTGCTTACTGTTATTAATAATTACTCAACTTCCTACCATGCTCTTTAGTTATTTTGTTTCTTTCCTTACAAAACATTGTGGGTTAATTGCTTCCATTCAATAAGAATCACTGACCTTTACATGTGTTAACACAGTGAAAAATATAATTTTTAGGGAGATGTCAAGACTCCTGCTCTCAAAGAACTTATATCCTATTTGAAAATAAAATACAAAATACATATAGGAAATTAGTATGGCAGGACTTTACACATACTATTAAGAGCTAACCTTTACTTTAAATAAGTCAGTGAGAGGAGGACAAATAACATATGATTCCACTTACAAGTGGAATCTAAATAAGAACAATAAATGAACAAACAAAATAAAAACAGACTCATAGATGCATAGAACAGACTGATGGTTGCCAGAGGGCAGAGGAGTTGGGTGGACTGGGTGAAAAGGGTGAAGAAATTAAGAAGCACAGATTGGAAGTTGTAAAGTACAGCATAGGGAATATACTCAATAATATTGTAATAATTATGTAGGGTGCCAGGTGGGTACTGGAAATATCAGGGGGAACTCTATATAGAGTATATGATTGGCTAACCACTAAGCTGTACACCTAAAACTGATACAAAATAACATAGAATGTAAACTGTAGTTGAAAAATAAAATTTAAAAAAGAGTTAACACTTAACTGAGCAATTTAATTTTTACTCAACCCTTGGAGTAGGTTACTACTTATTAGCCCCATTTTTCAGATGAGGAAAACTGAGACCAGGAGAAGTTAAGTAACTTGCCCAAGCAATTTAAGTGGTGAACCAGGATTCAAACTCCATATTGGTCTAGCTCCATGGGCCACTCTTTTTCACCACCACATTTTACTGTTAGGAAAGACAATCCCACAAAGCAATGAGGACAAATGGCAAAACTCAGAAAAATGACTACTTCCCATAAAGCTGGGCTCACTAGCTCTACTGCCCAGTAGAAAAGGACTCACGAGTCACAGGGAATCACAATAAGTCAGCAATGTTATTTTCCCACAATACTTACCTCTTTGATTCGCTTAACCAAAGCATTCTGATCAAAAGCAACAGCCTCTGCACACTGATGGAGGTGATCCTGATATCGGAGGCAGAGCTGCAACACCTGCTGAGAATCCAATTTCTCCAATTTGGTATTTGTTGGGTAAGTCTGGCCACTCAATAGCCCTTCAAAGCAGAAAAAAAGAATGAAGTCAAATGAAATGAAAATTACTGTTAATAAACTTATGAATAAAGTAGCTTAATAATAAGTTTACTGAAGACTGGGTAAGAGACCTAAATTTAATCTTGCATCTTTTGTTATATGCTAATCACAACAACTATCATTTATGGAGCATCTACTATGTGCCAAGCACTGGCCAAGTGCTTCCTGTGCATTATTATATACTCTTAATCACCATGGAAAGCAAGGTATTATTAGCCCCAATGTACAGATGAGGAATCCAAGACATAGAGAGGTTAAGTAACTTCCCTAAAGTCACAGAATTAGTAAGTGGTTTCTCTAAGACAGAACTCCTGACCTTATGACACTCTTTCAAAGTATCAGGAATATAAATCCCTTCTTGACTGAAAACTTTGGAAGATGTATTTACTTAATTTCTTTTAATAATTCTAATCGTTGTCTGAGAAGCTGGAAAAAAAAAGAAATAAAATGGATAAGAAAGTTGTTAGGAGGAGATGTAAAATGAAAAAATTTAAAAAGTGAACAGAGTATCAGCTGACACAATCATAAACCTCATTCTTCACATTTTCTTCCAACAAAAGTTTAGTTGTCTAACTACTAAATTCTCTTATATTTGCATAGGACAGTCTATTTTCAAAGTTTTTCATATAGAATTATCTCACTTTTCTTTAAAGTATATAGAACAGGGCAATTATTAGCATTTATAGAAGAAGAAATCAATAAAAGAGACTAAATGACTTGCATATGGTCACAAAGCAAAATCCTGACTAGAACGGAAGTCCACCAACTTTTGGCCAAATGCATTCTGGTAATCACACACCTTTTGGTGTTCGGACTCCATTACCGTCTCAAAAATTATTGAGGACCCCAAAGAGCTGTGGTTTATGTAGTTTATATCAATATTCACCAATTAAAAATTAAGCTGAGAAAATTCTTAAATATTTATTAAATCATTTAAAAATAACAATAACTTCATTGAATGTTAACAAGAAACATATTTTAAGAAAAAAGAATTCTATTTTCCAAAACAAAAAAGTGAGAAAAGTGGCACTTGTTTATATTTTTCTACATCTTTTTAATGTCTGGCTTAATAGAATACAGTTGGAGTTTTGTATCCACTTCTATGTTCAATTTGTTGCTCATTCACATCACGTCACCTCTGGAAAACTCTATTGCACACTTGTAAGAGAATGAGAGTAATTAGCAAATGTCTAAATATTACTGTGAAAACTCCCCAGGAGGGTCCTGGGGACCTCAGGGATTCCCCCCACCACACTCTGAGAAGCACTATGCTAGATCAGGGTCTGCCTCATATCAGAGCCAATGATACAGCAAGAGGTACACTAAAATAAACATGACAACAGGGTACATGCTGGGCATGATGAGGGTGGACCTACCCATAGCAAAAGTCATCTTGGGAACCCTTCCCCATTCCTGCACCCAACCACCAATGTCAAGCCCTCACTGGTTCTGAGGTATGGGAGCCCAAGTGTTCCTTCCCCCCAGACAGGCTGTAAAATGAGCTACCCAGTTGGGTAGTCCCAGAGAATCCTTGGAAGTGCCAGTCACTGCTCTCAGATCTTCATCTGGCTTGACCGAGCAGAGCAGAGTTGAACCTGAGGCACTGCCTCGCTCCCCAACACTCCACTGCCAGCACTAGGTCCCTCAGCTGTTCCACTGCTGATCCTAACACCAAGAGCCCAGTTATCCAGTGGACCTGCCTCTACATAGCAGTTTTTGGTGAAGCTGGTAGTTGCAAAAATGGGAATTTATTTTTTAATTGTACAGGATCTTGTGTATCTATTTACCCAGTCTCCCCCCAGAGGTAACATCTTGGAAAACTACAATACAATATCACAACCAGGATATTGACAATGATACAATCTACTGATCTTATTCAGATGTCTCCATTTTACTTACACTCATTTGTGTATGTGTGTGTGCATGTGCGGACGCACCGGTGAATTTAGTTCTATACAATTTTTTCACATGTCGGGTCATATGTCCACCATCACTGTCAAATAATGAGCCATTCCATCACACAAGGGTTTCTTGTGTTGCTTCTTATAACCACATCCACCTCTCTCTCATCCATAACAACATCCACCTCTCTCTCATCCTTGCTAGGGGAGTATCCTTAACCCTAGCAAACACTAATCTGTTCACTATTTCTAAAACTTTGTCATTCGAAAAATGTTTTATATCTGGACTAATACAATATGTAACCTTTGGGGACTGACTTTTTTTCACCTAACAAATTCATTAGAGATTCATCCATGTTGTCACATATTGTTGGTAGCTTGTTCCTTTCTACTTTTGAGTAGTACTCCATGGCATGTATGTACCAGAGCTTGTTTAACCATTCACCCACTGAAGGACATTGGAGTTGTTTCCAGTTTGGGGCTGTTAAAAAAACTGCTATAAACAGTTGTGTATAGGTTTATGTGTAAACATAAGTTTTTGTATCTCTGGTATGAATGCCCAAGAGAGCAATTTCTGTGTCATATGGTAACTGCATGTTTAGTTTTACAAGAAACTGCCAGTTTTCTAGAGTGCCTCTAATCAATGAGATGGATTATTTTTTTCAGAACACTGAAATCTCCTAACATAAATATCAATTATCTCCTATAACTGACAAAGAACACAGTCCCAGAAACAGACTCGGAGGGAAGATAAAAAAGCTTTATGCTGTCAATCCAAGACTGAAGTAGGAAAAAAGTGAGGACGCACCATGGAAAGAGGAATGATTTTGTGCCAACAGCAGGCCAGGACAATGCAGAGGCCATAAGGGAAACAATGATAAATTCAACAATATAAAAATCAAAATTCCCCACAGCAAAAACAGGTTAAAAAGTACACAAAAATACCCGGGAAGAATATTTGCAACTCAGTCACAAATGGCAAGCTTCCTCTTATATATAGAGCTCCTAGAATTGGCAAGCAAAAAATCAGCCAAAGACAGACAGACAAAGGACATGAAAAGGCACTTCACAGAAAAGGATATACCAATGCCTCAACTATAAGAAAAGATGCATAACCTTATTCATCATAACAAAAATATAAATTAAAACTTTATTGCTAGCCCATTTTTCACCCACTAAATTGGTAAAAATCCAAAAGTGTGATAAAAACTCCGTAGGTGGAACTATGAGGAAATAGGCATTGTTGATTCATGTGTAAGTCATTAAGACCTCTATTGAGGGCACTTGGCATGGATATCAAAATTACAAATGCATAAAGCCTTTGATAGAATAACTTCACTACTAGGAATTTACATGTACAACAGCATGTGTGTTAAATGATGTAAGATATATACATAAGATTATTTATTGCAACAGTGATTATAATAGCAAAATATGAACAAACACCTCAATGTCCATCAGTGGGGAGTTTGTTAATTAAACCATGATGCAGCCATAAGTAAGAATATATGATCATAGGAAAGAATGAGGAAGCTCTTTATGTATTCATATAGAAAAATCTCCAAAAGATATTAAGTAATAAAAGAAAGGTATATGGCAGTGATGGCGAACCTATGACATGCGTGTCAGAGATGACACGCAAACTCATTTTTTTGGTTGATTTTTCTTTGTTCAATGGCATTTAAATATATAAAATAAATATCAAAAATATAAACCTTTGTTTTACTATGGTTGCAAAGATCAAAAAATTTCTATATGTGACATGGCACCAGAGTTAAGTTAGGGTTTTTCAAAATGCTGACACACCGAGCTCAAAAGGTTCGCCATTACTGGTATATGGGATAATGTATAGAGCATACTACCATTGTGTAAAAGGGGAGGGACAATAAAATAAAAGTATATATTCATATTCGCTTATCCTATCTAATAAACAGGGAATATGCTAATTGACCCTCACACCATCACAAAGATGGCGGCGCCCACAGCCACAAGATGGCGGCGCCCAGTCCCTTCAGCCCCGCCACGCGCCTACCTCCAGAGTCCCCCTGGCCCCTCAGCCACCCAGCCACCCAGGGCCGGCTTGAGGCACAGGCAAGCCTCAGATGGTGGCTGCCCAGCTGCCCAGAGCCGCCCGAGGTACAGGTAACCAGGGCCGGCCAAGGCTTGCACTTCTGGCAGTGGCAGCAGCAGAGGTGTGATGGGGCATTGCCTTCCCCTGATCGCCAGGTCGCCTCCCACCCCTGAGGGCTCCCAGACTGTGAGAGGGAGCAGGCCGGGCTGAGGGAACCCCCCGCTCCAGTGCATGAATTTTCATGCTCCGAGCCTCTAGTATTTACATAAAGAAACTCAAATGACAAGAATTAGACAGTTGGAAGACAGGGATCTGGAGAGAGACATTCATATGAATGTATTTCCCTTTCAAATATTTTTAAACATTCATTTTAACAAAACATGGCAAGGTCTTTCCCATCTATTAAAATGTCTTCTTGGGCAACTTTCCCGTCTTCCCTCACTCAATTATCCCCAACTCTGTAAGTCAAAACCAGTTCCTATCTTCCAAGGTTTATATGTTGGAATATACCTTAAAACAGTTATCTTCTCCAAGGCACTTAAAAGTCTCATAACAAACTGTGAGCTGGTAGAACAGGGACCATGTTTTACTTACTTTTTATCTCTTGCGTCTATAGATGCTTATGGAGTACAAATGGCTACGAGGATACAGTTCTAATGCTGGAATTCCAGGAAGGAGTGAGTTGAGGAAGACTTTAGGAGGAAAAAAGGCTTTTCAGGGTCCCTACTCCGTATTCTCCACATACACGGAAGAGTGAGGCCTGGTCTCAGTGTGAATCTGCTCTTCCCAAGTGAGTGAGGAACTAGCCAGTGCTTGAGATTACTCTTGGGAGCCTGTATTGCAAAATGGGAGGAGAAAAGCTACAGGGACAGCCCAAGCTTCCAGGGGGCTGAAGCAGAGGACCCAGAACCCAGCTTTAGCTCCCAAAACAAAACCCTTACTCTTCCTCTTTTAAAAAAATACATGGGGATGGTGGATTTTAAGAAAGCTGCCAAGTCTAGAAGGCACACTAAGGTGATCAAGTTAAGTTGCCCAGTGATCAATGCTTCTTCTCTCTCATATCAATTTCCTCTTCCTCTCTCTCCCCCTTCCTCTTTCTCTAAAAATAAGACAAAAAGAAAAAGAAAAAAATCAATAAAAACATTTCTTCGGGTGAGGATTTAAAAAATTTTTTAAAGACTTTATCATGTCTATTTCATCTTTTTCTATTTTTTCTTTTCCTGAGCCCATTAAAAATTATAGACATCATGAATTTTACTCCTAACACACTATTCCTCCATATATTTATGGTTAGTCTTCCATGTTAAATAAAAGTTTCTAAACCATGTCTTCCCTGTGCTCGGGAACAGGGCCATTACCCTCCATTTTCTAATTCTTCTTTAGCTTAAGACAGTGATGTACACAAAGTAGATGTTTATTGAGTTAAAACCTGATTTAATAGATTCCATATATTAAGAGCTGGGTTTGCAAATGGTGAAAAGTGGAGACATTTCAAGACCCTGTTGAAACCACTTTGTTTGTACAGGAATAGAGAGTGGGCTCCAGAGAAGGGCGAGGACCAAGACCGACTATTACACAGATCAGCAAACTGCCGTGTGCACCTACCTCAAAGTGTTGAGGGGAAAAAATCATCAGGGTTATAAATTTGGAAAATATTTTGCTGAACAATCTTTTTCTTTCTTAAATGTCAGGTAGGGGAAAAATGTTTTTCTGAAATAAAGTCAAAAGCCATATGGGTATTAACCTGGGTTTTTACCCAACTGAATTCCTTGACTTTTAGAGGCTTAGTCACTTACAGGACTAGAAATGAGTATTATGAGTAGTGGGGCCCATATGAGAAACAGTATTACAAGCTCCATTTCCTACCACAGAATACAGAAAGCAGAATCTATGTAACTTTGTGAAGGTATAATTAAGCAACAGATTATGAGAAAAGAAAATCCCCCTAAAACTAATAAGGGATTTTAAAATATATATATATCTTTGATTTCAGAGAAGAAGGGGGAGGGAGAGAGAGATAGAAACATCAATGATGAGAGAGAACCACTGATCAGCTGCCTCCTGCAAGCCCCCCACTAGGAATTGAGCCCGAAACCCGGGCATGTGTTTTGACCGGGAATGGAATCGTGACCTCCTGGTTCATAGGTTCATGCGCAACCACTGGGCCATACTGGCCAGACTAATAAGGGATTTTTGACTCAATTGTTCATGGTATATTTCAAAGATTTTTTTAAAAAGCACAGAAACCTGTGTATTCTTTAAATCTAGTTCTCAAAGGCATTCCTTCCACTTATCTTAAAGAAAGGGGAAAGTCTAAAATCATCTGCTCAACTTGGGCAGGATCTTACGATATGTGTTAGTGCTCAATTCCTTTGGGGCATTTAGAAAGGGGTGCCCTCCATGACTGGTTCCCTTAGGGACTTGTATTTCTATTCAGTCACATCAGAGGAGCAACAATCTCACCCAAGAGAAGGAGCCACTCAGAATGGCTATCATTATTGTTTTGGTTAAACTATTTGGAAGAAGAAACTGCAAGTAGAGGCAAGCTCAATATTACATGCCAACCCCCCAAATGTTTTGTGTGGTTAAAAACAATGCTCCCAGGATCTCCCTCCTAACAGTTTCCTAAAACTACCAGAGGGCCTGGCCGATGTAGCTCAGCAGCTGAGTGTTGACCCATGAACCAGGAGATTTGGCTTTGATTCCTGGTCAAGGCACATGACCAGGTTTCAGGCTCAATCCCCAGTGCGGGGCATTAAGGAGGCAGCTGATCAATGATTCTCTTTCATCATTGATGTTTCTCTCTCTCCCTTTCCCTTCTTCTCTCTGAAATCAATAAAAACATTTTAAAATAAATAAAACCACCAGAGGGCCAAAAAAGAACTGTCTCATTGATGCTACAGACTGAATGCCTGTGCTTCCCTCCAAAATGTTGAAAATGGCATGGTATGAGGAGATAGGTGTGTTTTTTTGTTTACTTGTTTGTTTGTTTTTTTTTGGGGGGGGGGAGTAATTAAGTTTGAGGGTAGAATTAGTAATATTCTAAAAGGAACCCCAAAGCACTCACTTGTCCCTTCTAGCATGTGAGGACACAGCAAAAAGAAGGCTGTCTATGACTCAGGAAGCAGCCCTCACCAGACACCGAATCAGCTACCACCTTGATCTTGAACTTCCCAGCCTCCAGAACTGTGAGAAACAAATTTCTGTTGTTTATGAGGCACCCGGTCTACGGTACTTTGTTAGAGAAACCTGAACAGACTAAGACAGAGAGAATGGGAAAAGCTGAATTTGGCCTCATTATTTATTAGCTGTATGAATTTGGACCGTGAACCTTATATCTCTGAGCCTCAATTTTCTCATATGGGAAACTTGTACAATGAAAACTCTAAAACACTGCTGAAAGAAATTGAAGACAAACAAATGGAAATACAACTCATGTTTCATGAACTGGAAGACAATACTCTGAAGATATCAATACTACCCAATACTACATATTCAATGTAGAATCCTATCAAAATTCTAATGACTTTTTTTGTTGCAGAAATAGAAAAAACCCATTCTAATATTCATATGGAATCTCAAAAGACTCCCAATAATCAAACCAAATCTTTAAAAAGACCAAAGATGAAAGATTCAGACTTCCTGATTTCAAAACTTACTACAAAACTACAGTAATCAAAAGACTGTAGTACTGGCATAAAGAAAGACATATAGATCAATATTACTAATTCCACCCTCATAGAATAGAAATAAATAATAAATAAATCCTCACATATATAGTCAAAAGATTTCCTATAAGAGACCATTCAATGGTAGAAAGGATAGTCTTTCAATAACTGGTGCTAAGAAAACTGGACATCCACATGCAAAAGAATGAAGCTGAACTCTTATCTAACGATAAAAACGAACTCAAAATGTACCAAAGACCTAAAACTATAAATCTGTTAGAAGAAGACATAGGGCAAAAGCTTCTAGACAAAGGAAGGAAGGTTGTTTGGAGCACCAAAGGATCTTTCCCTTTTTAAAAGACTTTGCTTTAAAACTGAAAGTGTTCTTTCAAAAATTGGTATGTAACACATGATTCTACTTAAAGTAGTTTGAAGTATACACAAGTTCTCAGAAATGCAGACTTTGCAAGGCACAGCGAGACTGACTATAAAAGAGGGAAGGGTACCTTTATAGAGTCAACAGCAATCACATTGGGGAGCTGATTTTTTTTTTTTTTCAGAAAGATGAATCACAGATTCACTTTAATTGAAAACAAAAGACATACTAAGAAAAAGATGGAACAAAAAAGAACTCTGAAATATTAATGCCACGACTTTCTTGTTCAATGGGGTCACCCTTCACATAGGTGCTAACACCTGGCTTCCTTAAAGGATTACATACCCTACACTCAAAAAACACAGGATTGTTTACACTGGAAAAAACACCTTGATCAGGTGAAAGTTCTCAGTGATTGGTAGCTTAAAATGCTGAGGCAATACCATTAATTTATAACAGCTAATCTGTAAGAACAAGATCAATTTTAGAGAAAAACCACATTATTTTTCCACACATGATGTCTACTAATAAGGAAAACAACCTTATTTTCTATTCAGATTATATATAATCAACAGGAAATATAAAATGTGTCTTCTATACAGAGTTAAGACCCAAGGAGTTGGCAATAAAGCCAAGTGTCATATACGAGAGACTAGCTGCCTATTATACCAAGAAGCTGAAAAACCAAAAACCTTTTTCCCACCTGCCCTGAAGCTAGTATATAAGCACAAGGCAGAAGTTCCAATCTATACACCAACCTAGACTCTAAACAGGGAGCAATGTTGCAAAATAGGGACCTTCCACAATGACATTTTCTGGTGATAGCACTTTCCAGAAAAACAATGTTTCTGAGACAGCGACAGAAGCAGAACCAGTAGCAACGTCCAGTCTCCACTCCCAGCTAGCACTGTTTGTGGTGCAAGGCATGTCAAGTTCTTGGTCATGGCAGCAGTAGTGACCTCAGTGGGTCAGCTCTGTAGCATAATTTTGGCCATTCTGCTTGGGTAGGTAGACCAAAACCTGATTCTAGAGCTCTTCAATAACACTTCACTTCAATGTTTCTACCAGTAAAAGAGGGGTAATACTATATACCTTGAAAGTAGCTAAGAGGATTAGATAAAATAATATACAGCTTGGGGGAAAAGTAGGTTTACAGTTGTGAGTACACAAAACACATTTATTATTATTTATTAATTATTGTATTATTTTCCATATGAACAACTATAAATCTACTTTTGCCCCATGTTGTATGCTAAGGCCTTTTATAAACAACTAGAGGCCTAGGGCACGAAATTCATGCCCCGGGAGTGTGTGTGTGTGTGGGGGGGGGGGGGGGGGTCCCTCAGCCCGGCCTGCACCCTCTCGCAATCTGGGACATCCCTCTCACAATCTGGGACTGCTGGCTCCTAACCACTTGCCTGCCTGCCTGCCTTATCGTCCCTAACCTCCTCTGCCTGCCTGCCTGATCGCCCCAACCACTTGCCTGTCTGCCTGATCAACCCCTCTGCCTGCCTGCCTGATCGCCCCTAACCGCCTATACCTTGGCCCCGGCTGCCATGGCTTCGTCAGGAAGGACATCCGGAATGATGTTCGGAAGGTTGTTCGGCTGTCTGGTCTAATTAGCATATTATGCTTTTATTATCATAGATAAGCTACATGTTATTATAATTTAGTAGAATTTAACTGCTGTCAGTCACTGTATAAAGTATTTATTTTTCATTTCATGAATAAGAGAAACAATAGCTACGTTAATAATGGCACTCTCTTAGCCAAGCACGGTGCTAAGCTTATTATATATTTTACCTATTTCTTAGGATGGCCTTAGGACGCATTTTCTTATCCCCTATGCTTAGTAAGTAAAGTAATACAGTAATAATAATAATCATGACAACAAAACACAGTAATGGAAATAAGTGCTAAAATTAAAAGAAAAATACTATAAATTAATGATTTTTGGTAACAGAAGTATTACTATAATTGAAGGAGATAATACAGTAGCCAAAACATGAGAGCTCTGGAATTGCCAATTCTTAAAGTTCTATGGTGCATAATTTGGCAACTTTCTTGAGGAATTAATTTACAATACAACTCTCCTCTTAATTTATGCTTAAGATAGTTTTGCTTATTTGAGAGTTGGTTTAGAATCTAAATGTTTTCAATAGCAACATAGCTCATTTATAACTAAATCTTACTCTTTATGGGCTGTATCTCTGAAGCACACTTGGTTAAAAGTTCATTTATGAGATTTACAGAACATCGTTCTTCTGTACTATTTTTGACATTCTTCTCTCTCTCCGGTTACCTGGGAAGGTCCTTGAGGAAAGAAATCATGTATTTTTATCTCTGAAAGACCCAAGGCACATAGTGCCTTATGAGCGTATACAAAGTAGATCTCCACAGACATCTGTTATTTCATATACTGAGGAATGCTTGTATTTGAATAGAGTTCTGCAAACACAATTGGTGCCCCCTTGGGCCTTGCTAAAGATCCCTAAATTCTGAAGGCGCAAGTGCCTGGTTACTCCATTCCATTTCCTGCAAGTAAAGTTCTGATTTAAATTTATTTCTCACCAGAGCAAGAGACACATTCTGTTCATATCTCTCCAAAGAAATGAACTCATTCCTGCATCTAAAGTAAATTGACGTCACCCATATATGAAGATATGGGCTCTTCTCGTGCTAGCGAATGAGACCTTATCTATAAATTATTTGACTGCCGCCTTTTGAAAATTCAGCAAAGGCAGTTATGTGGAACTACAAGATAAAAGTGATACCAAAGGTCAACAAAACCAAGGATTAAACTTTGTTCCTTTCCCTAGCAACTACGTAAAAATGTACACATCATATATCCATCCCATCATCACTCGCTCAAAATTTGATTGACCTAGAGTAATTAAATCATATATTCAGCAAGTCCACGCCTTGGTTCCTTGAACCCTGTTCTCAAGTTCACTGAGATAACATATTTGAATCCCAATGTGACCATAACACAAAGATTCCTATCACAGGGCTAACAGAGCTGGTTTCCACATTCCAAGTCTATCAAGCATGTGCGTCACTGCCTTTGTTGTTGAAGACACTCAAGTTAGAAAAATTCAAACTTTTCCCACTATCCCTAAAGTACACAGCTGTGAAAACATCCTCCTTTATGAAACACATCAGTTGATAATATTCAGAAAAAAATTATGTAATTATTTGTTACTCTTTTCTCATTCTGTGCTTTAGTTTCTCCAGAAACAGGAGAGAACACCACAGGGAACTAGGAAGAAATGGGCAATCGTAGGAAGATCCTTGGTGTCCAAAACCAAGGGAGAGGAGCTGGGATTATTAAAGAGAAGCAAGCAGAAGCAATATATTTCCAAAAATGACACACACACACTACCAATGTGATACACTAACCGAGTAACCCAACGATTTTCAATCGGTGTGCCATAAGAATTTTTAAAACATGCAATACCTGACTATTTAGTCTGGAGCACTGACCTCTTTTCCCTGAGATTGTCAATAAAAACATGACAGTCAACACAACAATAGCCATCTGGTGTGAATGCCCTGTCTTGAACCATAAATATATAGGTCACATAATAGAGTTGCATCTTATTGGTCATCTCACACAATAAGGTTGCATCTAATTGGTTCATTCTTTATACCAGAAATCCTTTATACAACTATAGACACCTGATTTTTTTTTTTTTTCCAGAGAGGAAGGGAGAGGGAGAGAGAGATAGAAACATCAATGATGAGAGAGAATCATTGATTGGCTGCTTCCTGCATGCCCCCTACTGGGGATCAAGCCTGCAACCCAGGCACGTGTCCTTGACTGGAATCAAACCCGGGACCTTCCATCCTCAGGCCGACACTCTATCCACTGAGCCAAACCAGCTAGGGAAGCACCTGATTTTTAAGAAAGTCAATTTGGAGCAAAAAGGGTAGATACTTACTATTATTATTTTTTTGTAAGTCAATACAAATTATATCAATTTTTTTGTCAGATTGGCAAAAATATATTTTTAGGTGTGCTGTAGAATTTTAGTAATTAGTTTATATGTGCCATGAGACAAAAAAGGTTGAAAAATCACTGGGGTAGCCCAAAGACAAACATTTTTAGAACAGAAAGATGTCTTTTTTTATGACACTAATATAAGTAAGTTAGGGAGACAGACTTACAAACTGGTTAAATACGCAGGTTTTAGAATTAGACCTGGATTTAAATGCTGGCTCTACCTTCAGAGCTGTGTGACAGGAAAGGTCTTTAAACCTGTCTGAACCTCAGCATCTCCATCTGCCAAATGAGGAAAATTTATACATGGGTTAAAGTAGATAATAAAACACCTTTGTGCTAAGAAAAAAGAATGGAGGAAGGAGGAAGAAAAAGAAAGAGGAGAAGGAGGAAAGACTGGAGGAAAGAAAGAAGGATAAAGGTGGTTGTTATTATGTATTACTAGTGGAAAAGTGGGATTGTGTATACCAAAACCACTGCCTACAAACAACTTCTAAGAAAAAAATAATAGAATGTAGTAGTACATAAAAGCACTCTAGAACTTTTCTGTCTACCAAGTATTAAAATATGTGGAAAGTTTTACTATCCAACCTATGTTCACATATATAATTTTCACTATAAAGACAAGATGAAGCTAAATTATATCTTAGAAGGAAACGAAAACTAAAAGTAGGTCAAACGCATATGTGTTTTCATGTTAATTGTAATTGAAACTAGTAGGTAAATATATAAAGGTGAAATAATTCCAGAATTATTTTTAGGGAGCCTTTCATTCAAAAACAAATTAAACAGTAAGTGAAAATTATAGCAAATCAAATTTGGGCTTAAGTGAAGGTACCACACTCAACTAATCAAAGCTATCCAATCAAGGAGTAGATTGGCTTGTATGACAGTGAGCTGCTTGGGATTATATGTTCACCAAGTCATGGCTAGAAGTCTACCTAGTTGATGAGATGCTCTAGTACACTCAACACCAGAACTCTGCAAGCAGTAAATCCTATATAATAAAGAGATAATATGCAAATTGACCCTCATGCCCTTGCATCATCACAAGATGGCTGCCCCCATGTTGTCACAAGATGGCCACCACAAGATGGCCACCCGCACATTGCCACAAGATGACTGGCAGGGGAGGGCAGTTGGGGGCGATCGGGCTGGCAGGAAAGCAGTTAGGGGCGATCAGGCTGGTAGGCAGGCAGGCGAGTGGTTAGGAGCCAGCAGTCCCAGGCTGTGAGAGGGATGTCAGACTGCCAGCAGTCCAACATCCCCTGAGGGGTCCCAGATTGGAGAGGGTGCAGGCTAGGCTGAGGGACACCTCCCCTTACCCCCAGTGCACAAATTTCGTGCACTGGGCCTCTCGTTGTATGATAAAACTTAAAAGTCCCTTCCAATTCTAAAATTCTGTAATATTTGAACACTACAATGCACAGCTCTCTGGTATCAATGTTAGGGTAGAGTTCTTCTCTAACTTATCTATATATAAAAAAGTCTAAGTGAACGGCCGACTGGCCAGTAGCTATGACATGCACTGACCACCAGGGGGCAGACACTCAATGCAGGAGTGGAAACCACAGGCATGGAAACATGGGACAGACTGATGAATCTCAGAGGAAAGAGGGGAGGGCAGGAAGAGATTAAACAAAGCTCTTATATGCATACTAGAGGCTCAGTGCATGAATTCGTGCACCAGTGGGGTCCCTCAGCCTGGCCTGCGGGGATCAGGCCAAAACTAGCTCTCCGACATCCCCCGAGGGGTCCTGGACTGTGAGAGGGCACAGGCCAGGCCGAGGGACCCCACCGGTGCACAAATCCGTGCACTGGGCCTCTAGTCGTAATAAAAGAAGGGTACCAAATTCAGTTAAGAGACAGACTTGTCACTCAATTAAAACATGTAAGAAGTTGAGTTAATGGATCTCATGACCCTCAAAACCAATTTTCTTCTCTCCTGACTGCTTTTTTTCCTTCTTGGTTGCCTTGCTTATAATCTATTCATTCTAATTCTATAAACATTTACTGAACTCTTCTAAAAATCTATCCAAAAGAAACAAACTGAAACTCAAAAGAAGATTTATATACCAAGATTGTTTACTCCAGTATTATTTTAGTATCAAAAATGTCCTCCAAGGGGAAAATGATTATATAACTATGCAACTATAACACATTTATACAAAGAAATGTTATGCAGCTTTTAACATGGTGTTTTCAAATAATATTTAATGATATAGAAAATGCAACGATATAATTTTAAGTGAAATGTGATATAAAAGACAAATTCAGTATGATTCTAATTGCAAAGTACATGTGTTCATATATGTGCTTAACCTATAAAAAAATACATAGCAAAATGTTAACAATGGCTATGTCTAGGTGATGAGTATTTTAATATCTTTTTTTAAAATTCTGCTTTCCAACTTATCTAAAATAATCGCATCATCACTTTGTGGTCATAAAAAAGAAACATTATTTAAAAAAATATGTATGAGCAAGAAAAGCAATGCTACAGACATCTTGGATTTGTAACTGTGAAAGTTAAAAGAATTTATTTAAAAGGAGGAAGCTTGGTATAAAAAAATAAGTTTGCATATGACCCTACATTTGAGATAGTTGCTAAGCACGGTACTGTCCTTAAATTAATCAGTAAACAAGGAACAGCTGGGACAATATCCAGTTTTATTGAGGATGTAGAATCACATGAACAGCTAGTAAGGATATAAATCAGCATGAGCACTTTGAAGAATAATTTGACTGCATCTAGTGAAACTGAAAATATGTGTGCCTCACTATACATTCACTTATTCCTAGTTACACACCTTAGAGAAAACTCTCATACATGTGCACAAGAAGACATACATAAGGATGCCCACTGCAAGCTGTTTAATAGTGAAAAAGTTGAAACAACTCAAACATTAACAGAACACTGATTAAATAACTGTCAAATATTCATTCACTGGAATACTATACAACAGCGAAAACTGATAAATTTCAAAAATAAAAGCCAAAAAAGAAAGTTACAAAAATACATAAAAGATAGATACAGTAGAATACAATTTATATAAAATCAAACACTTAAAAAATATTAGATATTGTTTAGAGAGACAAATATATGTGGTAAAAAGTAAAGCCATGAAAAAAAATTCATGGGCATGATGAACACCTATCAGATCAATGATTCCCTGCAGAGAGGAAGGGAGAAGAAATATTAGGGAAGGTTGGTTACAAAAGAGTGGCAAGGGGGCGGCATTAAGTGTATTTGAAGTATTTTTTCTTCTAGGGTAAAAAAAAAAAAAGATCCGAAGCAAATATGACAAAAATATTAAAATCTGACAGAATTGGTAAATTAAGATTCAGGTGTTTGTTATTTTTGCTTATATGATGAAATATTCCAAATCAAAAAATAAATGTTACATAGCAGCTGGCAATCTCTATTGAGGGCAAGGCTCTATCCACAGCAATCATTCTTAAATTCTTTAGGGTCTGAGACCTCTTTGCAAACCTGATGGAAACTATGGTTTCGTTTTCCACAGACTTTATTACACTACCGCCACTCCACCCTCAGCCACCTTAGGAGACATTCAGGAAAAGTTATACACTCTCTTTAGCTAGTGGTTTACCAAGGTAATTTCTACTGATGCTAAGATTTAGCAAAACCAGACAATCAGTGAGGGAGCGATGCACTGGCTGCTCAGAAAGACAGCCTGTGACAAAAACAAGACTTTCACTAAAGAAAGACTGCCAGACTGTTCGACAACTCGTGAGAAGGTTAAAACAAAAAGCCAGTGATACACATGCAATTGAATGTCTTCAAAACTAATTAAGAAGGTTTGGGAAACATTAAAAGAAATGTTCTTATACTTAATTAGGACTTAGTGTAAAACCAAGGTGTCCGTTAAACTCTGACTGATAATGAAGATGAGTGAGATTTTTGTTCCTATTTCTTAAAACTTTACTAGTACATTTTATATAATAACACTGAACTTGGCTAATTTTATGCCAATATTTGGGTAATACTTATGCTTCATTTTTCCAATAAAACTATTATTTTTCAGAAATTCCAGGTGAATAGAAGAATATATTTTTGGTGAGTGACTCAGTTAATGAAGTCTGAGGAAAATGGCTATTGAGATCAAGAAGCCAGAATGAAAGCAAAACTGACTCTATTTAAAAACAAACAAGCACTGACTCTACACCTAAGTTGAGAAGTATCTAGAACAGCCGTGGGCAAACTATGGCCCGCCGGGCCAAAATGAATAAAACTAAAAAAAAAAAAAAAAAGACCGTACGTACCCTTTTATGTAATGATGTTTACTTTGAATTTATATTAGTTCACACAAACACTCCATCCATGCTTTTGTTCCGGCCCTCCGGTCCAGTTTAAGAACCCATTGTGGCCCTCGAGTCAAAAAGTTTGCCCACCCCTGATCTAGAAGGACATAGGGTCTTTTGAAGGCGATGCTTAAAAAATCAAACATACAAAAGGACAGTAAATACTATAATTCAACATTCCATGTGAAGGTCTTCAACTGATTTAATTATCTCAGACAAGGTTTCCTCCTGGAAGGTCACTAAATTGTCCCAGAAATACTAACAGTGTAAGCTTAACAATGCCATGTAAAATCTCCAGCTTCTTTACCATTGCCTTTCATTCCCTCTGTGGCTGCCATCTTTATATACCAATCTAAATCTTTTCTTCACACATGCCTCTTCCCCCTATCCCTGTCCTGTGAGTCCCTTTACCTTATCTCCTACCCCTGCCTCTACTTCTGGGCTATATTTGTGCTGCTTTCAGAAAAAAAGGAACCACCCACAAAACTGGAGATCTGGGGGAGCAGTAATGTTTCCACCTCACCCTCTTCTTTCCTGGCAAGGTCCTTCCCTGCCATCCATCTTTACAAACTGCTTTTTCCCCAACAGTGTTTTTTATGAAATCTACTAGAGGCCTGGTGCACGGATTCATGCACCAGTGAGGTCCCTCGGCATGGCCTGCGGGGATCGGACTGAAACCAGCAGTCCAATGCTGCCTGCCGCTCCTGCTCATCCTGGTCCCGCTGCACCTGACACTGCTGCTGGGTAGGCTCGCTATGGCTCCGCTGTGGTCTCCGGGCTGCGGTGTCCAGCTGTGAGCCCTGCGTCTGGCGCCCATAGGCCAGCTGAGCGGTGCTCCCACTGTGGGAGTGCACTGACCACCAGGGGACAGCTCCTGCGTTGAGTGTCTGCCCCCTGGTGCCAGTGCACATCATAGTGACCAGCTGACCAGCGGAATGGTCGACTAGTCAAATGGTTGACCAGCCGAACGGTTGCTTAGGCTTTTATATATATAGATTCTGAATGAAAGCTATAAATGCACAACTTCCTAAGACTTCCCAAACCCTTTATATAAAAGAAACAGAAACAGTGCTGCTTGATAATACTGTAAAGCACACATTGTTCTGCCCCCTTTTTGAGGGGATTTGGAAGAATGGGGGCCTCTCTGGCTGTCAGAAACTGGGGACACTAGTGATATGCAGTGGAAAGGAATGTTAATCATCCCCCAATATAGCAGTCCCCATGCAATGAAAACGATCTCTCCAAAATGCCCCTATCCACTCCCGCACTGTTGTTATATAACACTGGACCACAGACATTCACTGAGCCAGATAATTCCAGCTAATTTCAATAAATAATTGGCTAACCTTGACATTTCCTGGCTTTTAGGAAAATGCAAAATTGGCTATCAGGTAGCCCAACTTCCCAATGTTGCATAAAATTAGGGGGAGGCAAGTAGTGGCACCCCCCCCTCCCCACAACCCATGTAGTATTACCTTCTGGTGTTTGAAAATCCTAAATTAAAATGACTGAGTATGGTATCACTATGTTTTAGAGACTTCACTCATACTTGATGCAGCACTGAATTGAGCCAAAACAGCTACAGGGGCCATTCTTCCCTGAAAAGGCAGTTACATAACCCTCCACAGGGATCAGTGCACAGGGCCTGGGAGGGAGTGTGGGAGGAGCCTGGTAAACATCTCTCCCCTTCATCAGTTCATGTTCCAACTCAGATTCCTCCTGACAAAACAAACATTGCTTTTATATCACAGTAATTAATTCTTTTGCAGCAAACAACTCATTCTCACATTTCTTCTCCTGCTTATTTTCCCCCATAATTCTTTATCCTTTGCCCGCAATCCCTCCTCCCCACCATGTTGCACTATTTGTATGGGGGGAAAATTGAGCTGCTTCTTGCCAAGTGTGACATCAACTCATTCTTATTTAGTGATGTCCAGCAAGAACTTGCTCTCCCAAAACGTTTGCTAGTTTTGAAGCAACAGATTACGAACTGCATTTTGTTTTCCCTGTCTCTTGTTTCAATGCATTACTGTGTCTTCGGAAACAAATGATGTAACACCTCATTTCTATGACCCAAGGCATTACACATGTATGTATAAAAGATCTTTTCAAACAGCTTCAGGAAGACAAAGTATTGCCTCTTTTACTAAAAGGAAAAAGATAGCATGATAACAGTTAACTTGACATTTAAAGCTTTCTGAGAGAGATACCTCTCAGTAACAAGAAAAACCTATCAATATTACAGAAAATGCAAGCCCAAAATTCTGTTTTAGGTGAAGAACTTTTGTTACTGGGGTGTGTGTGTGTATGTGTGTGTGTAAAGAAAGGAGAAATATGAGTGACCTTTAAAATAGTAAGACAGACACATTACACTACTTCATGCTTAACATCACTTTGGCAAAGCATAACTTTATGAATAATTTTGGCAAGCCAACGACTTTATTATACACATAAAATAAGCTAAAATTCAAAATTATTTCAGTTAGCTTATTGGAAAAATTGGTGCTAGTGTTCTTAGATGTGTCCAACTATGATGGAACTATTGAACTATGTCAGGTACTAATCCTTCCTTCTGAAGTCTTCTATAAATCCCTTCCCATTTCATTACTCTGTTAATTAAAAGGCACAAATGGAAACAATATTATTCCTTAGTTTTATTTCCTTCAAGGGTATTATCAGCAAACCACACTTAAATATCAGAAAGCTATAAAATGAAAATAGTGTGTAAAAAAGAAAGGATGGGCTCTGGCTGGGTAGTTCAGTTGGCTGGAGTGCCATCCTGATACACCAAGGTTGCAGGTTTGATCTCCGGTCAGGGCACATACAAGAATCAACCAATGAATGCATAAAGAAGTAGAGCAACAAATGTTCTCTCTCTCTCTCTCTCTCTCTCTCTCTCTCTCTCTCTCTCTCTCTCTCTCTCCTTTCTTCTTTCTCTAAAATCAATTTTTGAAAAAGAACTGATGGTATATAGAAATATAAAATATCACATATAGTGACTTTTAAATTTATTTTATATTTAAATAGCTTTTAATTACTAGGATTTTCAAATCACAGAGTATAAAAACTCACTGAAAAGCTTGTTACCCATATCCCAGATCCCACCCCATTCCCAGAAGTAACAACTTTTATTAGTTGGGTATCTTTTCAGAAGTTTTTAAAATGCATATTCAATTACGACAAATACATATTCTTACTTTTATCTCCTTGTTATCTAAAGGTAACTTACTGCTTTTTAAACTTAATATATTTTGGAAAATTTTTCATATCAGTACACTTCCTCTTCTTTTTTTATATATCTGCATAGTAGTATAACATTATATGGCTCTATCTCCATTTAAAAATATTGAGTTATTTCAAACCTTCATTATTCCAAACAATGTTGCAACAAATAAATTTGGTTGTATGTGAGAGTATGTGTGTGTGTGTGTGTATACATACATATATATACACATATATAAAAATAAATAAATGCATGGGTGAGCAAAAGTAGTTTTACAGTTGTAATACAAATAAATAATCTATAATAATAGAAGCATAATATGCTAATTAGACCAGGTGTCCTTCCGGACCTTCCGGACGTCGTTACTTCTGGACAAAGCCTCAGCGGGTGGGGGCCGGGGCCAAGGCCCTTGCACGAATTTCGTGCATTGGGCCTCTAGTACAGTAATAATAAATAACAATACAAAAATAAACTGTTTCACGTACTCACAACAGAAACCTATTTTTTCCCATCCCTGTATACAGAATGCATCAGTTAGTCTCCAATGTGGATTGTTCCTGGGCATGAGTGCCAGTTTGTCACATTCCAGCACTGCTGACCAGGATGGCACTGGGGAAGCTAACACCCACAGAAACTGTGTGACGACCAACATTTCACCAGTTCATTATCTAGTGTCGAGGCACTCTGCAGGTACCAGTGCTGCCCTGCGGGGAGTCAGTGTAGATACAAAGCATCTCCACATACTTTCAGGCGTGTCACTCACAAGTTTTTAGGGAAAGCTAGTTCTGTTAGAAGAGGGGTTCCAAAATTCACAGGGATGCAAGATTTAAAATAAACTAGGAGAGGAAAACAGAAAACATATACCTTCCTGAGAACTGCAACTATTGAACAAAACAAGTACAAAAAGTCTATAGAGAAAAATAAGAAAAGCATAGATTTGTGTGTCTCTGTGTGAATGTGAGTGTGTGAGTGAGAGAGAGAGAGAGAGAGAGAGAGAGAGAGAGAGAGAGATCATCCTGAAAAGGACAAAGGAAAAGGCCTTCAAAGTTGTAATTATAGAAAATTGCTCAGGTGACTCCATCCCACCCACATGCTTTTGATTTTCAAAAAATATGACGAGTGCTTTTTAAGTTAGTGTTCCGGAAAGACTGCAGCTGTTCAGCACAGATTTTACATGCTCAGTTAAGAACACTATTTTATCAACATAAAGGTTAATGGCTTCTAAATGAGGGTAGCAATTTCCAACATGAGTACTGTAAATTCATATTAGCATTCACTCTGTTTAAAGAAACAGGCCCAGGAGGATGAACTGGTCCTTGGAATGAAGGGTGAAATAATAATACAAAGATTTGTAATTCCCTTCAACTCCCACCCGAGATTTTTAGCTGGCCCTTTATAAAACATCACATCTGAGTTTAAGCACATCAGCAGGGAGGTATGTGCCATGACTGTAAGACTGCACTCAAGACAGGAAAAAGAGCAAACTTTGATGAGAGACCCCTGCCCCTCCCATTCCCTATCACACTCCCCACCCACCCCATCCCCAGCACTACCTTCTTGTCCTCCGTGACCAGAGGGGCACTATAATTGTGCTAGCCCAGGGAATGTCCAATGTGCAGCACCGAAATAACTCCTACTAGCTGTGGGTCTGCAGGGCCATTTTTAAAAAATCAATCTCCCCTTTCCAATTCTGCTATTATTCTGCTGTTCAAGCAAGCAATCCTACAGCTGTTTCCATTTCCTTTAGTGCCTATGCCCAATCTTTCAAGTCCTGTCATCTCTTGCTTGAAAATGTCTCTCAAATCTGCTCTTCCTTCCACCATCCTCAACCCAGTTCAGGCTTTCACCAGCTCATCACTAGAAAACTACAACAGTCTCCTAACTGGTATGCCCATCTCTGGCTACTGTCCTACCAATCAGCCAAAACCCACAACTATCAATGTGTCAATATCCTACTCCCTACTACAACATACAACTGTCATCACTTCTTATGGTAGCACCTCTGAACTCCTCCCCCTGACTTTCAAGAGCATTCATGATCGGGCCACAGTTTAACTTTCTGATCTTAACTTGCTCCTCCTCCCCAAAGTGCACCGTCTTTTGGTCAAGCAGTTATCGTACTGTCTCCACCCACTTCCCCAACAGCAGCATATTCAGGCCCGCTTTGCTCATGCTCTCCTTCTGCCTAGGAATTCCTTTCTCCACCCGTCCCGACCCAAGCCAACACATCCCACCAAAATCCTGTCTGTTCTTTTAGACTCTGCACAATTAATATTCCTCTACATGGTTGTTTTGTACAACTATGGCCCACCTCTTCCAGGCCAATGAAAAGAACTGGGTCTTTGGAATATGACAGACCTGAGCTTCAATCTCTGTGGAGGTTGAACACATCTAATCTCTCTTTCTCATAGCCCGGCATCCTTAGATAATGAGGATGACATTAACACCTCCTTCGTAGAATTGTTCTGAAGATTAAAAAAGATTCTGCATGGAGAGCAACTGGTGTAGCACTTGGTATATGGTAAACAGGCACTCAACAAATGGCAGGTGTTATAACATCATGTGATATTACATGAGCTCTATGCTTCTAAAGTCCTAGGCTTTAAATCCATTATGATGTTTTGTTTTTTTACACTAGGTTGTAAAACTCAAGAGCAAAAATAGTGTCACATCCAGTTGCACTTCACTTGTTTACTAACTAACTCACTGGACAGCCAAGAAACAGGGAAAAAACAAATAAAACGGCCTACAGGTCACCAAATAGTTTATTATAAATTCCGTGCGTTATGCCGATGTATTTTAGTAACAGGAAGCTCTTCAGACTGCCCCTAAAGGTCTACTGATTTTTACTTTGGTTTCCAAGCCAACAGCAACAAATTATAAGTTGACTACAACTTGCTATCAGCAAAGGAGAAAACAGAATAACTATAAAAAGTAAACATACAAACATAAAAAGTAAAATTGTAAATGAAATCATGTCCAGCTACCAAAACTTCTGTGCTAATTAGTGTATGAGCAAGCATAATTTCAGAGATAAAGTAGCCCTAATGTTACATAATACAGAGAGAAGCATACAAAGTTATAATGATGATGGTCTAAGCCCAATAATCATAACTGCTAAAGTTAGGAATTTCTGCACAATTATAGCAATTATTTGTTGAGTCCCCAATATGTACCAAATACATACTACACATAAATCATTCTGCTCACATAAATTAAGCCTCTCATTAACTCCCTGAGGTAGGTATTAGTATCCTTATTTTATAGACGAGGAAAATGAGGCTCAGAGAGGTTAAGCAATTAGCCCAAGATCATATGCCAATGCGTGACATGTTCCATCCCTGAACTAACTCCAAAGTCTGTGCTTTTTTCCCCATTATGCTATACTGTCCCTCCACATGCTTATGAATTGCAAGAATTGACTCTAAGTATGAAAGAGGATCCTTCCAATTCTGCTTAAACATATCCAAAGGAGAGTTCATTACTTCACAAGACAGCATAGTGGTTATGAGCATAGGCTATGAGATCAGTCAGATCTAGGAAAGAATAGCTGTTTAGCTAGTTTCTAGCTGTACACATTGAACAAATCGATGTCTCTGAACAAGTTTCCTTATCTATAAAATGGGACTAAAAAGTACCCATACGACAAGGCTGCTGTGAGGACTAAATGTAAGATGCTGCATGAAAAGTGCTTGGCTCATTGCCTGACAAACTAACTGATCAATAAATATTACCATTAAAATGCTTATTATAGAAAGTTATTTATATCAAACTAAACTCGACCTCCCAATAACTTCTGTCCGTTGGCCTCAGTTCTGATCACTGTGACTTCATAAAAGTGGATCTAACACTAATCCTATCAAACAAATAAAGGTGCTAAAAACAAAATATTAAAAAAGAGATGTGTTCGCCTAAGCCATCTCTTCTCCAACTTCAAAATTCTTATCTGCTTCAAGACTTCTTTACATAACAAGGTTTCCAGACAATGACCTTCTGGTCAGGCAATTCAGCATATGCACATTTATAAATACCTCCTTAAGCATGACACCCAGAACACTCTCAGGTATAGAGTGACCAGTGCCAAGTACTGTGCCTGAGACCCCTGCTCTTCCACTTTCTGATCTTGATACCAATTTGGGCCAATTTTCTCATATCTTGTCTATATGCAACTGTGTTATTTTTTTTTTAATTTGAGAGAGAGAGAGAGAGAGAGAGAGAGAGAGAGAGAAACATCAATGTGAGAGAGATACAGTACACTGATTGGTTGCCTCTCAGGCGAGCCCCCACTGGGGACCAAACCTGCAACTCAGGTATGTGCCCTGACTAGGAATCGAACTCACAACCTTCTGATGCACAGGAGAATACTCCAACCAACTGAGCCACACTGGCCAGGGTGCAACTGATTGTTTTTATGTAGGACTTGACATGTATTGCTTTTAAATGTCACTGTGGTTTCAGCCCATTTAAAATCTACTGAGATCATTTTGACCTCTGCATCTGTCATCTGTCATGTTAGAATTCCTTCTAACATTTCATCATCTGCAAATTTGATTAATATGCCTCCACCACTTTACTTAAGGTCAGTCAGAAATCTTTCATGAGTATCAAGTATGTCCAGGGTCCTTTGGTAGAAACTGAGTCAACTGACATAATGTTGAATAAGATAGAGGTCAAGATCAGAACCCTGTAGCATTTTACTTCTGATCTTCTTGTGGGTTTATATTGAAAAATTTTAGTTTTATAAAAGACAAGGCTGATGGAGGCACAAGACAGTCTATAAATATTTTTAAATTGAGCAAGCTCTGTACAAAGAGTTGGAACCAATGGATAGAATGTTATAGTGATACACATTTTGGAACCATCTCCCCTCTTTCAAGTGCCCTCCTTCTCACCCCATCATTCCCCTTTTTTAATGGGGATACTTTTTTCTGTGTCTAAGCTTCTGGCACCTCTTTTGTTCTCCACAATTCATTAAAGATAGCAGTTCAGTAACTACAAGTTCTTTTAGTTCTGTAGGCTGGAGGGATGAGGATGGGGTGGGAGGATAGATTGGGAGTGAGGAGACAAGCACCAGAAAACAATGTATTTTGATCAGCTAATTTCACTTCAGATATAGTCTATCTGGGATTTTAACTACTCCTTTGTTCTATCATTTCCAGTTAATTATCTTTCCTTTTGACAGAAAATATGGAAGCAAAAGACGTGTCAAATAGTTCTGCTCTGCCATACATTAACATGACCTCAGCTGGCACAAAAGGCTGATTATATCTACTTACTGCTACCTTTGCTGGGAATATAACTTTTTGTATTTCTAGGTATTCTTTATGTCACTCACCTCAGGAGACTCTGTTTATCCTAGCTTTTATGTATCTGATCCCATTCAAGTCATCACTCTTATACCTTTGGTTACATTTGCTTCTTTCTACATTGAGGACACACACTTTGAAAAATAGAGCATTTTGGAATGTTTCTCTGCCCAGCCACAGTAATCACTTCAAATATCTTACCTTTTTCTTTCTCATCACAATCATTTGTGTGAAGGTGTATCATATCAATTTAGAGGAAGTAAAAAAGATGATGAAGGAGATGGCCTGAGGCAAACTTACATTCTAGTGGGTGAACTATTAAAAGGCAAGCACCATGAGAGCAGAGATTTTATATTTTGCTAGAGGCTCACCTACTAGAACAGTGCCTAGAGCTCACAGTAGCCACTCAAATATTTGTTAAACAAATGAACAATCAAAGTCTTAAAGGAGGGGAAGATTTTAGCAGGCCACAACAGAGAAGACACCTTATAGATGGAAGACCCTGAGCAAAGGCCTGGAGGTGGTAAAGCAAGGGAAGCAGTCTCATTTGGCCTGGAGCTCAAAACACACACAAGCAGTGAGAGATGAGAATATAAAGACTTCTTGAGATCTTCATGCCAAGCTGAGGAGCTCAGACCTGCATGTGTGAGGCAGAAGGGAGCGACCAAACATTCTGAGCAGGAATCACATAACATGAGCTCAGTTTAAGAAAGATTCTGGTGCCCTGGCCGGTTTGGCTCAGTGGGTAAAGGGCTGGCCTGCGGACTGAAGGGTCACGGGCACATGCTCAGGTTGTGGGCTCCATCCCCAGTAGGGGGTGTGCAGGGGGCAGCCAATCAATGATTCTCTCTCAACACTGATGTTTCCATCTCTCTCCCTCTTCCTTCCTCTCTGAAATCAATAAAAATATACATTTTTTTAAAAGATAATAATCATATTTATCATTGTTCATTAAAAATGTATTTATTTGTACTGACCTGGGGGAAAAAACTCTGGCTAGAGATAGTTACTACCTTTCAACATACTTTCTATTTGAACTCAGAGCATTTGCCTCAATAAGCTATGTCCTGTCTCCATCCTGGAAAGAGTAAGAGCCAACAAGTGTTACCAAATCAAAAGTAGGGATAAAACCGCCAAAATAAAGAGGCCCCAGAACCACAGCTTCTTGCCAGAATTTTGCAAGTCAGAGGAGAATGGCTTAATTGTCTAATCAAAAGGAGTTATGCTCATATCTGGGAACATTTTTTTTATTTCCATCTAGCACTTTTAATGTGTGGGGCTGCCTTGATATTGTTTCAATCTTTTTTAGTATACTGGCAGGAAATGGAAAGAACAGCAGAAAGATAAAGCCCATCTGGCCACAGTGTTAACGTCAGCCTTTATCTGGTCCTTGGACCAGGTTTCCAAACGACTTACCTTTTCTTATATGTGCTCCTTATGAGTCTGGTTTCCTTTCCATAATTATTCATGTATGGTCCTATTTTCCTTATTGCATTACTATGGAACATTCTCTGATATGGTGGTTTTAATAATGTGCTTATCTACCACTGCTCAATGACAACATCCAAAGAAAACAGTGAATGCCATGATGAAATTTACTTCTTTATTTACAGATATATTTATTTTGCTTTTGGATATTAACTATCCCTGGCTAGCAGTTCCTCTTTGTTGATTTTATGCAGTCTAAATTAGCTGCAGCCATGAAATTGCTACCCTATTTGGGTTTGAAGCAGGTCTTAAAATAGAACTTTTACTCTCACCTGAGGATAGTTTGTTCACTGATTTTTAGAGAGAATGGAAATGAGGGAGAGAAGGAGAAAGGAAGGGAGACACAAAGAGAGAGAGAGAAAAACATCGGTATGAGAGGGATACATTGATTGGTTGCCTCCTGCATGTGTCCTGATTGGGCCAGGAATTAAATCTGTAACCCAGGTATGTGCCCTTTACTGGGAATCAAACCTGCAACCCTTCGGTGCATGGGCCAATGCTCTAACCACTGAGCACCACTGGCCAGGGCAATGGTGTGATTTTTATCACAGCTACCATATGTTTGGGAAGTGTGGTCCACAACGTGGTTTCAATCTCAGAAAAAAACACCTCAATGTTTTAAATAAGTATGGTAAAAATAATAAATATATATAGTGGTAATATATAGGATACCATAATAAATACTGCATTAATGATATATAAAGCATGGTGTTAATAAAAATATACATAAAAGAGTGTCAATGAATTTTACAACACTAAACACTACCTCTTACTAAATTACATATAAGATGGCCATCTCCTTATCCCAAAAATACTAAGTAGAAATTAAAAAATATTCCTAACACATGGCAAGAGTTCTTTATCTATTGACTGCAACAAGGCATGAGCTCTCCTCTGGCTCTCTGATCTGGGTTCTGTGCTGTTAAACACTTTTCAATGACCTCATCAGAGGTCACTCATACTATATTAATCATAGGGCTTCACACACAAAAATCAACAAGCTAAGAACACAGGCTACATCTCACACTGAATTATGGATGATTACAAAGTCTTCACTGAAGGTCCAAAAAACTATCTGGAGAAATACAGAATGAAGGAGGTGTGGCTTAACAGCAACACACGTGAAAAAGACTTCAGGGTTTTAGATGATTCAATTTTGGCAGCCACAACTGCATGTGGCTGCCAAAAATGCTACTCCAAACTTG
This sequence comes from Myotis nattereri, assembly GCF_964212035.1. NCBI lineage: Eukaryota > Metazoa > Chordata > Mammalia > Chiroptera > Vespertilionidae > Myotis > Myotis nattereri. The sequence continues at coordinate 191,046,767 of NC_138076.1, forward strand.
GGCTGTATTAGAAGAAATACAGCATGCAGAGCAAGGCAGTAGTGCAGCTCACACCTGGAATACTTTGTTCAGTGCTAGGGGTCATGCTCTAAAAGGGCCAAAATGGAGTACGTTTAGGTTTTAGATCAGAAGGCTGAGTGACACAAATTCATGTTATACAGGGACTGAAACTGTTAGCTTAGAGAGGAGACAGTTCTACAGTTTTTAATGAGTACATGTTCTTTTTATGATCAGAATAAAAGACATTTCCAATTTGGAGGGAAAAACATTTTAAATAATGCCCAATGCTGAAGAGGATATTATGAATCTGATATGTTCAGGCACTGCTGGTTTATTAAACCTTTTAGAAAACAATCTTTCCATGCATTGTTACAGCCACAAAATAGTTGTTATAGTGGCTTTATAGACAAACTATGGTAGATTCATAAGATGAAATATTGATTGGCAATAAAAAAGATCAAACTCCATGCAGTAACCGGTTTGGCTCAGTGGATAGAGCATCAGCCTGCGGACTGAAAAGTCCCAGGTTCGATTCCGGTCAAGGGCATGTACCTTGGTTGCAGGCACATCTCCAGTGGGGAGTGTGTAGGAGGCAGCTGATCGATGTTTCTAACTCTCTATCTCTCTCTCTTCCTCTCTGTAAAAAATCAATAAAGTATATATATATATAAAAAGAACAAACTCCTAATATAAGCACCTAGGTAAACATCAAGAAATGCATTATTCTAAGTGAAAGATGCCAGACGCAAAAGGCTACATCACCATATGATTCCACTTAAGTAACATTCTGGAAAAGGCAATACTCTAAGGACAGAAAACAGATCAATGGTAGTCAGAGGTTCAGGTGAGGCAAAAAATTGACTATAGAAGGACATGGGAAGAGTTTGGGGGAATGATGGAACTATTTTATATCTTGATTGTTAGAATGGTTAAGCAAGTGTACAGATACATCAACAATCACAGAACTATATATTAAAAAGGATATATTTTACTTTATTTAAATTATGTTAATTTTAAAAAGGGGGGGGGGAGAAAATCTTTAAGGGAGCCAGAGAAAAAAGATACACACAGAGCAACAAAGACAAGAGTTATCATTTTTTTAAAAAAATCATCACCCAAGGATATGTTTCTATTGATTCCAGAGAGCGAGGGGAGGTAGAAGGAGAGAGAGAAACATTAATGTGAGAAACATTGATCAGTTGCTTCCTGTATGCACCCCAACTAGAGATCAAACCCACAACCTGGGTGTGTGCCCTGTCCAGGAATCAAACCCATGACCTTGGGTATATGGGGCCACACTCCAACCAACTGAACCACGCTGGCCAGGGCTAAAAATTAAGTAGAAATAAAGACTTTTCCAGAGCAACAAACTGAAAGAATTCATTACCAACAGATCCATACTATAAGAAATGTCAAAGGAAGTTCTTCAGGCAAAAGAAATATGAAACCAAATAGAAACTTGGATCTATATTTAAAAATGAAGATCTCAAAAAATGGCTGAAATGAAGGTAAATATGAAATACCTTTTCTATTTTTAATAGCTCTAAATAATTGATTGTCTAAAGGAGGGGGTCAACAAAGTATGGCTCATGGGCCAAATTTCACCCACTTCCTGTTTTTGTAAGTAAAGTTATATTGGAACACAGTAACACCCATTCTTTTCTGTATTGTCTATGGCTGCTTTCTCGCTACAATGACAAAACTGAGCAGCTGAGACAAAGACCAGATGGTCTACAATGCCCAAAATACTATCAGGCCCTTTACAGAAAAAAGTTTGCTGCCTCTGGTCTACAGCAAAAATAGCAATGTATTGTGGGTTTATAGCATATGTAAAAGAAAAATATATAACAACAATAGCACAAAATATGATGAGGAAATTGGAGTATAGATACCTTCCTGTGATAAAAACGCTACACTATATGTGAAATGGTGATTAATCAAAGATGTGTACTATAAACCCTAGGGCAACAACACAAAATTTTTTATGATTTAAATAATAAGACAACAGTGGAGATAAAAATTGGATCATAAAAGGAGTTGATAAGTGCTAAGGTAGACACACAAAGAAAAAGAGGGGGAAAGGAATAAAAAACACATGGAACATATGGAAAACAGCAAGTTGGAAGAGTTTAATCTAACCACATTGAAATTACATTGAATATAAGAAAGCGAAAGATATTGTTTAAAAGACAGAGAATTCAACATGAATAAAAAAGCAAGACAGCTATAGGGTATGGCAAAAGTGGGTTTATAGTTGTTTGCATGGAAAACAATACAATCTATATATACTAAAAGCCTAAGAGACCTGTCGACCGGTAGCTATGATGCGCACTGACCACCAGGGGGCAGACGCTCAACACAGCGCTGCTCAGCTGACCAACCGGTGTCAGAAGCCTGCGCTCATGGCTGGCAAGTGCAGATGCGGCTCGAGCCTCTCCCTGAGCACTCCTCCCCCATCGGGACCAGGTGCAGGACCAGAATCAAAACCGACTGGGTGCGAGCTGCTACTCTACCGCTTCTCTCTAGGATGGGTGGGCGGAGACCTCAGCGGAACAGCAGCGAGCCTACCCAGAGGCCCCGGCTTGGGCTCCTCCCCAGACGCCTTCCCCTTCGCACACTACTACATCCCTCGATGTAGGACTGACGGTTTTGGCCAATTACCGCAGGCCAGGCAGAGGGACCCCACCGTGCACTGGGCCTCTAGTAATTAATAAATAATAATACAAGAATAAACTCTGCTTCACATACTCACAAATGTAAACGCACTTTTTTACCACCCTGTATATGCTGGCTACAAGAAACTCACTTTAAATATAAACACAGAGCTAGATTAAAAAGCAAATGGATAGGACAGGTATGACTTCTTGCTACAACCAAGTGAGACAATAAACAAATCCTTGCTGCAAAAAGCAACTGTAAAACTGAACAAAATTCATACAAACAACCAATCTGAGGCTTGAAAAATCAACTAAAGGCATACAATACTGTAAGAAGCATTTATGCCTAAAAACGCATGAACTTGAATAAGAACAGTAACCTGGGGCCTCTCCTATCCCTCCTGCCTCAGTTGAAGCAGATGTTGTGCCAGATGGGGACAGGTTATGAGAATGAGAAGCTTTCTTTGGTTCAGTAGCAAGAGGTTCACTTAATTGGGAGCAGTGCATAACACCCATGTCCAGTGGTGGTGTCAGTGAAATTGATTATCTCAGAGATTGTCAAGTGGGAAATGCCAAATGCTCTATTAGCACTAAGTTGTGGATATGTTTGGGGCAATTTTATTCCTGGTGGAGGCTGCGTGCTTTTACAGCAAAATCCGAGAAGGTCCGATCAGTCACATTCTCCTGGTTGACACTGAAGCTGTGTGCATGCCAAAAGACAAGGTGAAAGGGCCCAGTGGAATGTAAAAGACAGAAGCTTGAAAACACCCTGAACTTTGAATGTGTGACTTACCCATAACAGACCCATTGACAGATGACAGAAACCTTTCTGTTCAAGATGGTTCAATATAACCTCTATTCAATCATTGGCTGACTAGTACGTCACGTAGATATAGGGGCACGCCCTGGGAAAGTAGACTAAAAATAAAAACCAGTTTAAAAAAATGAGCAGAGACATCAACGGTCACAAATCACAGCCAAAAGAGAGTTCACAGTCCTAGTAAGCATGTTACCAAACAAAGAAACAATGAACAAACAAAAAAAGTAACAACAGTATGCGCTAATTAGATTGTGGTGATTATCTCACAATGCATATTTATACCAAATCATCATATTGTACACCTTACCTACCATGTATATACAATTTTTAATTGACAAATATTCCCTAATAAAAGAAAATAACAAAAATCTTGGGAAGAAAAGTATTGCTACACTGAATACATAAACAGAGATACTCCATGACAAGACAGAAATCCTGAAGTTGAAAAGTACAATAACTGAAATGAAAAATTCACCAGAGCAATTCAACAGCAGTTTGAGATGGCAAGAGAAAGATTCAGTGATCCTAAAATAGAAATGATCCAATCTTAATAACAGAGAAAGAAGACTGAAGAAAAATAAACAGAGCTTCAGAAATCTGTGCAACAACAAGCATTACAACACGTACACAATGGAAATCCCAGGAGAAAAAAGAGAACTTACCAATTTTCATGAAAAACTTTAATCCACACATTCAAGAAGCTCAATAAACACCAAAGATAGTAAATATTTGAGTTAATATAAAATATTATATATTTGTGTTTTTACTAATTTCTTCTCTTAACATCTTTGAAAAATGTAAACATTTAAAAAATATATATTTATAGTAATATAAATACACTTTCATTTTAATATATTGTTTATATATTTATATGTTATTAGAGGCCGTTGCATGAAGATTCGTGCAATAGGCCTTCCTTCCCCTGGCTGCCGGCACCGGTTTTCCTCCGGCACCTGGGACCCAGGCCTTCGCTCTGGCCGCTGCCTTCTGACTTCGCACCGGCTGGAGTCTTTGCTGTAGCCAGAGCCTTCAGTCTTCGCTCCAGCCAGAGCTCCACTCCTATAGCTCTCTCCGCCCCCCGCCCTCCTCCTCATAGCAGGCATCCTGCCCTGCCCGGCCACTCCGCGCCTGCATGCGTGCTGCCCAGAGGCCCGGAGTGGCTGGGGGGTGGGGTTGCCACCATCTTTGGTGGGTTAATTTGCATACTCACTCCTGATTGGCTGGTGGGGGTTGCGGAGGTACGGTCAATTTGAATCTTTCTCTTTTATTAGTGTAGATAATAACAGCAAAAAGGAAGGAGGAAAAATGGAGCTATATTGGAGCAAAGCTTATATATTTTACAAGAAAATATCTGAAAAATCAATAAAAAATAATAAATTTTATAAAATCTGCAAAAATCTGAACAGAAACCTTACCAAAGAAGATGTACAGACAGCAAATAACCATATGAAAAATGTTCAACATCATGTATCACTGGGGGATTGCAAATAAAAACAATAAGATACCACTACAAACTTATTAGAATGGTTAACATCCAAAACAATGACACCACCAAAATGGTGGTGAGGATGTAGAGCAGCAGGAACACTAATTCACTGCTGGTGGGAATGCAAAACGGTATATCCAGCCCCTTTGGAAGACAGTCTGGCAATTTCTTACCAAACTAAACAAACTCTTGCCATATTTACCTAAATGAATAAAAAAAACTTAATGGCCACAGAAAAACCTGCACATGAATGTTTACAGCACCTTTATTATAATTGCCAAAACTTAAAAGCAACCAAGATGTCCTTGGAGGTAAGGGGGAGAGATCAACCAAAGGACTTGTATGCATGCATATAAGCATAACCAATGGACACAGACAACAGGGGGTGAGGGCATGAGTGGGGGGTGGAAGGGGTAACGGGGGGATAAGGACACATATGTAATACCTTAATCAATAAAGAAATAAAAAAAAGTGAACGTATGACCTGTAGTACATCCAGGTATAAGTAGGTCTATTATTCAGCAATAAAAAGAAAGAAGCTATCAAGTCACAAAAGATCTGGATAAACCTTAAATGTATATTGTTAAATGAAAGAAAACAATCTAAAAGGCCTACATAATTTATGGTTTCAACTATATGACTATCTAAAAGGAAAAACTGTAAGCTCAGTAAAAAGGTTAGTGGTTGCCACGGGTTCCACAAGTAGGGAAGGTGGAACATAATGGCAATGAAACTATTCTGTATGATACAGATGTAATGGTATGATACCAATGTAATGGTGGATTCATGTCATTATACATTTGTTAAAACCCATAGTATATACAACACAAAGAATGAACTCTAACAAACTATGAATTTTAGTTAATAAGAATGTATCAAATTTGGCTCGTTCATTATAATAAGCTACACCAATAAAAGAGAAAGATGTAAATTGGCCGTACCTTCATGATGCCCACCAGCCAATCAGGAGTGAGTATGCAAATCAACCCAACAAAGATGGCGGGTTAATTTGCATACGCAGGTGCCACACCGCCCCAGCCGCTCGGGGCCTCTGGGCAGCGTGGGAAGGAGGAAAGGCGGCTCCGGCCAGAGCGAAGGCAGTACTGGCAGCCAGGGGAAGGAAGGCCCATTCTTGCACGTATCTTCGTGCATCAGGCCTCTAGTGTATTATATTTTTTTTATCTTTTTTTTTTAATATTTTATTGATTTTTTACAGAGAGGAAGGGAGAGAGATAGAGAGTTAGAAACATCGATGAGAAAGAAACATCGATCAGCTGCCTCCTGCACATCCCCTACTGGGGATGTGCCCGCAGCCCAGGTACATGCCCTTGACCGGAATCGAACCTGGGACCTTTCAGTCCGCAAGCCGACGCTCTATCCACTAAGCCAAACCGGTTTCTGCAAGTGTATTATATTAATACAAGAATATTAATAATAGAAAAAACTAGAGGGGAAAGAGTATATGAAAACTTTTGTACTTCTTGCCCTATTTTTAAAATTACAAAACATTACCAAGCCTAAAACTTCTATAGGAAATAGAAGTTGGTTCATTGAACAGATCAACAAAACTGACAAATCTGTAACCAGATTGACCAAGAAAAAAATGAAAAAAGATGCAAATGATCAAAACCAGGAATAGAAGAGAGACATCATTACTGACCTTACAAAATTTTGAGGATTAAAAGGGAATATTATGAAAAACTTTTTACCAGCAAATGTAATAACTTACTAGAAAAAAATTACCAAACTGACTCAAGAAAACAGAAAATCTGAATAGACCTATACCAAGTAAAAATCTCTTTGGCTTTACTGTGAATTTTATCAAATACTAGAGGCCTGGTGCATGAAATTCGTGCCCTGGGGGGGCAGGGGGGCCCCCTCAGTCCGGCCTGCACCTTCTCCAATCCTGGACCCCTTGGGAGATGTCCGACTGCTGGGTTAGGCCCGATCATTGTTTATCAGGCCTAAACCAGCAGTTGAACATCCCTCTCACAATCCAGGACTGCTGGCTCCTAACCACTCACCTGCCTGCCTGCCTGATCACCCCTAACTGCTTCTGCCTTGGCCCCCACCACCATAGCTTTGTCCAGAAGGACATCTGGAAGGATGTCCGGAAGACGTTCAGTCTAATTAGCATATTACCCTTTTATTAGTATAGATTTAAAGAAGGGATAAATACCAATTCTTCACAAACTCTTTCAGAAAACAGAAGAGGAAATACTTCCCAACTGATTTTATGAATTCATGATTACCAAAGGCATCACAAGGAAAAACAAAACAAAACATAAACTACTCCTTTGTTTATGATAGGTCAAAATGGTCTGAATGTCCTGCATACAGACATTTTTTTTTTATTCTAAACATTTAAAGTACAGGAGTGTACATCTTTTTTTAGAGTAGGCTTTATTGAGCTTTTTAATTTTATTTCCAAGGTTAAGTGTATATAAAATTCACGCACTGATTTTAGAACCTAATTATACCCAAGACCTATACAAACATGAGATGTCCCTCCACTATTGTTTAGGCCCACAGGGAAATCTAAGTAAAGATGAAGAAACATATAAGGCAAGCAAATTTATGTTAAAAAAAATCATTTTTTAAGTTGAAATGCAAGGTATGTGTTGATAGCAAAGCCCTGGGAAGCTTCATTAGATTACTGTGCACATCCTGAAAAGGGGGTGGGTAGTACTAAATAACTGTTTGAAGAGTCAATGTTCAAGTGACCTTAAAAGCCAGGACATTGGGGAAATTTATCTATTAGCGTATTAGCAACAATATGTATAGAAAGAGGTGTTAAAATGGACTCCAGGGTCCTTATAAGTTCTACTTCCCAATATTCTGTAATGTCTCCTCCCATCTAAAAAAATATTAAGTCTAAGTATAAGCCTTAAATTCCTGGCCCTTGACTTCTTCCTTTTCTGAATATTTATTGTTCAAAATTTCCTACCCTTCAACCCTGGCTCATTACTTTGTTCACTTGTACCTGCCCTCCCTTTTCATCTCTAAATACTCTTTCTTGAGGACAACTTTAATCCCTTCCCCTTACTCCCAAGAGCTAATGATCCCCTGAAATACCACAGAATTTAATGACTGCAGTACTCATTTGGTACATAGATACTACCCTGACCTGTGGGCATATGCTTTTGTAGATTTTTGTCTCCCAAATGAAACTATCATGGCCTATCTTTTTCCCCCATGACATCTAGTATACTATTATAATGCTTAATAACACATTCCGAACACCTACCAAGTGCCAAACTTCATGCTAGGCTCTGAGAAATTAAAGATGCTTAAGATACAATCCAAACGCTTGAGAAATGTTTGGTATAATAAATATTTTTCTGAGTGCAGAGATAGCCTGAAAATAGTTTTCTCTTCAAAAATTAAGGTCACTGAAAGCTTCCTGTGGCAATAATTTTTTCCTTGTCTATCCTGATAAACACTAAAATAACTAATTATAGATTACTGCTGTGTTACAGAACATTTATATTTTTCAACTAGGTTGTGCTTGAAGCTGTGACCTGGTTTTATGAGAAATCCAGATGTACAGAGTAAACTTAATTAGCCAAAGGCTTTTGCAAATATTGCCTCAGGTTGTAGCAATTGTAACTAGTTTAATAATTGTTTTAGTCTAGTGACATCTAGTGGCAAAAGTGGTAAAAATAGCCCTGCTGTAAATTAAACTACATTAAAGGGAGGCCATCTTATAGGGAAAAAAGGCAAACTATGAACAAACTATGATATTTATTAGCATTAAATAATGTTTCAATCTCTCTTTGGCCTATATAACTGTTAACTCCTCTCAGTAGGATTTATCATTTGTTTCCTTGTAGCTGGTACATATTAATCTTGATATAACATAAGATTTACTGAAATAACAGATACTAATATTTTAATTATAAGTTAGAGAAAAGCTCTCACTTAGAAAGACCAAATGAAGAACAAAGCTATCCCCACCGGTGATATGCCTGCTCCAACAATCTTGCAATTCAAAACTGCATTGTTGTTTACGTGATTTGCTTACTGATATCTACACTAATAAAAGAGAAAAATGGTAACTGGCGTACGGCGATACCTTTTTCATTGGCTAATCAGGGCTATATGCAAATTAACTGCCAACTAAGATTGGCAGTTAACTGCCAACAAGATGGCGGCTAATTTGCATATGTAGGCACAATGCAGGGAGGAGAAAGGGAAAGCAGGAAGAAGCCCCCTGCCACTGACAGTGATCTGAAACCCAGGGGGGAGCTAAGAGCTGGGGGGCAGGGCAAAGGCGGCCCTGCCCCCCAGCCATGATCGGAGAATCAGGCGCCTTTGCTGCCCTGGCCAGTGACAGCAGGAAGTAGGGGTGGAGCCAGTGATGGGAGCTGGACACAGTCGAAGCTGGCAGTCCCGGGAGCTAGGGGTCCCTTGCCTGGGCCTAAAGCAAAGCCCACAATCGCGGCGCCCCCAGCTGCCACTGCAGGTCCCCGCTGCCTGGGCCAGACGCCTAGGCCAGAGGCGTTAGGCCTGGGCAGGGGCGGAGCCTGCAACCGCGGGGAGCTGGGGGTCCCCTGCCCAGGCCTGACACCTCTGCCGGAGGCCTCAGGCCTGGTCAAGGGGCCGATCCGGTGATTGGTGATCGGAGGGTGATGAGGGTCAACTCCTCTGGCCGAGGCATCAGGCCTGGGTGGGGGGCGGAGCCGGGGATTGGGGGGATATGATGGTCCCCTTGCCCAGGCCTGAAGCCTGGGTCAGAGGCGTCAGGCTTGGGCAGGGGGTGGAGCAAGCGATCAGAGGGAGATGGGAGTCCCCTGCCCGGGCATGATTCCTGGGCCAGAGGGCTCAGGCCTGGGCGGGGGCCAGAGCCAGTGATTGGGGGGAGATGGGGGTCCCCTGTCCAAGCCTGACACCTCTGGCGGAGGCGTCAGGCCTGGGCAAGGGGCCGATCAGGCGATCGGAGGGTGGTGGGGGTCAACGCCTGAGGGCTCCCAGTATGTGAGAGGGGGCAGGCTGGGCTGAGGGACACTCTCCCCACACACACACACCCAGTGCATGAATTTCGTGCACCGGGCCCCTAGTATATATTAATAAATGCTTACAAATTTTTGTCAATGATTTTAATCAGCTCTTATGAGGCAAATAATTATATATCAAAACTCGTTCTTTACAATGTCACTTTGCATTTCATTAGCTTTCTGTGAAACTGAATTTTGATAGAAACATTTTGTTAATTTTATTTTTTCAATCACCATTTATCCCCTTTATCACCTCCCCGCACCCCTCTCCCTTCACCCCTGCAATCACCATACTGTTATCCATGTACATGAGTTCCCTCTCTTATTTTTTCTTTTTTGCTCAATCCCTCCTTCCCTCCCCAACACCTCCCCACCTCCCAAAGCTGACAGCCTGCTCTCTATCTATGAGTCTGTCTCTATTTTGCTTGGCAGTTCAGTTTGTTCATTAAATTCCACATATGAATGAAATCATATGGTGGTTGTCTTTCTCTGACTGGCTTATTTTACTTAGCATAATGTTATCCAGGTCCATCCATGCTGTTGCAAAGGGTAAAATTTTCCTCCTTTTTATGGCAGAGTAGCATTCCGCTGTATAAATGTAACACAGCTTTTTTTATCCACTCATTATGAAAACCCGCGACTTCTAAAAAATTCTTTCTCAATAATGAATTCTCAATGAATCCAAAATTTAACATACAGGCATCAATATGAATCGGTTTTAATACTGGAGTTTACCCAAAAATAGTAAAAACCCAATAACATATTGAAAATACTCTTTTGATAACCACTTTTTAAAATATCTAAAATCATTTAGTTAAATGATCTAACAGCTCTGTGATCTCAAGTAAGAGATTCATGTTCTAGCTCAATGTTTTCCAAAGTGTGATCCATGGACCCACTTCAGAATCACCTAGAATGCTAGTTTAATATATAGTTGCCTTAAACCTGAACCTACTGAATCAGGCTCTCTCTCTGAGTTGGGATCTATAACCAGAATTTTTAAAAAGTTTCTTCAGATGGTTTCTTATGCATGATAAAGTTTTGAAAATAATTACTATCAAGATCATGAATATAGCCCAGCAGGTGTGGCTCAGTGGTTGACCGTCAACCCATGAACCAGGAGGTCACGGTTTGATTCCTGGTCACGGCACATGCCCAAGTTGCAGGCTCGGTTCCTGGTGGGAGCATGAGGGAGGCATGATTCTCTCATATTTTTTAAAAAGACCACCAACATAAATTCTTCTAAGTTGTTCTGCCGAGTCTCTCAGAATAGGCTGTTCCTTCCTTTAAGTTCTCCAAAGGTTACACTTTATTTATAGGCATTATCATGTTGAACCACAATTTATCTGTTAACAAGATACATAGTTTCTCTCACTAGACTGTGAGCTCCCTCAAGAGAAGGAATAATGGTTTTTGTGTTTGTATCGCTAAGCCTAACAATATCTAACAAACAGCAAGCATTCAATGAATATGGTTAAATGAATACATGAAACATCATGGTTCTAAAAAGAGCATGTGACTTTGACTTGTGCCCAGTTCCGAATACTATACAATTAGCATCAAATTAATCTGATCAATAGCCAGTTAAAATTTGGGTGTAGGGGGATGGAATTTTTTAAAAATGTTAGGAATACCTTTAAAACTCAGATTTCCTAAACATTTCGGTCTCAAATGCTAATGTGTTTAAAAATAGAATTTTTATATGTGGTTTTGGAAAGGTAGAAAAACTGAAGATGACTAACAGAATTTTATACTACTCAGCCTTAGAATGTTTCTAGGCTGTCACTTAGCAGAAACTACTGACAAACCAGAGCCATAAAAGGAAGTACATACATCTATTTTTATTGTCATATTCCAGGATTAACCAGCTAGCTCATTCAGGAAATGTTATTGCTTACAAAGAGGAAAACATAAGGATGATAAGCAGAGAAATGAAAGCCTTTTTTAAAGGTGGGGAAGGGACATCTAAAGCTGAAAAACACAACTGTCTGAAATTAAAAATAGATTGGATGGGATTAAGAGCAGTACAGACATAACAGAAATAAAGACCATTGTACCTGGAAACACAGCAGTAGAAATTATCCAAAGTAAGGACAGAAAGAAAAAAGTTTTCTTTTTAACTGAAAGGTGAGTCCTCTGTGAGAAAATACCAATGGTCTAACAGAAATTGAAGTCCCACAAAAAGAGAGGCGTGAGGACAGAAAAATATTGGAAGAAATAATGGCCAAACTATTTAATAAAAACTATAAACTTATTGATCAAAGAACATGGGACACTTAGTGGGAACTCATAATTTTCAATATGGATAGGTAAATATAGAAATAAACATAGGTGCAAAGGTGTGTGCATGTATGTGTCTGTGTGTATATTTTATATATCCTTGCTAAATGCCATGAGAAGGCCCGGCTCTCTACTGAAAGGACCGGGGTTCCTGGAGATTCTGGGGCTGGGGCTGGGGCCAGGGAAGAACAAGGTAAGCCTGGGATATTATATTGTCCCAGAATATAGAAACATGTTTGAAGAATAATGAGAAATGTTAAATGAACATAGGAAGCTAGACTGATGGTGCTCTGACTAGTTAAATTTGGAGCAAAAAACTTTATAATGAAAATGGCCAAAAACTGATATTTTTGGATAAATAAAAATAATTTGTTTCCAGCTGACCTGCACTTGCACAAAATGCTATAAGAAGTTCTTCAGATTAAAAATAAGTGACATCAAATGAAAACGTGACTCTACAAAAAGGGATTAAGATTTCCAGAAATGGTAAATATGTAGGTAAACATAACATTCAATATGCAATGTTTTTCTCTTAATTTAAAAGATATATGATTTTTTAAAACCAACTAAGAAAGCTAATAGAAGAATTAAAATGAAATACTAAAAAATATTCAACTGATCCAAAACAAGTCAGGAAAGGAGCATGAGAGAAACTAAAAGCAGGCAGCATAAATAGAAAATGAAGAGCAAAAGGGTAGATCTATATTCAACCATATCAATTTATATACCAATTAAAAGGCAGCCTGCCCTTGCTGGTTTGGCTCAGTGGATAAAGCGTCAGCCTGCAGACTGAAGGGTCCCGGGTTCAATCAAGGGCACATGCCCAGGTTGCTGGCTCCATCCCCGGTTGGGGCTGCGTGGGAGGCAGCCAATCAATGATTCTCTCTCATCACTGATGTCTGTCTCTCTCTCTCTCTCTCTCTCTCTCTCTCTCTCTCTCTCTCTCTTCCTCTCTGAAATCAATCTATATATATAAAACCCTAATATGCAAATAGATCAAATGGCAGAACGGAACCGGTCACTATTACATGCACTGACCACCAGGGGTGAGTGCAGAATATGGTGGGCATTGGCAGCAGGTGGCAGAGCATGGAACATGGTGGGTGTCAGCTGCGGTGGGATGGTGAAGCAGGTGAGCGGGGGTGCCAGACCAAGGCAGGATACCAGCTACTATCAACAGGGTGAGCCTCTGGTGGTTACTGAAAATTCTTTGCTCCCACATGCTGCGGTCCAGCGCTTATACCCACTACTGGCACCGGAGCCACCGCTTACACCTGCTGCTGGCGCCCAGTGCCGGCCCCCATCACTTGGTGCTGTCAGCGGGTGCGAGCAGCGGCTACTGGCCCCTATCGCCCCTCAGGGCTTCTCCACCTCCCACTGCTCCTGAGGGGCGACTGGGGCCAGCAGCTACCGCTCACACCTGCTGACGGCGCTGGAGCCGCCGCTCGCAACCACTGCCAGCACTGGCCCCACTCACACCCGCAGCAGGCGCTGGAGCCACCACTCGCACCCACTGCTAGCATCTGGTGCCAGTCCCGATCGCTAGGCACCATCAGTAGATGCCAATAGCTGCTGCCGGCCCTGATCGCCCCTGAAGGCTTCTCCACCTTCCCCTGTTCCTGAGGGGCGATCAGGGCAGCAGCCACCGCTCGCACCTGCTGCTGGCGCCAGCCCCAATAGCTCCGTGCCGTCAGCGGGTGCAAGCAGGTCCGGCGCTGTCAGTGCGTGGGAGTGGCAGCAGGAGAGAGGCTGCTGGCAGACAGGGGGTTGGGGCCATGGCGGAAGGGCTGGGCGGTGGAGCAGAGGATGGGCTGAGACCCGCCCCTGTGCCCACCGCAGCTTCGCAGCCCACAGTTCCTTTCAAGGTGCACAAATTTGTGCACTGGGCCCCTAGTAAAAATATAAAAACAAACAAACAAATAAATGGCAGACTGTCAGACTAGATACAAAAGCAAAATCCAATTATATACGGTCTACATGAGATATGCTGTAAATATAAAGACAAAAATAGACTTAAAAATAAACAAAAGAATGGAAAAAGATATACTAGCAAACAAGTGTAAAAAAGCTGGAATGACTACATTAATATAAGACAAAATGCACTTCAAGATAGGGGGTAAGACCATAGATAGAAGGGCATTTCATAATGATAAAAGGGCCAATATAATAATCACTAATGGCTTTGTGCTGAATAATAAACTTCCAATGCACAGAAAGAATGAAAGGAATAAACAAATTCACAACCGTAGCTTGAGATTTTAATACCTCTCTTTTAGTGAGAGAATAAAAAAAATGGAAGATTTAAACAATGCCATCAACCACGCTTTGACTTACAACACTACACCCTACAACTGTAGAACACATTCTTTTCAACTGTACCTGAATGTGTCTTATTCACCTAATAAAAATAAGGTTCTATAAATTTTTGTTAAATAAATGAACACACAAATGGAAGGTGGGGTATGCTTACTTTTTAAATATAATTTATAAATTTTTGATTTGAAAAGGCATCCAAATTGGAAAAGAGGAAGTAAAACTATCCTTATTTGCAGACGACATGATATTATATATACAAAACCCTACAGACTCCATCAAAAAGCTACTAGACTTAATACATGAATTTGGCAATGTAGCAGGATACAAAATTAACCCCAAGAAATCTGAGGCATTTCTATACACCAATAGTGAACTTTCAGAAAGAGAGATTATAAAAACAATCCCATTTACCATCGCACCAAAAAAATTAAGCTACCTAGGAATAAACTTAACTAAAGAGGTAAAAGACCTCTACTAAGAAAACTACAGGACGTTGAAAAAAGAGATAGAGGAAGACATAAACAGATGGAAGAACATACCGTGTTCATGGATTGGTAGAATCAACATCATTAAAATGTCCATACTACCCAAAGCAACCTATAAATTCAACGCACTTCCCATTAAAATACCAATGGCATACTTCACAGATCTAGAACGAACTCTCCAAAAATTAATCTGGAATAAAAAAAGACCCCGAATAGCTGCAGCAACCCTGATGAAGAACAAAGTAGGTGGGATCTCAATATCAGATATCAAGATGTATTACAAAGCCACTGTTCTCAAAACTGCCAGGTACTGGCACAAGAACAGGCATATAGATCAATGGAATAGAATAGAGAGCCCAGAAATCGGCCCGAACCAATATGCTCAATTAATATTTGACAAAGGAGGCAACAACATACAATGGAGTCAAGATAGTCTCTTCAATAAATGGTGTTGGGCCGAAACCGGTTTGGCTCAGTGGACAGAGCGTCGGCTTGCGGACTGAAGGGTCCCAGGTTCGATTCCGGTCAAGGGCATGTACCTGGGTTGCGGGCACATCCCCAGTAGGAGATGTGCAGGAGGCAGCTGATCGATGTTTCTCTCTCATCGATGTTTCTAACTGTCTATCTCTCTCCCTTCCTCTCTGTAAAAAAATCAATAAAATATATTTAAAAAAATAAAAAAATTTTAAAAAATAAATAAATAAATAAATGGTGTTGGGAAAATTGGACAGATATATGCAAGAAAATGAAACTAGATCACCAACTTACACCATACACAAAAATAAACTCAAAATGGATAAAGAACTTAAATGTACGACAGGAAACCATAAAAGTTCTAGAAGAATCCAAAGGCAACAAAATCTCAGACATATGCCAAAGCAATTTCTTCACTGATACAGCTCCTAGGACACTTGAAACTAAAGAGAAAATGAACAAATGGGACTACATCAAAATAAAAAGCTTCTGCACAGCAAAAGAAACCTTCAACAAAACAACAAGAAAACCCACTGCGTGGGAAAACATATTTGCCAATGTCATATCTGATAAGGGCCTAATCTCCAAAATTTATAGGGAACTCATACAACTTAACAAAAAGAAGATAAACAATCCAATCAAAAAATGGGCAAAGGACCTAAATAGGCACCTTTCAAAAGAAGACATTCAGAAAGCCAAGAGACATATGAAAACAGGCTCAAAGTCACTAATCATCCGAGAGATGCAAATCAAAACAACAATGAGGTACCTACCATCTCACACCTGTCAGACTGGCTATCATCAACAAATCAACAAACGACAAGTGCTGGAGAGGATGTGGAGAAAAAGGAACACTTGTGCACTGCTGGTGGGAATGCAGACTGGTGCAGCCACTATGGAAGACAGTGTGGAATTTCCTCAAAAAACTAAAAATGGAACTCCCATTTGACCCTGTGATCCCACTTCTAGGAATATATCCCAAGAAACCAGAAACACCAATCAGAAAGGATATATGCACCCCTATGTTCGTAGCAGCACAATTCACCATAGTTAAGATCTGGAAACAGCCTAAGTGCCCATCAGTAGATGAATGGATTAGAAAACTGTGGTACATCTACACGATGGAATACTATGCTGCTGTAAAAAAGAAGGAACTCTTACCATTTGCAACGGCATGGATGGAGCTGGAGAGCATTATGCTAAGTGAAATAAGCCAGTCAATGAAGGAAAAATACCACATGATCTCACTCATTCATGGATAATAGAGACCATTATAAACTTTTGAACAATAGACACAGAGGCAGAGCTGCCTCAAACAAATTGTCAAACTGCAACGGGAAGGCCGGGGAGGGTTGGGGGGCAGGAGGGATGGGGGTAAGAGATCAACCAAAGGACTTGTATGCATGCATATAAGCATAACCAAGGGACATAAGACACTGGAGGGTAGGGGCGGCCAGGGGATTGTTAAGGGCGGGGGGAAAAAAAAGGACACATATGTAATACCCTTTGTAATACTTTTAGCAATAAAAAAAAAAATAAAATAAAAAAATTTTGATTTGAGACAGACAGAAACATCAATCATGCTCCCCAGGGCATAACCTGGGTATGTGGCCTGACAGGGAGTCCAAACCACCACTTTTTGGTGTAAGGTAAGGTTCTCCGACCAACTGAGCCACACCAGTCAGGGAAGGACATGAAGAAATTAAAGTAACAATGGTTGGCTGTATTGACTAGTTCATCGTTAAAGAAATGGACAAGAAGTTGAAGCTAATGTTATAGACTTAGAATCATCTAGGCCAGTGATTTTCAACCTTTTTCATCTCATGGCACACAAACTAATTACTAAAATTCTGTAGCACACTAAAAAATACATTGTCGATCTGACAAAAAAATAAGTATAATTTTGACTCATTCACACCAGACAGCTATTGATGTGTTGGCTGTTGTCATTTTTTTCTAAGGGAAAAGAGGTCAGTACCCCTGACTAAATAGTCAAGTATTGCATGTTTTAAATTTTTTTGCGGCACACCGGTTGAAAATTGCTGATCTAGATGTCTATATTTCAAAATACTTAAAGTTCACTAAGCTAGATGCTAGACACAAGTACAGAAGCAAAGTCCCAGCAAATGAAGGAAAAAGTTAAATAAAGAAGCATTAAGTTTCAGGGATAGGCATAGGTACCTTCTCTGAGATTTAATACAAAGAAACAAAAATGGATGCAGGCACAGAGATTTACTGGAGTGAGGAAGAGAGTGAGGCTACTCTTGCAAAATGTCTTCACCTTCTCAAGCGGTTTAAAGGGCCTTTCGCTTGGTGTTTCCCAGTCTTCTGAGTAAGGCTCACTATACTGGTTAACAGCCTTGTTAAAAAGGTTAACTGAAGAGCTATCATACATACAAGACTGATTACAAGGTAATCAGGAATAAGTGATCAACTGTTCTAATATGGTGTTTTGGGGGAAAATATACTCTTAGGATCCACCTGGGCCGAGTCACCTTAAAGCCATTCAAAGACTGCTCTGATTAAGATCCATTCTCTTGACACCCCATTTTCCAATGCAGAGATAAAATCTGACTGCTGGGAAACACGGGTGTCTTATGAATGCAAAGACTTTCTACCTTCATACTATTTGTCTGGCTAATAGACAAGGAGGTGAAAAGGATGTGAAGAAACTGGTCATTGAAAATCTAGCTCCCTCGTGTTCTCCTTATCGCCCTTTTCCATCGAGTCATTCTAACCCAGCTTCAACCTCAAGCACTAAAATTCTCAACGTTCCATGTGATTTGAGAACCTTCACTGCTGTTCCATGAGCTGTTGCTCCCCCAAGAAAAGCCCCTAGCTCTTTTCAATTGTCAAAATCTACTTCACATATATCATGGTCTTCACAACCAAACACAAAATTCCCAACAAAGCTGTTTAGTGTCACTGAAGCATCTACACTGTATGTTTGACCTTCCTTGTTGGTAACAAAGACAGTCTCTTCTCTTCCGTAGTCAGCAAGACAATCATATGCTATATCCAGGGTCAACAACAAAAATGATAGGTCAATTGCAAAGAATGTGCCTATGCATGCGTATGTGTATGCATGCATATATTCATCACCATGAGTAAATAGAATAATTATTTAACATATGTATATATAAAACATCAATATTGCCTTTAGCTTGTGAATATTTCATTTTTATAAAATGACATAAATAATGGGAATCATTAAAAAATATGAGTGGTTAAATTTTTTTTAAAATATATTTTATTGATTTTTTTTACAGAGAGGAAGGGAGAGGGATAGAGAGTTAGAAACATCGGCGAAAGAGAAACATCAATCAGCTGCCTCCTGCACACCTCCTACTAGGGATGTGCCCACAACCAAGGTACATGCCCTTGACCGAAATCGAACCTGGGACCTTTCAGTCCGCAGGCCGACGCTCTATCCACTGAGTCAAACCGGTTAAAGCTGAGTGGTTACATTTTAAGAAATCTATGGAGCTTGTTTAATCTTTAGGAATCTAACTACTTTGCATCAGATCTACATTTTGACTGTTCTGCCATTACCATTTATTGCTACTTTCTAATTTTTTTAATTTCAATCTTCTACTAAATGTTTTACATTTCAAAATAAATTGGTACACTCAGACACTGCTATGACAAACAGAAACTCTTTTGACTTAAAAAAAAAAAAGAGGAACAGATATTTGGCATTTGTATGGAACATACATTATATTCTGGTATAATTATCCAAAAGGGTTAAAGACCAAAGAAAGAATCTGCTTGCTTATTAAAAATGCAAACATTACCTCAGTCATACAAATAGCCCCAAACTCGCCTGGCCACTGCCTCTGCAGATCACCCACCAGCATCAGCATTACATCATATGACATTATGGAACAATAGTGAACTCTGTGTAATACTTGAATATATTGTTTTGGAAGAATAAACTGTCATTAACTTGAATAAAAGCTTTCTGAAATCAAACCTGGGGGTAGAGCCCTCACTGTGCGGCCCTTTTACTACTTTGAGAAATAGCCTCATCCTGAAAGCAGGAAAGAGGGGAAAAGAGATTTGAGTATAAAAACTACAGTGATGAGTGGCCCCTGCAGCTGCCCAGCAGACAGCCCGCAGGGCTTTAAATTACCAGAAAGAACAATGTCAAAGCAGGAGGCACCTCGACAAATGCTGCACCTAGAAGTCCAAACAACCTCACACCCATCACTCTATTTCCTATTACAGCCCAGTCATTTGAACAATGGGCTTTGCTAGAATTGGGAACTGAGTCTCTTCCTATGTATAAAATTTTTAAACACTTGATGTCCTGATGCCATCGCAAGATGGGCTATCACGTATAGCCATGTGACTTTCAGGCACTGAATTTAAGCTCTGAGCACCAATGTTTTAATCCACGAAATGAAAAGAATAACAGCTATCATGCAGAGGCATGAGGGGGAGGGCATTAGCTACTATTATAATTATACTTATTATTTCCACCAATTGTCCTCTTTGCCTATCTTTTCCACTGTCCAGGATGTTGCTACTTACTTCACAAGTGAAACATGAGCATCAACTTCAATGCTCACTGGTTTTTTTTTTATGTGTTTGTTTGTTTCCTGCAGTCTGGCCATGGTCACATGTTGCCATTTCTACTTTCATGCCACTCTTATCAAGTGACTTCTCTACCTTCCAAATCCTAGATCACCTCTCAACTGCAACCTGCTACTCACCAGCTTTCCTCTCTCCTGAAACTGTCCTCAATGTTCTCAACACACAAGGTTCACAGAGGCGGGAAACAAAGCCAGAGCAACACAGCTAGCTAGCGAGTCCCAATTAAACCTCGGTAATCAGTGCAACCAAGTCCAGCTGCACTGCTTTGACTACACCTCATTAACTATTCACTTTCAGGATCCCCAGAGATTTTTTTAAATCTGAAGTCAGCTTCCCTTAATACAGAGGCTCTCAACCTGTGGGTCACAACCCCTTTGGCGGTAGAACGACCCTTTCACAGGGTCGCCTAGGACCATCCTGCATATCAGATATTTACATTACGATTCATAACAGTAGCAAAATTACAGTTATGAAGTAGCAACGAAAATAATTTTATGGTTGGGGATCACAACATGAGGAACTGTTTTAAAGGGCCAGAAGGTTGAGAACCACTATTAAGGCTTAATACCAAGCCTTTTCCTAGATGTTTCACTTACTGATCAATTTATTATCATAAAATATGACTTATTTCAAATACTTAAAAAAAGAAACATTAATCACAGAAAATTATTCAGTATATCTCAAAGTTCTGGGGGAATTATTGTTGCTTGTTTGTTTTTAGTATTTCCCTAAAGTGGGACAAAAATTGATCACATAAGGCCTCATCCAGGGACTAGAAGACTTTAGAAGAAAGGATGCAGCTAACAGCCATGTAAATTCTGACTGCGAGAAGTACTGCATGCATTTCCAGAGGGACAGAGTAGAAAGGTTTCCTGAAACCAGCGGTTGCCAACCTTTCAGACCTCACGGACCACCAGTGGTCCACGGACCACCAGTTGGCGACCGCTGGGAGAATACCAGTTCCCACCTCTAAGTTTCTAAAGATAAAGGTAATATCTTTTAATATTATTGTACAAGGATATGTGGAGATGAAAATTTCATTAACGTTGGCTTCTTTGGAGAATCACATCATTCCTCAAAATTATGAAAACTAAAAAGAGAATGTAATGTGTCATTTTATGTAAGAATCAGAAGAGTTTACCAAAGTCTAACTATAAGGCAGCCATGGGCCAACTACGGCCCGCGGGCCGGATCCGGCCCATTTGAAATGAATAAAACTGAAAAAAAAAAAAGACTGTACTCTTTTATGTAATGATGTTTACTTTGAATTTATATTAGTTCACACAAACACTCCATCCATGCTTTTGTTCCGGCCCTCCGGTCCAGTTTAAGAACCCACTGTGGCCCTCGAGTCAAAAAGTTTGCCCACCCCTGCTAAGGACTGTGGGGAACAGAATGAAAGCTTGTACTGCCTCATTAGTAAAGCAGATGAAGTGCTAGGAAGAATGAGTTGATATATGGATCATCTATCTATAAAGCAACATTTGTTTTTATATTTTTGTTTTTTAAGTATAGTGTGGAATAGTGTAACTAGTATAGAATTTGACATCAGTGATGAAGGTTCAAGTTCAATCTAGCAGCAGCTATCTGATCTGGCACAAATCACTTAAACATATTTAATGATGTAAAAATTAAGGGAATGATATGTGTATGGAAAGGGGCTTTTAAAATATATAAATGTAAGATTATTCCTATTACTATACATTGTACCAGGTTAATAAACCAGTACCTCATGTTCATTTTTACGTCCTAATATTTTAGGGGAGAGGGAGACAGAGAGATTCTTATAGTAGAAACCCCAATCCATTAACAGAAAATCATTACCAGTACTTAATGGAGATATGAAAATAACAAAATAAATTAATATATTTACTAATTTAAAAGTAACAGAAATATAAAGTTATTAAATAAACAATAAAACGCATAGTAAAAGGTAACTACCTCAATATACACTAATCAAGAAAGCTGATGGTTTGTATACACTCTCCCTCCTCAATATATACGCTCTCCTCTCGTACAATACGGTTGCCAGAATTAATTAAAAGTGTATCAGTGGTCATGGAGATTGCCTCTATGGATCTGAACTACTCAACCCATAGTCCAGACCATTCATGGAAATATAACAGGTAAGGGCTAACTCCAACATCATTCATTCATTCACTCATTTATTCAGGCCCTACTTTATACCAGGCTCTATTCCAAGTGCTGAGGATTTAACACTTGGAGCCAATGCCATCACACATTCTAGTAGAAAAACAGAGACCGTAACCAAATAAACAATGCAGTAGGTCAATGATGATTAAGTGCTACAGAGAAAAACAGGCAGGGAGAAGTGGAGAAGGGCTGCAATTCTAAATAGGGCAGTCAAGGAAGGCTTCGCAGAGAAGATGCCATTTAAGGGAAGACCTAAAGGAGATGAATAAGGCACACAGATATCTGAGGAGAGTGGTGGGGCTATGCAAACCTTTCCAGCAAGTCCAGATAAGTCAAAAGGCAAGCCCTTACCTTTCAAAAGAGGTTGGAAGGTTGGAATCTCTTGCAACTTGATGACATCGGGATCGTTGCTGACGTTCCGTGAGGCCTGGGAGCCCTGAGCTACAACCACAATATCATCCATCTTGGCTCTGTGCTTAGCTGGAGAAGGAGTCACTGAAAATAAAATTACACCCCTCAGGAGTTGCATGTTCGTTAGCCACCTCTGTCTCACCAAAGCTGTTTCACTGTAGTTATTAAAAATAATACTTTTATACCCAAAAAAATGCCAACTGGATTTTTCCTGCGATGGGGGCTCATAAGGGAAATGAATCATGGAGGACCTCCATTTTCTATCATAGCTTTAAAAAACTCAAACATTACAGGAATACATATATATATATATATATATATATATATATATATATATGAAACCGTTTTTGTAATTTAAAATATTTTATTATTTGGCACACAAAGGAATAGGCAAATTGTGTTTTTAATTTTTATTTCTTTGCTCTTGATGTCTGTCCCTATTTTACCAATGAGGAAATAAGGGCACAAAATTTGGCTGTGACTTGCCAAAAGTCAACAGCGGCAGAAAAAGGGTTAGGAAAGGAACTGGAGGTCTACAGGTTGTTGGTATACATGACCCATCCTTGTGGCACTGCGGGTGCAGAGCTGTCTAGCCACCCGTCCCAGCAAACCAAGTATATTTAACAGTTCCTAATAAGGGGGGGATGGGGACAAACCCTGATACTCAACCCTAGATAATGGGTGTATTCCTGAGGCACCAGCCCCCTCTCACCCTTAAAGTTACAGGCATTAGTCCAGGAAGGTAAAAAATAATCAGTAGGTCCCTTCCAGATTGAGGCAAAATTCAGAAACTTGGAGGACCGCTCGAGGCAGGTCAATTTCAGGTCTCTTAGAAAAATGCAATCGACTCGGAGGGAAGTGATTCAAACTATCAAGGACTCACTGGTCCAAGACATCCTCCTCTCCCCAAATATGTTCCTGGCTGGGGCCAGAATAAACCTTTTACACGCTACAAGGCAGATCTGCACGCTCATCATCACAGTCAGGGTCTCCAGGGTCGATCCAGGGATGCCACAGAACTGCCCTGCCACCTAGAGGCTGCAGTCTCCTATGGCATGGCGTTCACTCTTCCAGAATCCCTTTTTTCTCTCTCTCTCTCTCTCTCTAAGAAATATCTCTTAATCTCTTGGTAATTTACCTAACGCACCCAAGAGTTAAAAGACTGCACACCTGCCACACATCCCTTCTGAAAAGGAAGCTCTGAGACCCGTTTTTAAGAAGGAGCCTGTTCTTAGAAGTCCTGTCTACGATCCATCCACTGCGAGAACCAAATCTCACCCGAGTCCCAATGCCAATCATTAACTAGGTCATCTTTCCAATAGGCTGCGGCCGGGAGAGACAGCTGTTTCGAAAATAAATAATGGGGATGGGCGCCCACGCTGGCTTAGCTGCTGTCACAGGCGCCCACTTCATCAGGGGAGTCAAGGCTACGACAGATGGTGACTTAAAAAAAAAAAAAAAAAAAGCACAGGGAGGGCTTTCAGTGCGTTCGTGCCCGCCGGTCCCAGACCCCACTGGGCTGGGAGGCAGCGCCCTCCGCAGGCCGACACGGCTGCGTGGAGGAAGGTGGAAGTTAGGGCACCGACCTGAGGAGTTCAGATCGTTGGGTCGGCTCTCGGCCTCCGAGCTCTGCTCACTGCCCATGGTGCAGGCAGCAACCGGCAGCGAACAGCGGGGAGGCGGTCACCGCTCCGGCTGGGCTGCGGGGGCGACGGGCCAGGACGGGAGCGGGATGGGGATGCTACATCCAGTCGGGGCGCCGCAGCGGGGCGCTGTGTGCGGATGGAGCGCCCAGCCCGCGTAGGGGCGCGGGCGGTGGGGAGTGGGGAGCCCCTGTTTGGGGAACGGACGCGCAAGGAGGAGCAGCGCTGCCGCCTCCTCTGGAGGAATTCCAAGAAGAGGCGGAACGGCCGGCTTCAGCCGCGCCTGCCACCTGCGGGCGGCGCCGCTTTCACTCACTCGCTCACGCGCCGCCGGCTCGCTCCTTCCGGGACGCGGATTGGCGGCGCCGGCGGCGCGCGGCCGTCAGTTCCGGGTTAGAGGGCCGCCACCTCCCCCCGCAGGACGGGCGGGACGATCGCGTAGGAAACGAGGGTGACGCCCCCTTAAAGGGCCCGACACCCTGAAAACCAGACCCGCCCAAAAGGATAAGCTCTTTGCTATTATACTGACCCGTCACCTTTAAGCATCATTCACACGACACTTTATCCCTATCGTTAGAACGTTATAAAATAGATGTGTATTTTATTAGACTTTATTTTCCAGATAAGGAGAGGTAGACTCAGGGTCTGAATCCACAATTGTCTGGATCAGCGGTTCTCAAACTGTGGGTTGCGACCCCTTTGGCGGTCAAACGACCCTTTCACAGGGGTCGCCTAAGACCATCCTGCATATCAGATATTTAAATTACGATTCGTAACAGTAGCAACATTACAGTTATGAAGTAGCCACGAAAATAATTTTATGGTTGGGTCACAGCATGAGGAACTGTATTTAAAGGGCCAGAAGGTTGAGAACCACTATTGGAAAGCTCCTGTTTCAGCTCTGAAAGCTGGTTGTGTGGCAGTGGACGACCATCCCAAAAATACCATGGTGAAAGAAGGAGCTGGAAGTGAGACAAAATGGTATGTGTGCATCTTCAAAGGAAAGTGGATGCCGCTCCAGTCTAGGCACTTTCTAGGAGACCTTGACAATTACCGGCAAGCTGCCATTCTGAAAGAAGCAAAGGCGAGGAAGGAGTACAGGTAATGCAGAGTGGAAACTGCAGTTTGGGCAGGTCAAGGACTTTGACCTAGCAATGCAATGCCATCAGAGTTGGGACGTTCTGGGATTCTCAGAACTTTGCAATTGATTTCTATTGTTTGCTTCAAGAAATTTCAAGCAAATGCCCTGAGATTTTATATATCTATAATAATAAAAGCGTAATATACTAATTAGACCGAACGTCCTTCTGTCCTTCCACATGAAGCCAGGGCTGCAAGGGAAGCCTGGGTCCCGGGTGCCAGAGGGAAGCTGGAGCTGGCAGCCGGGGGAAGGAAGGCCTACTCTTTTTTTTTTTTTTTAATTAAATCTTTATTGTTCAGATTATTACATTAGTTACTCTTTTTTCCCCCATAACTCCCCTCCTCCCAGTTCCCACCCCACCCTCCGCCCTCACCACCCCCCCACTGTCCTCATCCATAGGTGCACAATTTTTGTCCAGTCTCTTCCCGCATCCCCTACACCCCTTTCCCCCCCAAGAATAGTCAGTCCATTCCCTTTCTATGTCCCTGATTCTATTATAATCACCAGTTCATTCTGTTCATCAGATTATTTATTTACTTAATTCTTAGATTCACTTGTTGATAGATGCATATTTGTTGTTCATAATTTGTATCTTTACCTTTTTCTTCTTCTTCCTCTTCTTAAAGGATACCTTTCAGCATTTCATATAATACTGGTTTGGTGGTGATGAACTCCTTTAGCTTTTCCTTATCTGTGAAGCTCTTTATCTGACCTTCAATTCTGAATGATAGCTTTGCTGGATTAAATAATCTTGGTTGTAGGTTCTTGGCATTCATCACTTTGAATATTTCTTGCCACTCCCTTCTGGCCTGCAAAGTTTCTGTTGAGAAATCAGCTGACAGTCGTATGGGTATTCCCTTGTAGGTAACTAAGTTTCTTTCTCTTGCTGCTTTTTAGATTCTCTCTTTGTCTTTTGCTCTTCGCATTTTAATTATGATGTGTCTTGGTGTGATCCTCTTTGGATTCCTTTTGTTTGAGGTTCTCTGCGCTTCCTGGACTTGTAAGTCTATTTCTTTCACCAGGTAGGGGAAGTTTTCTGTCATTATTTCTTCAAATAGGTTTTCAATATCTTGCTCTCTCTCATCTTCTGGCACCCCTATAATTCTGATGTTGGTACGCTTGAAGCTGTCCCAGAGGCTCCTTACACTATCTTCGTATTTTTGGATTCTTTTTTCATTTTGCTTTTCCGGTTGGGTGCTTTTTGCTTCTTCGCATTTCAAATCTTTGACTTGATTCTTGCGCTCCTCTGGTCTGCTGTTGGGAGTCTGTGTAATATTCTTTATCTCAGTCAGTGTATGCTTAATTTCTAGTTGGTCCTTTATCACAACATCGAGGGTCTCATTAGATTTCTTGAGGATCTCACTATATCGGCGGTCTCACCAGTCTTTTCGAGGGCCTTACTAAATTTATTGGCGGCTTCCAGACAGTTCTTGAGAGACCTTAAAAGTGTGGTTTTGAGCTCTATATCCAGCATTTTGCCTTCCTCCATTTCTGTCCTGTTTCTTTGTCTCCGCATTTTTTATGCTTTCTTGGTGCACCCCCTAGTGGTCTTTGTGCGCAGTCTTGTTGTAGTTAAGCCTTGATTGTTGTAGGTAACACTGGAGGGGATTTGATCTCCAGGCCAACTGGCTGTGAGAATCAGCTGTATCTGCAGTGGGAAAACTTCTGTCCTCTAGGGAGGTGCTAATCCAGCTTTTGCCTGAGGCTATCCAGCAAATGCCTCTGTGCAGGGCTTGGTCAGGGCGGGTCCCAGGGGATCAACAGGGCAGGCAGAGCAAGCAGTTATGCTGCTCTCAGTCCCATCCCCAGAGGCTCTGCCTCTCAGAGTCCCAGCAACCGCTGCAAGTACCTGGGAGAGAAAGCTGCCCTTGAGTTCTGACTGATGCCAGACAGTCCCGCTTCTCCCGTTTGATTCTGGGTCCCCAGAGACTCGCCTGGAACTGGAGCCCAGAGCCTGAGACTCCCTCCCGATTGAAACAGACAACCGCGCCCTCAGCCGCCAGCCTGCTCTGCACGCACCTCCGCACCTTAGTATTTTACTTCCGTGCTGCGCCTCCTCTGAGTCTGAGTATGCTTTTCTCTTTCCTTCTAGTTGTAGAATTTCCCCTAAGCCAGCTTTCCTGTGGTTCTGTGTGATGTCCGTTCTGTCTTTTAGTTATATTTTTGAAGTGGTTGTGCAAGGCAGCATTCTCCTGTGTTTACCTATGCCGCCATCTTGGTTTCTCCGGAAGGCCTACTCTCGCACGAATTTCATGCATTGAGCCACTAGTGTAAATATAATCTCAGAAAGAGTGCCAAATTCACTAAATGATTAAGTCCCTTCTATTCTATATCTCAGGCATTTCCCCTGTTTTATCTTATTTAATTTTCACAACAACTCTGAGGCCCATAAACAGGAAACTTCCTCATGGTCACCAAACAGAATTAGTATTTAATATTGTCTGATTTCAAACCTCGGGCTCTTTCCTCTACTCAGCATTATAGCACTGGGGGTAGAGTGCAGGTGGGGGAGTAAGTGCAAATGAATGCAAGTTCAATGTACTGTGAGGATAGAACTAAAAACTGCCTGAGAGATCAAAATAAACTCCTTCTTAGAAGGTGGTGTAGTCCAGGTTTACACAAACCACCAGGCTGATAGGACCGGGAAAGGGCCCACTAGGTAATATGATGTTGCTCTCCTGGACAGCCCGCCTCTTCCCTCCCATATCTGCCCTCATTTGGGGTGGGTGAGAGAGGAGGTAATGGGGGGAGCATAACTCATATGCTGGCTCTTGTTCTCCCTCTTCCAGATCAAAGTATATTTATCTTGTGTTCCATAACCTGCTTCATGCTAATGTGATGATGTTTTTCATGCTTCTTTTTAGATGAACATTTCATTCTAAAAGGGATATTCTGTCCATCAACTGACAAATGGATAATTACAGGGTGTGCCCCCCAAAAATGTACATACACTTTAATAGCTGATAGTTCAATTTTGAAAATGAAATGTATTTTAATAAAGACTGCCATTATAATTATTCAAAGTGTGTGTATGCTTTTTTTGGCAACACCCTATATATCATCCTGTTCTCTACTGATCTATAAGGTCTCTGGCTAAGACATCGACTTATGAAGTTTCCCTTGTATGAAAAATATTTTTTCTTGCTCCTTTTAAAATTCTCTGTCTTTGATTTAGACATTTTTATTATAATTTGTCTTGGATAAGAATGTTTTGCATTGAAATTTTGGGATGACATATTAGCTTGGATATCCAAATCTCTCCCCAGAACTTTGGGAAGTTCTCAGCTATTATTTCTTTGTAAGCTTCCTATTCCATCCTCCCTCTCTTTTCCATCTAGGACTCCAAATGTACACACATTGCTTCTCTAATAGTGTTCCATATGTCCCACAGGCTTTATTCCTTCTCATTTATTTTTCCTCTTTGCTCTTCTGATTGGGTAATTTCAACTGACCTGTCTTCTAGCTCACTGATCTTTTTTCCTGTTTAGTCAAGTCTGCTGTTGAAGCCCTCTGTTGAATTGTTCAGTTCAGTTTTTTAATTGTTTCTTATGCTTTTTATCTCTTTGTTGAACTTTTCATCTTGTTCTTGTATTGTTTTGCTGATGTCATTAAATTATTTTTCTGGGTTCTCTTGTAGCTCTCTAAACATCTTTGGAACATTTATTTTGAATTCTTTTTCAGGCAATTCCTGGATCTCCATTTTTGGGGGGCCAGTTACTGGAATTTTACTGTATTCTTTTGGTGAGACATATTTCCCTGATTCTTCATGATCCTTGTAGCCTGTGTCTGCACCTACAGACTTTATGGACTGACTTCAGTAAGGGAAAATTTTTGCCTGTAGGTGGAGGCATGTTGGAACATGCTGTGTCCCCAGGGGTATAGGGCACAAATGCAGGGGCTTGTGGTAGCTAATAAGTGATAAAACCAGGAGTCAAGTATTCTAAAACTCATTATATCTCTAATCCACTCCAGACTAGCTCCTCCTCCCACAGCTTTATATTGCCTGGCAACCCATCCATCCAGTCTCCAAGCCAGAAATCTGCTTACCCTCACCTCCACATCAACCAATCACAAGTCTAGAGAGCCTCTTGCCTTAATTTCTTTTCTATCTCTATGTCCTGTTCAGGGTCTCCTCATTTCTTGGAAAACAGAATGACTCTGGCATCACCTCCTGCAATCCATCCTACATGTGGTTGGCAGAGAGAATTTTCTAGAATATTAAATAGGTCTCTGACCTGTCATTGCTGTACTAAAAACCTTCAATAACTCAGCATGTCTTTAGGATAAAGTTTAAAATTTAGCATATGAGATGAAATCCCCTGAATCCTGAATAGTCATGCTATTTTGTCTGTCTGGAATGGTTAGCTTTCATCTCTCCATCTGGCTAACTGAACGTCATCCTTGAAAATTTAACTTGTTGAAAATTTATATCCACACCAAACCAGCACACAGATGTTTATAGCAGCTTTATTCATAATTGCCCAAACTTGGAAGCAAACAAAATGTCCTTCAGTAGGTGAATGGATAAACAAACTATGGTACATCCAGAAAATAGACTATCATCCAGTGACAAATAGAAGCGAGCGATAAACCATGAAAAGATATGGAGGAACCTTAACTGCATATTATTAAGTGAAAGAAGCTAATCTGAAAAGGCTAAATACTGTGTGATTCCAACCATATGACACTATGGAAAAGGCAAAACTATGGAGACAATAAAATGATCAGTGATTGCCAGGGTCTGGGGTAAGGAGGGAAGGGATGAATAGGCTGAGACAGAAGATTCTGAGAGCAGTGAGATCTGTATGGTACTATAATGGTGGATACATGGCATTACACATTTGTCCAAACCCATCGAATGCACAACGCTGAGTGAACATAAGGTAAAATGTGGACTTTTCATTTGTATACAAAGTGTAACAAATGTACCTTTCAGGTGTTGACAATGGGGAAGGC
The DNA here is from genome assembly GCF_964212035.1 of Myotis nattereri. Lineage (NCBI taxonomy): Eukaryota > Metazoa > Chordata > Mammalia > Chiroptera > Vespertilionidae > Myotis > Myotis nattereri. The sequence goes on from NC_138076.1 coordinate 191,077,183, forward strand.
TATGCTTGTGTGAGGGCAGAGGTTATATGGCAAATCTCCCTTCAATTTTGCCGTGAACCTAAAGCTGCTCTAAAAACATAGTCTTTAAAAACAAATACAAAAAAAGTGGTTGAACTTACGCACCTTGTATCAGAAGTCCGTATTAGATGCCCCTCTTCTGGGCTTCCTTAGTTAGGATCTCCCATCATGACATTTATTCTTTATACAACAATTGATTCACCTGCCTCCCCCACTGAATACAAGCATCTTGAAGATAGATTCTGTGTCTTACTGGTCTTTAATTTCCCCTGCAGGTGTTTAATACATGTTTTCTGGTAAAACCCTTAAAAAATATATACCTCCACAGAAATGGGACTCCTAAGTCTAAGAAGAAGAAGATCAGTAATCTCTTCAGGCAATGAGGAGACAATGACTATAATTTCAAATTTAAACACCTCATTCATTTTAATAGAAAAGTTCCTTAATCATTGTTTTCATCATTATTTAAATTATGTTCACTGTCATAACTGAAAAAAATGATATATCACTTCAGTGATAACAGGTTCATTATATCAAAACATTGAATCTGAAGTCTCTAAGTGAGGGAAAGGTCATTTAGTGCCTAGTATGGACTAATCCTTAAGGGAGATTCAAAGAATGTGACCTCTCTATACCCTGGACCCCCAAGTATATTATCTGCAGAGTTGAAATATACTATACATCAGTCTATTGTGGCATCAGGAAAATCACTCTAATGAAATTACTGTGGAATTTCCTTGTCTTTGATAGCTCTTTAAAGTTTTTGCAATATTATTGTAATTCAGGAGTAGGTCATCTTCTGAATACAGCTAGTAAGAGTTAGTTTCACACAATGGACCATTATTCATGGGCAGTCTTTGTCAACATATGCTTCCTATAGCGATTGGTTAAAACTAGGATATACTAGTAGCTGTTGGCTTCATCAGGGCTAGAATAATAATCTACAATTGCAAAGTGCTTTAGGTTTAAAAGCTCTTTCACACCTACCAAGGCAGAGATATTGACAAAGGTCAGACCTCTTGGCAAGTTGTCAGTGGTTTCATAATGTTGCATTTGTTTGCATGTATATGGGTGTGTGGGGTGGAGTGAGCATTGATGAAAAACACACTTCTGCCACCTATGCCCTAGTAGTTCTTTTCCATTCATTCAATCTACAAGTATACTTTAGTTAACTATTTACTGAGTACCCACTAAGTACCAGTCACCATGCTAAATGTTAGGGATATCATTTTTTTAAATATATTTTTTATTGATTTTTTACAGTGAGGAAGGGAGAGGGGTAAAGAGTTAGAAACATTGATGAGAGAGAGAGAGACATCGATCAGCTGCCTCCTGCACACTCCCCACTGGGATGTGCCTGCAACCAAGGTACATGCCCTTGACCAGAATCGAACCCTAGGACCCTTGAGTCCACAGGCCGACGCTCTATGCACTGAGCCAAACCGGTTAGGGCAGGGATATCATTTTAACAACTGTAACAGACACCATTTTATTTTATTTTATTTTTTACATTTTCTCTTTTTTTATTGCTTAAAGTATTACAAAGAGTATTACATATGTCTCCTTTTATTTCCCCCTTGACAATCCCCTATCCTCCCCTACCCCCCAGTGTCTTATGTCCATTGATTATGCTTATATGCATGCATACAAGTCCTTCTGTTGATCTCTTACCTCTCCTCCTCCCACCCCCCAACTCCCCCCAGCCTTCCGGCTGTAGTTTGACAGTCTGTTTGAGGCTGCTCTGCCTCTGTATCTATTTTTGTTCATTAGTTTATAATGGTCTTTATTATCCATAAATGAGTGAGATCGTGTTGTATTTTTCTTTCATTGACTGGCTTATTTCACTTAGCATAACGCTCTCCAATTCCATCCATACCTGTATACAATAAATCCTGCAGAACCCCAAATATCTTCCCTGAGTTGCCCAAAATATTTAACTCATAAATGGACAACTCTCAGGATTAGCTAAATAGAAGAAGAAAAATGCAAGTTGAACTCTTATCAAGAGAAGGGTGTTTAATTTTATCATTTACCATAATGTCAATCTTGAATGTTTAAACTTTTTTCCTTTAACTCTGAGGACCCTCCGTGCCTCTAGTTATCGAAATAGGTTCTCATATCTATGCCCCGGATAGAATGCACTGTAAATTCTTGAACGTGGAGAATCTGCGCTCAGTGGTTGCCTCTGGGGCCGGGAACTAGATTAGGACACAGGGGGGCGAGAAGCAGACTTTTCACTGTATATACATTTTGGTAGTTTGACTTTCATCCTGTGTATATGCATTCTCTGGCCCTGGGAAGCCAGCAGGTGCAGCTGCAGACCCTCAGGCAACCACGAGGTTCGCGCCCGCGCCCACGCCCCCTCACCGTGCCCCTGGCCTCGGGCGCGCGCGTGGGTGAGTGGGGCGGGGGCGCGTGGGACGAGGGCTCTTTCCCCGGCTCAGCGCGGTCGCCCGGAGCTGGAGCCGCCGCCAGGAGAGGCTCGCCTCTCGCGCCTGTACCGGAGGACCGCGCCCGCAGGGGCTGGGAAGCAGGTCCGGGTTGCCGGGCCGGAATGTACCCTCCCCCCGCCTCCCCCCGCCAACTTTCGGCTGCTGCGACGGAAGCAGGAACTTGCGAACCACACACCAGCTGGGCCGGTGGGAGCTGCGGAGCATCCCCCGCTGTGCACACCGAGACCCTCGCGCGGAGTCGCCGCCGCTTCCCCGCAAGCGCGTGGGAGCCGTCCACGCACGGGTGGACCCAGAGGCTCCGGGGTCCCCTCGCCGCCAGGTAAAGGCGTCCCACCCTCCTCCCGACCTGCCCCCGGCAGCCTCGCCACCCCTCCCGGCCTGGGGCGAGGCTCCTGCACCCGCCCTGGAGCAGGCGGGGGAGCGGGCTGCGCGCCGGAGGCTGACCCGGATCCTGGCGGCGCTGCGTGTCCCCCGCAGGCTCTCCAGGCCGGCCGGCCGCACCTGTCGCAGATGGCACCGGCCCCGCGTCGTCGTCAGGACCCGCAGAATAGTTTAGTGAGCGACAAACATGTCCTCCACGGAAGGGAACTTCTCCTTTTTTTTTTTTCTTGTATGATTTGTGTCCCGTATTCATTATCAAACCTACTAATTGTCTACTCTGTAGGTGTGTGTGTGTGTGGTGATAGATTAGATGATGCTGTGAGTAAAATGATTTCCAATATTTGAAGTAGTTATGTGCACGTATGTTTGACTATAGTAATTAGGCATTAAAGCTCAGGCACTTCTTCTCATGCCCACCTATATCCTTTTCCCTCGCATCTTTCAACAAGATTGAACTTGACTTTAGGCCTCGAAGGCCTAAATAACAATGGCATAGAAGATTAACGTATCTAATAGTTGTTGAGTATTTTTAATGAGATAAATTCTTCAGTACTTCTCGCTGTCCAGGAGCTACAACGATGTTGCATAGGGAGAACACAGCTTAGCATAGAGACTGGCATGTGAGAAATATAAGTATTCCTTATAATTTTATTGTTTCAAAAGTTGGACATCACAGTTAACAAGGTAGCTATTTGACTTGTGCTGGTTTGTTTGGTTTTTAAACTATTTCCTTGTTTTTTACTTACTAAAGTATCTGTTTACATTAGAGTTCACTCTTTGTATCGTACAGTTCTATGGATCTTGACAAAAATAATGATATGTTCCCATCATTACAGTATCATATAGAATAGTTTCACTGCCCTAAAAGTCTCCTGTGCTCCACTGATTTTTTTTTTTTTTTACTGTCAATGTAGTTTTGCTTCCTCCAGAATGTCATATAGTTGGAATTATACCTTTCAGACTGGCTTCTTTCACTCAGCAATATGCAATTAAGGTTCCTCTATGTCTTTTTGTAGTTTGATAGTTCATTTCTTTTTATCCCTGAGTAATATTTCATTGTATGGATGTACCACAGTTTGTTTGGAGATAAAACAATGAGAGGCAAGAAGAGGAAGGATTCTAAAACTCAGAGGCAGGCCTACTGTTTGTACCTCTTTCTTCACAAACACTCGCCAGCTTTTAAGCAGTGACAGGATAGTATATGTGTTTGTGTTTATTAGTTATTTGCCAAGTTTTTAAACAAAAGGTTGTCTCAAATCTTTTAGAAGTGATATGAATAAAAATACTTGTTTATTTTTGCCCTATGAATTGTAAGTCATTGACATCAACTTAAAGGAAATGAAATGTATCTTTTCTAGATTTGCTAAAAGAAACAAAACTCACTAATGATTTTCTTTTTGGTCTAGAGAGAAATTCCATCATCCACGCAATCTTCTGGATGCAAACTAAGACCACAGGAAGGGTTATCCTTGACCTTTGAGGACTTTAATCGTGAAATTTAAAATGTTCTTCAGGGAAGAATGGCGCTTGACCTACGCTTTTATAATCATTGGTTTCCTGACAGTCAGGCTGTCTGCCAGTCATCATTGTCCTACCCAGAGTCTAGAAGATGTGGTCATTGACATCCAGTCATCTCTTACTAAGGGAATCAGAGGCAATGAGCCCATACATACATTAACTCAGGAAGACTGCGTTAATTCTTGCTGTTCAACAAAAAACATATCAGGTAAGTAATAGTCCCTTGACAACCCTTTATTCCATGTGTTTTGTGACATAAGTGACTGGTTGACATGGCCCAACAGTTTATATTAGTGATTCTCAATGAGGTGGAAAGGTAGGTGACAAAATCACCCAGGCAAGGTTGCACAGGTGTGCCCTCTCCTCCCCTAAGCTGTGTCAGAGTTACTGATGTGTGTGTGTGTGTGTGTGTGTGTGTATTACTCAGGTGTTTGAGTATAAAAAGGTGGAGAACCACCAGTGTTAGGTTCTAACAGGTACCTGGGATATTGAAACAAAAACGCTATTTAAATGCTTAGCTGCCATTCATATGACACTGAAGGAAAGTAAGGCCACACACAGGTTTAAACCATGCCTTTGCATAATTTAGGCTCCAGACCTATTACCTGAAAAGAGGAGTATATGTCTAAGTGAAACAATGTTGTTCAGTTGTTTATGAACCGGCCCTAATTCCATAAATGAAAAAAAAAAAAACCAAAAACACCCACCTAAATTTATTGAGCACCTAATGCCTTGCTGGAGATAAAACAAATGAGCAAGATGGACAAGGCCTTGCCCTCAGAGCCTAGAAGAGCTAGTGAACGTTGGACAAGTGATTCTTACTTGATTTATTAGCCAACAAAATCCTGTTTTCTCTTAGATCTTTACTTCCTTTTCTCTCTATAATGGTTGTGATATAGGAGGGAAGGAAGGACTATCTTTTCATCACCATATATTTGATTCCCTTTACCCCCTTTGTCCTCTCCATTCCTGTTCCCCTCTGGTAACTACCATTCGGTTTTCTGTATCTATGAGTTGATTTTGGGGGGGACGGGACTGTTTTTTGTTGCTTTTTGTTTTATATCCCACATATGAGTGATAACATCCGGTTCTTGTCCTTTTCCGTCTGACTTATTTCACTTAGCATAATTCCCTCAAGAACGTGCATTTTAAATAATTAGCCTACATGCCTCTTAACCTTCAACTTGGCCGAAGGGTCACAGGCCAAGATGTGAGACTATACCAGATTGAGGTCAAAGCCAACTGTAGGCCATGATAATTAGAGAGAACGTAAGAGAAAGAGAAGCCAGCAATGAAAGTTAAGAGTGAAAAGTGAGGAAAGAAAACAGAAAAGCAAAAACGGCAAGAAATAAAAGAAATACTAAAAAAGAACCAAAAGAAGAATGGCACTGATAAAAATAAAAAATGGTCTTTGCATTCCATATCCTACTCAGATTCTTTGTGGAAGGAGACATATTATGTATGATGCTGAATTTACTGACTCCATTCAAGGACACCTGGCTCATGCCTTCACATGTGTGTGAGACGCCTCAGGATACAGGAGCTATATGAAATCATTAGGGTTAGATCCATTTCTTAAGTCCCAACTCAACTGTGAGTTGTATAAAGATTGCACAGTCAGTGTTTCTATATATTTTTTTGGTGGGTATATTTTAGCAAATGGAAGGTTTATTTCTAAATAGTTAAATGCACTGTTAAAAATTGGTTTTGCCAGTCCTAGCTAGTTTGGCTCAGTGGATAGAGTGTCGGCCTGTGGACTGAAGGGTCCCAGGTTGAATTCTGGTCAAGGGCACATGCCCTGGTTGCAGGCTCAGTCTCCAGTAGGGGGTGTGCAGGAGGGAGCCGTTCAATGATTCTCTCTCATCACTGATATTTCTATCTCTCTCCCTCTCCCTTCCTCTCTGAAATCAATTAAAAAATATATTTTTAACAAATTGGTTTTGCCAAAATTACCTTAATTCAGGTTTTTAATCCAATGTCTTTAAACGTTGCTTCTAGTGGCTAACCTAAGGAAAAGGAAATGATTCAGCAGTCAGCAAGCAAGGGAACAAAAGTGTTTGTGTTGGACACCAGAATAAATGAGGTTCTTCCTGCTTGCTGTACTCTTTAGAAAATCCTATTTCACAATAATGCTTATGAACCTTTCATTGCAGGGGACAAAGCGTGTAACTTGGTGATCTTCGATACTCGAAAAACAACTAGACAACCCAACTGCTACCTGTTTTTCTGTCCCAGCGAGGAAGCCTGCCCACTGAAACCAGCAAAGGGTCTTATGACTTACAGGATAATTAAAGGTAACGAGAACATTGTTCTTTTTTCTTTTGTGATTGGAATTATTTAAGGGTCTGGTTCGTGTGAAAGATTTTCTGCAAAAGAGTCTAAGTAAAACTGCCAAAAGAGGTCACAAATATAGAGGCACACCAGGAAATCTCATGATTTGCAGTTCAGCTTTTAAACCAAACAGCTTTTTTTCCAGTGGAAGACCTCTGGGTGATAAGGTTTTTTTGTTTTGTTTTTACTTTCTTGAGATAAAAGGTGCACAGACTTTTCAGGAAACATTTTAAAACACCTCTTAGATCAATGTCAGCAGCACAGGAATAAGTGTTTTGAAAGGGTTAAGACCTGTGTGACTATACAGAATTCTAGTATATTTGTCATTAGGTTAGAATATTTTATAGTCACATGATCTGAAATCAAACTCAGTGGATTTTGTTGTGTAGACCTGTAGAGAAGTTCATTCAAAAATATTAATTGAGCATCTACCATGTCATAAATTCTGTGCAATGCATTGGAAATATAGTCTCCATGCACATGGAACTTAAATATTTCTTCAGAATACAGAAAATAAACTAAAATAATTAATAACATAATTATTTGGATATATCTTGGTGAGAATTTGACTTAATTTTTCAGGATGAAATGCTTTCAGTATTAAATTTCCTTGAAAGCTTTTGTTATTATACCTTGGATTATTAATATTATTTTCTTTATTCAATAAACAACATGTATTATTTAGTATCATCTGTGCGCCAAGCACTTTTTTACGCCCTAGGAATACAAGGATACAGCACTAAATATAGAAAACAAGTTTCTCACTTCTGAGACAGAGACAATAACCATAATCCTATATAATAAAAGGGCAATATGCAAATCGACTGAAACGGTGGAATGACCGGTTGCTATGACACAAAATGACCACCAGGGGGCAGACACTCAATGCAGGAGCTGCTCTGTGGTGGTCAGTGCACTCCCACAGGGGGAGTGCCACCCAGCCACAAGCCAGGCTGACGGCTGACGGCTGACCAGCACAGTGGCAGTGGTGGGAGCCACTCCCACCTCTGCAGCAGAGCTAAGGATGTCCGACTGACAGCTTAGGCCCAGTCAGGCTGTCTGTTGGACATCCCCTGAGGGGCTCCTGGACTGCTAAAGGGTGCAGGCCAGGCTGAGGGGACCCCCTTCCCCCCAGTGCACAAATATCATGCACTGGGCCTCTAGTAAATAAATAATCAAGAAAACTGTAACACAAGTGCAATGCAGATAATTAAGCTAAGATAATGTAATAGATAATCCCTGAGTGGACCCTCTGGATTAGGTGATCAGAGGAAGCATCTGTGAAGAAGTAACCCTAAACTGAGATCTGAGCAGTAAGGACCCAGATGCGAAAAGATCATGGCAAGACCTTCCAGGGAGCGGAAATAGCCTGTTTCAATATTCCAGTTGGCTGACTCATAGTGAACCGTGGTCATAAAGAGTGATATGCCCGAAGTAGGAAAGACAGAGAGATCACATAAAGCTTTGTAAGCCAGAGTAGGGTAGGATGTTTTTATTTTAAGTTTATAATGGGAAACCATTGGAAGTTTTGTTTCTTTAAAAAAAGATTTTTATTGATTTCAGAGAGGAAGGGAGAGGGATAGAGAGATAGAAACATCAATGATGAGAGAGAATCATTGATTGACTGCCTCTTGCCCGCCCCGCAACCCAGGCATGTGTCCTTGGCTGGAATCAAACCTGGGACCCTTTAGTCCACAGTCCAACACTCTATCTACTGAGCCAAACCAGCTAGGGCACCTTTGGAAGTTTTTAAGCAGGTATGGAACGTGGTTGTTTTCTGTTTTTGTTTTTGTTTTAATATGTTTTTATTTATTTCAGAGAGAGGAAGGGAGAGGAAGAGAAACATCAACGATGAGAGAGAATCACTGATTGGCTGCCTCCTGCATGTCCCCTACTGGGGATCAAGTCCACAACCCGGGCATGTACCCTGACCAGGAATCAAACCCTGACCTCCTGGTTCATAGGTTGATGCTCAACCACTGAACCACACCAGCCGGCGGAATATGGTGTTTTAAAGGTGATTTCTCAAAGCTCACTGTGATGGCTGTATTGGGAATGGACAATGACCCAGCAGCAAGAGGGAAAGTGGGAAGACTGGGTAGGAAGTGGGAGTGAGATGCATGTGGAAGGCCATGGCATGGTGGACCAGGGAGGTGGTAGAGGAGATGGAGAGAAGGAGACATAGGGGCTGTTTCAGAGGAAGAGTTAAAAGGACTTGCTGCTGGCATGGATGTGGGGGACAAGAAAAAGACAAGCTGCCCTAGCCTGTTTTGCTCAGTGGATAGAGGAGTCCTGTGGACTGAAGGGTCCTGGGTTCGATTCAGGTCAAGAGCACATGCCCGGTTGCGGGCTCGATCCCCACTGGGGGGAAGTGCAGGAGGCAGCCGACCAATGATTCTCTCTCATCATTGATGTTTCTATCTCTCTCTCCCTCTCCTTTCCTTCCTGAAATCAATAAAAATATTTTTTTAAAAAGAAAAAGAAAAGCATTGAAGCTGAGTCCTAGCTTTTGTCTTGAGTGTCTAGGTCAGGGGTGGGCAAACTTTTTGACTCGAGGGCCACAATGGGTTCTTAAACTGGACCGGAGGGCCAGAACAAAAGCATGGATGGAGTGTTTGTGTGAACTAATATAAATTCAAAGTAAACATCATTACATAAAAGGGTACGGTCTTTTTTTTTTTTTTTAGTTTTATTCATTTCAAATGGGCCGTAGTTTGCCCACGGCTGGTCTAGGTGGATGGTGGCACCATCTACTGAGCTGAGGAAGATTTGAGAAGTGGCTTCAGGGTTGGGAGGGAAAGTGCAGTCAAGGGCTCTCTCTCTCCTGACTGTATCACGTTGCATGTGAAGTACTTTGGGGAATGATACTGCTCAGGGCCCCTGGGCACTGACTCTGCTTCATTCCCTGGGTGGGGCTGTGTCTGAGTTTTGTTCATGAACCAGGAAAACCTGATATATCAAACATTCCCTTAAACAGAGTATTTGTTTAAATAATAATCGCGATGTGAGCCCAAATCTAAAAAGACTGGCATGTTAAGATACAAAATTTCCATTTTGCAAGATGAAAAAAAGCTCTGGAGATGGCTGCTGATGATGGTTGCACAATGGTGTGAATATACTCATTGCCACCAAACTGTGCACTTGAAAAGGGTTCACTTGGTCAGTTGTATGTGTATTTTACCACAATTTGTAAAAACAATAATTTTTAAATGACTGTGGATGGTATAGAACAGATTTGGTTTCTCAGAACACTCAAGACTGTACCTTGCATGGACAGTGTTTGTCCTCCTCCCCCCCTTTGGGGGCTTCAGTGGCCAGGGAGTGGCCAGTGTGGCTCCTTCACTTCCCCTGCCTGTTTATATATGGTCTTGGCTAACAACACAGGGGACCTGCAGTGTGGGGTGGACATGGCTTCTCACTGTTCCTGCTTGACCACCTGGGACATTGCAGAGCCTGTTAGACACCCAGGGGTGGAGTCCACAGGAACTGGATATTCCAGTCTGAGTTTCCAAAGAGGTCGGGCTCAAGACATGGATTGGAACGTTTGCTCTTCCCCCTCAGGGGCTCCCGTCATGTAGAAGCTGGGCCATCACATTCCTCCTCTGTTATCCCTTCACACTACCTCTTCTCATGCTGTCCTTTCTCCCACTGTCCGTGTGTGTTCCCTTGGTCTATTGTCTATTTCACATGTAAAGCAGAATATTTAAAATATATAGGTAACTTTAACCCAGCAATTCTACTTCCATAAAATCTACACTAAAGAAACAGTATCAAAACAAGAAAAAAACTATTGGTGTGAAGCTGTTTACTGTATAATTAGTCTAAAAAATGAAAAACTAGAAGCAGCATAAATGTTCAGCTGCCAGAGTATGGTTGGGTGGAAAATATGATGGGTCCACTTGAGGGAATATGATGCAGACACTAAAACATAAGTTTGAGGTGTAAAAATAAACAAATTCATTTAAATTTCTGGTGAAAAACATTCAGTTTTTCAATTACATGAAAAAAAAAAACTAAAGGTATACAGACATGTTAATAGTGGCTGGAACATAACAGAAATTATAGTTGAATTTATTTTCATTTTTATAATACTTCGGTAATGTTGTTGCTTTTATAATGCATGTATTGTAAAAGAGGGGGTGTACGGTAAAGATTCTCTCCAATGGAAATGAGAGAAAAGGGAACTTGGCGTGTGCGTAAATCTTTTAAGGGCTAGTGTAAAGGCAATGAGGTGGAATTAGAATCAAACAGTTCCTCTGGTAGCCACCAGGGGGTGTCACCAGCCCAGAGCAGGTTGATTAATAGCTAGGTGCAAAGTGGCTCCAATCCCAGACATAGTGTGCAGTGGACTGTTTATATTTTACAGGATGTTTACAAGTTGTGTGTGTCATTCAGTTTATGAATCTGCCCATGTTGATGGATTGAGATTACCCATAGAAGTAAATTATCTACCTCCTGTTTGGAGCGAAATTAAATGCCTGGTTGGTGGTGTGTTTCTGGATGAGCTCTATTTCCTATCAATGATTGACTAATATTTACAGACTGAAAGTTTGAAAGATGGCAGTGCATTCTACTCATCCTATAAAACTATTGCAGCTTGGCATCATTAAATTTTTGTCAGCTTGTGGGCTATCATGTCTACCAAGGACTGGAATAGGGGAATTCCAAAGTAGAATAAATTGGGAGTCTTTGCTCAGCTGGTTTTCAAGTAATAATCAGTACGTAACGTTTTTACCTAGTGAAGTCACTTAAAAATGAAAATCAAAAGAGGGGTTGAGGGCACAGAACTGTTTCCCAACTCCCTCTGTGGCCTGTCTCTCCATGACTGAGAGAAACTTAAGTGGGTGAGGTCAGTGAACAAGGTGTGCAGGATCCCTGTGTGTTTCTAGGATCTTTGCCAATAGATGAATCTTATCACCAGGGAGCAGCTCCTGCCTTGAGTGTCTGCTCCCTGATGGTCAGTGCATGTCATAGCAACTGGTCGTTCTGCCATTTAGTCAATTTGCATATTAGCCTTTTACTATATAGGATGCTTGCTTTCTTGGGAAAGAAACAGCTGTTTTGGTCATTTCTGTCAATGGCCTTATTTAAGTTCGGAGTTCACATATATCACAGAGCACTTCCTTAATCTTTTTTTTTTTTTTGAAATTTTAAGATGAAATATGTTAAGTACTGCTGGGTGTTTTTTTTTTCAAATATCTGATCCTACCTAAGCATAGAGATGCTGTTTATTTCATGGGGATGCTGTGTCTATGAATATGATGTCACCTGCAGCAGAAACTCTTTTCTTCAGCATTGTTGGGGGAAAGGAGAATTCCAGGCAACTCAATTCTATTTTAGAGGAAAGCACAATATCCTTGAGCAGGTGTCTACAAACTTTTTTCAGTCAGGCCAGTATTTTAGTTTTTGTAGGTCACACACAATCTGTCCTACTTAGTCACCTCTGTCTTTGTAGTCGGAAAGCAGTGATAGACAATATGTAAACAAATGAACATAGTTGTGTGCCCATAAAACTTTATGAACACTGAAATTTGAATTCCATGTCATTTTCACATGTCACAAAATATTATTTCTTAGCCACTTAAAAATGTAGAAGCCATGCTTCGTGCACAAACCATATAAAGACAGGCGACAGCCCAGATTCGGGCCGCATACCATAGGCTGCAAACCCCTATCCTAGAAGGATCAATATGTGCCAGTTCCAAGGGACCTCTTAGAGGTGTGAGGCTTAGCGTGGTCACAGACATTACAGACCTGAAGTTGCCTCGGGATCTGTTTGTTAGGGCAGAGGAGAGTGAGAGCTCATTTAGAAACCACCATGAGGGGAGCACAGGGGAGAGTTGATCAGCAAAGGCTAGGAAATCCCTTTGCTTCCCTCCTTGTGTTTTCTGCGGTTCTCACCAAAGTGAACTGATTAGTTAACCAGCAGAGGATCATTCCCGTCCTGATTGCTTTAACAGACCTTTTGCAGTCTGAGCGGTGATGAATGGCGTGTGTGACTAAGCACCATTCTAAGCCTTCTCATGCGTGAGGAGGGCCTGAGGCTGGTTCCTCTTCAGTAGGAATTAGGACTGTGTGATTTTCTGCTCTTTATGTGGCCATCATGATTTCAAATAAGGGCTCATCATCCTCAGAAGCTGAGGTACTGGCTCTAAAATTTTAATATTGGAGAGCCAAAATTAAATCTCCCAGGTTGCCTCTCTCCCCTGAGTGTGGTGCTGAAAAAAAAAATTTTTAATTGAAAAATGTCATCAACTGCTTTGGCCTCCCTGCCTTCTCCCTGCCTCCTGAGGAGACCAAAACCCCCTGTTCTCCTCCCCATTCCCCCTTGGCAAAGCAAATCGCGAGGATTCCGCCTCCTTTCCCCGTTGTCCCATGGCCTCCACCCACCTTTCTTGCCTGTCCCTGTCCCCACTGTTAATCTCTCCAGGGATTGCTTGCTCCCCAGTTGTTATCACATCCCAGCTGGCACCACCTGCAGGCGCTCTGGCCTCACACGGGCAGCCTCCCTCCCGGTCCCTCTGCCACATCACCTGGCCCAGCCTTCTTCCATGGCCTTGGCCTCTAAGGCGTCTCCATCTTCCTACATCTCCTGCTGCCCGTGCTGAGGTCCTCTTCGAGTCCCTGCTCCTCTCACCTCTCCCTTTGTTTGCCTGACCCTCCTCCACACATTCCCTTCTCCTCGGTCCCATCACCCTAGCAATAAACCACAGCGTCTGGTGGAGAGGTTCTGATTTAGCAGTTTGTATTTCTCCATTTTGCACAAGTTTCAAAGAAATGTCAAGTATCCGCAGTGTGGGACTTACTGAACAAGTGCCTATGTTTGTCTTTTTTAACCTACCTTATACATTTAAGTCTCCCTTATATTTTCTTGTCATTTCCAGATTTTCCATCATTGGGCAAACCTGAGTTGCTGAGCCAGAGAGCCACCCCCATACCCCCTCATCCAACAGGTTATTCAAAGCCCACAGGTACCTTATGGAGAGATACATTTTCTCAGAAGTTTGGAGCCTCAGATCACGTGGAGAAACTACTCAAGATTGGCCCAGTGAGTACACCGTCCCCTCTTTATCAAGAAAAAGGGCATTCTCAGAGCTCCCAGTTTTCCTCAGGACAAAGAATAGGTCATCTGCTGCCTGAAAATGTGACGACAGTCCCCACTACAGTAGCTGCTGCTGCTCTACATACCGCCTCCGCCTCTCCAGAGCCCCGGGCTCTCTTCCCCACCCGTGCTCCAGCCACATCGTCTGTGTCTTCCCAACCACAGGCGGCCACCACAGCTCCGCCTGCAGCGACAGTCAGGTCTCAGCCTCCCGCAGTCACCTCTACCATTCTGACACGTGCAGTGGTTACACCTCAAGCTCACATGACTACCACAGCAGTTCTAACCACCATCTCTCAGGCACCTACAGACTTGAAAGGCCCACCAGAAACGGCGCCCTTTAGAGAAATTTCCAACCTAACTGTGACCACAGAGCAGGTCCCTAACCCTGCTACAGGTCTTTTGCCAAATGCGGGTTCTCCTGCTATGAAGAAAACTGCTCCCCAGGAAAATGAAAAGACCAGTTTAGGCGGCTCCTCCCAGCGCGGTGTTTTGGAGAGTCAGCCCGGCCTCCCATACGAAAAGTGGCTCCTCATTGGGACCCTGCTCTTTGGCGTTCTGTTCCTCACAATAGGCCTTGTCCTCTTGGGCAGAATGCTCTTGGAATCCCTCCGTAGGAAACGTTACTCGAGACTTGATTATTTGATCAATGGGATCTATGTTGACATCTAAGAACAAAACTACATGTCTCTTAATTCATGTGGTTCCTAGTAGCCCAAACGCAGTGAGTTTCTACTAACTCGCTGATCCTAGGATTTTTGAAGGTATTTTAAAGGAGGTCAAGAGCCACCTACCACTTTCTTTTTTTCTTTTTTTTTAAGGGGGAAAAGAAAGCAAATTAGGTGATTGGAGTGATCTGTCTCTAAAATATTAGCTGAAAACAAAGCTTTACTTAAAGGAATAATGTATAATTGCCATATAAATTTGAAAAATGACTATTTTTTTTGTTTGTTTGTTTTTGAGGGATGGGGGAGAAAATGGTTAGGACTTCTAGTCTCCAATTTGTTAATATTTTTAGTTCCAGATAAAGTCATCTACTTATGATATTAATTCTAATGGATTTACTTTCCTTTCATATGTATACCAATGAAACTTATTCCAGATGTATTTCCCTCCAATTAAATATTTGAATAAATCTTTTGTTACTCAGTAATGTTCTTGTAAGTCATATGCCCAGCTGGATAACTTTCCATTTATTCCCACCAGTAAATGATTAAATGATGAAAATATGTGTTCTAAATTAAAATGAAAATTCCCCTCCCCCTTTTCTCATCAGTGAGCAAAGAGGTTCCTTTGGGAGAATTCTAGCAAAATATTAGGCTACATGGAGACAATGGTAAGTCAGTTCTGATGCCCAAATCTACTGTGGATCTATTTTAATTTACTTTTAAAAATAATAATAATAATATAGGAATTTTCTTAAATTTAGAACTTAACCATATTCTTTATAAATCCTTATCTAAACTTGACCGACACTCATTTTTTGGCTTTATTTGTAGTAACATTGGAAATAATAGATAGCACTTACAATTTTTATTCAAGGATTAGTGTGTTTAACTTTCATTGATTAGTTATTGAAATGTCTGAGAAATGCTTTTAATATACAGAGTTTGCCAGACAAGTTACAGTGGGCCACTAAGAAGCCAGGAGGCCACCTAGGTCAGTTTGACATCTGCAAAAGCAGAGGTTTGGTCTCTTCCCGGTGATAAAATGGAATTCAGGTGAGAACTTTACACAGTGAACACTAGAGGGCAGTAGGTGGCTAATAAGTATAGCAAGGAAGGCAAATGTAGGAAATGATAGAAACAGGCTTTCCTCTTTCCTCAACTCTTCCTTCCAGTCCCCTCTCCTGGAACCCTATCCTCCCCCTCCTCCCCCCTGGCTTATACTAAGCTCATAAAGCTCATTAAGAGGAAAGCTAGTCTACTGAAAATAGTATTTTTCACATATTTTCCAACTTAACAGTTTGACACAAATCTCCAAGGGGTTTACATAAGCTTTAAGTAGGTTGAATAAATAACACCTTGAATCAATTTAATTTAACAAGCATTTATTGAACAGCCACCTGTAGGCCAGAATCAGATTAGTAACTAAGAGCCTCAGAATTTTTAAATCCCCCCCCCCTCCTTTTTGATGGAACTAAATCGTGGAAATAAGGCTTTTCTGTGGGTGTTTTTAAGAGCTTTCTCCTGCTTCTCTTGGACCGCTCCATCTCCTTGCTGCGTACAGTCTTCTTCGAGATGGAAACTTGATGGGGAGCCCAGACCTGAGGCCCTAGCTGTAGTCCAGATGAGAAATGCTATGGGGCCAAACTCTGGCAGTGACTGGGGACGGATGTAGATTGTAGGGGAACCGTTGGATTTAGGACCTGCTTCTAAGAGGTGGACTAGCTCTCCTCACACAGCGGATGAGACTGCTGCAAGGGGACATCAGAGGGGAAAGAAGCCTGCATTTGTGTTCTTTTAAAGAACTGTAACAGTGACTTAGCGGCTAAGCTTTAGCCGAACTTTTAGACAAGGTGCTCTGAACTATGAGCTCTCTCCTTTGGCTTGTGAAAAGGGACGGTGACAGCCTAGTACAGGTGAGTACACTACAATGGTTCCCCCTGCTCAGAAAATATTCTCTCTCCATGGTTAATGGAAGATAGTCACCTGGGTTAAAAGGCGATTCTTAAAAAAGAGAATGAGCCCTGAAGAACACAGCCACCCTGGATGAATACCGCTGCATTCTTGTTTCTCAGTGAGCCTTGCCTGAGTGAGGCATCCTTGAAACTCTTTGGTTCCCAGGTTGTGGTGGGCACTACAGTTTATCCACGCAACAGCCACCCCCAGCTCCACGTCTGCCTTATTTGTGATAGGTTGGAAGTGTCAGATTCCTTCCCAGCCCCTCGTACAGTTAGGGATGGACCTGTGACCCATTTCTAGCTTAAAGGAAACCTACTGGAGGCTTCTGGGAAAGATTATCCTCCTTGATAGATGAGGGTCACACAAGTAAGAAAGCCCCTTTCGCCTCTAACTCCTTATTTCCTGCTTGGAATACAGGTCAGGTGGTTCTCAACCTTCCTCATGCTGCGACCCTTTAATACAGTTCCTCAGGTTGTGGTGACCCCCAACCATAAAATTATTTTCGTTGCTACTTAACTGTAATGTTGCTACTGTTATGATTCATAATGTCAATATCTGATATGCAGGATGTATTTTCAGAGATCGCTGTAAGGACTTGATAACTTGGAGCTACTGCATGCAACTATCATTGATAGTGAGGCAAACGTATACTATGTGCTAGGCACACTTTTACATATACAAACTCATTCCTACAACAACCTCATGAAGAGTTTCTTAAAAATATGTTTTTATTGGTTTTAGAGAGGAGGGGAGCGGGAGAGGGAGAGAGAAACATCAATGATGAGATAGAATCACTGATCAGCTGCCTCCTGCCTGGCCCCCACTGGGGATTGAGCCTGCAATCTGGGCATGTGCCCTGACCGGGAATCGAACTGGTAACTTCTTTGTGTATGGGTCGATGCTCAACCACTGAGTCACACTGGCTGGGCAAGAATTTTTATGCTTATTTTGCAGATTAGTAAACTGAGGCACAGAGAGGTTAAGTGACTTGTTCGAGGTCATTTGCCCAGATAATCTGGCTCCAGAGTTCTCATTCTTTGCATTCTTATAACTGGAATGATAACAGAATAGCCAAAAAAAAAAAAAAAAAAAAGAGGTTTGCAGTAGATCAGACATATTCTAGACAGCAGCTTTGAAATTTTGTTGAATTGAATGATACCTTGAACCAAAGCATGAAAATTGAGGGATCAGTGGTCTCATTCTGGGATGGGCTTCCTGTACTTTTTCATTTGCTGACATCCTGTTTCTTGTTTGGTCACTGACCACCTGTGCCAAAGTCAATGGCCACTCATTAGTTGGAGGTACACCAAAATAGAGAACCCATCCTGACCCCAGCTTCTCACCCCTCAATTAACAGTTCCACCATCTCCCCAGTCTCCCTGGTACTGAGCAACGCCAAAGTCTAATCTACTTCTCTCTCCTCTTCAGCCTCCACATCCAGTGTTTACCAAATATTATTTATTCCCTTTCAAAAATGCTTTTCTCCCTGACCAGTTTTCTCAGTGGTCAGAGCGCCAGCCTGTGGACGAAAGGGTCTTGGGTTTGATTCCCAGCCAAGGGCACATACCTTGGTTGCAGGTTCAATCTAGGCCCTGGGGCTGTAGTTCTACACCCCTGTTCTCTGTTTTTCAAATGTGCCAGGCGCCTTCACGAGCCATGCCATTCCCTCTGCTTATAAATGCCCTTCCCCTCGTTCACCTGGCCAACGTCCACTCACCTTTCAAGACTCAGCTCAAACATCACCTCCATCACTGTCTTCCCAGAGTCTCCCTGGAGATGTATAATCCTCCCGGATTTCTGGCATGGCTCTTGATTTGCACCACTAGCAAGACACTTCCATGGTATCTTCTAACATATCAGTTTATATGTTACACCGCTAGACTGTGATATATTAGAGAGCAATATTTCTCTGATTCTCCCATACTTAATAGTGTGCCTGGCACATAGGAGACGCTCCATAAATGATCATAAATGAATTTTAAAACCTGTTTGGTGAAGTTCATTCCTTTCAGCAATGAGCAGTAATGCGATCGGCTGTACATGCAACAGCTTCTATATCATGCAGAGAAAATCCAGTTAAAACCCCCACTTATATGCATTTTTTAAGAGAATAGGATACAATCCAAGTGCACAGTGATAAAGTATATACACTTAACTAAGACCATGTGCTGAGGAACCAGTAGATAAGTACTGGTATTTGATTTTGTTTATTTCTTTCCTTAGAGCACAATTTACTTAGCCTATAGAGAGGGTGAGCTGACAGAATGTTTTCACTTGTGTTCTCATATTATTTGTTTATTTTTAAAATCTATTTTTATTGTTGAGAGTATTGCAGGTGACCCCTTATTTTTGGTTAATTTTAAGGTAACTTTTAGAGCACTCTTATAGCCAATGTAAGGCTCAGATTCTAAGTTGTGTGTCCCTAAATTATGATGTTAGTTAGCAAAGGAGTCAAAACTAAAACCTAGAGCTCCAGCCTTTTGATTCAATATTCTTTCCACCACACGGTACGACCATGAGCAGAGACGTGGAAATAATGCACCGAGCAACACGCACCCAGACATTGTGTAGGTGTAGGTATGTGTCCAATTTTGATTTTCAATCTCATTGTATATAACCTAATTTATAATGTCTTTAGTAAACATTTGTTTTTCATCTTCTTTTGATGAGAAATCCACTTACATTTAAATAATAGAAAATGGGGACATGAGACATTGAATTCTGTTTTAATAATTACATGCAAATACTGTCCTTATCAAAGGACCTATGCAACTTTACACTCGCTTGCAGTTTTCCAGGTGGATAATTTGTCTCTTCAGCAATATTGGAAGTACCTGGGAGAGTAGAACGTCCTCTTGCATTTCCTTTGACTGGCTGGTGTCAGTTGTTGTTTGCCACCTGCGGCTCTGAGCAGGAAGGGTAAGAAAGATACAGCTCAGAGAATTGGAGGCCTCGCCCAGCCTCGTCCCTGCCTCTCCGTCTTTGCTTTTACCGCTGTGACAGCTCCCGCCGGCCCTTGCATTCAATAGGTGAGCAGTAAACATCTGTTAGTTTTAACATCTTATAGAGGGCTAAACTCTAAGGTTCCTGGCCCCTCTTTCATGGGATGAGCGGAAGCCCAAATGCAGCCAGACAAGAATTAGAAAAGGTAGGAGTGGTGGGCCCGTCGTAGGTCTGGCCTCTGGATGGGACCCCTCATGCCTCCTGTTCTTCTTCCCCTCTCTCTTCCTAACACCACCCTCAACTCCTCAGGCCCTGAGGCCTGTGCTTCCTCCAGCATCCCCTCTGCCTTCAGAGGCTTGGCTTCAACGGGAAATGGGGAGACACAAGAATGGCCACGCTCTGCTTTTGAGGTACCGTCTCCTCAGAGATGTCGCTTTTTCTCACGGTCACTGAAAGCCACTCACTCGCACCCTCAGAGGAAAAAAGGAAACCCTTGCCAGCTCTTACAACACATAGCCAGTTACACACCTTTGCAGGCCTTTTTTACAGGCATATGCATGATAAGCTTTTTTTTCTTTTTTAAAAATACATATTTTTATTGATTTCAGAGAGAGAGAGAGAGAGAGAGAGAGAGAGAGAGAGAGAGAGAGAGAGAGAAACATCAATGATGAGAGAGAACCATTGATTGGGCCCCTGCAGGCCCCACACTGGGGATGAAACTCCCAATCCAGGCATGTGCCCCTTCTGGGAATTGAACTGTGACCTCCTGGTTAATAGGTCGATGCTCAACCACTGAGCCATGCCAGCTGGGCTCATGATAAGTTTTTTGTTTTTGTTTTTTAAATCCAACACAAGAAAATCTGAAAAGATAATATAGAAGAAATAGAATCTGGAGCTGATGCATAAACTCTTGAGTGAGTGAGTGAGTGCGGGGGAGTTAGTCAATGAGAGGGGACCGGGCAGATGAACCATTCGCCAGCAAATGGATGTTATTGCTTCATATTTCATGAACCTATACATGGGGCTAAATTTACCAGCCTTAGCCAGTGTCCCCTAACAAACCATAGGGTGTTTCACGCTGGGTTGATCAGGGACAGCGGCACAAAGGCTGCTGTCACACAGCCTTCTTTTCGGATGCCCCAAGGTAGACAGGAACCAAGACAGCTGCAGTTTTGCAGACAGTAAGGAGCTAGAAAGAATCATTCTCTCCCGCCTGACCCTGCCTCCCAGGCAGCCATTCTCATGCTCAAGTCAGGTTCTGCTACCTCCTTTTTATTTCCCATCCCCTTCAGTCCACATCATGAGCCATCTAAGGCTCGGCTTCTTATCTTTTAGAAGAAGGGAATCTCTCGCATCGGGAGGACTTTGTCCAGCATGAGCACTGGTGATATTCACCCTCCCCCACCCCACCCAGCCACAAAAACCCAACATACCCCTGGGCTGGATTTCTGACCTCCCTCCTCCCCTCTGCAGTGGAGAGGGAAAGGGCACATTCTGAGAAAAACAAGTATCAGGGGTGGATGGTGTGTGCTGAACTTTAAAATGTTAAATGACGGTGAAAATATTTTGGAAAAGAAACCATCCTCGAAATTGCGCTACATGGTGAAGCTAATGGAGCCCATATGTCGTCTACCAAAACTTAGAAAAACAAACTAAAAACAATACTTTAGCGCCTGCCAGACTGAAATGGGACCGACTCCTTAATATTCACTTAACCCAGAGTGAAATGCTTTAAAATGGTAATGGTTCCAAAGTGTAGCCGAGCGGGGTGGATAAACAACAGACCTCAAACACAGGGGGCTTATGTTCAGATCCCAGCTCTGGGCAAATCACTTCATCTCCTTCTCAATTTTTTCAGCTCTAAAATGGGGATGTCGGTATTTCACAAGGTGTTTACAAGGCATGCTAAAGTGATTGTAAAGCACTTGACAAATGTTCGGTAACTGGTGCTTTTTTCATAACTTGGCTCTATCGCGCCCTTCATTATTCACTCAGTGGTGTGGAATAAACGGAGACAAGCCAAAGGAGCACAGAGGCTATTCATTCCGGGCTTGCTTTAGTAAGGGAGTCAGCCACCATCACTTGCATTGGGTAGAGACTCAAGCCAAGCAGAGGAGTGGGGAAGCTTTCTAGGGGTAGGGATGGAGGGGTGGGTGTTGGAGGTATGCCCTGATTGAAGGTTGCTGGCCTGGGGAAGGTGGAGATGGGTTACCTAGAAACTGGCATCTTATGTGGTTGATTTGAGAAGTATCTTTGGTTTTCTCAGGTTAGACCTGGACAGAAAGGGGACAGAGATCCTGAGTTGGAAGCCAAGTGGTTAGACTTCTTCAGCTGATGGCAGCAGAGGCTGTGGGTCAGAGTTCCGCTGTCATATGTGGGCTGGCCATTGTTTGCTTGGGTTTTTATTCTCTCACTAGAGGCCCGGTGCACGAAATTCATGCATGGGTAGGGTACCCAGGCCTGGCTGGTGATAAGAGCAAATCGGGGCCTTCCGGCTGCCGGCTGGGGCCGTCCTTCATTCCATCTTGCCCCCTGGTGGTGATGGTCAGCGCACGTCATAGCGAGTGGTCGAACTCCCGGTTGGTCGAATTCCCAAGGGGATAATTTGCATATTAGCCGTTTATTATATAGAATTGAAAAATAAAAGTTGGGAGGGGTCCTGCCTAAGTAGCCTTGGGAGTAGCTTGTACCTTGTATATCTTTGAGTCACTTTTAGAAGCAGCAAATTTGGAAGACAGATTGCTGAACCAACCATTTTTACTCTCCAAAATCAATGGACCTACCACTGGCCTAGCCATCAGGACACACACCCCCTCCCCCACCGCTACTCCTCCACCCCCATTTCAGCTCCCTCATGAATAGGCTGAGAATTCCTATCTGTCTAGCCTGGCTCGTCCTTTGTTTTTGAGGATAAGGGGCTTAATGTTTGTAAGAGAACCCGGTCAGGCAGGTATTTTGGAAGGCATGTTAGCAGGGTGAAAAGGAAGACCGTGGCATAAGCCTTTGAATTTCCACCTAGTGAACTGGAGTTTTGAAAATGTTTCCTTTTTTTTTTAGAAAAAGCATTTGCTACAGCACATGTAAGTGTAAAAACGTGTATACCCACTGCTTAAATATCCAGTAATGAGTCTGGAGTCTGAAAAGTCCTCTCCTTCATAAACACAGAGCCCTGACTACAACCAAGATAGGCCAGAAATCAGGCATACCTGTGAGAATAGGCAGAACGCATTGGCCTGGACACAGGTGCAGGGCTTAGGACATAAGACTTGGGGAATGTGCCAAGACCAAAAGATAAGCCTACGGGGGAAAGGCAGGTGGACTCTCACCCCTGTAACCAAGTCACAGTAGATCCTGAGGGTCAGCTCAAGCTGGAGTGGGGCAAACAACTGGCAGCTGATTAGAAGGGGCCAAAGAGACTGTGGGCAACAGGGAGACACAGCAGAAGGGCCCAGGCACCAATCCCACGAGTTTTGGAATCGTGGGTGATCTGAGGCAGTTAGGAACCAGAGCATACGATAGTCCTTCAACTCACGGGGTCTTGGAAAAGTGGGAAAACCCGGTTTCAGAGACACACCTGTTAACCTAGCTCAGACATACTCAGTTCAGCCAAATGACTTGATGCTCATTTCTACCTTACAGGGTTATGATAGGAATTAAATAAAATATGGGAGAAGAAATACTCAGCAGAGAGCCCACTACTAGAAATAAATCGAAGTCACTATTTAGTGTTATTGTAGTTATTGCTTTCTCTACTCATGAAATAGGGAGGGGGATGGAGAGAGGGAAGAATTTATATGTTCCTCAGGGACATTTTGTCTAATGGACCCAGTCTAGAAATTATTCAGTAAGGACCTGGGCACACATTCCCTCCAGACCTGCAGGCGCGTAGGGCAAGGGGGACTCATAGGGACATTCTGGTTGTTTGGCCTTCGGGCAAGGCTTTCTCACCTGGGGCAGCACCACCTTCCCTGCACCACACCTGCATACACAGCCTGTAAAATGAGGCGTCACTGCTTTCATTGCTTTGTCTCTGCGGGAGGAGGGAGCCAAAGCAGAGGTCACTTTCTTCTCTTAAGCCTTAAATCATAACATTAACAAACATCATACATTTTATTATTAAGAAGCAATTACACATACAGATTATGAATCACATCTTAATCTAATTGGCTCTACACTCCATAACACATTTGAAACATACAGGAGGATTTTAAATATTTACCTTCAAATTTTCAATGTGATAAGGTAGTACCCTCTGGGGAAAAAAGAAGGGAATTTCCTTCCTGATTTTTATGCCCTTTACTCAAATCTAGGAGAACATGCCCACACCTTTCGCTGCTATCTGTATTGGGTCCTGCGTCCCAGACTTGTTTACTTATAGGTTTAAGAAGCTCAACTCCACCCAGCTCATGAACTAAAAAGTAAGATATAGGCAGCTAGTAATTGCTGTTTAGCCCCAGTGTATGAACTTCAAGCCCTAGGCACAGTTATACCAACCATAGTAATTATTTTTCACTTTTCCCCTGCCCAGAATCCCTCCTGCCTCTTCTCATAACAGTACCCTATTTTTTTTAGCAGGCATCAGGGATTGGCAGGGGTAAGGAGGGGTGAACAATGTACTCAGGATAGAACTCTCATAGTGCTGTGCTTCCCTCACATGGGGTGGGCACTGCTTCTGAATCAGAAGACTTGTCAGACTCCAGATGTATTATTGGATATTTAAGCAGTGGCTGTACTGACCATCCCTGGAGATTCTGATTTAGTTGGAGCCAGGGTATCAGTATTTTTTTTTTAAAAAGTATTTATCCATCCTCTTTTTCTATTCTTTTCTCTCTCTTTTTTTTTTCTTAAAAAAATACATTTTTATAATTGAACCCAGGACTCTTCAGTCCTCAGGCTGATACTCTATTCATTGAGCCAAATCAGCTAGGGCTATTAATTTCTTTTAAAAAATTAAATGTATCAGGGTAACATTGATTAATACCACTATACAAGTTTCAGGTGTACAACTTTATACTTTTAAAAGTTCCCCAGGTGGTCCCAGTGTGCAGACAGGGTTGAGATCCGATGCAGCAGGGCAGCAAGCGGAGAGCTCCTATCCCTCACCAACTCCAGGACTCTCTTTCCCCCTGCGCATTCTCCAGCTTTCTAGCTCTTGAACTTCCATCTGGTAGATCCATGTTATAATGTGGATATTTGCGCTGTAAAGCGAATAGAGAATTAAGATTTTTAGATTGAAAAAATCCACCAGAGGTGGTGGATCATTTGTGACATTTTTATGAAACTTAAAAAGATTCTACAGTTTCCAAGCATGACACATCTATGTTAACAGAAAGGTTATTCTACTGGTCTTGTGAGGAGAAAACTAGTGATGAGAAGCAGCTAAGGCAGTGTGGAGGCTGTTTCCAGGGTGCAGTGGGCATGTTCTGGTAAGACTCCTCTAAGAGGAGAGAGACATGCGGCCCGATGAGATGAAGGAAACAAGCCTTGTAATTCTGTGAAAGGACATACCCTGCTCATTTTTGTGCTATCTGGATGCCAGAATTTTGATTCTGATACTCATGTAGGACTCATAGGGTCCAGATACTAGATGTGCCATTATCTCTAAGACATGTTTTTAAAATTATTTAAATCAAGACTTTACAGGTAACAGACAAATGGGTTTGTCTGAAAAGACTGAGCCCACATACTGGGATCCAAAGAGCACTTGACCCTCACAGAGGTTCGTGTATGACAAACTCTAACATGATACTTTCTGTGGAATATCATTCAATATCTCCCTGGCAGCAGTGGCAGCTGGAAATTACTGCTTAAACACTTCATGCTCACTGATGCATGGGCTACCCAGCACAGTGCTCAAAGTATTTAATTCCATGTCCTGGAGTTAGCCTTCCACCTGCTTTCCAGGTCAGCGACAAAGACACCTGTTGTAACCCCAGTCGGAGTTCACAATAGCCAATGATTTCTGGCCAAGCTACAATTTTTATGGTGAAAGTTAAAGGTACTGCTGTGACAGTTTTCCTCATTTCACTCATCCATTTCACAAGCAGTGACTGGGCAACTTCTCTGTGTGAGGCATTGTGTTAGGAACAGAGGACTCAAAGATAACTAATCCACAATGACAACAAATTGTGCCACAGACGATCTTAGAAGTATGAATAAAGTAGTGTGGAGAAACAAAGTTTTCCTAATAAACATAAGGGTTTTTGTTTTTGTTTTTTGAAAATAAGAGAAGTTGCCCTAACCGGTTTGGCTCAGTGCATAGAGCACCGGCCTGCGGACTCAAGGGCCCCGGGTTCGATTCCAGTCAAGGGCATGTACCTTGGTTGTGGGCACATCCCCAGTGGGGAGTGTGCAGGAGGCAGCTGATCGATGTTTCTCTCTCATCGATGTTTCTAACTCTCTATCCCTCTCCCTTCCTCTCTGTAAAAAATCAATAAAATATGTTTTTTTTTTAAAAAAAAGAAAAATAAAATAAAGTAGAAGTCATGTTTGACTTAAAAAGTATATGGGCGTTTCCCTAAAAGAAAAGCAAAGAATGGTACTCCAGGCAGAAAGAATAGTGTGTACAACAGCATATGAGTAAAAAAAGAGCATGGCAACTTTGGGAACAGTGAGAAATGCAGTATTGCTAGAACAATAGGTTCATGGCAATAGGACTGTGCATGAAACTAGCAGGTAGTCTTTTGTGAGGGGCTTTTGTAAGCCTCTCTTGAGAGCTTCGATGTTAGCCTGTGAGTGCACAGGATAAAGTCATTCTTTCCAAGCATGCCATCTTTTTTGTTTTAAATGAAAAGCTACCAGCTGAGTGAGAAAAAGACTAGAAATGAGAGTCAGGAAGGTAGCTCCAAGGCTCTTTCTAGAGCATTGGTTCTTAAGCCGAGGAGATTTTTGCCGCCAGGGGATGTTTCCTTACTTCATGATGGGGATTCTATAGTGTGTAGAGACCAAGGATGCCGCTAACATCCTGCAATATACAGGACACGCCCCCTCAACCCCAACAAAGCATTATCCCGCCCCAAATGACAACACAGTCAGCCTCGTTATCCGCTGGTTCTGTTTTACATCCATGGATTCAACCAACTGCAGATTAAAAAAAAATTTTTTTTAAAAAGTTACATTCTAGCCCTAGCTGGTTTGGCTCAATGGATAGAGCGCTGGCCTGTGGATTGAAGGGTCCCAGGCTCAGTTCCAGTCCAGGGCACATGCCCAGGTTGTGGGCTCGGAGAGTCTCTCTCATCATTGATGTTCCTATCTCCCACTCCCTTCCTCTCTGAAATCAATAAAAATGTATTTTTTAAAAATTACATTCTTGCTGACATATGCTATGTAGCTAGGCCTATAATGGCTGTGTCTGTTCTGAACATGTACACATTTTTTTCCTTGTCATTACTCCCCAGACAATATAACAACTATCTACATAACATTTATATTGTATTAGGCACCATAAGTAATCTAGAGATGATTTAAAGTTTATGGGAGGGTGTGTATAGGTTATGTGAAAATATGGTGCTGCTTTATATAAGAAACTTAAGTATACACAGATTTTTTTTATCCTTCTGGGGGAATCTGGAACCAGTATAGGAGCTACCTAAGAAAGAGTAGCACAGACTTCATGAGTGACTAGGTATGGGGGCTGGAAAGATGAAGGACAGAAAGAGAATGTCAAGTATTCAGTTCATTATGATCGGAAGATTGTGATTTCCACAGATGGAAACAGGGTATTGTGGAAACAAACAAAAAAAAAAATGCAGTTTGGAGGAAGAACGAACAAGGGGTCCTGCTCCAGGGTTTAGTGGACAGTCTCTGCCTTTAGTTGCTCAATGTCCGTCCCCTCTTTGTCTTTTCTTCAAGGAAAAGCACCTTGATTTTTTTAATATATATATTTTATTGATTTTTACAGAGAGGAAGGGAGAGGGATAGAGAATTAGAAACATTGATGAGACAAAAACATCGATCAGCTGCCTCCTGCACACCCCCTTCTGGGGATCTAGCCCGCAACCAAGGTACATGCCCTTGACCAGAATCGAACCCAGGACCCTTCAGTCCGCAGGCTGACACTCTATCCACTGAGCCAAACCGGTTAGGGCACCTTGATTTTTATTCAGATGTTCACCTTCCCTCTAAACCCCATGTTCTTCAGGGGCCGCTGACCCCACGCCCATCCCTTGGAGGTGGGTCCTGATTGGATTATACCAATCTGTTCATCCCATTCTTCTATCGTAGTCATTTGGATAGAGGCCAAGCAATGGTAACAAAGAAACCCACAAATACTGCTTTAAATAAGATGGAAACTCACCTCTAACTCTCATGAGAGTCAGTGCTCAGGGAGGGATCCAGGGCCAGAGGGGAACTCTCTTCTGCTTGCAGTAGCGAACACAGATCACTTCCACGTCAGGGCACCACCAGCTCCTGAGGCACAGTCCTCACAGTGTTGAGTTTGGCTCAGCTCCACGTCCACGTCCACGTTCCCGGCAGCAGGAACTGTGAAGAGGGAGTTCACCGTTAGCCAGTTTTTGTCTTTGAGAAGCCGATGGAGAAGTTTCACACACCCCTTCCCCTCCCGTCCCACTGACCTGCACAGGACTCAGAAACCAGTGAGTGGCCATGTTCTCAGCTAACACTGGGGGGAAGTGGCACTTGTTGAGCTAAAAGGAAAAGGAAAGTGTAGAAACTGAGGAATAATTCCCATCTCTGCCACACCTAGATCGATTCCGTGTTTGATCCAGGATCATGAGTTGATATAGGCCCATGAAATCAGAAAAATACATGAAAAAGACATTTTCTGGGAACTTCTGGGAAAGAAGCTGTAAAATTCACATAAACCTAAAAATAACTGACAGGGCCCTGATATTTCCCCTTAACCTTATTAGATTTCTTTCTCCAAACTGCATTTTTATTTTTTCAGTTTCCACAATGCCCTAGTTCCATCAGTGGAAATCACCATCGCATTCTTCCCATTATAATGAACTGAGTACTTGACATTTTCTTTCTTTCCGTCGTTCCAGCCCCCAGAATCAGTCACTCATGCAGTCCTTGCTATCCTTTCTCAGGTACCTCCCTTTTTTTCTTCTTCCTGTTCCCCATGAATCTTACCACTGTCTTTACTGTGTGGCCTACAAGCCCTGCCAGGCCTGGTCTCTGCCTAACCCCCCCCTCCCCCCCCCCCCCCCCTGAGCTCTCTCCTGTCTCCCTCCCTCACTGTCCTCCATCCACATTGGCCTGGCACTTGAGTGGCCAAACTTGCTGCCCTGTGTTCGCACTGGCTGTTCCCTCGGCCTGGAGTACTAGTGCCCCAGGTATTCAATGCTTTACCTTTCCTTCATTTGCCTCTGCTCTAATGTTACCGCCCCAAAAGGACCTTCTGCAATCACTCTATCTAAATTTTAAATATTATCCACCATCATTCTCTATCTTCTTCCTCTGCCTCCCTCCACTTCATAGCAGTTATCACTAGCCTTTCATATTTGCTTCAGATCTTTTGAAAATAAAGAATATAGTTGAAGGCTCCTTTGTCCATCTTCCACAATATCGTTCCATTTTCCTCCTTTACCAGAGGAAACTATTGTCATCAGTACCTCCTGAGAGGGAGCCCTTATTGGATTAAGCCAGTGGGAGGAAAGGGGTGGGAGTGGGGAGTGGAGAGTGAGATTAGGACATGTATGCTTTTGGCTCATATCCTTCTGGGTCTCAGAGGGCTGGCTGCATGCCTCTCTCTCCCTAAGGCTGCTGCTCCTTGGTTCTGTGGATCTGGTGACGACTCTTTGAATCCTTTCAGGGATAGCAATGAAGTTCTCCAAGTTCCCCTGCCATGATGACCCTCGTTGCTTTTTAAATTTTCCACAAACCCTACCCATGCTTTAAAAATAGTCGTTTTATTAAACTGTCCTCAATGACACAGGGTGAGAGTAACATTCTGTTTCTTGGAAGATGCTTGTGTGAGTGTGTGTGTGTGTGTGTGCATTTTCAACTTTACTAGATGCTCATCAATCAAACTAATCTTCCAGCCTTGATTTCTCCCCGGGGACTTGTTAATGAAATCTTAGATATTTGGTAACATTACTAAAAGAAGACTCACTTTTCACCATCTGAAATCTCTTCTTCAGTCAGGTTAGCCTATTCACTGGTCCCTTGACATGGTCTTCCTTGAGTGGAATATCATTCTCCCCTCTATTTCCTCCTTTTCATATTGTGATCATCTGAGCCCTCTCAAAACTTCCTATGAGGGAATCTTCCTTGATTCCTGCAATCAAACTGATGAGGGAGCTGGTGCCTATGAATGCCTAGCACTTACTGTCCCCACCACTCAGTGGGCACTTGTGTCTCAAAAATCTTTTGTGTGGTTATTGTCCACTATTAACTAGTTTTTCCTATGCATATATCTATAATGTTTTCAACAATACTACACTTTCCTTAAATGTAACAGATTTTGAGCTCTATTTTTTAGTATTTACTCCTATTAAGAGGTGCTCAGTTAGTATTATTAGTGAATCGATAAATGAATTTCCTGCTTTAATATCAATCATCAAGAATGGCTATAGCATGCATTCTGATGACCTGACATCCTCTCTGCAGTTGTAAATAGGTGTAATTTTTCTTTTCCATGCCAGGTCAATTCATTCCTAAGTCAAATGTGTCCTGCTATGTGGCCTGTGTGTCTGAATTCTGAGAAGTATGCATTTTGGTAGTGAATGAGTTAATGCCTATGAATTTACTGTCGATTAAAACCCCGTTAAAATAAAAATATTTATATTCTCATTAGGAAGACTTTTCTTAGCAGTGAAAACAATGATACCCAACCAAGTGAGTTAATAGGGATCAAGGACCTTCCATTCTCCACCCACTCCAATGTGAAAACCTGAGGTTCCTTTATCGACTTTGAAGTATCTGTTAACATCTGCAGACATCCTAAGGGAAATTGGCACGAAATAAATAGCTCCGTGCTATTTTTAACTCACTTGGGGTGGGGGTGGGTGGGGGAATCAAGGAGAAATTGGGTTTCACTGTATGAAAACAGGAAGAGAAATTTTTTTAGGATTCACCCTAAACAAAAAGAAAAAAATTGTCCCCCAACCTCCTTCATGGCCACCCCAAAAGCAATAATAACAACAATCACTTATCTCTAGCTAATATATACTCAGGGTACAAAATATCCTAGGTATTGTGGCCTTCAAAATATTATTTTTTTCTTTAACATTGGGCTTTACACTTTTTTGTTGTTGTTTGTAATGAGTCTGTGAGAAGCACTTCAATTGCATTTGTAAGCAGTTACTCGGAGTAGTATGTAGATGCTAGAGGTGTGTTTTCAGTCAGGATGCATTAGACTGCAAGTAACAGAATGCCTGACCAAATGAGCTTAGCTCCTTGCTACTCAAAGTGTGGTCCTTGCCCAGTGATCCGACTTCTAGAACTATATCCCAAGAAACTAGAAGCACCAAACAGAAAGGATATATGCACCCCTATGCTCATAGCGGCACAATTTACAATAGCTAAGATTTAGCAACAGCCTAAGTGCCCATCAGCAGATGAGTGGATTAAAAAACTGTGATACATCTACACAATGGAATACTACACTGCTGTGAAAAAGGAAGAATTCTTACCATTTGCAACAGCATGGGTGGAACTGGAGAGCATTATGCTACGTGAAATAAGCCAGTCAGAGAAAGATAAATATCACATAATCTCACTCATTTGTAGAATATAATGAACAACATAAACTGATGAACAAAAACAGATCCAGAGACAGAGAAGCATCGATCAGACCGTCAAACCTTAGAGGGAAGGTAGGGGAGGGTGGGGGCAAGGGGGAGAGGTCAACCAAAGGACTTGTATGCATGCATATAAGCCTAACCAATGGACACAGACACCAGGGGGGTGAGGGCATGGGGGGGGGCAATGGGGGAATAAGGACACATATGTAATACGTTAATCAATAAAGAAACACACACACATAAAAAAAACAAACACACAAAAACAAAAAACAACCACCACCACCACCAACAACAACAAAACACCAAACAAAGTGTGGTCCTTGAATCAATAACAGGGGCATTGCTTGGGAGTGTGATAGAAATGCAGAGTCTAGGCTCCATCCCAGGCCTACTGAGTCAGAACAGTGCACTTTAACAAGACCCTCGGGTGACTTGTATGCCCATTCAAGTTTTATAAGCACTAGCTTGGGCTAAATAGGGGTTTATTATTTCACATAGCAGCAAGTCTGAAGATAGATGATTCTGAAGTGGGTTAATTCAGTTACAAAATGATGCTGTTGATAACCTAGGTGCTTTCCAACTTTCTGCTTTGACACCTTCGATGGGTTTGCTTTGGCCTCAGATGTCGCCCTTCTTAGTAATATACTAGTAATCATTGCCACAGCTCCAACCTTGCTTCAAGTATCACATCCCCATGCAAACTGTATTCAAAGCAGGAAAAGTAATCTCTCCTTGTGTTTCTTTTTATTTAAAGGAGAAAAATAATTCCTAGGATCCTCCTCCCCCTCCACACCTCCCCGCTTCACACCAAACTTCTCCTTTTTGTCTCACAGGCCAGAACAGAACCATAGACTTGTCTTTAATCACTTTTAGTGGGCAAAGGGGTTTCGATAGTTGCACCTTATTGGCATTTTTAGCTACCTGTGATCAACCTCGGTCTGAAAATATTAAATGGAAAATTCCAGAAAGAACCAATTCATAAGTTTTAAATTAGGCGCCATTCTGAGAAACATGATGAAATCTCGCTCCCTCTCTCTGTTCTGCCTGGGATGTGAGTCATCCCTTTGTCCAGTGTATCTACATTGAATTCTCTCCCCATCCATTAAATCACTGAGTAGCCTTCTAGTTATCAGATCAACTGTGTGTTATTACGGTGTTGATGCTCAAGTCACCCTTGTTTTACTTAATAATGGCCCCACAGCTCAAGAGTAGTGAGGCTGGCAGTTAAGATATGCCAAAGAGAATTTGTAAAGTGCTTTCTTTCAGTGAAAAGGTGGACGCTCTCATCTTAATAAGGCATGTTGTCATCTCACATCATCACAAGAAGAGTGAATACAGTACAATAAGGTATTTGCCCATGAGAAAGACCACATTCACATAACTCTTATCACAGCATATTGTTGTAATTGTCCTATTTTATTATTATTAGTTGTTGTTAATCTTTTGTTGTACTTGACATATATTAAATTTTATCATATGTATGTATGTATAGGGTAAAAAAAAGTATATAGAGTGTTTGGTACTATCTGTGGTTTCAGGTATCCACTGGAGGTCTTGGAATGTTTTCTCCCTTGTTCCCCCCAAGGGATAAGGGGAGACCACTGTAATATGTTGGCTTAAATCAATCATGATTCATCTGGAAATAGGAAGGGGCCTACCTAACCTGGATGCCTGCACCAAAATGGGGTTCTATTAACAGGAGGTATTAATCTCTATTGTGTACGTACTCCTCAAGAATATTATAAGGGAAAAATAGCATTAGTGAGGAGAAGCAAAATGAGTTAATGAAGGGATGGGGACATAAGGACAATGTTCTAAGCATACAGCTTTTTCTTATAAATATTGAGAACAGTTGGGTCAACAATGTCAAATCTGTGTCACATAAGTTTGACAAACAATGACTGGATCTGGTGATCATAAAGTTCAAATAATCTTTATGGACAGTAGAGTGGTAGGCAAGGGTAGAAGGAAGATTACAGGATGCTAAAGAGAATGAATGGTGAGGAAATGAAAGTAGTCAATATAAACAATTTTAAAACTTTGCAAGTGAAAGAGAGATATAGAGTGATGGTTAAGGAATACTTTCATCAAGGGAAGGTGTTTTTGTTCTCTCTCCGCTTCTCCCCATAGTACCTATCTGAGAATGTCAAGAGGAGAAGGAGTCAGTGGAAGAAAGAATGTTGTCAGCAAGGAGAGAGCTAAATTTTGTATCACGGGGAACATTGCTTGTCTCAGGAAAGGACTGGCAAGCTAATCTATTGAGGAGAAAAATGTGGAGTGGGTGTTAGGAGGATGGTCCTCAACATGTTGTCCCCAAGACCAGAAGACCTGTTGGGAACTTTTAGATAAACCAATTTTCAGGCCACACCTCACACACCTACCAAATCAGAATCTCTGGGGATGGGACTTGGCCATAGGCATGTTGACAAGCCCTGCAGGTGACTCTGATGCCTGCTCAAGTTTGAGACACACCATGCCAGGGAATTGTTTATACAGCACCTACCTGTGTGCATGCCCCTGCAATTAAACTATTTGAGTTTTTCCTGTCAGAAAATGTTTCCTACTTTGTTCTTCATTGCTCACTCCAGCTAGGTACACCTGTGGGCTCAGGTACGTTCACACTCTGAGGCGCTTCTGGCCCTGAGGAGGGTGTCTAGAACTTCAGATAGACTAGGAGGTCTTTTGTGTATCATCTTTGTTTCTATTCTGGCCAGACCGGTTACCCACACTTCTTTATTTTTCTGCTTGGCTCTTCTTGAGTTCATAGAAAAAAGTTTCATTAAGTTTCCTTAATGACTCTCCATTGCTAAACTGTGAAAGTCTGCACCCCTTAGCATGAAAGGCCTAGCCTTCTATGACCTCATCTCTGCCGCTATTTTTAATGTTTTAATTTGAAAAAAAAATTTTTTTCCAGAAAGGCAGGGAGAGGGGGAGAGAGAGAGAGAGAGAGAGAGAGAGACATCAATAATGAAAGAGAATCATCAATCGGCTGCCTCCTGCATGCCCCTCACTAGGGATCGAGCTCAAAACCCGGGCTTGTGCCCTGGCTAGGATTGCAACCATGACCTCCTGGTTCATGGGTCAACGCTCAACCACTGAACCATACCTTCCAGGCACTGTCCACTTCTTGAGCCTTCTACCATGCTACCGTGAGGGGGACATCTTCTCTCTGGCAAGAAGTCTATGGACTGGAATAGAGAAAAATTCTTACAGAATTCTAGTCATAGAACTTTATTATCTAACTACTACTTGTCAGGAATTCTACTAGGAACTAGGATAAAAAGATGGTTTGCAAAAGAATATAACATAATCTGGAAGAGACGGTCAAATAAACAAATGATTTAAATACAGTGAAGTTAAATGCTGTGACAAAGGTTTTTTTTTTTTGTTTGTTTGTTTTTTTTTCCGCTTGGTCATATGGTAATTTTATTTACTTATTGAGGAAACACCAAACTTTTTCACATCAGATGCACCATTTTACATCCCCACCAGCAAAGTCTGAGGGTTTCAATTCTCCAACTGTTAGGGTCCAGCCCCAGCAGGTTCAGGGGTTCCCAAAGGTGTGGACAGAATCAGTGAAGAAGGAATGACATGGAGGCAGCCTTCAGTTGATCAGCATAGCGAGGTTCTCCTGCCAGGTTCTGTAGCTAGGTTCTCCAGGCAGGTTCGGTCTGACAAAGGTTTTTATGGGATGATATGGAAGCAAAGAAAGGATATTTAAGGCAGGGAAAGCCTCCTGGAGAAATTAGAACTTGCACTTCAGAACACAGTCTTGAAGAAAAAGAAGGAAGTAGCTGATGGAAAAAGGTAGAGGTATGTGCTTCTGACAAAAGGAACAGTTTAGGGTGCTTCTGGTCAAGATGGCGGTGTAGGTAAACACATTACTCGCTTCCTCCCACAACCACATCAAAATTACAACTAAACCACTGAACAGCCATCATTCAGAACCACCCGAAATCTGGCTGAACCAAAGTCCTACAACTAGAAAATTAAAAAGAAAGCACATTGAGACTGGTGGGAGGTGTGGATGTGCCAACGGGCTGGTCCAACACCCACGTGTGGTGGATTTTTTTTTAAATATATTTTTATTGATATCAGAGCAGAAGGGAAAGGGAAAGAGAGAGAGAAACATCAATGATGAGAGAGAATCATTGATCGGCTGCCTCCTGCACACCCCAGACTGGGGATGGAGCCTGCAACCCGGGCATGTGCCCTGACCAGGAATTGAACCATAAGTTGATGCTCAACCACTGAGCCATGCCAGCCGAGCATGTGTTTTTTAATCAGGAGGGATATCTCGGCTGCAAAGGTCTCCTGTGAGGAGCAAGAGGCCCCAGCCCCACACCAGACTCCCCAGCCCAAGGTTCCAGTGCTGGGAAGAGAAGTAACTTCTGGCTATAAAAACCAGCAGGGGCCGAACCGGTTTGGCTCAGTGGATAGAGCGTCAGCCTGCGGACTGAAAGGTCCCAGGTTCGATTCCAGTCAAGGGCATGTACCCTGGTTGTGGGCACATCCCCAGTGGGGGGCATGCAGGAGGCAGCTGATCGATCTCTCTCATGGATGTTTCTAACTCTCTATCCCTCTCCCTTTTTCTCTGTAAAAAAAATAAAATAAAATAAACCCCAGCAGTGGAGGGGTGTGTGTGGGGGGGGGGCAGAGATTGTGGCTTAGTAACAAGGAGGGTTGTTGGAGTCAGCACAAGGACTTACTTGGACTCACTCCGTCTGAGCTCCAGCTCTGGGGATCCAGGGATGTACAAGGAGGAACTAAATTGTCTGGCATCAAGGCAAAAACTGGGGGCAGCTTTCTCCAGACAAAAGTACTGGCAGAGGTAACTGAACACAAGCACTGTGACACTATAACAGTTGATCTGGTAATCAAGACTGCTACTGAGTGACTAATGAGGAGGGAATACATCCAGTGTAGATACTGGGGACAAAGGTGGGGCAGAGCAGGACATGGGAAAATTTCATCACGTGACTCAGAATTGCATGAAATTTATTTTTAAAATAATTTTTAATACATATTTTTATTGATTTCAGAGTGGAAGGGAGAGGGAGAAAGAGAGAGATAGAAACATCAATGATGAGAGGGAATCATTCATTGGCCACCTCTTGCAGCCACAACCTGGGCATGTGCCCTGACCAGGAATCAAACCATAACCTCCTGGTTCAGAGATCCACGCTCAACCACGGAGCCACGTCGGCAGGGTAGAATTGTGTGAAATTTAAAATTTGTGAATTGTTTATTTCTGTAATTTTTCATTTCCTATTTTTAGACTGCTGTTGACCACAGATAACTGGAGCCACATATAAGGGAGGGCTACTGCATTTGGGAAACTCTTACAGGGCTGCATTAGCAAGTATAGGTGCCCAAGTGGGCTAGCCCTCCTCAAGAGAAGGGAAAACTGACTCAAGCCTCCTGTCTTTTGCTGTCCCACACAAGTGGGAAAATTAAAGCACGCATAAAGAAACCTTGTTAAAGTGGGAGGTAGGAAAGGCAAGAAGCCAAGGAGGGAGGCTAAGACTTGCAGTCTGGAGTTCTGTGTTCACTGTCTCCACTTACTCACACACTCCTCTGCAAGCGTCAGCTTCCACGTCTGTGAAATGGGATAATACCTACCTCCTTGGTGTGTTTTGATGATCAAACAACAGAGTGCTGTGAAAAAGCTTGGTAACCTATAAAGCCCTAGATGAGTACTACTAATAGGACCACTGTCACACAAAATGTATGCAACCACATCAATCTAGAGAGTGTAATTTTGGCTGTGCTTGCATCACATTGCTTCCTGCTTTTCACCAGCCCTGCCATCATTAACAACTCCTGTATGTCAGCTGGCTTGCGTGCGGTTGAGAGCTGCTGGGGAGAATTGCTAGGGGAGAAGCAGTCTGGAGTCTTGTTCTTCCCTCACACCGTAAACATTTAAACCAGTTAAAGTGGGGTTGGAGTGAAGAAGTGGGGGGCTGGGGACAAAAAGGAGTGGAAGAAATTTGTGCTAGCTCCCCAAATAACCATTCTAAATGTTGATATCAAGTCAGATCATGTCCTGCTTTGGCCTTTTAACAATTCCCTTTAGCCTGTGGGACAAAGCTCACACTTCTTGATCTGGCCCCTGCTTACGTCTCCAGGCTTTGCCATATACTACAGTCCAGCCACAACACACTGCTAGCCAATTTGTCCTGCTCTCTTCTTGCCTGTGCTGTCCCTTTCCATGACTTTTCTCCTTAGACTTCCGATATGGGTTCAGATGCTATCTTCAGAGTGAATTCTGGTTTTTTCTTCCCCAAAGTCAAGCATCAGTGAGCCAGTAGCACCATGGGCACTTTTCTGGTCCAGGTGAGGCTATGTAATGTGGTGTAGCAAATGAGAGCATTTGTTTCCAGACATGCTCAGGCTTTAAAACCTAGATCAACCATTTACTTAAAAAGTGTTTTTATTTATTTTTCAAACACGGTTTGAAAAAACTATTTCCCATTAGTTTCAGATGTACAGTATAGTGGTTAGATAACCATATACTTTACATGGTGATTCTCCCCAATATTTCTAGTGTCCACGTGGAAACATACACAGTTATTGCAACGCCACCCTTTTACAAGTCAAATTCACCCTTTTGCAAAGCAAATTTGATTTGCAAAAGAATGAATTTGAAAACCTGTATTGCTGACCACACTTTCTATGCTATCCGCACATCCCTGTGACTATTTAGTAATTGTCAACAAGTATTTCTTAATCTCTTCACCTTTTTCACTTGGCCTCCCAATCCCCTTCCCCTCTGGCAACCATCAGTCTGTTCTCGGTATCTATAAGTTTGTTTCTATTTTGTGCAATTATTTTGTTCTTTAGATTCCACATATAAGTGAAATCATACGGCATTTTGTCTTTGTCTGATTTATTTCACTTAGCATAATACCTTCTAGGACAAGCATGTCAAACTCGCGGCCCGTGGGCTACATGCCTCATTTGGCCCATGTTAACCTTTGCGTTTGACATGCTTGGTCTAGGTCTATCATGGTGTTTGTGCAAATAGTAAGATTTCCTTCTTTTTAAAGCATTTCCTTCTTCAGGCGAGGCATAAAAGGCACTGGGGTGGATTGTGAAGAGCATAGATAGAGCCAGACAGCTGGCTGTGAGACTTTGGACTGAACTTTGGGGGCCTCAGTATCTACATATGTAAAATGGGGATGATGATATTAGTACTCACCCCACAGGATGATCGTGAGGATAAAATGGCTTAATATACAGGGTTACAACTGTTCGTATGGAAAAAGAAGACAAATAATAACAAATAAATCATATAATAATTATATAAAAATTAATATGCAAGAATTACAACTGTAACCCTACTTTTACCCACCCCTGTATAGAAACACTGCAAACAGTACCTGACACATATTTGTTAGCGCTTGTAATTAATCACACTCTTTCTTTTTTTGTGAAATGGGAATAATATTCACTGGAGAGAGCTGGTCTGAGAATTACTCAAGATGAGCAGAAATGCCTGGCTTAGAGAAGACCCATGATAAATATTTTACTTGCCCTTTCAGCTCTTGCCCTTTGTATCATAATTCTCTATTTAAAGGTATCTCCACCACTAAAAACTCTTGGCTCCTCTAGGGAAGAGAGAGATTCAGCCATTTTTGTCCTCAGGAGGTCACGGGAAAACTCAAAATGGCCTTTAACTGCCTCTCAGTAAGATCCTAAAAGGCCACAACATAGGAATTTAATACCTAAAAATTTGTATCTTTATAAGTCTGTGTGCAAGTCATAGTTTGATGATTAGTTGTTGTTTTTTTAAATTATGTGTTTTGAGTTTGTGCTTCTTGGTGTATATTTTTCCCACGATTTCTCTCTCCTCTGTGTTTTCATCTCGGGCATGGTTTTTCCCTCCCAGTACTAACAATTCCTTGCTGTGGGGACTGTCCTGGGATTGCAAGATGTGTAGCAACATTTCTTGCCTCTATCCATGAGATGCCAGCAGCATGTCCCACCCCTAGTTTTAACAACTTTGCTGAAAGTCTGGGAGAAGGGACACAATATGCCCCCACTTCTTCCACCTTTGAGACACACTAATTTAGGGAATCTGCCTAAGTATTTTCAGACAAAGTAAATTTTGGTAGGATTGATTTTTTTCCCCTCTTTTAACTCCAAGGCAAAAATATGGCGCATATGCCTCCAAATTGAACAGATTCTGACAATGGTGAAGGAAAAGGAATTTCTCCTCCCTGATGGCAGTATTCCTCTCAGAAATGGCCAGGGTGTGGCGAGGAGGAGGTTAGGACCATGTTTTATTTATCTGGACCTATGCCTCCAAAATAGCAATTGCATATTTCTTTCATTACATTTTGTGGGGAAACTGAAAGAATGCAGTGTTTTACAATTCAGATAAAAGCTACAAACACATCAAGCTGTCTGATTTTCTGGGAGTGAGAAGGGGGGAGGGGCTTTATTATGGCATAGCTGCATACTAGCTTTTCAACATCAGAAAAACTTTACAGCATGAAAGAAAAATGTATATGTTGAGAAGGAACATGAATGCTAAAAACACATTGTTACTATAAATCCCGAATCTGAGACACAGCTCACAATGCGGTTGTACTAATAGTGCAATTTTAAACCTATTTAAGCTGGGAAATTTGTTATCAGGTGACTCATACATGTGGGGAAATCCAGTTCATTTGTGCCAAAGATGAAATAAAGTGATTAGGTATTTAAATGTTGAGATTCTTTTCAGTCTTTTCAGCGAATGAATTGCAGTAACCTTGGATAGGGAGAAATGTAAGAGGGTAGTTACTCATCAAGTTAAAAAATGTTAAAAGGCTCTCTGGATTCAAATAATAAAAACTTATATCTATAACACATTTATATTTAAATAGCATAAGTAGTTTTATTTATTTTTTGAAATATTCAAAAAGTTCAAGAAAAGTTGAGTATTAAGAACTTTCTGTTCTTAACCATTTGCGAGTAAGTGGTTAAGATCTGATGCTATCATTCCCAGATGCTTTTTTGTGTTATTTCCTATAAACAAGGACTCTCTACTACAATCACAATTAAAATTAGAAAATTAACATTGATATATGACTGCTATATAATCCTCAGGCTCGACTCAAGTTCTGCCTACTTCAATAAAGTGTTTTGTAGCAACAGGATCCACTTAGCATCACACCGTATGCTCAGTATGTCTCTAGTCTCCCTTAGCCTGGAAGAAGCCTGCGAAAGTGGGCGTGGAGGAAGGGAGCTGGAACTTCAGCAGCCTTGATGGCACACTCATTCTCCCCTCATCCAGAAGTGGCTGGTCTCCTCTTCCCATCCAAGGCCAGGCCATCCTGCTGAGCTCCAGATCCTTTGGGAAGTCTCTTTTCTTTCCTCATTCACTATTAGATCACCCACTGTTATAAATACGACCATGTTCCTTTTAACTTTAAAAAATAAAGTAACCAATCAACCCTAACCAAGGCAACCCCCAATTCCTCCACCTCCAAATTCCAGCCCCTCAGTTGTGTTCTTGCCTTTAACAACAAAGTTCTGGAAGAACAACAGGGAAACCTCCCTGTTTCCCATTAATCTCTCAATTCACTGCATTCTTGCTTTGATTCTCCTAACTCTTCTGAAATCGCTTTGTCTAAAGTTACCAATGACTATTTTGTTCACTTTAATCTCGTTAGCAATTTTTAAAGACCCAGTCATTCAAATCCTATATAATAAAAGGCTAATATGCAAATCGACTGAACGGCAGAATGACTGGTTGCTATGATGTGCACTGACCACCAGGGGGCAGACATTTAATGCAGGAGCTGCCCCTGGTGGTCAGTGCACTCCTACAGGGGGAGCGCCATTCAGCCAGTCACAGAAGTTGGACATCCCCCAAGGGCTCCTGTACTGCGAGAGGGCGCAGGCCAGGCTGAGGGACCTTCTGAGTGCATGAATTTTGTGCACCAGGCCTCTGGTTAAAAAATAATGGTCCTCATAGTATCTTAAATAATAAGGTGTCTAAAGTAGAATTAAGTTTCCTTCTAGCTTCTTTCCCTTCATTGCTTCTTTTCTCTAAATAAAAATTCCACCACACCATACATATTATTCTCTAGCTTGCTCTTCAATAACAACATATCAAGTCTATACTTCCAAATCAATACATATAAGTCTATATAATTACAATGGAATTTCAGTTCTCAAACTTAATTCGATCTGGAAGGCTGTTTGAAAACAGAATCATTTTTTTCCCATTAGAAATAATGTAAATTGAATTAATCCATTCCAAACCCCCAAATGATTCCGTTTTAACCTTTCTTATATACGATACATGTCTAATGTACTATTTAATCTATAAATACTTTAAAAACAAAAAGTACATGACATTAAATGAAAATTTAACAAAAAGAATGTACAGTTAAAAATGAAAATTTAATAATGGGAAGCAACAAAAGCAAAAAAAAAAAAAAAAGAAAAGAAAAGAAAAGAAAATATTCACAGCACAATTTCCTGAGATGTTAACAATGTGAGGGTTAGCGGTAAACTGACTCATACTCATGCATTCTCTCCTTTGTTTGTCACCTGAGAGGCATGTGACTGGTCATACAGGTATCAGCATGGAAGGGATGTCAGGTTGAGAAGTGAATTGCTCAAGATGGAACACGTTTGAGAATCGAGGTTTGACTGTATTTTTTAAAATATATTTTTATTGATTTCAGAGAGGGAGAGAGAGATAGAAACATCAATGATGAGAGAGAATCATTGATCGGCTGCCTCCTGC
The DNA here is from genome assembly GCF_964212035.1 of Myotis nattereri. NCBI lineage: Eukaryota > Metazoa > Chordata > Mammalia > Chiroptera > Vespertilionidae > Myotis > Myotis nattereri. The sequence goes on from NC_138076.1 coordinate 191,119,008, forward strand.
ACGCAACCTGGGCATGTGCCCTTGACTGGAATCAAACCTGGGACTCTTCAGTCTGCAGGCTGATGCTCTATCCACTGAGTCAAACCAGCTAGGGCTTGACTGTATTTTTAACAGCGTATAGAATTCCACAATAAAGATATACCATTGTTCATTCAACTATTGCTGTTGAAGAGCATTCAGGTTCTTTTGATTAGGTTGAACCATACAAAATTGTCATATTTGCAGGCTTTCTTTGTTGTATTTATTTTTATTTGAGAGAGAGAGAGAGAGAGAGAGAGAGAGAGAGAGAGAGAGAGAAAGAAAGGGGGGGGGAGAGATTTGTTGCTCCACTTATTTATGTAGTTATTGGTTGATTTTTGTATGTGCCCTGATCAGGGATGGAACTCACAACCTTGGCGTATTGGAACAAGACTCTAGCCAACTGAACTACCCAGCCAGGGCTGTTGTTTTTATTTTCCATTACAAACAATATTATAATAAATATCCATATACACATATCTCTGTAAACTTTTGTGTTTTTTGTGTGGATAGGAAGCTGCGGGATTCTTGTTTAAAAGGGCTGTATGTTCTACTCATTGAAAGTAGATTGCCTTCCTAAAATACTGGTAGAATGTATGGTCGCATCAATGACCTTTTGGGAAGTTATGCCACATGCCCTTTTTTCAGTGCTTCTCTTAGCAGACTTCTCCATAGTCCATTGGATATGTCATTATTGATCACACCTTCTCTTGTGACACCACTATAAACCAGTCTTCCACCTGCCTCTTTTTGGTCTCTTTCCCTAGCTTCTCTTCTGTTTTTTCCTAGATGCTTGTATACCACATGGCTCTTCCCTAGCTCATATTTTTCTAGTCACACTACATGCTCTGGTCTCCTGTTAGGTAAGTTTATGGTTTCAACTATAATCTCTATCTGCCCTCAGCCCACCAGTGAGGTGGCCCAAAGGCGACTTCCCCTGAATTAGAATAGGGTTTCCCTTCCTGAAGACGTTTTCCTGTCATTGTCCGGAAAACTGCGGTAATTATTCTTCAAGCACACTATTCAATATTCTACAGTATGTCCCTTGGGTTGTGTGGTGGCCAAGCTCCACAATCATCATTGATAGCTGTGTTTTCCATTTTCCCCCTGAGTTCAAACTTTCATGTAACAAATTTCCAGCTGGGTGTTTTTATAGGCACTGCCAATATAAAAGAACCATTGTTTAACTATTATCATCATCACCCTCTCTTGAAATACTCCTTATGCATTTCTTAGTAAATGAGACTCCCATTCACTGGGATCCATAATTCAGAAACTTCATTCTAGACTTCTCTCTCTCAGTTCAAACCTAATAGGTCACCAAGTCCTGCTGCTGTGATTTCCTATTTCTGAAATCCATTATTTCTTTTCAGCCCCCAGTGCTGCTGTCCTGACCATCCTTTTCAGAGACTAAAAATAACTTCTCACTGGTCTTCCTACTTTTTCCTTTGCTTCCCTTCTATTATTCACACTGCTGCAGAGAACTCATTTAATATGCAAACCAAGGAGAAAAACCTTTAATGTCCACATTGTTAAGAAGCTAAAATCTTAGCACAACTTTAAACTGCTCTTTATTATCCAATATCTACTTAATGATCTTTACTCATTTCCTGACACTCTCTAAAAGCAATCTATGTTTCAGCTATATGGGTCTACTTCCAAATCCCCAACATGCTGAGCGCTCTCTAACAATTCCATGCCTTTGCCATGCTATCCTTCTGCTTGGAATTCTTTGCCAGTCTTGTTGCCCTGACAAACTCTTACTTATATTTCAAACCTCAGTTTTAGGGTCATTTTCCTTCTGTAAATTCTTCAGGCAGACTTAAACACTTCTGCACGTGAGTTCCTTGATAGTATGGGTACACTCCTGCACTATAGAAATTTTAGTTATTTGTTGTATTAATGTTTCCAAACTAGGTTGTAAGCCATTGAGGGTAGGGACTATGATTAATCTTATGTTTCATCCTCTGCAAATATTTGACACAGTGACTGGAATTGATTATTTACTAGGTAATTGAATGAATGCAAAAATGAATTAGTTAAGTAGTGAGAGGAATAGTATCTAGGCTTGGGTTTAAGCTTAAGCTATAGATTGGCTCTTAAGTACCTTTAAAAAATTGTAAAAGAATATATAATACATTAAAGGAAACTTAAGAACAGGATAGTAAATATATTATTGCACCATCCTAATGCCTGTTTTAGTGCATTTACTTTCAGTCTTTGCTCAAATATGTGAGATATAGATATATATTTATATATATGTGAGATATATAACATGTGTATTTATATTTATATATATTTATATTTTACATAGCTGTAATTAAAACGTACATGTACTTTTACATGCTTTTAAATTTAGCTAACTATAAACATTTATAACACTGTTACATTGTCCTCCAAAGTATTATTTTTCAGCATTGTATATCTCATTTCCTTACATAGGTTGATAGCCTAAAAAAACTTAGGCTGCCCTAGCCAGTGTGGGTCAGTTGGTTGAGGGTTGTCCTGTGCACCAAAAGGTCTTGGGTTTGATTCCTGGTCAGGGCCTGTATCCAGGTTGTGGGTTCAATCCCCAGTGGGGGTGTGTACAGAAGGCAACTGATCAATGTTTCTCTCTCACATCAATGTTTCTCTCTCCCCCCCCTTCCCCTTCCTCTAAGATCAATAAAAACATATTTTAAAAAATAAAAATCAGGTTTTACTGGGTTTTCTATTATAAATAGGAAGAGAATAAGGTTTTGTGAAACATGAAATTGATAGTTTTGAGGGATGTTTAAAAAAAAGAATACAAATTATCATACTTTTGCAAATAGGACAATGCGACCACTTTGTTAGGGTCCCTCCATGGAATCTGGAAGGGGCCTGGGAAAGTGAGAGGTCCTCCAGATTGTTTTATTGTCTTCACTGTTGACCATCTTCAACGATAAATAATTCTACAATAAACATTTTGAGCATGTAATTTTTGTCTTTCTTCTATTATTTCCCAAGAATCCAAGTTACTACGACACAATTCATCTTAAGGGGGTTGAGAAAGAAAGGAAATGGCTACATAGGGAACAGTTTATTTATACATTATTTAATTTAATCTCTCTTACAAGCCTGAAGAAGGCATTATCCCTGTTTTACAGAGGAGAAATACACCCCCTGGGCTATTGCTGGAGGTCAGAATACAAAACTTGCAGCGTATGACGGAGTTTTTGGAAGAAGAGGACGATGGTGGCTCGGCTTTCATAGGTGAAATTAGGATAAAGTGATGTGGGTGCTTCTGTCTTTACGTGTTACAGATGTGCATTGCAGCAGACATTTCTTGGAAGGAGAGTGAAGTCAGAATACCTGGTTTGGGTCCTGTATTTGAGTGGCCTTGGAGAAGTCATTGAACTCCTCAGGTTCTCCTTTCCCCTCATTTTTGCAATAAGGGTAGTAAGTAACAAAACCTGCCTCACCCCAGGGTAGTTGTAAGTGTCAGATAGGATCATGTGTGTGTAAGCACTTGGTGAAATGCAATGTCCCTGAGTTACTAGTGACATTGCCGGAGTAGCTCCCCTTCCTCGCCCAGGGGCCCCAGGGAAGGGCGTGTGACAGCTGGGCAGAGGGACCTGCTGGCTCCGTGACAGCTGATTTAACTCCTGGCGCGCCCTCCTGGGCTGAGCAGCCCCGCCATGCCAGGGGGTGTCTGGGTCGCTGCTCTCGAATGCCCCGTGCAGCGGCAGCAGCAGAGGCTGCGCCAGTAAGTCTGAGATTCTGGGGGATCCTCTCCTCCTCAAGCTGCGAACTGATCATCACAACATTGTGTTATAATGACATAAACACGACGAGTAAAACCCCAGATAACACTCCCGGTCCAACTGTGTCCCTTTTGCTCTGTCTTAGGTGCTGACGCATTTATCTAGGCATTTTAGCTGCCAGCTTAGTAGAAATCTTTAGTCCTGGTCTGACTTAATTCTGGGGGAAGTCTGCAGTTCTGGGAAACCAGGAGAAAAATAAAAATCTCAGGTTGAGTTGTCGTTTGAACATCCTTCACCAGATCCACGTTTAAAGCTGGTGTAAGTAGCACTGGCTTCTATTTTTTTTTTTTTTAAATGCTTAAACCAATTTCCAACCCTGGAAGATTGAGCTCATCACCCCGTGTCGGGATCCGCGCGGCTCCCGGAGCGAGGACCTGCAGCTCAGCCGCCCCCAGCCCGCCGCGCCCCCCAGGAGGGTGCCCAGGTGGCGTCCGGCGTGGACCGGAGCGGCACCTGGCCCGGCCGGTGGCAGCCGCACAAAGAGCGGCGCAGGCGGCGGCCCGGCCGAGCCGCAGAAAGTAGTCCCGACCACGCCGGCTCCAATGTTGTCCGACGTCGCTTCACACCCTCCGCGGGGAGAGCCGGGGCCGCCGGCCCGGGAAAGAATCCCATTGGAATGCGTCGCCGGACGGCCTTTCCGCTGCAGGTCTCTTGAGCTCGCCAGGCAGATCTCCCGGGGTCTCCAAGCAGAGGCCGAGGGGGCGCCCCCATTTCCTTTCTCCACTGCCCTGGAGGCGGTGCCGGGGCAGGGTCCGGCCCCGCGCAGGGAGACCTTCGCGCAGCCGGAGGCGACGGCGGCGGCGCGCGTCCCGTATCCCTGCGCCGCTGCGTGAGAGGAAGAGGCTGAATGAGGAACTGCGCGGGGGAAGCGGGGCGCCGGGGGAGGAGGCGGCGGGATGGGAGCAGACGCTGGCGTCGCGCGAGCCCCGACCAGCGCGGCGCGGTAGAGAGGGCGGCGGCGGCGCGCGCGGAGCCCTGACGTGCCCCTTTCTTTCTTTCTCTCTCTCTCCGGAAAGCCGGGAAGCATGAGCGTGCAGACCCGCCGCTGCGGCGGCCGCCCCGGCTCCTCGCCTCCGCCTCTGCTGGCCGCCCCTCGCCGGTGAGAGGAGAGAACGCGAGAAGGGAAGATGGGGGCCGTGCTGAGGAGCCTCCTGGCCTGCAGCTTCTGCGTGCTCCTGAGAGGTGGGCAGAGTCGGGGACACGGGAAAGTTGGTGGGGTTCGGGGTGGGGGGAGGTGGCCTTGTTTTGTGTGTGTCTGGGGGGTGGGGGAGAGGGGGAGAGGAGAAAAGGGGGACCGGGAGCGAGGAGAGGCCTGGTGGTGGGGAAGGAGGGAGAGGGGCCGGGAGCGGGGGCTGTGCGCTCCGCCCGGCCACGCTGCAGCCCCCGCCCGGGCTGCCGGACCTTCTGTGGGCACCGCGGGGCCCCGGCCGGGCTGCTGGGCGGAGGGAACCCCTGCAGCCCCGCGCTGTCGGCGTGGCTGAGGGTCGGTGCGCCCGTCCCCTGCCTGGAGTCCTCCGGGAGGGAGAAGGGTCTGTGCATGTATTTTGGCTTTGGGAGTATTGGAGCCCAAGATGCTTTAAGGTGGGTCTCCTCCCGCGGAGCCCCCACTTTTCCGTGAACTTTTAGGGCCCCTCCGACTATGTCTCCAGGCCTTGTTGCAGCTCATCCGTGGCTTCCGTTGGGTATAGGATGGTCCCGGGTGAGAGCGCAGTTGGGAAGGGGCTCCGAGGTTATAGGCGAGCGGTTCGGCCCGGGTATCCCCTGGGCTTCAGCCCGCAGTGAACCCGGAACGCTGCACTCCCCGGTGCTCGCGGCCGGCCGCTATTTCCGGAGCTTGCAAGTGTGCGGTGGGCACGGACCGGGAAAGGCATCCTGGTGCGGGAAGGAGCTGGGTCCGGGACCTCCGTGTCCCTTGCTGCGTGCGCTCCCCAGGGGACGGCGGGGCAGTTGGGTGACTAGCCGAGCCGAGCCTGGATCCTCGGCTCTGAGAATCGCGTGCATTCGGTGGCTCTGTCACAGATGCCGTGACTTTTATTCTGTGACAGGTCACGAGGTTAGACTGGCCGGGAAGATTTCCGCGGCTCCTCTCGAACTTAGCGGTGTGGGAGGTGGTGCTGCGTCTGAGGCTCCCGAGCATTGGCCAGCAGAGGAACCCAAGTCCTCGTTGATGCGAGGGGCTCGGACTGGCTTTGGGTTTTGTCAAAATTCTCACTCGTGTTCATGGTCATTTCTTTTCAGGCATGAGACCTCTTGAGTCAGTGGAGATTTTTAGCTGTTAATTTAAAAAAAAAACACACCACAAACTAAACTTCTGTTAAACCTCCAAAACGGACTGAAGTTTAGAGAACACGATACAGTAACTAAACGATCTTGTGATATAAATGAGCCAGGTGTGCCCTTTCTATGTTTATATATTTCGGATGAGCTTGAGTGACCTTTTTTTCTCTTTCTTTTTTTCTTTCCTTTTTTTTCTTTTTGAGAAAATTCTTTTCTTTACTCTTCTGCAGGATTATTGTATTTATTTATATTTACTTATACTTATAGCGACTAATATTTAATAATTAGGACCCACGAAGCATATTCCAAACTGTTTCCACATGCAAACCCCAGAAAGATAATGCTCGTTTAATTTTCTTGGCAGTGGATTTAATGTGGTGTTAGGTACCAGAGAGGTTTGATAAATGTGCTTATTTTAGTATAGTATATTCCCTCTTGAAAGGGGTTTTTGTTTTAATAAATGTGTTTATTTTAGTATAGTATATTCTCTGTTGAAAGGGGGTTTTGCCATAGCTGTGAGAAACAATTATATTAGTCATCGCATATGTCTGTATTTTAAGACAGAAAGTTAATAATGTTAACAAATATGGGAGTCTGCTGATAAGTTAAAGGGGACATTTAAATCCATAAGCCAACATGCTTCTGGTTGCCCAATTGTATTTTTTGGAGGGGAAGGGTATGATGTTAATGCCATTTGTTTATTTTAACACCAAGTTTGAGCCTATCATTATTGGAATTAAGAGATGTTGCACTTGAAGTATTATTTTGAAGTATTGGTAGTATTGTAACAAGACCTAAGAATCAGTGGTTTAAATAGCCTCATTTCCACTAGCAAACAAAGTTTCCAGAAGTCAAGTTTTCATTTTAAATGTAGCATAATAATGGTATAAGGTGGTCTTTGAATTTAACAGTACTTGACTGTAAATACATATTATTTGAGCTAAAACTATCTTTTGATATGAAAGATTTTGATTCATAATTTAGATTCTTTTCATTATTTAATAATGTCATTCTCTGTTATAATAGTGATATTAGTTAACTTAGACTCCAAGGAGAAAAATGTGGTTAATTTGTTGCATTTAAAGTCATTTTTCTTCACAGAAGAGTTGAAGCTTTAACATTGGAAAGATGGGATGATGAGAGGATTGGGAGACCTTTTGTCCTGTAACCCTGTTATATTAGTAGCTGAAAGTCAGGAAATAATGCAGTTGTCATCTAAGCTGTGTTTCTGCCCCTATCACTAGAGATGTAATGGAAAGAATTGGAGATTTCAATCCTAAAATCCTGGGTTTAAACTCCATATTTCACTTTGTATTTCTTGTCTAGTCAGTCAATTTTTCTGGCCCTCAGTTTCTTTACCTGTAAAATATAGATAGTAATATTGCTCTAATTTGCAGGTTTCTTGGGTGTAATGAATGAAGTAATGAATGTGAAGTGACCTGCAAATGTTACTTTTTGTTAAAATTTTTGATTGTGGACATATCCTCAAATGCTGGGGATTTGAGATTTTTTTTGTTTAAGATTCATGAATTCTTAAAGATAGAAGAGATATTGATCATTTTGGTCTAACAGCTTTATTTGCAAGTGGGGAAACTCAGATTCAGAGAGATTATACCTTGATCAATATCCTACAGCTAATTAATGGTAGAGCAGGGATTTATTGTTCATTCTTTCAGCAAATATGTATATATAGAGTACCTACTATATATCCAGCTCTGGTATATTGGTGAGCAAAGTAGACATGGTTGCTGCTCTGATGTACCTCGCAATCTAGGTTGTCATTTTTGCTATTCTCTTAGTTCCATCTAGGTCAGGGGTGGGCAAACTTTTTGACTCGAGGGCCACAATGGGTTCTTAAACTGGACCGGAGGGCTGGAACAAAAGCATGGATGGAGTGTTTGTGTGAACTAATATAAATTCAAAGTAAACATCATTACATAAAAGGGTACGGTCTTTTTTTTTTTTTTTAGTTTTATTTATTTCAAACGGGCCGGATCCGGCCCGCTGGCCGTAGTTTGCACACGGCTAGGTACTGATTAGAAAATATTATATCTCTTATTTTCTAGAGGAAATATTTTTTTTTAAACACATTTTATTTATTTATTTATTTATTTAAAATATATTTTATTGATTTTTTACAGAGAGGAAGGGAGAGAGATAGAGAGTTAGAAACATCGATGAGAGAGAAACATAGATCAGCTGCCTCCTGCACATCTCCTACTGGGGATGTGCCCGCAACCCAGGTACATGCCCTTGACTGGAATCGAACCTGGGACCTTTCAGTCTGCAAGCCGACTCTCTATCCACTGAGCCAAACCGGTCTTGGCTAGAGGAAATATTTTTATAAGAATATATGTTTTGGATACCACCAGTGTGTATAATCTGTAATTACCATGTCCCAGTTTACTTTGAGGAGGAGAGGCTTTTGTTGTTTTATAAAAATTCTTTGCTACTTACCTTTGTTTTTTGGTTACTTGTTTTGGTGGGGCTGTGGTAAATACTTTCAGGATAAGCCACTATTGTTTGTCATCTTACATTTTTATAAAAGTGATCCTTGGGCCCTGCTAGTGTGGCTCAGTGGTTGAGCATTGACTCATGAGCCAGGTGTCATCAGTTCAATTCCTGGTCAGGGTTGGGGGCTCGATCCCCAAAGTGGGGGGCGTGCAGGAGGCAGCCATTCGATGATGTTTCTCTCTCATCAGTGTTTCTACCTTTCCTTCTCCCTCTCTAAAAATCAATAAAACTGTTTTTTTTTAAAGTGACCTTTGGAAAGGTTTTTTAAATATTAGGTATGATGAAGTCTTGTGGAGGTAGAATGAATTTTGGAGTGGGAATCCGGAGAATTAGGTTCTAAATTTGCCATTAGCTAGTCGTGTGACCTTGGGTAAGTCACTTAATCTCTGTACACCTTACCTTCATTAGGATAATGAATCCTTCTTTTGGAGATTCATTATTCATATGTACATATTAAGGGCTCAGGCATCCCCAGGTAGAAAGACCAGTTCTAACTTTGTTTAACCCACTATTCTCAAACTTTACAATACATTTTAACATGAATCTTTTTAACATTCTGCTGAACCTTTGTTCCAAGCAACTTACTTGAAGGGAACCTTCAAGCATTGGGTGATTCATGTGAATTGATATTTGATGACAGTTCCATATACAGAAGTTGAATCTGATATTTTCATCACTACTTACTTTAAGGTTTGCTCATCTGGCTAAGGAATAATTTGGTTTTGAAATTTAAGGTTTCAGCTCACTGTTATAACCAGCCTAAAAATGATTTCGCATGGTTCAATTTTTCTTTCTTTTTTTGCTTTAATTGGAGGTTTTTCTATTTGTTGAACTGAAATACTGTTTTCATATAGTTGCACATGCTTTGGCTATCAGAAATGACTCCTTTTTTGAATATAAAAAGATTCTGTGAAGTAGTATATAAATGGAAAATATTTTATGTGAACTTAAAATTTGAACATATTGGATAAACAACACAGATTATGGTTTTGTTTAGGCCATGGGCAACTAATGAGAAAATTTATTTCCATCATGGAAATTTTATTGCAAATTTTTATTTGGAGAAGATTATAAAGGAAAGCACTATAATAGAAAGGTATGGGTTTTGTTGACTAACCAAGTTCAAATCTTCTACCACTTTACTTATTTGAGTTAACTATGGGCAAAATAATTTTATCAAGACATTTTCTAATTGAGAAATTTTACTGTATTTTTTGTTTACAATGATTAAAATTGTTCAGTTGATGTACTTTTCCCTGTAGGATCGGTAAATGCTACACTGCATTTACCTGCATTGCACGTTTCACCATTCCTAGTATCTTCTGTAAAATGAGCCCAACATAATGAACAGAACACTGCTCCATGTGAATAACTTTGAAACTTAATCAAATACATGGACTGGGCAATCTAAGAATAGGGTATTTGTCCTTGAAATTACTCATTTTAAATATAATTCATCATAAATGCAATAAAACAGTGTTACTTGATATTATTAGGATATGCTTTTGTTTCTCAAGCTTGTGTTATCCTCATAAAAGGTTCAAGAAACTCAGATGTGGGACTGGAAAATATTGAAATGTGCCTGGGTTCAATTTGATGAAAATTACTGATACTTCAATGCTGGGATTCTGTTAGCTGTAGGATGAGTTGCTAATTTTTGTTTCTGTGATACCTTGCTTGCAAGAGATAGGAAATCGTGGATGAGAAGTTCAACCACATTTTCAGGCAAAAATAAAAAATTAAGTGCATTTTTAAGTTATTAGTTGACACTAGGCCTAAAGTTATTGATTAGATTCTTGGTAAAAATAAAAATGCAGAGGTGAATGTGGTCAGCAATGGTCATATTTTTCAAGAAAATAGTGACTCAGATACTGGAAAACTGTACCTTTATCAAATAATGTATGTTTGACCAGGAAGGCATTTTCTCTAATGGCCTTAGTTAGTCATCACTTGATCACTCCTGGACCAAAGCCACATAAGGTAAAGGATTTAGGGATAGAAGTCTTTCTCATTGTTGACCAGCTTTATGGGGGGTGTAATTTGCCTTTGTCCATCTATCAATTTAAAGACAGCATATTTTGCAAGTCTGGGAAAGCTAACAGCTGACCTTCATTAGCATGAACTCTTATCTACACAATATATGGTATTTATTTGTAACAGTTTCTTGATTTATGCCAGTGAGGACAACAGCCCTTTGTGAGATAAAAGGTGTTTAAAGAGTAGAGTTTTTTCTTTCATATACCACAATGTACCAGAGCTTTGCACATACTGGTATTCTAAATTTTATATTTAAAACAATATAAAAAGATGTGATTTTTCATGTTTATACAGTTATATTTGGAGTTTCATTTTGTGTTTTATTAGACATGGTTAAATTATAAATTTGTGATTACTATAAAGTTTTTTTTAGCACAAATTAGGAAAAACTAATCATAATAGACATAAATCATATTTATAACTGAGGTTGAACTTGAAATGTGGGCTATGTAACATTTTCTGGTTTTAGGATTTAACTATTACATCGATAGTATAATTAATGTGCTCAAGTACTTTTTTAACCCACTATTTAAAAAGAGATATTTCTTTTAATTATATTTCTTATAATTCATATACCATAAAGTTCATTTTAAAAGTATCCAGTTCAGTGGTTTTTAGTATATTTACAAGGTTGTACAACCATCACCACTATCTAATTCTAGAACGTTTTCATCACCTCAAGAAGAAGCCCCATGCCCCTTAGCAGTCGTTTCCCATTCCCCCTCCCCCCAGTCTCGGGAAACCACTAATCTGTTTTCTGTCTCTATGGATTTGCCTGTTCTGAACATTTCATATGAATGGGATCATACCGTACGTGGCCTTTTGTATCTGGCTTCTTTCTCTTGCATAATGTTTTCGAGGTTCATCCACGTGGTAGCATTATCAATATTTCGAAAATTCACTTTTATGGCTGAATAATATTCCATTGTATGGACATATGGAGTACTTTTGAATGAGTGTGGGTTTGATCATTGGAATTTTTACCTTGAGAAATTATTTCTGAAATCTGTTTTTGAAGTTAAAGAAATAATCTTAAAAAAAATCTATGTTCCTATTTTTTTTTTTTTTCTGGAGAAACACTGAGTAGGTCACCAGCATATTATTTCTGTGTATTGACTTATGAATAGCCTTGTCCCAGTTAAACCTTTTTACCAAATTCATATCTAGGACAGAAGGGATATTAGAAATTACCTGGCCCAACCTCTTCATTTTATAAATTAGAAAGAGGTATGACTGACCTAAGGCCAGATTGCTGGTCTGGACAGTAATTTTATATTGCAGTGCTTTTTGTATGTATCTAATTTTATCTGGGCCTTATGGTTTTGAAAATGATACCAATCACCTTTGAAAGAGGAAAATAATTGTTAGCATAATTTTGTAGTTTGCAGATGGGTGGTTTGTCATTATGGTTAAATAAAAACAATTCTGGATTTAGGTAAGGAGAGACTTTTATTCAATAGGGAAAATTATTATTACAATAGGGAAAATTTCTAATAGCCAGATTTGCAGGGATCTCAAAATCAAACACAGAAAGACTTCTTTTATAGAGAATGGCTAGAAGGAATTTTGTAGGCATGTGGGCCAAGTGGGTGGGGGTGAGCAGATTGCATGATAAATGGGATTTTTTATTTCCTGCAGTCAGCTGATGCTTGGAATGAACTGTTAAGGGAAAAAGTTCTATGTGTACTAGCTTAAATTTAGAGCAAGCCAAAGTTTAGGGGATTGTGGGAAAGGAGAAAAGCTTGACAAAAGTTTGGTCAAGCCAAGCCAGTGGATAAGTAATGGGCAGTTGTGAGCACTTGGTCAGGCTTCCTGTTGTTTAAAACAAAATTTGTCATTATTAGGGATATGTTTTAGTTAGTTCAAGCTGCTATAAACAAAAATAGTATAGACTGGGTGGCTTACAAAAAACAGAAACTTATTTTTTATGTGTGGAGGCAGGAAGTCCAAGGTCAGGGTGCCAGAATAGTCACGTTCTGGTGAGGATCTACTTCTTTGTTGCAGACTGCTGACCTCGCTATGTTCTCACAAGGTGGAGAGCAGGGAGAGGAAATAAGCTCTTTCTTGAATTTTATACAAATTCCATTCACGAGACTCCACCCTCATGACTTGATCTAATCCTAATTACCTCCTGAAGCTCCCACCTCCTAATCCTATCACATGAGAGGATGTAGGACTTCAACATATATATTGGGGGTAGGGGCCACAAATATTTAGTCCACAATGGGATAAAATAAGAGTCATTGTGAAGCTGGTCTCATTAGATTTGGCCTGGTTATTTATGTAGGTTAGGCCTTTTACATTTGCTTTGCTGGAAGTTTTTATAAGGAATCTTGAATTGGACTTTCATAAAAGCCTATTGAGTCCGGGAAGCCAAGCTAAAAAATCACCATCATGTTTCATTTGCAGTATCTATAGATTTGGGTGAATTTCTTAAGTTCTCAAAGTATCTTAGTATCTTAGGATTCCTGAGCCTGCCTAGAAGTGACCTTGCTTACTTCAACTGTAAGGCTGGAAACGCTGTAAGCAGGTATCAGTCCAGTTTTCCTATGAGGACTGCAAGTAAGCATTGACTTGGTAAAGTCAACCATAGCGCCCTAAAAGTGTCTGATCATATTTGATTAAATGAGCACCACTTTCAAATATGGCATTCCAGTTAAAGCCTTGGATGTATAACCAGTGTTTCCAACGAGGAGGACAGACTCTTCCTGATCCTATGCTAATTATATTGGCCTGAAAATATGAATACTCAATAAGAATCTTTGAATTATGGAGGTGTCAGGCAGGGAGAAAAAGGTAAATGTTTCATTTTTGTTCACAAAGGGATAGTTTGCTTAAATTGTTAATAAGTTATAGGTAGCTTAAAGAGACGGGAATTCCTTATATTCAAAAAACAGGACATTAAAGCATCAGCAATATTTTAACAAAGCCCATAATAATCCTTCATCAGTTTATTCAGTCCTGTGTAATTAATTCTTGTTCTGCTAGATCTTGGGTTAGTAGTTTCCTGAATCCATCTGTTTATCCACTAGCTTTTGGGAAATCCTGACTCGGTCCACTGATATAGCCTCAAAGTTATTTAAGTGATGCCATCAGAGGCTTGTGCCCAAGAGTACCTGGTATAGTCATTTTTCAACAGTCCTTTTTTTTTTTTTTTTTTATAGTTGAAGACAAACACTCTGGCCTATAGCTCATGTGTAAGCACTTTCAGGGAATCATTGGAATAAACCAAAAAACTATCTGTAGATTACAAAAGACTTAAAAAATGATGGTGATTATCTTATTACTGATACTTTTAAAAGTGAAAGATCTGATGAGAATTTTTAATAAAAAAGATAATGCAGTTGCCCGGCCAGCATGGCTCAGTGGTTGAGTGTTGACCTATGAACCAGGAGGTCACAGTTCAATTCCCGGTAAGGGCACATACCCAGGTTGTGGGCTTGTACAGGAGGCAGCAGATCAATGATGCTCTCTCATCATTGATGTTTCTGTCTCTCCCTTCCTCTCTGAAAAAAAAAATGCAGTTGACAATGAAGTTTGTTTTTGTGACATACAAATCAAAATCAAATCAATCCAAAGCAGTTTTTTTATTTTTATACTTTTTATATATTATAATACATGTCTCTCATTAGAGGTTGAAAGCATTAAGTTATTTTTTAAAATGTATTTTTATTGATTTTAGAGAGGAGAGGGAGAGAGAGACAGAAACATCAATATCAATGATGAGAGAGAATTATCTATCGGCTGCCTCCTGCACACTCCCCACTGGGGATTGAGCACGAAACCTGGGCACGGGCCCTTGACTGGACTCGAACCTGGGACCCTTCAGTCCGCCGGCTCTATCTACTGAGCCAAACCAGCCAGGGCCAAAGCAGTTTTAGACAAAATATAATTATTAACCTTCTTTTATTTATTTTATTTTATTTTTTTAAAATATATTTCATTGATTTCTTACAGAGAGGAAGGGAGAGAGACAGAGAGTCAGAAACATCGATCAGCTGCCTCCTGCACACCCCCCACTGGGGATGTGCCAGCAACCAAGGCACATGCCCCTGACTGGAATCGAGCCCGGGATCCTTCAGTCCCCAGGCTGACGCTCTATCCACTGAGCCAAACCAGTCAGGGCTATTAACATTCTTTTAAAGAAGAGTAAGTCTGTGTCCTAAACATTTGTGTAATAAAAGTCCATAAAGTAAGTGATGTGAATCCCCAGTTAGCTATCTAGAGTATGCTGTATTCAAATTAAAGAAGTCAAATTGTGAGCAACTTGACATAAATGTGTTATTAATATAAAATAAAAAAAGTATAACTGAAATTATGACTTGTGATACTATACTGTTGTCTAATATTAGGCAAAACAGCCCTGGGACTCTTAATAAATATAAACATCATGGACAGTGAGAGTACTAATTAATTTCTGGGAACAATATACAATTTCTGAACTAATCATATTAACATTTTACCCATACAGATTTAACCTTGGGGAGGGTAATCTCTTTTGATTTGACAATGCTTCGCATGCAAATCATGACATTGATCAAATAAACCTAATTATTTTTAACACCTCTCTTTTACCAGGTGAAAGAATAAATTCTTGTGAACCTCAAGGGACCATTTGATTTTGAAAAGACAGAATGTAAAAAATCAAGAGGTTTGAAAATTGATTAAATAGGTCATGAGAAAAAACACATGACTACCTATTTAACCAAAGTGCCAAAAATCTTTTTAATAAGTTTACATAGCGGGGAACATGATGGTAAAGAACCTTAGCTCTTTCAAAATTGAGAAGACTTTGTTTATATAAGTACAGTCATGCTCTGCTTAATGTATTGATTAACATTATATTACAATTTTGTGGGGATATGTTCTGCGAAATGCATCATTAGGTGCTTATGTCATTGTGCAAACGTCATAGAGTATACTTACATAAACCTAGATAGGATAGCCGCCTACACACGTAGGCTAAATGGGATACAGAACCCAGCAATTTTCAACTGGTGTGCTGTAAGAATTTTTAAAAAATGTTTTGATTGAATTTTTTAGAGAGAGAGGAAGAGGGGGGAGAGAAAGAGAGAGAGAAAAAGAGAGAGAGAGAGAGAGATAGAGAGATAAATCGATTGGCTGCCTCCTGTATGTACCCCGACTCTCTGGGATTGAGCTGGAAATCTGGGTATGTGCCCTGACAGGAAATTGAACCTGTGACCTTGGGGTTCATGGGACAACACTCAGCCAACTGCGCCACAATGGCCAGGGCCTGCAAGAATTTTTAAAACATTAAATACCTGACTATTTTAGTCAGAGGTACTGACCTCTTTTCTCTTAGATTGTCAAATAAAAAAATGACAACAGCCAATACAACAATAGCCTTCCAGTATGAGTGAATAAAAATTATACCCTTTTAAAATCAGATTGGCAAAAAATACACTTTTGATGTGCTGCAGAATTTTAGTAATGAGTTTATGTGTGCCATGAGATGAAAAAGGTTGAATGTCACTGGTATAGATAGTCTTTTGCTCCTAGCCTATAAGCCTATCTATACAGCAAGTTTCTGTATAAAACAACATGAGATTAAATCAAGTGTAAGAGGAAATGATGCAATCAAAACATGTGGTAAATATGTATGAGGCTGCTGCTGGTGTAACAGCATACTGTTTTGTAGCAAATTTTTTAATAACTAGATGGAGTACAGTCTAAAATAATGATAAAAAGTGGTCCAGTCCCAGGTTTCGGTACATACACAAAAAAGGTAAGTATAGTATGGTAAATTCACCAGCCATTTATTATTATTATTATTATTATTATTATTATGATGTAGTGTTATGTGTTATACATAATTTTATGTGCTATGCTTTTATATGACTAGCAGTGCTGTAGATTTGTTTATACCAGCATTACCACAAACATGTAAGTAATGCATTGTACCATAATGCTATGACAGCTATGATGTCACTAGGTGATAGTTTTTCAGCTCCATTATAATCATACTAGAGGCCTGGTGCATGAGGAGGGTCCCTAGGCCTGGCCAGCGATCAGGGCTGATCTGTAGGGTGACCGGCAGGGCGATCGGGGGGCCCCCACTGGCACCTGCCTTGGCTGGCCTGGTGCTGCCCACTCGCCAGCCGGTCCTGCCCCGTGAGTGTCCCACCACCACCGCTGCTGGTTGCCTCCCTCTGCGGGTGACCGGTGGGGTGATCAGGGCGGCCCCCGCTGGCACCTGCCTTGGCTGGCCTGGGGCCTGCGGGCTGGGGGCAGCTCCTGCATTGAGCATCTGCTCCCTGGTGGTCAGTGCGTGTCATAGCGACCAGTTTTTCCACCGGTCGTTCCGCCGTTCAGTGGATTTGCATATTAGGCTTTTATTATATAGGATGGGACCACTGTCATAGACAGTGTGTTGTTGACCAAAACTTTGTTATGCTGTGTATTACTGTAATCAGACATGACAAAGTCAACATTAAGCACAGGAAATTCTGATAACACAAAGAATCTTTGCCTTCTAGGGAGATTACTTAGAAAACCTCTTATAAACTTTATTAAGAGCAGACCAATAACCCAAAAAAATTTTGCCATTTTAATAGAAAACCAAATTTTAGCTTTGCATCAGTTTAATATTTGATACTCAAGCGCTTTTTGAAAACCTTACAAATAAGCTCATGAAATCTTAGCTGGCTGTTACCACAACAAACAAAATTCCTTTTTCATGAACTCTTTATAAGTTTCTATATCCATTCAGGTTTTGTTCTACATTTTTCTCTTTCTCATTCTGAAGGAATTAGTCATTTTTACTTTAGGGCTGTTTTCTTCTTCCTTATTTCTTTTATTTTAAAATTTTAAAATATTTTTTTTATTGATTTCAGAGAGGGGGAGGAAGAGGGAGGGAGAGAGAGAGAGAAACATCAATGATGAGAGAATCATTGATCAGCTGCCTCCTACATGCCTCCTACTGGGGATTGAGCCCACAACCCAGGCATGTGCCCTGACTGGAATTGAATCATGACACTAAACCACTGAGCAACACCGGCCGGACTCTTTTTCCTTACTAAAAACACATCCTACATACTTTGCATACAGTGTTCTTTTCTGTCACTATTTCTCTTAGTAGTCTCATTAGCATAAAATTGTAATTTAAAATTATAGTACGTACTATTTTCAGAGAAAACTGTGAGGTGAATAATTGTGAACTGTCTGTGCTATGACTAAAGTAGACTGGCAGAGCTTATGAATATACATCTTACAACTTTTTATAGCCATATACTTTGTGATAGTACAACTTCTTAATGTAGCAAAAATGAGTATGTTCATGAAATAGACTCAGATATATAAAGCTTTTGGTACTATAAAAATAAGAGGCAAAAAAAACCCACAACGAACTGTATAAAATAGGAATGCTTCTATATTTCACTGTTCTCTCTTACTTTGAAGTTACATAGGTATTTAATAAATACCCATGAATCACCTTAGCATAAGTGTAAAGTTTTAAGTTATTAAAAGATTTTGGAAACTATCTTCAAGTTTGCTTATTATAAAACATAATAACTGTTGAAATAAAGTTTGTCAGAATAATAATTAACTTGGCTAGCTACAAATGTAGATGAAATGCTCGTTTATCAAAAATTTGTAAAAGTTTAGGAAGAACATATTCAAGTAGAATAAAAATATATGCTTGTGTTATACTTAATGCTGATAACTCAAAAGACAGCTGTTTTTTATTAAACCAGCAATGTTTAACTAGTCTTATTTGCCAAAGATTTGTTTAAATGTTAACAGATTCTTAAAACATTTGGGTTAGTTTCTGTAAAAATACCTTTGAAAGTATGAGAAGTTTATTTTCCGAAAATCCTAGGAATATTTAATTTATATGAGGTCCCATTTATCTTCAAGTATATCAGAATAGGACTCATTTAAGGGATTTTGTAATCTAAAATTATAATTGGTAATACTGTCTGGAGGTAGGGAAATATTTTGTATACATAACATATGTACACATAACATGAAGACATATAGACACAGAGAGCTTAACTTCAGTTTGAAATTTACAACTCACTGGTGGTATAACAGAGCTAGTTCTTGTCCTTTCTTTACCTTTACATTTTTTAAAAGCATAATTGTGTTTCCTGCTAAGTCAATATGAGGGCTGAAGTGTCCTCAACAATATTTGTGGAGGAGACCTTTAAGATTTTTTTTGCTCTGATGTGTAGTCTTATGAAAGTTGTGGACTAAATGTTGGGAGAGGGAATGAAGAGAGACCAAAGGCTATCTGGGTGTTTCTAAAGCTCATCTGAATGGCTAACAGATTCAGCCTGTTTCCAGTTCGGTTTTTTAACTTCAGGTCCTTGATCCCCTCATAAGTCCCTAGTGGGGGAAAGGGGACCTTAAAGCTGGAATGACTACAAGGAGATAAGGGGTTGGAATGGGAAGAGGAAGGTCTGACAGGGGTGGATAGAAGGATGGTGGAGACTGGAGTATTAAAGGAGGATAGATTAAGAGCTAAAGGCAAGGCAGAGGGTGGTAAAAAGGAGGAAAGAAGAGGAGAGGGTGATGGGAAAGGAGAGATTTTAGGTGAGCCAGTTCGGGGAGCTCCTAAATTTCCCCAAGGAGGATATTGATGTTCTAAATTATCTTTAGGAAAATTTTGCTATTTTTGAAGTTTTTGAACTTGAAGTAGTTTTGTATGGTGAAGTGTGCAGTCAGTGGAAGAAGAGGGAAGGTTTCCTGTAGAGGGCCCCCTGGGAAGGCACATGGGCATTTTTCCTTAATAATTGTCAGCTGAACCCAAGGCAACAGGCAGAGCCCCGTCTTGGATACACATCTTACCAAAAAGGCAGAAGTGTTCTCAGCATTGACTTTCATCTTTGCCCAGGTGTCCGGGAGTGGGTTTTGATACGTAAATCCAGTCTAGCACCAGGAATGAATAGGACTCATGCCCACCCAAGCTCCTTTATCTTGACTTTTGGTGAAACCTCCTGGTATTTGGGGTATAAAATAAACACGCTGCTTTGGTGCTGGGTCCCTGTCTCTCCCTCAGAAGAGGATGGCGGGTCCCACCCGGTCCCAGCCTTTTCCTTCCATCTTTGTGTCTTGTCTCTTTATTTCATTTCTCAATCCCCAGCCCCCCTACTCAAAGAACCGGATCATTCTCTTTCCGTGCTGGATGCGGAAAAGAGAGACCCTGCTATAGATCCCAATAGAATGAGAGTTACGGGATTAGAAATTTAAATCAGACATAGGGATTTACTAGGTGTACCGTTTAATAATGCGGATTTTGTAATCTAAGAAAACACGATAATTTCAAGAGAAACATCAAAAGGGCTTTATTCAAAGTAATGTCCATCGCTAACTACACGTTTCCCCATCTTTCAGGTAATTTGTGGATACCATCCCAATAGAACTTTTCTTGTTTTGAGGCAAACCATTCAGAGACCCAATTTTCCACTTCTTTGTACATTTTGAAGTGCTGCTCAGAAAGTGTGTGTGCCATTGATCAGAACAAGTGGTAATCTGAAGGAGCAAGGCTGGTGAATATGGTGGGTGGGTTAATACTTCCCAGGCATCTTCTAATGTGTCCTTAACTGGTTTTGAAGTATGTGATGGTGGGTCATCATGAAACAAAATTACTTTTCTGTGTCTTCTAGAACATTCTGGTCGTTTCACGATCAAAGCGTGGTTCAAATTGATTATTTGTTGTCAGTAGCAATCAGTGGTTCAAATTGATTATTTGTTGTCAGTAGCAATCAGTATTAACAGTTTCACCTGTTTTTAGAAGCTCATCATACACCACACGTTCCTGATCCCACCAAACGCGATTTGGCCTTGCAGTCGATGTTGATGGTTGACCTGGATCAACCCATGATATTGTACATTTGGGATTCTCAAAATAAATCCACTTTTCATTGCAAGTCACACAGTTCAATGCAAAAAAGACTTTCGTGCCGTTGAAGCAACATTTTACTAATGACTTTTCGGTTTTCCATTTGTCTTTTATTCAGATGATGTGGCACCCATTTCCTTCCTTTAATATCTTTCCCATTGTAAATGATTGGAAATTGTTTGCTGAGCAACGTTTAATCTTTCTGCAAGTTGTTTTGGAATTTGACATGCATCTTCATCCAATAATGCTTGTAATTGTTGGTCTTCAAACTTTTTCAGTTGACCTGGACGTTCTTTGTCTTTCACATCAAAACCATCACTTTTAAAGCGTTTAAAACAGTGTTCACAAGTATCTTGAGATGGAGCATGTTCACCATAAGCTTCCTGAAGTATTCAGCAGCACTTTTCTTCAGAATAAAATAATGAATTAAAACTTCCCGCAAATGCTCTTTTTTTGGCACGAACT
Source organism: Myotis nattereri (assembly GCF_964212035.1). Taxonomy (NCBI): domain Eukaryota; kingdom Metazoa; phylum Chordata; class Mammalia; order Chiroptera; family Vespertilionidae; genus Myotis; species Myotis nattereri. The sequence continues at coordinate 191,139,969 of NC_138076.1, forward strand.
TTGACATTTTTAAGCGTAAAAATATCTATGATGTTAACACCTTCAGCAAATTTGATATACGAAGTTTTGAAGCTTGTTGTCAATACAACAAAATAGCATACATATCAAATCGCATATATATCAACATATGTGTAACTCCATCTGTCGAAAAAATCGCCTTATTAACCGCTACACCTAGTAAAGAGACTTGGAAAGGATATTCTCTTGTGAGGACTCCAGGGAAAATAGAAGAGGCCTCGTAGTAGAGCTGGGAATATTCTGACTCGAGTCAGGGCATGATTCTCTACACAAAAGAGCCAAAGAAAAATTTTCTTTACTTGAAAATATTAAAGTAATTCTTTACTATGTTGCTATAGACAAGATGGAGTACTGTTTTTAAGAATTGAACTCAGAGAAAGATCCCTCCTCTGAACAGGAGAGGAGTTTAAATGACTCACAAAGTGACAGTACTGAGATGAGGATGGCAAGGGTTCATAGGTAACGTCCAATCCTTATCCAAGTCACATCACCATACAGATATCAATTAAAAAAAAAAAATCCTTATTTAGGGAGAGACTTTATTTTAAAATACTATTTCAATAGGGAGAATGCTCTGACCATGAGATATGCAGGTATTTTGAAGTCAAACACAAAAAGGCTTTTTTCTCTTATAGAAGTGAATAGTGCCAGCAGGATCTTTGTGGGAGAGTGGGATAAGCAAGTGAGGGTTAGCAGATGGCCTGACAGGGGCAGTTTAACAGGAGATATATCTTTTTCTGTGGTCAGCTGATGCTCAGAATGAATCCTTAAAAGAGGACTAAGAGTTCATTGGTTGAGCGTTGTCCCATGCACTGAAAGGTAGCCGGTTGATTCCCAATCTGGGCACATACCAGGTTGCGGGTTCCATCTCTGGTTGTGGTGCGTGTGGGAGGCAGCTGATCTCTAAAATCAATAAAAACATTAATTACTTTTTAAGTATTAAAGAGCTCTTTATTGGCTTGTTTAGAGCTAGATAAAATTTAGGGGTCTATGAGGAAGAGAGAAGCCTGACTAACTTTGGTCAAGCCAATTCAATGGGGCATTTGTGAGCATTTGGCCAGTACTCAATATAAATTTTTTTTGGATAATGTGTCCTGACGGGGAATCAAACCCATCACCTTTTGGTGTACAGGATGACACTCCAACCAACTGAGCCATAGCAGCCAGGGCGATACTGGCATTTTCTAAGAGAGTATTTCCAATTTCAACTAGGATCTCTGCCCCTTGGGAACAGGAGCCATATCTTATAACTAATTTTATCCCCAATTCTTAACACAGTTGCCTGCACAATAGTAACATGGTAAACATATTAACTAATATTTAAAAGAAATTTTCCACAATTTGATCTAAAAATCAAACCTGCAACCCAGGTACATGCCGTTGACCAGGAGTTGAACCTGCCATCCTTCGGTGCTCGGGCCAGTGCTCTAAGCCCTAATGCGTGCTGGCCAAGGTGAGACTTTTTATTTTAGGCAAAGGAAATCAGAAAGCTTTTTGAGTTGGATAAAGTTGAAGTATTAGAAGTAGAAAAGGGAAGGAAAAGTGTTGAGGATGTAAGACATTTTACCTTGCTTCCTGCTTCACTAAGATTATGAGATCTGAAAATGATTCAAAGCATGAACGTTGTCTTAGGAATGCAGAAAACATTTAGAAAGGTGACTAGTGAAAGTTTGGTAGGAAGTTACTAAAGGAAAATAGGATTCTTATATACCCATGTAGGGACTGATAAATCAGTGTGATGTTTGAAAGCCTGAAATGAGGTAAAAGTGAATCTGTGAGGTCCCTGGCCAGTGTGGCTCGGTTGAGCATTGCCCCATGCACTGAAAGGTTGTAGGTTCGATTCCCAGTGGGGATACATGCCTGGGTGGCTGGCTCAATCCCCAAAAGTGGGCATGCAGAAGGCAGCCAATTAATGTTTCTCAAATCAATAAAACCAATTAAAAAATAGTGAATATGTGAGGGTAATTTACTAATTTGCTAATAGCAGCAGAAAATACACTGATTAAGCAGAAAGGACTCTTAGTCACTTTTTAAAAAAGCTCTCTGCCCATTTGTTTTTGACTAAGAACGTTGGATTTAAGCTTAGAAGAGAAGTTCAGGTTTGTTGTACTTACAGATGAAATCAGTGGTCATCATAACTCCATTTGGCAGACATAGTCCATAAATTGGCTTACTTAGCACTTTTCTGAGCATTTTAATTTTTTAAAATTAATTTCTTAAAAGAGGGAGTGTTTGCTTTTAAATGGTATGTGGTCTTGGTTCTGGGTGACGTATTTTAAACCTTTAGTAAGTAATTGTGAGAGAAGATCATGTGGATTAGTGCATCATAACTGGTCTTATTTTTGCTGCCTCACTTGTGTTCTTGACCTCAGCCTGTTCTGTACAACCACTTGTTAATTTAAATTTTAATGAATTAAGATTAAATAAAATTAATTTCTTTGTCACACTAGCCACATTTTAAGTGCTCCATAGTCACATGTGGCTGGTGGCTACTGCATTGCATAGTGGAGAGAACACTTCCGTCATCACAGAAAGTCTGTTGGGTAATGGTGCTCTAGGTCTTTAATGTTGATACCAGGAAAGTAAATGTCTGAAGCTTGGAACAGATCCTTTAAAAAAACCCAGATATAACATTTGTACTACTTCAGCCCTAATAGTAGCTTCAGCTTTCTCAAAGTACGATTTAGGATAGACTTTATGTTTAGTTTTGATATTAGGCCATTCTAATATTAATATGAGAATAAAATAATTGTATTAAGAACTCTCTCTGCCCGACTATATAACAGTTTTATTATAGCATAATTGCTCTGCAATAAATTGCACATATGTAAAGTATAAAATTAAGTAAGTTTTGACATGTATACATCTCTGGAACCATCATCATAGGCAATATAATGTAGCTGTCACCCACAAAAGTTTTCTCATGCCCCTTTATAATCCCTGCTTCCCATTCTTTTTTACTTTCTCCTCCCACCTCCAGACAACTACTGATCTGCTTTCTGTTAAAACAATTTGAATTTTCTAACATTTTATATAAATGGAGTTATATAATATATACTCTTTGTCTGACTTCTTTCACCATACATTATTTTGAGATTCACCCGTATTAGTTGTACAAATAGTTCATTACTTTTTATTGTATAAATATATCACAATTTATTAATCCATTAGTTTGTTGATATTTGGGTTGATTCCAGTTTGGGTTATTACAAATAAACTGCTATGAACATTTATGTACAGGTCTTGGTATTGACATATGCTTTTATTTCTATTGAGTAAATACCAAAGTGTGACATGGCTGGATCACACTGTAGGTTGTATGTTTAATTTTTTTAAAAAATTAAATATTTTTATTGATTTCCGAGAAGAAGGGAGAAGGAGAGAGAGATAGAAATATCAATAGTGAGAGGGAATCATTGATTAGCTGCCTCCTGCACGCCCACACTGGGGATCGAGCCCACTACCTGGGCATGTTCCCTGACTGGGAATAGAACCATGACTTCCTTATTTATAGGCCGATGCTCAACCACTGAGCCATGCCAGCTGGGCGAACCAGCAACCTTTTGATGCACGGGATGACACCCAACCAACTGAGCCACACCGGTCATGGCTTTATCTTTAATCTTTTAAGAAACTGCCAAACTGTTTTCCAAGATAGCTGTACATTTTACACGCCCCCCCCCCCTTCAACCCCCCGAGTAGAGTATGAACGTTCTGCTGACTCCATATCTTTGCCAGTTCTTGGTAGGGTCAAACTGTTTAATTTTATCTGACAGACTATTTTAATAAGAAAAGATTGTCCTGGTAGAATTGATTTCCTCTCTTATAACTTTTATATCTAAAATGCTACAAAGTGCCTGCTGGTGTGGCTCAGTGGTTGAGCGTTGACCTTTGAACCAGGAGGTCATAGTTTGATTCCCGGTCAGGACACATGCCCAGGTTGCAGGCTTGATCCCCAGTGTGGGGCATGTAGGAAGTAGCTGATCAATGATTCTCTCATCATTGATGTTTCTATCTCTCTCTCTCTCCCCCTTCCTCTCTGAAATCAATAAACATATATTTAAAAAATATAAATAAGATGCTGTGAAAATACTTTAAGATTGCTTCTATTTATTTACTATTTTTTTGATAGTATTTATTCACTGATGCTGATTTGAAATTCGGTTTATAAGAACAAATACATTTCCTTCCATTTACTTACATCTTTTTTTTTTTTTTGTCCTAGCGGCCCCTTTGTTACTTTATGCAAACAGAAGGGACTTACGATTGGTTGATGCTACAAATGGCAAAGAGAATGCTACAATTGTAGTTGGAGGCTTGGAAGATGCAGCAGCGGTGGACTTTGTGTTTGATCATGGCTTGATATACTGGAGTGATGTCAGCGAAGAAGCCATTAAACGAACAGAGTTTAACAAAACTGAGAGTGTACAGAATGTTGTTGTTTCTGGATTATTATCTCCTGATGGGCTGGCATGCGATTGGCTTGGAGAAAAATTATACTGGACAGATTCTGAAACTAATCGGATTGAAGTTTCTAATCTAGATGGATCTTTACGAAAAGTTTTATTTTGGCAAGAGTTGGATCAACCTAGAGCTATTGCCTTAGATCCTTCAAGCGGGTAAGTTTTGTGTAATGTACAAAGGATATTGCATCTCCTCCTGATTTCTCTCCACTAGCATAGACCCCTCTCACCCCCAAGAGAAAATAGAGCAAAACCAAATGTTAAATTTTTTGGGCTTCTTTGTCAAGTACACTTGAATGTGGGAATTTATGTTGGGTTTTTATAGTAAGGTGTTTCTGTAAGTTTTGTGTTTCTCATATTGCAAATTTATAGTTCTTGGTTTTTCTTCTCCATTTATTTTTTTGTAATTATGAGAGGATAATTAGAAGGCAGAGAAGAAGGAATGAAGACTTAACAAAAGTGATAGCTCAAGATGATAGAAACATTTGCATCTTGTAATTTTTTATATACATAGTTATTTTGTAATACTAGTATCTTTTATATAAAACTCTAAAGTATTATTTAATGTCAGTATTGAATGAAAAATAAAAATTAAGTTGTTAAATAATTCATTTCCAGTTAGCTAAACATGTATTTGCTATAAAGGTTTATTTTAAAATGAAAAGGGAAACTTAAAGCTGTGGGTAAATCCCATTAGAAAATGTAAACTGTGTCCCCACATGCTTCTTTGTTACTGTGCTTCAGTCCTGCCATATACCATTCCTTGATATTTCTCTGTTGAATACATTGTCATACCAGGGTCTGTCATGGCTAAGTATATATAACTATCTCAACATGAACCTGAAGTGAGTTACTAATAATTGATTAAAATTTAAAGATAATCTGTAAATAACTATTTTAATATTTTGATTTCTTTTATTTTCCAGTATGTTAAAATGTTTTAAAACTCATTTCTAAAAAGGAGGATAATAATATTATGTAATAAAACGAAACTTAGGGAAGAAAGAAAGGTTTATATGTGCTCCTTTGTCTTGATATCAGGTCTTATTTGGTGACAGAGGTTAAAGAAGGTACCTTGGAACATCAGCTACCTTTGAACATCAGCTACCTTCATGTTGTAGGAAAATGAAAAGATTTGTTTGACTATAAAAGAAAATAGGGCAATAGTGTAGTGACATTTTAGGATAAAGGATTCTGGAAAACACAAATATATTTATATATGCTTTATATATACTTTATATAACAAAAATTACATATTTTTTAAAGGGCTGTTAAATTACATGCTAAAGTCAGATGGTCACTTAATAAGGCATCAGAAACTATTTTTGTGACTCTTGTGGTAGGAAAAGAGTTGAGTATCTCATGGAGAAGGTTGCAGCTGTTGGATGTGCAGTGAATTGTACTCATTTGACAAATTTGGTTGTTGAGAATTTGCGAGATGTTTTTGAGAAAAGGAATCTGTGTTTTGCCAGCAAGGTTTGTCTCAGGTAGTGTTGAAATGTTTTTGAGGTTACTGCTTTGTAGAATACACGGGGTTTTTTTGGTGGTCATTGGGGGGTAATATTTTGATGAAAAGGTAAATATTTCTTTTTCTTTTTGACAAACTCAATCTTATAACTATGAGAGTGATGTTGGAAATTCACCCAAATATATATTAAATGTTTAGTATGTTTAGAGCTCTGCTTTTTTGTACTCTTGTTGGAGAGAGAGGGATAATACCTTTAAGGGTTTACTATCTATTTAAGGACAGAAAACTTGGGAGAGAAAGAACTTTCCGTTCTTCAAAATATGTTTCCCTGCATTATGTAGTATGTATATGTAGAAGGGAAGAGTTTTAAAGGAATTAGAGGAACCACAGAACTCTTAAGGAAGATGGCTGGATAAAATATCTTGATTACCACAACTCTGGAGCAGCATTTGATAATTACTATATGTGATAATGATTATGTGATAGTACATATTCACGGTGCTGAATTTATAGACAACTTTTGACTATTCAGGTTCTAATAATTTAATTAGTAAATTAATCATTATCATTTTATTCCCTAATGAGCTCTACTTCTGGCTGGCAGGTCTTATAAATGTTTTAGTTGATGTCTCAGGTGGCAGCTGATCAATGATTCTCTCTCATTGATATTTCTATCTTTGTCTCTACCTCTCCGTTCCTCTGTGAAATCAATAAAAAATATGTTAAAAATTATATTTCAAACTCATGCATTTTAAAATATATTTTATCAAGCAGTCTTTCATGTTGATTTAAATTTGTGTTAAGGATTGTGGTTTTAATGGAAAAGTAATTTTAGATTGAGTACATCACTTATTAAACAGAAGAAATGATTTCCAGATTTATTTTTTTGGAAACATCAAGTTTTCTTTCCAGAGAAAGTACATGAAAACAGTGCTGAGGAAAAATGTAGGCTTTATTAGAGTTCCAGGATCTGGGTTATGAGGTTCAGAAGAGCTGACTGAGCTTTCTCACATCAGCTTATGTAAAAGGAAGGCTATTGAATGACTAGTATTGTTTGAGCCCTGGGAACTAGTGCAGACATCTGTGTGCTTTCTGATGTATGGAGTTCTTTGTATAATCAGCCCATTTAGCCTAGACTGAAAGATGATTTTTATTTCTCTCCCTAAATTTGGGCTCTATTAGTCTGAGATTTTTTTTCCTCTTTTGAGTGGCAGTGTACAATTCAGAATAAGGAACAGGAAAATGTGTATAGAAATTGGTACAGAAATGAACAACCATAGTTATAGAAAGCTGTATCCTTACTTTATTCCTGACATTATGGCTGCTCCTAATGATAGAGTTCCTTAATCTGTTCCACAATGACTGTACTAATCTTTGTGATGTTGAGGAACTGCTGTTTCATGTACAAATAAAGCAGTCCCAAGGGCTTTTTGTTTTGTAAGGATCTATTCATATTCCAGATCATTTTGGATATTTTTTAAAGAGTTAAATTTTAGTGATTCAGTCAGAAGTAAATTCCTACTGAACAGCTTTGACTAATATACAGTTGACCCTTGCACAATGCAGGGGATTAGGCCCAACTCCCACCCTTATGCAGTCAAATATGCACATATAACTTTGGACTCCCCAAAAACCTAACTACTGATAGGCCTTTGTTGGTGGGAAGCCTTACTGATAACATTAACAGTCAATTAACACATTTTATATTTCTGTATTACAATAAAGTAAGCCAGAGAAAAGAAAATGTTATTAATAAAATCATAAGGAAAATATATTTATAGTATTTATTGAGAAAAATCCTTATGTAAGTGGACCCATACAGTTCAGACTCATATTCAAGGGTCAATTGTATATTTTAAAAATACATTTTTTAGCCCTAGCTAGTTTGGTTCAATGGATAGAGCGTCGGCCTGTGGACTGAAGGGTCCCGAGTTCGATTCCGGTCAAAGGCACATGCCTGGGTTGTAGGCTTGATCCCCAGTAGGGGGCGTGCAGGAGGCAACCAATCAGTGATTCTCTCTCATCATTGATGTTTCTATCTCTCCCTCTCCCTTCCTCTCTGAAATCAGTAAAAACATATTAAAAAATACATTTTTATCGTTGCTAAGAATAATATTAAGAACACTAGAAGTTCTACTTTAAAAATCCTTGTAGACCTAACTTAAAGGAAAATTAATGGTTTATAATTTCCATCAATTGTGTACATATAATTGTCATATCTTGATTATTTTCTACTCTAGTATATCCCAGATGACTAAAATAGTTCCTGCCACGTAGTAGGTATTCAATAAATATTTTTTTGAGGGTGTGGACTTTACATTTTCTTTTATAATACTATTAATTTTAATTGTTAGGGAAGAAAGCATTTTCTAAGCAAATGTAAATGTTAGCACGAGTACTTATGATTTCTGAATCAGTATGGCTTTGATTACAGTCATTTATTTAAAAACAAAAGTTTTACTTTTTTCAACAGAAGTTATTAAGATCACATTTTGTAAAAATATACTCACTGACGCTTGTTTTATGTCACATACACTTCTGTTTTCAAAGATGTGCTGGTAATTGGGGAACCCTATTTTCTAACCATAAAATCTAGAACTGGTTCGGAATATTACAGATCTTCTAGCTAAATGCCTTCACTTTTTGGCTGAAGAAACCAAGGCCTTTGGCCAAAATTAGATAAGAGAAAGCTAGATTCTTAGTTGAGATTTTCTGATTCCATGTGTGGTGCTTTCTTCTTCATGAAAAATGTATCTTGCTGAAGCTATGTTTTTTTGTTGTCATTGTTTTTGCAAATGAATTATTTTAAAGATGCAACATTGTCCTTATTTAAAGGAGGATTTTATAAATTCTGTGTTTTTAGATTTATTCACTGTACCAATTTCTTACTTTGCCATTACTTTTTGCACTTAATCCATTTGGGTTCAGCTTCCTTCTGCTTGAAGTATATTTTTAAATATTTCAGCAAATAATGGTAAACCCATGGTCTTAATCTGAAAATGTATATATTTTGCCTTCATTCTTGAAATGATAATTGATTATAGAATTATAAGTGACATTTTTCTAAGTTCTTTGAAGGTATTATTACTTTAATTGTTGTTTTAATAAGCCTACCATTTTCTAATTATTGTTGCTTTGAAAGGTGCCCCCCCCCGCCCGCCACTTCTTTAAAAGCAGCCCTTAACTTTTTGTATTTTTCAGCTTTGCCTACCCTGTGTCTAGATTTTCTTTTTATCTTGCGTATAACCCATGTTTCTAGAAGTCTAATAATTATTGTTACTTAATTCTAGAAAATTATTATCCATTATTTCTTACTTTTCCTTCATTTTTGGGGTCTCCTTTGGAATGCTTGTTTGATGTATGATGGATTGTCTGATTTTCTGCTCCATACCTCTTAATTTTGCTTTTATATTTATGTATCTATCTGAATTACTTTCTGATTAATTTTTGTATCTGCCTTTCATATAACAAATTCTTTCTTAGCTGTGCCTAATAATGAATCCATTGAGTTTTTAATATCATTGACTGTATTTTGTTTTTCTAGAAGTTCTTTATGCTCCTCACTTAAAAGACTTATGAGAAAATGTCAACCTACATAAAAGTAGAGAATAGTGTATCAATAATTTTAAACTTACAAAAGAGTTTCAAAAATAATAGAGTTTATAACCTTCACCCAGTTTCCCATAATATTATCATTTTATATAACCATAGAACAGTTACCTAGACCAGGAAATTAATGCTGATGAGTACTGTTAATTAATCTGTAGACCATATTTGAATTTTTCAGGTTTCTCTCTAGTGTCCTTTTTCTGGTCCAGAATCCCATGATGCACTTTGTTGTTATCTCCTTAGTCTTTTCTAACCTGGGATATTTTAGCAGTCTTTGTCTTCATAACCTTGACCTTTGGAAGATTACTGGCCAGTCATTTTGTAGAATTGGATTTGTCTGATGTTTTTGCATGATTAGATTAAGGTTATTTTTACAAGAATAGCACAGAAAGGATGCTTTGCTCTTCTCAGGGCATATCTGCAGGTACATGATGTGGATACTGGTGATGTTACATTTGATCACTTGCTTATGGTGTTGTTTGCCAGGTTTTTTTTTTAAAACTGCATTTACTATTTTTTACCCTTGTAATAAGTATTCAAAGCTATGCAATTAATCTGTTTCTCATGCTTTATCCACTAGTATTAGCATTCTTTGATGTTTTTTTGCCTCCAACAATTGTTACTGTGGTGTTTTCCAAATGGTTATTTTTTTCTAGTTCCATTCTTTCCTCTTGTATGCATTATTAATTAGAATTCTGCCTTAAGGAAGAGCTGTCCTGTCTCTCCCACAGTTAATTATATTAGCATGTACTCATGGACATTTACTTTGTTCTATAGGTTATAATCTGTTACTGTTACTTACATTAGTGTGGACTCATGGGCATTTATTTTATTCTATCTACTTGCCGGGGTCCAGCCCCAACAGGTCCAGGGGTCCCCAAAGGTGTGGACGGAGTCGGCGAAGAAGGAATGACAAGGAGACAGCGTTCAGTTGATCAGCAGCCTAGCCAGGATCTCCAGCCAAGTTCTGGTCTCGATCTCCAGAGAGGTTCTGCTTAGGATCTCCAGCCAGGTTCTGTGTCCATGGTCTCTTGCAAGGTTCTCCAGCCAGGTTCTCCAGGTTCTCCAGCCAGGTTCTGTAGCCATGTTCCCTCGCTAGGTTCTCCAGCCAGGTTCTGTCCAGGTTCTCCAGCCAAGTTCAGTCACCAGGTTCTAGTCAGGTTCTCTTGCCAATTTCTGTAGTCAGGTTCAGTCCAGGATCTTTTGCCATGTTCTCTCCAGCGAAGTTCTTCTGTCTGTAGGTTCTGTGTAGGTGCTGTCTTCTTTCTGTCTCCTAAGTTCTGTGTCTTGCTGTCTTATTACATCTGTATTTATACCAGTTGATTTTAATCCTGTCAATCTCTATTACAAAGGTTAGGGCGTTTCTTATCTCCATTCCAGGGAGTAAAGATTATGTAGCTTAAGCATGATTGTTCATAGTTAAAGTGATTAATTACCCACCTGGCACTTAGTTGAGGGGTTTTATTCCCTCCCTAACTTCAGGGAAAAATTCCTACCTGGGGAAACAACCTTTCTCGGAGAGGTGACCTTGGTTAAAACACACAGCGCTAAGGGGAGCAAACATATTAAGAACAGTATGCTATATATGCCAGGTCCCTTGAAACAGCAAGGATGGACCGGCTCCCGGCATCTACTAGAGGCCCGGTGCACAAAAATTTGTTCACTTGTGGGGGAAGGGGGGTCCCTCAGCCCGGCCTGTGCCCTCTCGCAGTATGGGACCCCTCGGGAGATAATGACCTGCTGGCTTAGGCCTGCTCCCAGGTGGCAGAGGGCAGGCCCAATCCCTAGGTGCAGCCCCTGGTCGGGCTCAGAGCAGGGCCGATTGGGGAGTTGGGGCGCCGCACCCTGTCATGCACAGAGCAGGGCGGATTGGGAGGTTGCAATGCCACCCTCAGTCATGCTCAGGGTAGGGCCGATTGGGGGGTTGGGGCACCGCCCCCTATCACACTCAAGGCAGGGTCGATGGGGAGGTTGCGGCATCACCCCCTGACACGCACAGAGCAGGGCCAATCAGGGGGTTGGGGCGCTGCCCCCTGTCACGCACAGAGCAGGGCCCATCAGGGGGGTTGGGGAGCTCCCCTCTGTCATGCACAGAACAGGGTCTGTCAGGGGGTTGGGGATCTCCCCCCTGTCACGCACAAAGCAGGGCCCATCAGGGGGTTGGGGAGCTCCCCCCATCACGCACAGAGCAGGGCCCATCAGGGGGTTGAGGAGCTCCCCTCTGTCACTCACAGAGTAGGGCCGATAGGGGAGTTGGGGCACCACCCCCTGTCACACACAGAGCAGGGCGGATCAGGGGGTTGGGGCACCGCCCTCTATCACCCACAGAGCAGGGCCGATCAGGGGGTTGTGGCGCCGCCACTGTCACACTCAGGGTAGGGCCGATGGGGAGGTTATGGCTCTACCCCATCACACACCGAGCAGGGCCCGTGGGGGCGGGGGGGGGGGGTTTGGGCGCCGCCCTCTATCACCCACAGAGCAGGGCCGATCAGGGGGTTGGGGCGCTGCCACTCTCACACTCAGGGCAGGGCCGATGGGGAGGTTATGGCTCTACCCCAGCCGTGGGCAAACTACGGCCCGCGGGCCGGATCCGGCCCGTTTGAAATGAATAAAACTACTGAAAAAAAAGACCGTACCCTTTTATGTAATGATGTTTACTTTGAATTTATATTAGTTCACACAAACACTCCATCCATGCTTTTGTTCCGGCCCTCCGGTCCAGTTTAAGAACCCATTGTGGCCCTCGAGTCAAAAAGTTTGCCCACCTCTGGGTTAGGGGCTATCTGACAGGCAGGCAGATGTGTGGTTAGGGGCGATCAGGCAGGCAGAGGCGGTTAGGTTCAATCAGGCAGGCATGTGAGCGGTTAGGGGTGATCAGGCAGGCAGGCAGAGGGGTTAAGGGTGACCAGGCAGGCAGATGAGTGGTTAGGGGCGATCAGGCACACATGCAGGCAAGCAGTTAGGAGCCAGTGGTCCCAGATTGCGAGAGGGATGTCCGACTGCCGGTTTAGGCCCTATCCAGGATAGGGTCTAAACCGGCAGTCGGACATCCCCTGAGGGGTCCTGGATTGCGACAGGGTGCAGGCCGGCCCCCCCTGCGCGCCCCCCACCCCCTGCCCTCGCACGAATTTCGTGCACCGGGCCTCTAGTAGGTTATAATCCATTACTGTTTCTTGCTCATATTGTCCCAGATATTGGCCATGAGGACTGCTTTCAAATTTGGTCCTGTGTCCCTCACCATGTTTTAAGCACCTTTTTACTGTCTGGTAGCACAAGATGGTCCAGACTTATCTTGTCCTTTTATTGCCTCACTCTTGGAATCAAATGGTATTTAGAAACTAAGATCTGGAAGCTAGGTGTGTTCATTGCTGAGTTTCCTTTGCTTTTAAGCCCTCTCAGTGGGTAGAGTTAGGAAGTGCACATGTATACACATATATGTATTTTGTCGATATCTACATATAAAAAAATGAGTTTAGCTGAAACCGGTTTGGCTCAGTGGATAGAGCGTCGGCCTGCGGACTGAAAGGTCCCAGGTTTGATTCCGGTCAAGGGCATGTACCTGGGTTGCGGGCACATCCCCAGTGGGACGTGTGCAGGAGGCAGCTGATCGATGTTTCGCTCTCATCGATGTTTCTAAGTCTCTATCTCTCTCTCCCTTCCTCTCTGTAAAAAATGAATAAAATATATATATAAAAAAATGAGTTTATGTTAATATCTCTAATTCCAATCCACGACCACCAATTTACATTATTATAGTCTTTTCTCTTTCTTTTTCTGTTACTCCATTCTATGATAGTGAGAAACTAGTTCTTATTACCACAATATAATTTCTTTCTTTTTTCAGTCCTTACCCGATGATATGTTTATTGACTTGAGAGAGAGAAAGGGAGGGAGGCAGGCAGGAAGAGAAAGGTCGTTGTGGTGGTGGTAGTGGAGGGGGGAGATGTGAGAGAGAAACATCAATCGGCTGCCTTCTGTACATGCCCTGACTGGGGATTGAACCCACAATCTTTTGGTTTATGGGATGATACTCCAACTAACTGAGCCACCCAGCCAGGGCCACAGTATATTTTCTTATTTGCTCAATCCTCTGGATTTCAGAATTGCTAACCTATATTCTTGTGAGAAATAATTTTCCTGTTTAGAATTCAGTAGTATGAAAATACTGCCAATAGAGTCAAAGTACTGTCTTTCAAATTTATTTAGGTAATTTCTTTTCTTTCCCACTCATTGTAGTGTGGCTGTTATTCTTTTATAATGCATTTATTAATGTATTCCATTTTGAATATCCCTCTGTGTCCTGGTTGATGTCTTCTTAAACTTTTCTTTTCAATATATTTTTATTGATTTCAGAGAGGAAGAGAGAGGAAGAAAGAAATAGAAACATCAATGATGAGAGAGAATCCTCCTGTAAGCCCCACACTAGGGATCGAACCCATAACCCAGGCATGTGCCCTGACTAGGAATCGAACCGTGACCTCTTGGTTCATAGATGACACTCAACCAATGAGCCATGCTGGCTAGGCTTGATTGTTTTTTTTTTGTTTGTTTCTTTTTATTGTAGCGAGAAGAACGGAGGAGAGGAAGAGAGAGAAACATCAATGTGATGGGAGAGAAACATTGTTTGGTTGCCTCCCATATGCTCCCCAACTAGGGACTGACTGAACCCTCAACCTGGGCATGTGCCCTGACAGAATAGAACTGGCTACGTTTTGGTGCACGGGATGGTGCCACAATGGGCAAGCCTGTATTTCATCTTTTCTGTGTTTTAATCATGTTAAGTATTTACACTCTCTATCAGATTGTTCAGTTTTCTGAAGTTCTTAGAAGTCCGCCCCTGTTCTTTCTTATATTTGCTGATTCTTGCTTAACGCAAACTATTTCCTTAGGTGTTTTCTAGTTTTGGATTATGAGCTGATCATCTAAGGGGTTGTCTGTAAGAATCCTGAGTGGCTTGATGGGGAGCATATTTCTCCAGAGAGATTTGGGTTTGCTTTTGCCATCCACCCTAGAGGTGTTTCCAGGGACCACATTATTATTATTATTATTATTATTATTATTATTACTACTACTACTAGAGGCCCGTTGCACGAAGATTCGCGCAATAGGCCTTCCTTCCCCTGGCTACCGGCACCAGTTTTCCTCTGGCACCCGGGACCCAGGCCTTTGGTCCGGCCGCAGCAGTGAGGCTAGGCTTCTCTGCTCCTGCCACAGCGAGGCTTGGCTTCTCCGCTCCTGCCACAGCGAGGCTTGGCTTCTCCGCTCCGGCCACAGCGAGGCTTGGCTTCTTCGCTCCAGCTGTAGCAGAGAAGCCAAGCCTCTTCAGTCTTCAGTCATCTTCAGTCTTCGCTCTGCGTCTGTATATACAAATTAACCGCTATCTTTGTTGGGTTAATTTGCATACTAATCCTGATTGGCTGGTGGGTGTAGAGGAGCGACGCCAATTTGCCTGTTTCTCTTTTATTAGTGTAGATTATTTTAATTGAAGTGTAATTTTTATATAGTAAAATGTACAGATCTTCAGTGTGCAGTTTTGACAAATGTGTACACCTTATCCTCTTCAAGCAGAGATTAATTTTTTTTTTAAAATATATTTTTATTGATTTTAGAGAGGAAGGGAGAGGGATAGAGAGATAGAAACATCAATGATGAGAGAGAATTATTGATCGGCTGCCTCCTGCACACCCCCCACTGGGGATGGAGCCTGTAACCCAGGCATGTGCCCTTGGCTGGAATCGAACCTGGGACCCTTCAGTCTGCAGGCCGACGCTCTATCCACTGAGCCAAACCAGCTAGGGCTCAGAGATTAATTTTTAAAAAATATATTTTATTGATTTTTTACAGAGAGGATGGGAGAGGGATAGAGTTAGAAACATTGATGAGAGAGAAACATTGATCAGCTGCCTCCTGCACACCCCCTACTGGGGATGTGCCTGCAACCAAGGTACATGCCCTTGACTGGAATAGAACCTGGGACCCTTCAGTCCGCAGGTCGATGCTCTATCCACTGAGCCAAACCAGTCAGGGCAAGCACAGATTAATTTCTATATTTATTTTGGAGTTAGGAGTTCCTGTACTATGTGCGTGGGATAAATTTAAACTCTAAACTTATGTGGTTAAAAAGTCTTTGGTGATTTTTGCCACCTTTCAGAACTGGGACCAAGGCAGAAAAGCTTCTTTGTCTCCCACTGCCAATGGCAGATTTTTTATTTTTTTTTATTGTCTAAAGTTTTACATATGTCTCCCTTTTCCCCAATTGACCCCCACCCCACCCCCCAGCCATTCTCACCCCGGGCAAACCCCCACCACCACCCCAGTGTCTGTGTCCATTGGTTATGCTAATATGCATGTATACAAGTCCTTTGGTTGCTCTCTAAGCTACCCCCCCGCCCCCCCCCACACACACCATTTGTCTCTGGATCTATTCTTCATCAAATTATGTTGATCATGATATCCCACATATGAGTAAGACCATGTGATATTTATCTTTCTCCGACGGACTTATTTTGCATAGCATAATGCTCTACAGTTCCGTCTATGCTGTTGCAAATGGTAAGATCGCCTTCATTTTTACCACAGCTTAGTATTCCATTGTGTAGATGTACCGCCGTTTTTTAATCCACTCATCTGCTGATGGGCACTTAGGTTGTTTCCAAATTTTAGCTATGTAAATTGTGCTGCTATGAACAAGGGGTGCATATATCCGTTCTGATTGGTGTTTCTGGTTTCTTGGGATATAGTCCTAGAAGTGGGATTACTGGGTCAAATGGGAGTTCCATTTTTAACTTTTTGAGGAAACTCCATACTGTCTTCTATAGTGGCTGCACCAGTCTGCATTCCCACTAGCAGTGCAGGAGGGTTCCTTTTTCTCCACATCCTCGGCCAATGGCAGGTTTTTCTACTTTCTTGTTCTGTGAAGGTTTGTACTTTGTGCAAGAATGTTATTTATAATGCTTGTTACTTATAGTCCTTGTTGTGTCAAGGCCTTATCTTCTTCTGTGCTTTGCTACTGAAATAGAAGTCCCTCAATTTCTGAGATGGGAAAATCCTACAGGGTTACTGTAGCATAAGCATGTGCTGCTTTTTACTTCTTGAGAATTCCTCCACTTTCTTGATACCTTAGTTCTACATTTAAAGGAGTATTTATTTTTTTGTGTATATGGATGTCTTAGTTCATTTGGGCTGCTATAACAAAATACCACAACCTGAGTAGCTTATAATAAGAGAAACTTATTGCTCACAGTGTAGCTAGGAAGTCTAAAATCAGGTACCAGCATGGTCTCCTTCTGGGGAGGGACCTCACTGGTTCATAGCTAGTGTCTTGCCATGTTCTCACCTGATGAAAGGGCCTACAGGTCTCTCTGGAGCCTCTTTTCAAAAGCACTGATCCCATTCACGAGGCCCCTGCTCTCAGCTGAATACCTCCCAAAGGCCCCACACCCGAATATTATCATTTTTAAGGCTTAGGATTTCAATATGAATTTGAGGAGACACATTCAGGTCATAATAATATATAAATCAAAAAGACTAACCAATGGTACTAGGTGTTTTGTAAAAGGAGGGTTTTCTGATTATCTTGTTACCAAATTACCAGAAATACAAAATGTAACTTTTATGTTTTTAAATATTACCTTTTCTTATTGGGGACATATGTGCATGATAGTTGGATATTATTCATATGTGTGAATTTGTATATTAATGATTTCTTTAAAGGATTATTTAAATAGCTTCAAGGACTATGAAGTGATTTATGATCTAGTATAGTTCACTTAGCTTTTATGCCTCAATTCTAAATGTCCTAATTAGCCACCTATGTGTCTAATTACATCTTGTAAAGGGTGAAAATTTATCCCTTCAGTTTAGATTTATTGAAACTGAATATTTCTGAATATTTTTGTTAGGGAAATTGGATTCAGATTGAGTGTACATATTAGATTAGGGGTTTGTGAGTATTTTGGAAAGTTTATTATTTTATTCTTACCTAATTGTAGAAATGCTTTGGATTGTAATAAATTTGCATAAAATGGCTATTATCTAATCATAAATTGAAATGTTTTTATTTTTCTGGCATAAGAAATTTTGACATCTTGAAAACTTAATGTTTCCTTTACTTACTTTAATTCCTAGTTAAAATGAAGCCTATCTTCTACTCTTCACTTTATTTAAAAATTATTTTCCAGAAAGCATTGCAAATGGATATCAGACCAGATACATCAATAAAATTATATGTATGAAAATTAGTGAACAGCATATAACAGTCTGGTACTGGTTTTCATGATTTTGATGAAGAGCAGATGTGCATATTATTTCAAAGTGGAGCTGTAGCCACACATATTTAATTTTTCAGTTTCAAGTAAATATGTTTATCTTTTCTTAATGCAAAGTCAAAATAGAACCCATTAAAGCCAAATAGACTACATAATTGGAAAGTTAGTAGTAATTATTCCTGAAGAGAGATTTTTTCTATATGAGTCTATAGCCTGGCTGTTGAGAAACCATGGAAGTTATTTATCAGATACTTGCTTTTCCTAAAGAATACTAGAATTGGCTTTTAAATAGGATGCTGTTAAAAAAAAAAGGACAACCTTTGCAGAATATATTACACAGATAGTTGTAATATAGTAACTTTATTAAGTACTTTTAGGTAACCAAAATTTCTAAGTTAGGTTAACTGCCCAAACAAAAACAAAACAACTAAGCCAAACCAAACCTACTCCTTAATATGTGTGCTCCAGTTATTATTATTACTAGGGACCCGGTGCATGAAGATTCATGAACTGGGGGAGGGAAGGTGGAGGGGCGGTCCCTCAGCCCGACCTGCACCCTCTCCAATCTGGGAGCCCTCAGGGGAGCCTTCTCCAATCCGGGAGTTTCTGTCTGTCTTTGCAATCATATGAGCGAATTGTCTGAGACCCCCAATTCAGTTTGGTTTGTTGCTCACAGAATAATAGAGGCTTTTTTTTTTCTTTGCTCCATTGGTGGAGGTTTCCTGGAAGTTTTAGGATATCTTTCCTTTAATTTTTCCTAGACACTCTGATTTTACTTATGTCTTTCACCTTTGCTTTCCCTCCATACCCAACCGCAACAGTAACTTGCTCCAGGCTTACTTTGCTCTAGTGTAGCGGTTCTCAACCCTTTCGAATGACCCTTTCACAGAGGTCGCCTAAGACCATTGGAAAACACATAAATAATTACATATTGTTTTTGTGATTAATCACTATGCTTTAATTATGTTCAGTTTGTAACAATGAAAATACATCCTGCATATCAGATATTTACATTATGATTCATAACAGTAGCAAAGATACAGTTATGAAGTAGCAAAGAAAATAATTTTATGCTTGGGGGTCACCACAACATGAGGAACTGTATTAAAGGGTCGTGGCATTAGGAAGGTTGAGAGCCTAGTGTCTGGGAGATTCGTCTGCTACCAGAACTACGATTCCCAGCATTCCTGGTGCTCCCCGCGTTCTGGGCTTCCGCTTCCGGTCCTGGGGCTGTCACCAAAACTACTATTCCCAGAATTCCTGGTGCTCCCCACGGTCTGGGTTTTCCCCAACCAAGGGAGCCACGTCCCCCCAAGCCTCTGGCTCTCCTGCTCTGCTCTCTGTCCAGTGACTGAGGTAGCCACGTCCCCCCAAGGGAGCGACCGAGGGAGCCACGTCCCCCCAAGCTGCCGGCTCTCTCACTTTGCTCTGTGTATGCATCTTTGTTGGGTTAATTTGCATACTCACTCATTGGCTGGTGAGCATGGCTGGTGGGAGTGGCTTGAGCATAGCAGAAGGACGGTTAATTTGCATGTTTCTCTTTTACTATATAGGATTATTTTGAAAGAGCCCAAAATAAAAATGTAGTCAAAGAGTTTATAAAACTTAGTCTAATTTTTAGGTATCTAGGTTACAGGGGAGGTTTTCAAGCCTCTTGAAATGTCATATTCTAGCAGAGAATTCAGAGAATGTTTTTTTCCTCAGGAATTTTCATTTTTCCTGCATCCTGAAGTCTCTATTCTGCTAGTAGCAGTCTAATGTCTTCTGTTAGTTGATCTTTTTTTAAAAAAGTTTATATCTTTCTGTTATTGGCTAATGCCCACACCTCCTTTAAAGATTAACTTTCTTAAAAGTAGCAGCCCCTAAATATTGCACCTTATTAAATAAATCTGATACCTTTATGTTATTCAAACTCTTTTTTTATTAGGTGCCCTTTACTGTATCAACTTGATTTCTTCAGATTTTCTTATAGAGCTTACCAGTTATAGTTAGAGTCTCTATATCTGATATATACAACAGTTGAGAGCTGTTAAGTGAAAATGAAATATATCTTAATAAACACTGCCTTTACAATTATTCAAAGTTTGTGTATACATTTTTAGGGGACACTCTGTATTTTAGTGATGGAAATAGCCTTTCCTCGCTTCTCCAATGTAGATATAACTCTTTTTTTCTTATATTTTATTGATTTTTTACAGAGAGGGATAGAGAGTTAGAAACATTGATGAGAGAGAAACATCAATAAGCTGCCTCCTGCACAGTCCCTACTGGGGATGTGTCTGCAACCAAGGTACATGCCCTTGACCGGAATTGAACCTGGGACCCTTGAGTCCGCAGGCTGATGCTCTATCCATTGAGCCAAACCGGTTAGGGCTAGATATAACTATTTTTAAAGCTTCTTTTTAAAAAATATGTTTTTATTGATTTCAGAGAGAGGGAGAGGGTGAGATGCCGGGGTCCAACCCCAGCGGGTCCAGGGGTCCCCAAAGGTGTGGACGGAGTCAGCGAAGAAGGAATGACACGGAGACAGCGTTCAGTTGATCAGCAGCCTAGCCAGGATCTCCAGCCAAGTTCTGGTCTGGATCTCCAGCGAAGTTCTGTTTAGGATCTCCAGCCAGGTTCTGTGTCCATGGTCTCTTGCTAGGTTCTCCAGCCAGGTTCTGTAGCCATGTTCCCTCGCTAGGTTCTCCAGCCAGGTTCTGTCCAGGTTCTCCAGCCAGGTTCAGTCACCAGGTTCTAGTCAGGTTCTCTTGCCAATTTCTGTAGTCAGGTTCAGTCCAGGATCTTTTGCCATGTTCTCTCGCTAGGTTCTGTCTCTAGGTTCTGAGGCCAGTTTCTGTCCAGGATCTTTTGCCATGTTCTCTCCAGCGAAGTTCTTCTGTCTCTAGAGAACGTTCTGTGTAGGTTCTGTGCCTAGGTTCTGTCTCTCTCTCTGTCTCTTGCTGTCTTGTTACATCTGTATTTATACCAGTTGATTCAATCCTATCAATCTCTATTCCAAAGGTTAGGGCGTTTCTTATCTCCATTCCAGGGAGTAAAGATTATATAGCTTAAGCATGATTGTTTGTAGTTAAAGTGATTAATTACCCGCCTGGCACTTAGTTGAGGGGTTTTATTCCCTCCCTAACTTCAGGGGAAAATCCCTACCTGGGGAAACAACCTTTCTCAGAGACCTTGGTTAAAACACATAGTGCCAAGAAGGTGAGCAAACATGTTAAGAACAGTATGCCATATATGCCAGGTCCCTTAAAACAGCAAGGATGGACTGGCTCCCGGCAGTGAGAGAAATAGAAACATCAATGACAGAGAAATATTGATCGCCTGCCTCCTGCACATTCGCTATTGGGGATCGAGCCCATAAACCGGGCATGTGCCCTTACCAGGAATAGAATCAGTGACCTCTTGGTGTGTGGGTCGATGCTCAACCACAGAGACACATTGGTTGGTTTGTAAATATAACTCTTAATGATTTATTTAGCATTGACACCATGATGCTTTCTGTTGGCAGCTCTACTCTAGTTGTGTAAAGTTTCTGGAAATTTTGAAGTCACAGAAGAATTTTGAAAATGAAAAACAAAAACTTCTAAAGGATCCAATTTAAAAAATTATGTGTAATAGATTGATGTGAAAAATTGTAAAGTTAAAAAAGATTTTTTTGCATTGAAATCTGAATACATGAAGTATGGGTAAAGAATAATATGGTATTTATTAACTAGAAGGACTTAATGTAATATATATAGTCAAGAATCTTAATTTTGAAGGATGAGTTCCAGGCATATTCAGAGTTTTTAACTTGATTGGGGCAGGCATCCAGGGAATAGAATCTGTATGCTCCTATATCTTAATTATATCCCTGGTCTTAGTCTGGTTCCCTGAACTGTTGGTATTGGATGTAACAATACTGTTATTTATTACAATAAACTATTTTTTTTATATTTTTTTATTGATTAAGATATTACATATGTGTACCCTCTACCCCCCCCCCCCCCCCCCCCCCCCGCTCATCCCCTCACCCCCCCCCCCGTTGTCCATGTCCATTGGTTAGGCCTATATGCTTGCATATAAGTCCTTTGGTTGATCCTTCCCCCTTGCCCCCACCCTCCCCTACCTTCCCTCCAAGGCCCGACAGTCCAATCAAAGCCTCTCCGTCTCTGGATCAGTCCTTGTTCATCAGTTTATGTTGTTCATTATATTCCACAAATAAGTGAGATCTTGTGGTATTTATCCGCTCTCCAGTTCCATCCATGCTGTGGCAAATGGTAAGAGTTCCTTTTTTTTCTTCCTCTTCTTAAAGAATACCTTTCAGCATTTCATATAATGCTGGTTTGGTGGTGATGAACTCCTTTAGCTTTTTCTTATCCGTGAAGCTCTTTATCATACCTTCCATTCTGAATGATAGCTTTGCTGGATAAAGTAATCTTGGTTGCAGGTTCTTTCTATTCATCTCTTTGAATATTTCTTGCCACTCTCTTCTGGCCTGCATGGTTTCTGTTGAGAAATCAGCTGACAGTCGGATGGGTACTCCCTTGTAGGTAACTGACTGTCTTTCTCTTGCTGCTTTTAAGATTCTCTCTTTGTCTTTTGCTCTTGGCATTTTAATTATGATGTGTCTTGGTGTGGTCCTCTTTGGATTCCTTTTGTTTGGGGTTCTCTGCGCTTCCTGGACTTGTAAGTCCATTTCTTTTACCAGGTGGGGGAAGTTTTCTGTCATTATTTCTTCTAAAAGGTTTTCAATATCTTGCCCTCTCTCTCCTTCTGGTACCCCTATAATTCTGATGTTGGTACGCTTGAAGTTGTCCCAGAGGTTCCTTACACTATCTTCATATTTTTTGACTCTCTTTTCTTTTTTCTTTTTCGGTTGGGTATTTTTTGTTTCTTTGTATTTCAAATCTTTGACTTGATTCTTGGGATCCTCTTGTCTGCTGTTGGATCTCTGTAAATTATTCTTTATTTCAGTCAGTGTATGCTTAATTTCTAGTTGGTCCTTTTTCATGTCCTCCATGGTCTCACTATACTCCTTGAGGGATTCATTAAATTTATCGGCAGTGTCCATAAAATTCTTGACAAACCTTATAAACGTGGCCTTGAACTCTATGTCTAGTCGTCTGCCCTCCTCCGTTTCTGCCAATTGTGACCTGTTTCTTTGTCTCCGCATTTTGGCTGCTTCCCTGTGTTGATAGAGTGGCCTGCGCGCCAGGTGTCCTGTAGGGCCCAGTGGCTCAGCCTCCCCAGTTACCTGGGGTGGACACTCTTGGTGCACTCTTGGTGCCTTGGTTGTTGTAGGATCACTGGGAGGAATTGACCTCCAGGCCAATTGGCTGTGGGAAGCAGCTGTGTCTGAAGTGGGAGAATGGACCCCCTCTGACCACTGGGTACAGTGGCTCCTGGATCTAAGGAGGTGCTAATTCAGCCCCTGCCTGAGGCCACACAGCAGGAACCATGAAGAGGCTTAGCTGTGAAGCAATGCAAGCCGCTGCGGGGCCTTGGGCCTTCTCTTGGAAGTTCCGGGTCTGCCAGGCTGGGCTGTAGTTAGGTACATTCACATGCAAAAGCCTCTGCTGCAGCCTGGGTGGGGCGGGGTCTCAGGGAGTCAAAAGGGCGGAGAAAGAAGCTATGGCTGATTCTCCGCGCCCGGAGTCGCCCGTCTCAGTGTCCCGGTATGGGCTGCAAGCACCTCTGAGGGAAATCCGCCCTCAAGTTCGCCCGCTGCCGCTTGACAGAGCAGCCTCTCCCCGTATGAGTCCTGGGTCCCCAGAGACTTCCCAGAACCGGAGTTCAGAGCAGTCGGGAGCTTGTGATTCAAAAAGACAGCCGCGTCCTCAGGTGCCACCCCCTTTCCGCGCGCGCGAGCCGCCGCCGTACCTCTGCACTCAGCCTCCGCAGCTCCTCTGGCTCTCAGCGTGCTTTTCTTTTCTTCTAGTTGTAGAAATTACACTCATCCAGCCTTCCTGTTGTTCTGGACGATGTTTGCTCCGTCCTTTGGGATATTTATCAATTGTTGTGGGAGGCGACTATTTCCCGGTGTTTATCTATGCCGCCATCTTAGTTTCTCCGTACAATAAACTATTTATAGCAAACAGATACTGTTTAGAGAAGACTGATTTTCTTTAAAAATCCTTACAGTGAGACTGAGCTAAGTGAATCTGTATCACCTCAGTTTATATCAGGGAAGACCAAAGTAGAAGTGAAAGCAGTAAAATCTTATATAATAAAAGCCTAATATGCTAAGTGTCTGGTTGTCCATTCAGTTAATCAAAACGTAATATGCTAATGATATGCTAAGGCCGCTCAACCGCTCGCTATGACGGGCACTGATCACCAGGGGGCAGATGCTCCGACCAGTAGGTTAGCTTGCTGCTGGGGTCCAGCTGATCAGGACTGAGTGAGACGGGCTGGATGCTCCCTGGAGCCCTCCTGCAGTCCCTCCCCGGCTGGCCAACCTCCCTCATCCCTCCCTGGCCTCAGTCGTGTACCAGTGGGGTTGCTTGGTCTGTCCTGCACCCTCTCACAATCTGGGACCCTTCAGGGGATGTCAGAGAGCCGGATTCAGCCCGATCCAGCAGGCCAGGCTAGTAAATTCTTAATTGTCTTTTAAAGTTTACTAATGATAGAAGTTTAAGTGAAATTCTTAGAAGTTGGTTATAAAATAAGGTATGAAATCTGTTTTTTTTTTGTTTTTTGTTTTTTTACCTAACTACTTTTTCTTTGAAGCCTAATCATGAGAATACAATTGTTAGTAATTGGAAAACAAAAGTTTTCTGAAATGAGATTGTGAAAAAAGTCATCTGTACATGGAGATAAGCCTACAAAGATGTACACCGAAGAAGACTTTGAAAATGCATAGCATTTGCCTGAAGAATGAGTGGTAAAATTGTTTAAGATGTTTTACATATAGAAGATGAGAAGCATCATTAAAGAAATCCGTGTACATTTGTCAGAACCAATAGCTTTACAGTAAAAAGTGAAACTTAATGTATGAAAATTAAAAAAAAAATAATTGGGTCCTGGCTAGTATGCTCAGGAGGTTGGAGTCCCAGGTATCAAAGGGTCTCAGGTTCAATTCCCAGTCAGGGCACGTACCCAGGCTGTGGGTTAGATCCCCTGTAGGAGCATACGGGAGACAACAGATAGATGTTTCTCTCTCTCAAGCTATCTCTCTCTCTTCCTAAAAAATATAAATTAAAAAATTAGGAGGTTGGAGGACCTCAAGATGAAATATAGAATGAGACAGACAGAAAAATCTAATCCTATTAGAAATGTATGAAAAATCTCACTGAAGAGAATGGGGAACGAAAATTGCTGACCTAAGTAACTTTGGAAATGCATGGAAGCTGTGAGACTAAAGGAAAAGGAACTGCACATAAGCAGTGTACTCTAGGTGATAGTGTTGCTTCCCATAAGTACGATTAACAATTCTGATTCTATACTAGAATTATAAACCGTTAAGGAAAATAGATGGTAGGTGGTGGGAACCAGTTTTCTCACTGTTGGAGTCGGGAATTGTAGATAAGCAACTTGTTTGGGGCTAGAATGATCCATGTGATAATGGTTTAGAATTAGAGACATCAGTGTGAACTTATGTTTAATCTAATTTAGATACAGTCTATATTTTAAATGAGTTTAGTTCATTAACTTCAAAACAATAAAAAATAAACATTTCAGCCTGGAATTAATACACAGTTTTTTGTAATTAAGGTAGGAGTAGTAGAAAAGTATATTACTTTTCTACTAAAAAGTTAATATTTTCATCATTTGCTTTACAAAGTATTGTGGAATCTGTCAGATCTTACAGAATGGGGGAGAGTCCTAAATCCAAACCCCTGTGTATTACCAGTCCTATTTTTTAATGACGTATGCTATGAGGGAAATTTGTATTGATATAAACCAATACAAATCCCTTGATCCTAGAGTAATGATTGTATTTTGCAGTATTTGTAATTTTATTTAAATTATTGTTATATGCTCTGTCCTCTCTCATTCCCAAGGGCAATCATAGCAACAGAATTTCAGCATAGCTGACTGATACTTGTATCTAATTTTCCATTAAATACTTATTTTGTGGCAGGACTTGTAGAATGGCCATTTCCAAGTCATTCTGGGAGGCTGAGATTAATGACTATAACATACATATAAAGGTTATTTCTTTATGTGAAATAATTAGGAAAATATTCTTAAAAACCTTGGAGCACCTTTATAATTTTTATTATACTTAATGAATGTTATGGTGCTTATCATATTCTCTGGGAGAATGATTTAAAATATTTTATTTTGGTGTTAGACTGTGTCAGCTATAATTTTGGGTTCAGCAAGTAGTCACAGTATAATTGAGATTTAATTGATGGTTTTTCTGAATTGATCTAGGAGCAATTTGCCAAGTGCATTATAGATTTATCCTAGAAATACTGTAGTGTTTTGTAGAGTTGTGTATACTACTTCTATTGCTGTGTGTTTACTATGTATTTTCTGATGTTGCAAAGACTTGTCTATAAGGAACAATATACTTTGGTTTTATTCTCTGTTACAGTGCAGATTCTTATTTAGTAGTTCTAGGATGGAGCCTGAGATTTTGCTGAGGACCACATTTTGTAGTCAGGCTTTAGAGCAAGGGGTGGGCAAATGTTTTCTATAAAGGCTCAGACAGTAAATATTTTAGTCTTTGTGGGCCACATACA
Source organism: Myotis nattereri (assembly GCF_964212035.1). Taxonomy (NCBI): domain Eukaryota; kingdom Metazoa; phylum Chordata; class Mammalia; order Chiroptera; family Vespertilionidae; genus Myotis; species Myotis nattereri. Next base: position 191,166,466 of record NC_138076.1, read on the forward strand.
GTCTCTGTTGCATGTTACGTTTTTCTTTTTTTACAACCCTTTAAAAATGTAAAAATTATTCTTAGTTCATGGACCATACTAAAACAAGGAATAGATAGGACTTGACCTCCTGGCCATAGTTTGTATATTCCTGTTAGAGAAAGGTGTATACATTTGTTGGTTGATAGAAACATAGTTCTATAATTGGTTTTTGTCATGACTTTCAGCATTTCAGGATCATCTTTTTTTTTTTTTTACCTGTTAATGAGGTGAATTACTGCTAATGGTTCAGAAGCTTTTTCTTAATTGCTTATAAACGTTTGTTTTCTTATTTTGAGGCATAATTCTACATATTGTAAAATTCACCCTTGTTAATGTATGAATTTTGACAAATGCTGGATCCTAGTTTAAATGGTAAGGACAGATTTTAATCAGTAATATATTATTGCAACATGGAAAAGAGTCCAGCATGAATGGAACTCAAGTTTGATTTGTACAGGGATGACTCAATGTTTTAAAAGGAGAATGAGGATCAATAGGGGTGGGAGGTGAGTAGAGGTTCAGTAGAGTCAGGGAATTGATAAATTACAGAAAGCTGGAAAGGGAGATTGGTCCATGTAAAACCATCTGGGTTGGGTAACTGGCGCTTGTCGAAAGCTCCTACCCTCCCAGGGACACTGGTAGACAGGGACCCTATGTTTGGGTGTTGGCTGGAACAAACAGTAAATTCTTTTGGCAGCTTTGAGTTTTCTCAGGCAGGCACTTTCAGAGAGGCTAGGGTCCTCCTTTGGATTGTTAGAAACTGTGTTAGTATTTTGTTCATGTCTTTGTTGGCCAAGGTTGAGGCAGTTGAGAAAGGACTCAGGAATCGGGGTAGAGTTTAGTCAAAGAAAGTATCTTTGTCAGTATCACCACCACAATCCAGATATAGAATTGTTCATCATCCTCCCCTCAAATTTCCTTGTTCTCCTTTGTATGTACCTTCTTGCTCCACCCCCAGGTCCTGGCAATTGCTGATTTCTTTTCTGTTCCTGTAGTTTTTTCTTTTCCAGAATGTGTATAAATGGAATCAGTGTGTAGCCTTTTGAGAATGGCTTCTTTGATGCATCATACATTTGAGATTAATCTATGTTGTATCAGTAGTTTGTTTTTTATTGTTGTTCTGACCGAGTTCTATTCCATTGTGTGGATGTATTATAGTTTGTTTATCCATTAATCAGTTCAAGGACACTTGAGTTGTTTCCAGTTTTGGTTACAAATAAAGCTACTGTAAACAATACAGATTTTTGTGTGAACATAGGTTTTCATTACTCTTGGGTAAGTATCCAGGAGTCAGATTGCTGGGTTCTGTGATAACTGTAATTAACTTGATAAGAAGCTGAAAATTTCCCAAAGTGTCTATACCATTTTTCATTCCCACTAGTAATGTAAGAAGTTCCAGTAGCTTTGCTTCCTCACTGGTAGTTGATATTGTCATCTTCCTTTAAGCCATTCTTATATCTATGTACTGATATTACATTGTGGTTTTAATTGGATTTCTCTAATGGCTAATGATGGTGAGCATCTTTGTATGTGTTTAATGTTATTTATGTATCTCTGTTGAAATATCTATCAAATTTTTTTGCCAAGGTTTATATTGTTTTTATTGTTCAGTTTTAAAAATTGTTGATTTAGCCTGGATACAAGTCCTTTATCAGATAGATGTTTGATAAATCTTTTCTCCTCGTCTGTGGCTTGTCATTATACTCTCCCTTTAAAAAAACCACTATCTATCTATCTATCTATCTATCTATCTATCTATCTATCTATCTATCTATATTATTGATTTCAGAGAGGAAGGGAGAGAGAAAGAAACATCAATGATGAGAGGGAATCAATGATCATCTGCCTCCTGCATACCCCATACTTGGGATTGGGCCTGCAACCTGGTCAGAGGACCGGGATTTTAATGTGATCCATGCTGGCCAGGCCTCATTACATTCTCCTAACATCTTACAAAGAGCAGACATTTTATATTTTGGTTATCAGTTTTTCTTTTTTCTTTTAGGGATTATGCTTTTGACTTTCAGTGTCAAATCTTAGAAATCTATGCCTAAACTGAGGTCTCAAAGATTTTTCTCCCATGTTTCTTATTTAGAGGTTTTAGATTTTACATTTAATTCTATGACCTATTTTGAGTTAATTTTTGTATGTGATATGTGATATAATTGAAGTTCATCTTTTGGCATATGGATGTACAATTGTTCCAGCACCAACTGTCCTCTGTGGAATTGTCTTTTAACATTTATTGAAAAATAGTTGGCAGTATGTGAGTCTATTTCTTGACTCTTTGGTCTGTGCTTTTGTTTTTTGTGTCTATTGTTTTGTTAATAACATGTTGTCCAGATTACTGTAGTAAAGATAGTAAGTCTTGAAATCAGTATTCGTTCTCCAAGGTTATTTTTCATTTTCATAATTGTTTAGACAACTCTAGTCTTTGATTTTTCAAATGAATGTTAGTATCAGTTTATCAATTTCTAGTTAAATTTTGCTGGGATTTTTATTAGGATTAGAAATTCTAATTATTAGTTTTGGGAACATTGGCATATTAACCATGTTAAGTCTTTTCCATTGCTGTACATGATATAACTCTTCATTTATTTTTGGTCTTTGATTTCTTTCATCACTGTTTTGTAGTTTTCAGAAAACAGATCCTGTTGTTACATTTATACTTAAATATTTTATGTTTTATAATTCTATTGTAAATAATATTATTTACAAATTTTAATTTTCATTGCTCTTGTATGGAATATAATTGATTTTTATATCAACCATATATCTGAGATCTTGCTCAACTCATGTATTGGTTCTAGTAACTTTTTGTAGATTTTTTTTGGATTATATACATAAATAACCATTTCTATAAATAGAGAAAGTTTTATTAATTTTTTTAGTCTGTTGTTGTTGTTGTGTGTGTGTGTGTGTGTGTGTGTGTGGTTTTTTTTTTTTTTTCACCTTGCTTTCTCTCCCCCCAACCTTTTATTCCACTGATTCCACTGGCTAAGGCTTCCAGTAGGATGTTAAATTGGGATGGTGAGAGCAGACATCTTTGCCTTATACTCCAAATAGCATTCAGTCATCCATCATTATATGGTGTTAGCTGCAAGTGCTTTTGTCGATGTACATTATTAAGGTAAGGACATTCAATTCTAGTTTGCTGAGCGTTTTTATTATGAATTAATGGTGGTGTTTTTTTCCAATGCCTTCCTGTATCTATTGAGAATGATACATAGTTTTTCTTCTTTAGTCTGTTGCTATTCATTGTGTGAATTTCATTGATTTTTTTCGTATTGAACCTGCCTTGCATTTCTGGGGTTGCTCAGTTTAGTCATGCTGTATTCACCTATTTATATATTGTTGGATTTGATTTGCTAATAACATTAAGGCTTTTGCATTTGTGTTCATGAAAGATACTGGTTTATAGGGTTGTGTTTTTTTTCCTCTTGAAATGTCATTTTCAGGTTTTGGAATCAAGGTAATGCTTTATAAAATGCATTGGGCATTTATTGCTCTTTCCTAATCTATTTTTTGGAAGAATTTATGTAGAATTGGTATTATTTGTCTTAAAGTATTTAGTGGAATTTACCAATTTAGCCATCTAAACCTTGAGTTTTCTTTATTGTAAGGTTTTTAAATTATGAATGTAATTTCTTTAATAGGTACAGGACTACTCAAATTGTCTATTCATGTGAGAACTTTCATAGTTTGTGTCTCTGTGAAATTTTGGAGAATAAAGTTGTAATTATTTCTGTTAGGTTTATTTATTTATTTTTAGTTCTAAATCACTTTTCTGTTTGTTTTTTCTGTGGTTACCTTGAAGTTTATTCTTCTGATGTGTATGATCCCAATGTGAAATTGAAGGTAACTTATTATTGCCTTTTGACCCTAGATAGTATCCAGGTAGCTGTAAAAATATCACCATTCTTAGAAGAATGGAGAGCTATTTTACTCTGATTCTTGGTGTCTCAGGAAGAAACTGAGTCAGTGATTTTGACAAACAATCTTAATGACTCTTTCCCCCAACACACACATGCAAAGAGGGTTGGTTTTGGGGCGTGCCCGTCTACTATGGGTGTCTGAGTAAGATTGCACACTTTTTTCTGCTGCTGATTTATGTGGATTTGAAAAAGAGGTTAAATAAGTGATGGCTTTTATTTTTGGGAGTGTTGAAACACCATTTCTCCTTGGTGAAAACTCAGAATTATCCATTGCTTTTTTGAGTAATACAGTTTTGTTTAAGGCATGGCAGCTTTTAAAATATTAATCTCTTACTTGACTGGACCTAGTTAAAGAAAAAACAAAAAATTCATAATTATTTAAAAAAACATTAGTTTTGTGTTTTCTTTCACATTTGATTTAGCATAGCCACGCGTAGATGCAAATTGATCAGTGTCAAAGTAACATATTGTCAAAGTGACTACAGTTGACCTTTGAACACTGCAGGGGTTAGGATTATTGATAACCATGCAGTTGAAAATCCACATATAACTTCTGAACCCCTCCCCCCCCAAAAAAAACCTAAGTACTAATAGCCTGCTATTGACTAGAAGCCTTACTGATAATATAAGCAGTTGATTAACACATATTATGTATATTCTATATATTATATACTATATTCTTACAATATAGTAAGCTAGAGAAAAGAAAATGATATTAAGTAAATCATGAGGAAAATACATGTAGAGTACTGTACTGTATTTATCGATACTGTAGGTTTATGTTGTCTGTTTACAAGATAAATCATCTATCAGTACCTACATCTTCTATTGTACAAAACACTATATATTTTATGTATTACTAACATTAGACATCGGAAATAAAAAGGTAATGCGAAAAAGATTCATATTTATTTTCAGGTATAACGATTCATGCATTGATAATGAGGAAGCAGCAAAATGATTGCTTTATGGTAGCTTAGTGTAATTGATATCATAGCTTAGCATATACACTAAAGAGTAAATTGTAATAAAATTTTCATGGCACATTCACAGTCACATTCAGCATTGGAAGCATTGTTACAACTTTATAAAACCATGTTCCTGTGATGTACCAATTATGAGAGAGGCATATGTACTGTAATATAATTATTTGAAAGCAAAATTCTAAAACAGTAGGAAAACTAACACATTATTAATTTGATATGAAAATATCACTCACTTTATGCCTATGTAAGGATTGGCAATCCACTGCAATACACGTCTTGCACCTGATGTTCTACACAGTGAATACTTAGGCAATGATGATGATGATGACACAAAACGTCTCAAACAGTTCTTGCCTACAGTTACTGGATTTTCACATGAAGACACTCACATACATACACAGCAAGTAAGTATATTAACTATACAGCATGATGTTTATTTACTACTATTTATATGGAAGTGAATCATTATAAAGGTCTTCACCCTCAATTATCTTCACATTGAGTAGACTGAGGAGGAGAAGGAAGAAGAGGGGTTGGTATTACTGTTTCAGGGGTAGAAGAGGTAGAAGGGTAGGCAGGAGAGGCATGCACATTCGGTGTAATCCTACGAGAGTACATCGTACATCATAATTTCTGTCGGACAGTTTTGCTTTTTCATTTCTTTAAAATGTTGCTGTATGGTACCAATCCTTCCACTGTTTGCTTTAGTTTCAACACCCATATTATAAAAGGGTCCATTTTAGAAAAGTAGTTAAAAAAAGCAGTCTTGAATAATCAAAGTCTTTCTGCCAGATTGTCCAATGTCAGTTTGTTTTCTGGCACTGCGTCTTCTATATCTTCTTAGTCTGGAACTGGTTTGGAAGGACTCATCTTCATCAAGTTGTCTTCTGTTAGTTCCGCTACTGTGGTGTGTGTTAGCTCTTGAATTTTTCCAAGATCCATATCTTGAAGCACTTCACTCCCTTGCCCCCCTTTTTCTTCTTTGTCTGAATCACAATCTCTTTCGTGATTTCCTTGATTGGCTTTGTTGGGAATCCTGTGAAGTCATGTACAACATCAGGACACAGTTTTCTCCAGCAGGAATTTATTATTTCAGGCTTGATGTCTTTCACACCTCTTTCTATAATAAAGATGGCATCTTCAATGGTGTAATCCTTCCAGACTTCCATGATGTTCTCTCTATCCGGATTCTCTTCCATAGTGTTGACAGTCCTTTTCATAGAGTGCTGTGTGTAATGAGTCCTAAAAGTCCTTACCATCTAGAGCAGTGGTTCTCAACCTTCCTAATGCTGCTACCCTTTGATACAGTTCCTCATGTTGTGGTGACCCCCAACCATAAAATTATTTTCGTTGCTACTTCATAACTGTAATTTTGCTACTGTTATGAATCGTAATGTAAATATCTGATACACAGGATGTATTTTCATTGTTACAAACAACATAATTAAAGCATAGTGATTAATCACAAAAACAATATGTAATTATATATGTGTTTTCCGATGGTCTTAGGTGACCCCTGTGAAAGGGTCGTTCTACCCCCAAAGGGGTCACGACCCACAGGTTGAGAACCGCTGATCTAGAGGTTGAATTGCCTGTGTTTGGGGGGCAAGTAGAGCACTTTGATGCCTTTGGTCTTGAACTCACCGGGTTTTAGGTGGCCAGGGGGATTGTCCAATATCAAAAGAACTTTAAAAAGCAGTTTTTTTGCTGTTAAGGTACTTCCTGACTGCAGGGATGAAGCATCAATGTAACCATTGCAGAGAAAGAGTTTGTCTTGTCTAGGCCTTCTTGTACAATTGATTTCAGAGAGCAAGGGAGAGGGAGAGAGATATAGAAACATCAGTGATGATAGAGAGTCATCAATCAGCTACCTTCTGCATGCCTCACACTGGGGATTGAGCCCACAACTCAGGCATGTAATCCTGACTGGGAATCGACCCGTGATCTCCTGGTTCATACATTGACGCCCAACCACAGAGCCATGCCGGTCGGACAGTTGAGCTTTTTTAAGAAAATGTTTATTGGTCATTCCTCTTCTGTGAAATGCTTATTAAAGTCTTGTACTAAGTACTAATAATACTAATACTACTAATAATAATGTCTCATACTCATTAAAAAACTGGCAGCTGGTATTTATCTTTTTCTTTCAAAGCTCAGGGTTTAGGAGCTTGATAGATAAGGGCAATCCTGATTATAAAGCTGATTGCATTTGCACAAAACATATAGTCTATCCCTTCGAGTCTTAAATCCTGGTGCTTGTTTCTCTTACTAATAAATGTTCTTTGTGGCATTCTGCCCCTCCCCCCCCATAATAGGGTACTTTTGTCTGCAGTAAAAACCTGTTCAGGCAGATAAACTTTCTCCTCAATGATTTTCTTAATGGCACCTGGGACCTTGTCTGCTGCCTCTTGATTGGCAGAAGCTGCTTCTCCTGTTATGGTGATATTTTTTAAGCCAAATTATTAAACCAAAAGACCCCCATATATCTAACAATCCTTTGCAGGCATTGAATTCTCCAGCTTTAGATCCTTTATCTTCATTTTCAATCCTGCACCCAAATAAAAGCTGCATTTTCAATATGTGGTAAAAAGGTTTTTGCTCTTGATGGCATACCTGCAGGAATGGCTTCACAAATGTTATTTTTTTACAGCGGTTCTTAAGGCTGGACTCATTTATCTTGAAATGACTGAGAGGCAACCGCAATCTGCAGTACACTTCAAGCAATTCAAATTTTTCTTGTAATGTCAAGACTTTCTTTGCTTTTAGGGCACATTTCCAGTATCACTAGTGGCATTTTGTATGGGTCCCATGGTGTTATTCAAGGTTTTATAGTATTGCACTAAACATGATGAAAAAGTACTCGAGAACCGCAAGAGATCACTTTTTACTATGATACACAATTTAATGGAGAGATGAACTGCTCACACAGAGATGATACTTAACACAACATGTGAGTTTACCATAATAACAGTAGGAGGTGACTGCGAAATTATTATAGTAGTACAAGTACTACAGTTAATTTTATGTACTTATGATTTAATAGTGCATATTTTACATTTGTTTACATTTTTCTTGACTGAATGGTACTGTGCTGTGTCTATAAATTTTGATAAATGTTAACTTTTTAGAATAGATTTGTGCATGTTTTATGGCAGTAAGTGGTAATATAGACTAGTGTCTACATATATTTTATGTAATGATGACATAAAACATTCCTTAAGGGTTTTAATATTTCTAGGCTTTGTGATTTGTGTGTGTGTGTGTTTTTAAATTGTTGCAAATTTCTAAAAAATGTTCCTATATATTATTTTGAAAAAAAATGAATACAAGTGAACCTGCTCAGTTTAAATCCATATGTTTAACGGTCAATTGTATATGTATACTCTTTGTGCTGTATACATTTCGATGAAAATTCCTAGGTAATCTAATGTAATCCCTCTTTTATCATTTTGGTAACATTTTCTAAACTGTAGACAAAAGATTTTAAAGGATATTTATAGTAATATGCTATATATTCATATCTTATAAGTAAAATGAGACTGTTGTGTGTAACATATTGAATGGATTAACAAATTAAAATCATAATTGTGGGGTGCCCTTCTATAAAGAATTGGATATCAAGAGCTTGAAAAGTTGTAGAAGAAATTTGAAAATCCATTTTTATTCTCACAGATCTCTGTATATTTCTACTTAATAAAATTTAAGCAGTAATTGTGAACTTTTAAAATCTCATTTGTCAAACTATGAAATGTTTAAAGAATATATGAAAGGCTGTTATGTGGGTGAAACTTATTTGGTGCTTCACTCCCTTACATAGCTTTTCACAATTTACATATTGAATGTGCCACCTGGGGCTAATTATTTGTTAACTAGAGGCCTGGTGCACGACATTTGTGCACTGAGGGGTGTGGGGGTCCCTCAGCCCAATCTGCACCCTCTCCAATCTGGGAGCCCTCAGAGGAGCCCTCTCCAATCCGGGAGTTTCTGTCTGTCTTTGCAATCATGTGAGCGAATTGTCTGAGACCCCAACTCAGTTTGGTTTGTTGCTCACAGAATAATAGAGGCATTTTTTTTCTTTGCTCCATTGGTGGAGATTTCCTGGAAGTTTTAGGATATCTTTCCTTTAATTTTTCCTAGATACTCTGATTTTATTTATGTCTCTCACCTTTGCTTTCCCTCCATCCCCCACCGCAACAGTAACTTGCTCCAGGCTCACTTTGCTTTAGAGCTCTGTCTGCCACCAGAACTATGATTCCCTGAAATCCTGGTGCTCCCCGTGGCTCTGGGCTTCCGCTTCCGGTCCTGGTGCTGCCACCAAAACTACTATTTCCAGAATTCCTGGTGCTCCCTGCGATCTTGCTTTTCCCTTCCTGCTCTGTCTCCATCCCATGGCCTCCTACACTGCCAAGTCCTCCAAGCCGCCAACTCTCCCTCTCCGTCTTGCGGCTTGGGGAGCCAATTTCCCCAAGCCGCTCCACTCTCCGCTGGCTCTCCTGCTCTGCTCTCCGCCTGGCGCCTGTGTATGCAAATTAACCACCATATTTTTTTTGGGTTAATTTGCATACCCACTCCTGATTGGCTGGTGAGCATAGCAGGGATGGTCAGTTTACATCTTTCTCTTTTATTATAATGATATTTATGGTCAACTGGTTAATGAGTTAAATATATTAACACCACTTGTACAGAAACTGAGTGCTAAGGATAAATAGGTGCTTGCAGATTTCTTTTTACTGGTTCTAAACCCTGTTTGAGTGCATTAGAATTCTTTTAGAGAAATTTAGACAATATTTATGCCTGACCAATTTAATGAGAATCTCTGCTAGAAGAAACCAAGTTATTGATACCTTAATGAGTTTCTTAGGTCATTCTCAAATGCTGCCAGGGTTGAAAGTTTATGCTTTAGGTATTTCATGCTTCTGCTGCAGTTGGTGGTGGTGGTATTACTACCACTATTATTATTATTATTAGTAGTAGTAGTAGTAGTAGTAGCAGTAGTAGTAGTATATTTGTATAAGGAAGGATGTGCACAATCTAGAAACATTGTGTTAAAGATAACTTGTATTTGTCTGTTTGGATTTCTATAAAAAATATCATAATTGGTGGCTTATAAACAACAGACATTTATTTCTCATAATTATGGAGCTTGCAAAGTCCAAGATCAGGGCGTTGGCAGATTTGTTGTTTGGTGAGGGCCTGCTTCCTAGATAGCTGTTTTTTGTTTGTTTGTTTGTTTTTCACTGTAACCTCACACAGTAGAAAGTGCAAGGAAGCTTTCTTGGGCCCTTTTTTATAAGGGCACTAATTCCATTTGTAAGGGCTCCATCCTGATGACCTAATCACTCGAGACCTGGTTATACCATCACCTTGGGTGTTATGATTTTAATATATAAATTTTGAAGGGATAAGCATTCAGACCATAAGGTAACTGTTAATTATATGTACAATTCTAGTTTCTGAGTATTTAAGAACCAGTTATCTCATGGTCATTATATATTGATGATTATTGAATTTTTAAATTATAATGGTGTAGATGAAGCAGTTTAGTGGTTTTCTGTTCCTTTACACCTCTTTGTTTCATGTTTATGGTGACATAAATATCAAATCTGTCACAAATTGTTCCCTTTATATCAGTTTTTATCAAGATACTCTTTAAGGTAAGTGTCTAGATGGCAGTTCAGGATGTGATATGCCTGACAGTTTTCTACCAGTCGTTCTCATGATTGTTGACATTGGTCCTTAATGAGGAGGAGTCACAGTAGATTGAGGGAAGAGCTGTGAGACTTTTGAAACATGCCATTTGTAAGATGGTGTGCGTGGGAGGAGGTCTAAGATACTAGGCATTGCTGGCACAAAAGAGTTGAAGTAACTTAGTTTAAAACTTTTAAAGTAATGCTTTGGGATGCTGTTTCTATCTAAAATGTGTGTTAGTGTTCATAGTTTTAAGCAATAAAAATCCCTCTAATTTAAACAGAAAAAATACTTTGAAAGCTTATATTGGGTTACTCATAAAGTTTCTTAAATGGTAGAAGAACCAGACTTGGAATCTTCGTCAGGATAACACTCTAAACCTGTTGTTGATTGTTGTTGGTAGTGGTTCCTTCACTGGCCTGGGACAGTGAGGGCACCAATGTTAGGTGGTACTCTCTCAGTGACTTGAGGCAAAAGATACTCCTAAAACTGCTGCCAGTGCTTTTTTGTAAAACTATGGATTAAAGAAGGATGAACTAATTAAAACTGTATTAGCCATTGTTATTGCCCTCACCCTCACTGGAATGGATTGCTTCTGGTCCTTGTTGCTGCTGTTGCCACCTTTGCTTCCTTTTCTTCCATCTCCACCTCCTCCTTTTCTTGGTTTACCAGAGTGGCAAAACCCAGATCCTAATGTCCTTGTTTCAGTTGCAGTGGAGGTTTTGAGGTAAATACCTTCAGACAGTAATTGATGTCCTTATAGCATGTGTGGATTCTGAGCTCTCCCTGGCTTGTTGCTTTGCTATTGTTTTTATTTGTTTAATGACTTGCTTCAACTAATTCTTTTGAATGTGTTTTCCTCTCAATGTCTGCTTCTGAAATCACCCCCACCACCCTAAAAGTTTATTAGACTTAGTAAAGGCCAGCAAAAAAACAAAAAACCACCCAAACCAAAACAAGAAAATTACTCTAGAAACTGCTTCTCCAACAAAGCTCTAGAAGAGAAGGAAGGCTACAATTTGGAATTTCAAAGAAAATATTTGAAGGAAACTTTTCTCTTTCTGAAGGGCTACAGCTTTTTTCTTTAAAAAATTTTTTTTCTGCCTGGCTTTCTAGGGATTGTCCCTGGGCACTATATTTTAGTGGTCTGTTAATGATTGATTAGAGCAGCGGTTCTCAACCTGTGGGTCGCGACCCCTTTGGGGGTCTAACGACCCTTTCACAGGGGTCACCTAAATACATCCCGCATACCAGAGATTTACATTACGATTCATAACAGTAGCAAAATTACAGTTATGAAGTAGCAACGAAAATAATTGCATGTTTGGAGGTCACCACAACATGAGGAACAGTATTAAAGGGTCACGGCATTAGGAAGGTTGAGAACCACTGGATTAGAGGTTGTTCCTAAATGCCTTGAGCCAATAATTGTTTCATCATTTTTCTTTGAATCTGTTTGTGGTTTGGGTAATGTTTTCAAATTTTAGGAATTTTAAAGTTTGTCCTACATTCGGCCAGAGACTAGTGTTTGGTTGATCTCTTTAGTGTCTCTTGAGCAGAAGCCGCCTTATGCATGGAATAGCCTTCCTGACTACCAAGGATCTCCCTATTAAATTTCTGTCTGGTGTGTCATTTTGTTGTCTTTCCCGACCACTATTGTTGGGATTGTTAGCCACTGAGAGAGCACTCTTGTTTTTGACAATATTCCATAAGTGCTCCAAATAAAGGCAGTCCCCTCTTTTAGGGCCAGTTAACTGCCAATCTTTTTGGCCTGTCGTGTCTGCTCAGAGTAAAACTTCTGTGCCACAAACTCAGCAGTACTATGGATGCTGATGCTAGTAACCTCTAGCTGAAATACATTACTTACTGTGATTTGGTAGATTTTCTTGAATAAATGCTTCTTGTTTTGTTGTATGTCCTTTGATCAATTCTCAGAGACTTTAGTTCTTTTTGATAATATTTTTCTATTTTTTCATTAGTTTTAGGGGAGAGGATTTGCTGAGCTCCTTGCAGAGTCATTTTGGGAGCTCTGGCGTTTCTATTCTTTTTAGTGGTCTGCAGTCTTCATACTGCAGCCAGCCGCTTCCCCTTCCCTGCAAGCTAGTAATTTCACCTCCAATTTTAAAAGTCTTTATATTGCTCTAAGAATAAAAAAAACAGACATTCTAACATAGTCTAAAATTGCCTCTTATATAGTTTTATCTTACATGAATCTAACTCCCCCTCCCCTCATTCTGGACATTATCCAATCATCATCATTAATTTAGGGAGCACTTTGCCTTTACAAATTAAGGCTCTGATCTGTGGCATAAGTGTTGGAATCTTAGGCATACAGATTTGAATTTCTTTGTATTTATTAGCTGGGTGACTTTGAGCAGTTTGGTAACTTTTCTGAGTTTTTAAAAATCTAAAATAATGGTGATGGAGATCATCTCTATCTATCCTATATAATAAAAGGCTAATATGCAAATTGTCCCCTCGACCGGGAGTTCAACCAGGGGCGGGGTTGGCCAGCCAACTGCCCATGGCTCTTCCCCCTGGCCAGCCTGGCCCAGTCAGTCCTGATGGACCTTGATCAGGGTGGGCTGGCCAGACCCCACCCATGCACGAATTTGTGCACCGGGCCTCTAGTTTATAGATATAAAAGCCTAAGTGACCATTCGACTGTTCGACTGGTAGCTACGACACACACTGACCACCAGGGGGCAGACGCTGAATGCAGGAGCTGTCCCCTGATGGTCAGTGCACTCCCACAGGCGGAGCGCTGCTCAGCCAGAATCTGGGCTCACTGCTGGCGAGCACAGCGGCGGTGACAGGAGCCTCTCCTGCCACTGTAGCAGTGTTAAGGAGCAGCGAGCCGAGTGGTAAGGAGCAGCAAGCAGGCAGGTGGTAAGGAGCAAGGGGTCCTGGACTGCGAGAGGGATGCCTGACTGCTGGCTTAGAGGGATCCCAGACTGCAAGAGGGTGCAGGCCAGGCTGAGGCACCCCCCCCCCCCCCCGTGTACGAATTTCATGCACTGGGCTTCTAGTATTTTATAATGTTGCTATAAGGCTTAAGTGAGATAATGTGCAAAACCGTTAGCATAATACCTTGTAGTTAGAAAGTATGTTTATTCCCCACCTGATATTCTCTTCCTATCATTTGAGTAAGCACTTTATATGAAATACCAGTATGCATAAGTAGAATCATTCCAGTATTACAGTTCTACCTATTTTAAAGTATATTTTTATTGATTTCAGAGAGGGAGAGAGAGATAGAAACATCAGTGATGAGAGAGAATCATTGATCTGTCACTTCTATTGATCTGCTACGCTGGGGATCAAGCCTGCAACCTGGGCATGTGCCCTGACTGGGAATCAAACCGTGACCTCCTGGTTTATAGGTTGATGCTCACTACTGAGTCATGCCAGCTGGGCTCCACCTATTTTTTGAGTAAAAGTTATACCTGAATTTCAGTTGCATTTAAACACATTTATTGAGTACCTCATGTCTAGCTCATAATACCTCATTTAACTTTTAAAAAATGCTTTTGATTGAAATATAACATATTAAGAGTTTTGCCTTTAAATCAAGGGCAAATGTTTTTCCCCTCTAGAATGAGACTATTAAGATTTTCTTTTTCTTTGTGAATTCTCACCCGAGGATATTTTTTCCATTGAATTTTGAAAGAGTAGAAGGGAAGGAGGGAGAGAGAGAGAGTGAAACATCAATGTGAGAGAGACACATCGATTGATTGCCTTCTTCAGGCACCCCAACTGGGGCTGGGAAATGAATCTGCAACCTAGGTACATGCCCTTGACCAGGAATCAAACCTGTGACCCTTCAGTGAGACACTCTACCACTGAGCCACATAGGCCAGGTTCCATGTGTTTTTTTTTGAAAAATATTCACATCTGTAGAAGCAAAAATAGCATAATGAAATTTTGTATACTCTAACCATAGTACAGTGATCATATATATGAAATTAACTTTAGTACATTACTATTATGTAATTTGACAGTCCATCAGATTTTTTAGGTTTCCCAATAATGTCTTTATAGCATTTCCCCAACCAATTAGAATCATGCACTTAATAATGTAGTTACCATGTTTCTTTATTTTCCTTTAATATCCTTGAATGGTTCCTCAGCCTTTCTTTGGCTTTCATGACTTGATATTGTTTTTCAGAATGTTCCTCAGTTTGTTTCTTTGTTATTTTCATAAATTTGTTTAGGCTATGCATTTTGGGGCAGGGTTAAGGTGGTGCCCACCAAGCTTATTTTCTCTAAAGTTACCCGTTTCCCCTTTGTCATTAATAAGTAATGTGTGGAGATATATTAAGATAGTGTAAACATTACTTTTCCCAGTAAACATTGATCAAATGTTTTTTGCATCCTTTATTATGCTTGCCTCAATCAGTTATTACCAGGTAGATTATTAAAATTTTGATAATTTCTGGTGTTTTAATTTGAGTGTTTCTGAGTTTTCTTTATCTAATAGTTATAATTATGAAATACTTTGCTGTGAACCTGCTTATGTCATGGGTTTATTGTTTATGTGATTTTTAGATTCATATACTGGACAGACTGGGGAGAAGTACCAAAGATAGAGCGTGCTGGAATGGATGGTTCAAGTCGCTTCGTTATAATAAACACTGAAATTTACTGGCCAAATGGATTGACTTTGGATTATGAAGAACGAAAGCTTTATTGGGCAGATGCAAAACTTAATTTCATTCACAAATCAAATCTGGATGGAACAGATCGGTAAGATTACCTTATAAATTTACTTTCAACCTTTGATTAAACACCACGTGTCTTGATATAGTCATTAAATTATAAAGCCTGACTTTAAGAAGAAGAAATTAGTTTATCTTTTGCTAAGTGTCAAAGTGGAAGAAGAATGTACTTTCAGTTTGTTCTCAAAATGTAACTATTTCTCATCTGTTGGTAGGATTTAGAATTTATGAACTATATTTTCTCCTTCTTTACTCTGAGCTAATTTACTTCTCCAGTAGTTCTCAACTAGAGATAGTACTTCTCTCTCCAAGAGTTTTTGGAAATATAGGGGGAATTTTGATTAACATGAGGCCTGGGAGTGGTATTAGCATTGTAGCTCTGAGGGGGCATGCTAAACATTTTACAATGTGCTGGATACACAATACAACAAAGAGTCATCCTACTCAGAATTCCCCATAGGCCCCCTAGGAACTGCATATGGAAGCTCATTTGGGAAATCTCCACATTGGACACAGGTTGATAAACTTTTTCTATGAAGGGCTAGTTAGTAAATATTTTAGGCTTTGTGGGTTATGTATGACTGCTGTTGCAACTATTTACCTCAGCTATTGTGGTGTGAAGGCAGCTATAGATAATACATAAGGGAATGAGCATGGCTATGTTCCAGCAAGACTTTATTTACAACACATAGTGCATCAGTGGGCTGTAGTTTGCTGACTCCGGGACTAGGAGAAAACCTAGTGCATATACATAAACATGGAATTTCTACTCTGATCATGTTCAGATTTTTAAAAATATATATTTTTATTGATTTCAGAGAGGAAGAGATAGGGAGAGATGGAAACATCAATGAAGGGGGGGAATCACTGATTAGCTACCTCCTGCATGCCCCACATGGGGGATCGAGCTTACAACCCTGGCATACGCCCTGACAGGAATTGAACTGTGACCTCCTGGTTTGTAGGTTGATGCTCAACCACTGAGCCATGCCAGCCAGGCTGATCGTGTTCAGATTTTATTTTTTTCATGTTGAGATTTTTATAACACTTCCTATTTACATTCTTGTGTTTGAATGATTATTTAGGTTTCTAATGGTCTCATTCTAAGACTCCAACAAAAATCTAGGGAGCCTTAGGTACAGTTGAAGGAATTTTTCAGAGTAAGCATTTGTAAGTATCTGAATGATGAATCAGGAAGCATTTAAAAGTATTGAAAACCAGGAAAGATTTAAATAATTTATTGAGATAATGTTTTTATAGTCATGGAATTAGAGTATTTTTTGCCTTGTTTAAAAAATGAATGAAATAACTTAAGCCAAGGTGGTTTAAAAACAATCCTATATAATAAAAGCCTAATAGGCTAAGTGTCAGGTTGTCCAGTTGGCCATTCAACCAATCAAAGTGTAATATGCTAATGATATGCTAAGGCCGCTCAACCGCTCGCTATGATGTGCACTGACCTCCAGGGGCAGATGCTCAGACTGGTAGGTTAGCTTGCTGCTCGGGTCTGGGTGATCCGGACTGAGCGAGACAGGCTGGACACGCCCTAGAGCCCTCCAGTGGTCCCTCCCCAGCTGGCCAACCTCCCGTGTCCCTCCCTGGCCCCGATCATGCACCGGTGGGATCCCTCGGCCTGGCCTGCGCCCTCTCACAATCTGGGATCCCTTGGGGGATGTTGGAGAGCCGGTTTCAGCCCCATCCCACAGGCCAGGCTGAAGGACCCCACTGGTGCACGAATTCGTACATCGGGCCTCGAGTTGGAAATAAATGTCAAAAAAGTAATAAGTATATAAACATGAATACATAAACACTAGAGGCCTGGTGCACGAATTTCTGCACAGGTGGGGTCCAGATGGCCTGCCCCAATTGGGGGCGGAGGGGGGGCGGGGCCGGCTGGGGGTTGGGGCTGTGGGCAGTTGGGCAGCAGGCCCCGTCCCTGATCATGGTGTTGGGGGCCGATTGGGGGCCAGGCCCGCCCGGGGGAGGGGGGACAGTCGGGGCCTGGATCAGGCTGGTTGGCTGCTGCAGTGTGTGTCATAGCCACCAGTCATTCCGGTCGTTCTGCCACTGTTCCAGTTGCTGGGCTTTTATATATATAGGTAATTGTTGTGTTTGAACTTAACATTTGGCTTTGAGAGGGGCACTAGTTGAATGTGGCCATGTCATAGTTTTCTTGACTCCTTCAGATACCCATACAAACACCCATGAAACTAGATAGCAAATCCAAAAACATATAATAAATAAACCTCAAGCATCCACAAATAAAAGCAAGTAAGGGCAGACCACTAATAGCTACAGACCTCCATAGTATTACTATCTGTGCAAGAATAAGTGGGGGGGGGGGTGAATTATATAGGATGTTTCATTGCACTTAAATGCAGGAGACCTCCAAAATAGCCTCAATGATTTACTAGACAATGTGGTGGATTATATTAAGAGCAGCAGCTGAAATGAGATGGGGGGTAGCGGGGGGGGGGTTGCCCACTCTAATATCAGGCAAGTACAGTGTGTCCATGGTAAAGACAGAAAAGGATAGAGCAGTTTGGCTCCAAAGAATTCTTGAAATGGACTTGCTAGAGTTCTCTACCAGCGCAGGATACCACACTGAGTGGAAACAAAATAAAATAGAATAGTATCATCAAAATTGAGAAGACTAGGGAAAATGAAAAGGAATGAAAGGGAAAGGAAAGATGAAGTTCAGTAAAGATAGAGGAATAGCTGGCGATCTCATAAAGGAAGCTTCCATTGTCTTTAATATTACATGAAAGCAACAGAAGACTGAATTCTGTAAAGTTAGAAAAACTACCTTTACCACCACTTTTTTATAAAAGTTCAGGAAAACTAATTTTACATAAACTTGAGAAACAGAAGTGTCAAGATTAAGTCCCACTTAAGGTATTGTAAGGAACATCTTATTTATAGCAGTATTTTAAGCTGATAACAACTTAACTTTGAACGCATAATTAAGTCCTATACTTTTACTCTCCCCCACATTAATGTTTCTGATGTTACAATTTACATCTTTTTACCTTGTGTATTCATTAACAATAACATTGTACTTATTTTTTACTACTTTTGTCTTTTAACACATTTACCCACCACTATTCCAACATTAGAGTAATCTGAATTTAACCATATATTTGTCTTTACCAGTAAAATTTAAATTTTTATATGTTTTTCTGTTACTGATTAGTGTTCTTTTGTTTCAGCTGCAAGAAGTTCCTTTAATGTTTCTTGTAAGGCTGATCGAATTGTGATGAACTCTTTTAGCTTTTGCTTGCTGGGTAGAGTACAGTAGGTCCAGGAACTTAACTCTTGTTTATGTCAATTAGCTTGTGGTAAAATTTGTTTCATTAGATGTCATTTCACTTAAAGTCGCAGAAGCTATCAGAGATATTAAATAAGGACTTACTATATTTTTGTTTGGCAGTTTTTGTCTTTCAGCACTTTGAATACATTGTGCCACTCTCTCCTGGTCTGTAACATTTCTGCTAAAAACTCTGTTGATAGCTTTGTGGGGGTTCCCTTGTGTGAAATAAGTTGTTTTTCTCTTGCTGATTTAGTCTCTTTAACTTTTGACAATCCTATACAATAAAAGCTTAATATACTAAGTGCCCAGTCAAAGCATAATATGCTAATGATATGCTAAGTCCGCTCAACCACTCACTATGACGTGCACTGACCACCAGGGGACAGATGCTCCGACCATTAGGTTAGCTTGCTGCTGGGGTCTGGCTGGTCAGGACTGAGCGAGACGGGCTGGACACGCCCTAGGGCCCTCCCACGGTCCCTCTCCAGCTGGCCAACCTCCTGCGTCCCTCCCTGGCCCTGATTGTGCACTGGTGGGGTTCCTTGGCCTGGCCTTCTCCCTCTCGCAGTCTGGGACCCCTCAGGGGATGCTGGAGATCTGGTTTCGGCTTGATCCTGCAGGCCAGGCCAAGGGACCCCACTGGTGCACAAATCTATACACCCGGCCTCTAGTTTAATTATAATGTATTTTGGTGTGTGACCTTTTGAATGAATAGTTTTTGGAACTTTCTGGATGTCTTTTTTTTCTTCCAGGTTAGGTAAATTTTTAGCCATTTTCTTCCATTAATATTTCTGCCACTTTCTAGCCTTTCCTTCTGGAACCCTTATATTGCAATTATAGTCCACTTTATGGTGTCCCATAAGGCCCTTAGGCTATCTTTACGTATTTTTTTAGCCTCTCTGATTGGGTGACTTTCACTGCCTAGACTTTGAGTTTGCTGATCCTTCCTTACATTTGAACTATTGTGCTTTTGTACCCTTCTATTTGAAGTTTTCAGATCAGTTATTGTATTCTTCAGCTCTGTGATCTTTCTGTATACTTTCTTATTTTTTTTTATCTCTTTCTTGAAATTTTCACTTTGTTCATGCATTGTTCTCCTGACTTCAGTGAACATCTTTATGACTGTTATTTTGAAATCTTTATCAAGTAAACCATGGGCCTCTGTTTCATTAAGGTTTGTTTCTAAAGTTTTATTTTGTTTTTCTTTGTTTGAATATATTTCCTGTTTCTTCATTTTCTTTGACTCTTTGCTTTCTGCACATTAGATAAAACAGACACCTTTTCCAGTTTTGACAGAGTCATCTTGTTTAGGAAATGAACCTTATCAATCAGCCTGGCCTAAGCTCTTGGTTGTCTCTCAGACTTTTATGATTGTTCAAGCTACCTTTTTTTGTCTTAGTGGCTGGATCCCAGTAGCTGAGGTTGTGCCAATACCGGTCATGCATTTCAAAGTGGAGGATAGCACCTCGATGAAGGCTGATTGGAAGCTGGAATCCCAGGCAGCAGCTGCAAAAGTATACAGCCAGGGCCCTTCCAGGGAGAAATTTGGAGATGAGCTTTTTACCTGCTCCCTCTATGTTGGATGTGGATATATAGCTGCAGAAGGGGTTGCTTCTATACCCATTAAGAACTGCTTCATTACTTGCTACAGTCCTGAGGGACTTGTGGATGTAAGTCTTATTGGCTTTCAGAGGCAGGCTGTCTAGGGCCTCATCACTTGGGCAGCATGGAAAAAGCTGGGGCACTAGATATGTGTACAAGCTGAATCTGTGGAGATAATGGAGGTTTGGAGTAAGCTAGGATGGAGGTTGCGTCTGCCAGCTTCTTTGGTCTATCAGAAGGCTTATATCTGCTAAAATAGAAGCCTGAGCATTAGACAGCAGCTTTCAAAGGAGGCAAATAGACTTCTTTCAGGAATAACTTGAGAGATGGGCGATTCTGACTGCTCTGTCTGTGCTCATCCCTGCTGGGATAGATTCCTTTTGTAAGCCTCATGGTAAGGTAATCAAAAACAGAAACCTATTAAAATTCTAATGGTATTCTTCACAGAAATAGAACAACCCTAAAATTTGTGTGGAAGCACAAAGTACCCTGAATAGTCAGAGCAGTCTTGATGAAGAAGAACAAAGTTGGGGGCACTATACTTTATAATTCCAAACTATATTTCAAAGCTATTATTGTCAAAACATTATGGTATTGATATAAAAACAGATCAATGAAACAGAATAGAGAGTCCAGAAATAAACAAATGCATATATGCTCAATTTAAATTTACAAAAAATAAGCCAAGAATATACAGCAGAGAGAGGATAGTCTCTTCAGTACATGTTTGGAAAATTGTGCAGCCACATGCAAAAGAATGAAATTGGACCCGAAACTCAAATGGGTTAAATACTTAAATTTAAGGTCTGAAATTCTAAAACTTTTAGAAGAAAACAGGGAAAAAGCTTCTTGAATTGGTATTGGCAATGATTTTTTGGATTTGACACCAAAAGCAAGGCAATAAAAACAAAAATAAACAAGTGGGACTACATCAGATTAAAAAGCTTTAGCATAGTAAAGGTAACCAACAAAATGAAAAGGCAACTCATTGTGCAATGGGAGAAAATATTTGTAAATTGTATATTTGATAAGGTGCTGATATCCAAAATATATAAAGAATTCATACAACTCAATGGTAAGAAATACAAACTATGTCATTAAAAAGGGGGCAGAGGAACTAAGTAGATTTTTTTTTTTAAAGTAAGACCTATATTCAGCCAACAGGTAAATGAAAAGGTGCTTAACATTACGAATCATCAGGGATATGCAAATTAAAACCACAGTGAGTTATCTCACACCTCTCATAATTTCCATCATCACAGAGACAAGAGATAAACATTGGTGAGGATGTGGTGAAAGGAAAACCTTTTGCCCTGTTGTTGGGATTTTATATTGGTACATACAGAATATAAAACAGTATGGAGGCTCCTCAAAAAAAAAAAAAAAAAAAAATACTATCGTATAATCCTGTAATCCCTCTTCTGGGTATATATCCAAAGGAAGTGAGAACAGAAATTTGAGGAAATACCTGCTCTCCCATGTTCATAACTGCATGATTCACAATAACTAATATTGCATAGAAACAACCTAAATGTCTATCTGTCAGTACATGAGTGGATAACTTGTGGTGTACATATACATTAATGGAATATTATTCAGCCATCAGAAAGAAGGACATGGGACTTGAGGGAATTATGCTCAGTAAAAATGAGTCAGATAGAGAAAGGCAGGCACTATATGGTATCAAGTATATGGAATCCCAACAGAAAAGTAAGGTCAAACTCATAGAAACAAAGAGAAGAAAACTGGTTGTCAAGGGCTAGGATGTAGGGGAAATAGAGGTTGGTAAAAAGGTTTTAACTTTTAGCTATAAGATGAAAAAGGTCTGAGGATTTAATGGAATTAAATTTTTAATACAGGCGTGGTCATCCCTGGCTGGTGTGACTCGGTTGAGCATCATCCCTTGCACTGAGGGGTCGCTGGTTCGATTCTAGGACAGGGCACATACCGGGGTTGTGGATTTAATCGCCAGACAGGGTGCATATAGGGACAGCCAATTGATGTTTCTCTCTCCCTCTTCTTCTTTCTCTAAAATCAGTAAAGACACGTTAACATTTTAAAAAATATATATGTACAGGGGAGGGCAAAAGTAGGTTTATAGTTGTGAGTATACGAAATAGTTCTTGTATTATTGTTTATGAATTATTGTATTATTTATTATTATAATCTATTTTTGCCCACCCCTGTATAACATCTATAATAATAAAAGCATAATATGCTTATTAGACCAGATGACCTTCCGGGAAAAGCTGGGGTTGTGAGGGAAGCCTGGGTCCTTGCTGCCTGCCAGCAGCCAGAGAGAAGCCCGGGTCCCAGGTGCCAGAGGGAAGCTGGTGCCCATAGCTGGGGGAAGGAAGGCCTACTCTTGCTCGAATTTCGTGCATCAGGCCTCTAGTTGTGATTATCATTGATTAACTGCATTATATATACTAGTAATTGAAGTTTGTTAAGAGAGTTGAACCTTAAACACCAAACAAACAAAAAAAATTGTGAGATATGATGTTTAACTAGATGGGGGAATCCTTTCACAATTTATATGTATATCTTATCACTACATACACCGCGATATCTTTCCATTTTATTTGTGAATTATACCTCAGTAGAGCTGAAGAAAAAAATGTTATAAAGAAAAAAACAATGATGAACAGAGTAATGCTTTTCATAGGAAACTTCCTAAAAAGATATCATAGAACAAATCAAAACCTCCATTTTAAAATGCACTATCAGTAAGTGAAATGTTACCTGTCAAAAACCAATATAAATTAAAATTAGAAGCTCAGAAATTAGATGACAGAATCCAGGGAAGTATAAATAAAAGAAAAATCATTATGTATGTAATTTGCAATTTTTAAAGATTGTTAATGAAGTGCTGAGTAGTTTAGTTTTTACTATTATTTTTCAGTTGTGTTACTTGCCTTTCTTGGCAACTTCTCAGAACTCTCTCTCTATATCTTACCATAATGAATTCCGAAAGACTTCAGTATGAAATACGTAGGTCTATTTAAATTTGGACTTAAACTATGATATCATTCCTGTAAATGTCATAATCACTGTAGGGAACTTAAAGCTGTTCATTTAAAAAGTGGAGGACATTGTAACAGTTCTTTTTGGGAAATGAGGTGGAAAAGTAATTTGCTAGGGAAGAGAGAAATAAGAAAAATGAGAGGAGAAAATTGCAGTGATTGGGCTGGTAGAGTAGATATAAGGTTCTAAAATAAAAAGTTTGTTTGCTAAACTAGTAATGCTAATTGTGTATTCAGTTTTTTAAAAATTTGCCCTAAATGTAAAACACCTTAGGCTAGAGCTAGACCCATTTCATGTGCAGTAACGGATGCTAATTCTGCTTAGATAAAAATTATTTTATTTATCTCAATTTAATTTATTTTACTGGTAGTCTCTTAGATATTACAGATCATCAAATAACCTCAAGGACCAAAAATTGAATTTTCTTCCCTAAAATATGTGATATTCTTTATTTATCTTCAGTTGCTTATATTCTCACTCCCTCTGGCCCCCCCCCCCCCCCCGTTTTTTTTCTCTCCCTGGGCTATTTATGAAACGATTATATTTGATATTATGAAAATGTCAAAGCATTTATTTTCTTTAATATTATTTCGGCTCAGAACATATTTTGTTTATTATTCAAGAGTATTTATTAATTATATCACTCTCCATGACACTCTGCAAAGTTCTGTGCCTTTAGTACTAAACAGGCAGTCTACCTTTTCTTTCATATGCATAGATTGCTTTTGAAGGTTTTAGGTCTGCTTTATCTCATGAACACATTCTGCCAGTGGCAGGACTTCCTTTTTGCTACGTGACTTGTGAAGGTTAAGAAACCATATAGCCAAAAGTTAGCTGAGATGATCTTGTGCTGGACTAGATGGATTTCCAGAGAAGGCTCTACCAGAACGCCTTTTTAGCCTTATGTGTATGTTTTTACTTTCAGTTATCGAAACCATACGAAGTGATGGAAGAAACAGGCTTAGGTTCTTTGTTCTTCCACATCAAGAAGGGAAAAAACCTATTGCTTGCTTGCTTATTTATTTATTTATTTTAAAAATATCTTTTATTGATTTTTTACAGAGAGGAAGGGAGAGGGACAGAGGCTTAGAAACATCAATGAGAGAAACATCGATCAGTTGCCTCCTGCACACCTCCTACTGGGGATGTGCCCACAACCAAGGTACATGCCCTGGACCGGAATCGAACCTGGGACCTTTCCGTTGCAGGCCGACGCTCTGTCCACTGAGCCAAACTGGTTAGGGCCCTATTGCTTATTTAAAACTGCTTCCCAGGGCCAACCATAGGATTTTTCTTTTTGCTAACCTTTCTCCTGTAATGAGATGAATTATGTGGAAGGATGGAAGATGTGAATTCAGAGATGGGAATTGATAGCAGTGCTAATATTTGGGCTTCTCTGTCTGGTAGCTTCTAGTGAACCTGGGGGCTGCTACCAAATTAGGGACCATTCTGAAGTACTTGGTTTGGGGGTCTTGGACATTGTGAAAATATATTTGAATTTACTATGTGACTTATTTTTCACAGGTGTATTTGACCTTAAGATACTAGTGTGTGTTACTCAGGGTTTGTATGTGTTAATGTGGATTACAAAACCATTTAATGGAAGAGATGAACTTCTGATAAAATAATAAAATTTAGAAATATATGAGTTTTTCTCTTTGTGTTAATAGGCAGGCAGTGGTTAAAGGTTCCCTTCCTCATCCTTTTGCCTTGACGTTATTTGAGGACACATTGTACTGGACTGACTGGAATACACACTCCATTTTGGCTTGCAACAAGTACACTGGCGAGGGTCTGCGTGAAATCCATTCTAACATCTTCTCTCCCATGGATATACATGCCTTCAGCCAACAGAGGCAGCCAAATGGTAGGTGATCTTGATTTTTAAATTGCAAGTTGGAATAACTTTGAAGCACTGTGATGCCTTGCGTTCTTGAGATGCAGGAGGACATGGTAGCAGGGAGGAATTAAACAATAGGGAAAACATCAAAATACACTGCAGGTTAAACAATAGCCTAATATCTATCACTACAGATGACCTCAGCCCCTTGTTTGGATTTAGAGTTATAGAGGTGGAGAAGAGGGAAATAAGAAATTGAGATAGCTCAGACACAAATGTATTTCTTGTTCATATTATGTCTCTCTAATGTGTGTTTGATGTTTCCTATGAGTATGTTTAAAAACAAACTCTTCTTGAATGGAATCTTCTGTTAATCTAACTGGTAAATTTAAGTACCTCAGTTTGCTGAATAAAATACCTACAGAAACTTTTCTGTGCACACTCCCATCCCCTTTTATCTTAATTTTGCTTTTGTTTTTTGGTCAACCTTTACAATGGATTGGGCTGTGACTGCCTACAACAATTACTTACAAAGGGGATAGAATTAGATTTGAAGGAATTTGAGAATGTTAAATGTTTGGCAGTTGTGTGTAAATAAATATTTGGCATGTGTCTGATTGTATTCCATAGTCAAAAATGAAGAGTTTTTAGATTATACATTGCTTTGTATTAGCTCCTTCTATTTAGGGCAGCGGTTCTCAACCTGTGGGTCGCGACCCCTTTGGGGTCGAACGACCCTTTCACAGGGGTTGCCTAAGACCATCGGAAAACACATATAATTACATATTGTTTTTGTGATTAATCACTATGCTTTAATTATGTTCAATTTGTAACAATGAAATTGGGGGTCACCACAACATGAGGAACTGTATTAAAGGGTCGCGGCATTAGGAAGGTTGAGAACCACTGATTTAGGCGGGACATAGTTAAATGTTGAATTTGTTATATTGGAATCTTGTGATTATGAGTTCATAGAAATGCTTTTAAATGTATGTGTTGCTCTTTTGTTAAAAAGAAAATGTTTAGTCATTTGTA
The DNA here is from genome assembly GCF_964212035.1 of Myotis nattereri. NCBI lineage: Eukaryota > Metazoa > Chordata > Mammalia > Chiroptera > Vespertilionidae > Myotis > Myotis nattereri. The sequence goes on from NC_138076.1 coordinate 191,192,625, forward strand.
TGAATTTTTTATTCTCATGATTAGCTCTCAGGAGAGAATTTCCATATTGTTGTTTTTTTAATTGCACTGTTGGTACTTTGTGTTTTACTAATTTGAGAATTTGCATTTATCCGTGATATTACTTTCCTTAATCTTTAATATTTTGTTGGCTTCTATCTTACTGACTTTTTTCTATGAATATTATTTAAATCTATTTTTTTCATAGATTCTACAAATTCCCTTTTTTAATCCATATGCGTATCTTTTCCATGTTAATCTTTCCAAAGTGGTTTTTTTTTTTTTTTTTTTTACATTGGAATTACTTTTCTTGGTTATCAGTCCCTTCTGCCAATCTGTTCTCATTCTCTGTGTTCATTCAACTTTAGTTCTTATTAATCAACAGAAACCTTAATTTCCAGTTTGACTATTCACTTTATTTTCTTTCCCAATTACAGACTTCCAGCTTTTATATTATGGTTTCACCGCGCTTGAAATGTCTTCTTTCCTGTCCTTCAAGGCCCCTGTCATATCCTACATCCTCCATGAAGCTTTTTTGTTTTTTTAATCTCTAATGATTTATTTCCCATTTGACTCTATACTTATTTACATAGTCTATAATGTGCAACATAGGCTTTAGTTTCATGGTTTTATATTGTTTTCTAGTTTGTTAATTTTGGCTTACCGACTAGATTGTAAGCTTTTTTAGGGCAGTGACCTTCTGCTTTATTTCTGTGTATTCCTCTTGGATACTGAATGCTAAATAACTTCTCACTGATTAACTCCCTTCCTTGCAGATGTTCTAGTAGTCAAGCACCTGGATGGCATTTGGTAATAATTTGGTTTATCAGAGTTGTTCATGTTATGGTTGTTAACCTTTGTGTACCTAGAGTGAGAGAGGTCATCTATAATCATTGGTATTAATCAGTGTGATTTATACTTGACAGCTACAAATCCATGTGGAATTGATAATGGTGGTTGTTCCCATTTGTGTTTGATGTCTCCAGTCAAGCCTTTTTATCAGTGTGCTTGCCCAACTGGGGTCAAACTCCTGGAGAATGGAAAAACTTGCAAAGATGGTAAGAACATGGTCTCCAAGAAGGAAACATTTTTAATAGCAATGGAATTCTTTATGATTTGTTTTATTTCTCTATAATAAGCTCTATATAGTAGAGTGCTTCAGGAGACTCGTTACTTAATCTTAGCTTCATAATTGGTTAAATAACAGGAGTGTTTTCTGTTTTTTGGCCTCTTGCAAACTATTTTAAAAATTATTTTAGTATTTTTAACATGCTGTTTTTGAAAATAATTAGGTGCTATTTCTTTTTTCTATCAACTCTTATAGTCATTTATGTCACAATTGATTCCTATGGAAATGAGTATTCTCATAAAAAGTACATTTTTAACAATAGGTAACACTTGTACATAAAGAACCTCTGTGCAAGGAAAATATGTTTATTAAACTTTTAACTGTAAAGACTATCATGGGGGTAGATAATATTGTCTGAAAAAGAATGATATTTTTAATTGCCTTTAATAACAGAGAAGTGCTTTCAGAAGAAGAAAAAGTTGCATATTGTACTGTTTAAAGCAACCTCTCTCTATACATAGCAACTACACTGCCTCTTCTCCTTACTTTCTTAATTCTCTATAGCAGTGATTTTCAACTGGTATGCTGCGAGAATTTTTAAAACATGCAATACATTACTATTTAGTCAGGTCACTGACCTCTTTTCCCTTAGATTGTCAAATTAAAAAATGACAACAGCCAACACAACAATAGCCGTTCAGTGTGAATGAATCAAAATTATACTTTTTGGTCAGATTGGCAAAAAATATATTTTTTGGTGTGCCGCAGAGTTTTAGTAATTAGTTTATGTGTGCCATGAGATGAAAAAAGCTAAAAATTGCTGCTCCATAGAGAGAGGGCATGTTGGAGAGGTATACTGGTTAGGACATTTCAGGGGACTTCTGATTTGGGAGAATACCAGTTCTTCTCTTATTCTTCTTAATCTGAATGTTATTCTTCAGTCTCACCCCTTTGGATCACCATCTGGTTCTCTAGCCACCAGCAAGACCTGGTAAGAAAATTGTTGTATTTAGCAGTGGCTTCTTTATCTAACTCTGTACAGCAGAAGCCGTTTTTTTCAGAGTGAGTTAGAGAGTTCCTGGCAGGGGGGTCATGGAGTCAGAGAGATGGAATTGAGCCGGTGTACAGGATATTTGTCATGAGTTGGCATTGATAAATTATTCTCATAGTCAAAGGTGAAGCTGGCTGACTCTTGTCAGACGGTTTCCATGGCAAACAGTAATTTGGTTTCAATTTAAAACAAAAGGTTTTTGTAATGTTTCCTTTTTGTTTAAAAATATGTAGCCTGACTTTAAAACAGGATTTATTTTAGCAATAGTGGTCTGTCTACTCCCTCAAAGGGTACATGTTTAACAGCTATTTTGAAATTCAGATATATATTTGACCTGTAGTAGCCTTCAGTTAACTATTCTGTTTTGATCACCTTGCTTAAATTAACAGCTTAACTTTCTGTGACTTCTTTGTTTACAAAGTTTTGGGCTGCCTCCTTTTGACAGAGCAAAGGCAGTAAATTTTGCAGTTATTCCTGCTTGGTGCCTGCTATGGCATTTAGGGCTATATTTTCTTCAAGACAGAGTTCATTTACAATTAATTCTACATTTAAAAAGCTGATGCTGAGAGCTTTACTCTTGTCAGTTTAATGCTAGTATTTTCCTTTGCACTTACTGCTTTGGTTAGGAATCTTTTTTCACTCTTTTGGATGTCAATTTTCTTACTAGCTTTTATAATTAGATGACTTTTTGCTAGTGATTTACTTGAACAATTATAAATATTCTCAGTCTCTGCTGTATTTTTATTGAATACTAATTTGAGTTTAAAATATTTCATAAATAAATTGGATTTAAAACTCAGTGAAATAAAAATTTTAAAGTATTTTCTAATGATAATAATATATTAATTAATATTTATTGAGTACTTTTATGTTCAGTACATTCCTGAGTGCTCGAATCAACCCTGTGAGATACAGACAAAGTGACTAGGCTTAGAGAGAGTGGGTGTTTTGTCTAAGTTTGTATAGCTACTTGAATTCAGTTCTAGCAGATCCACAACTCGTACTTTTAACCACTGTTACATTTATCTGATACCCTCTGTCTTCTGTTGCTATTTCCTTCAGCCAGGCCTTATCTTATAGTTAGCTTTGTCCACAGCTTTACTGAGATATAATTTACATACCATAAAATTTAGCCATTACAAGTGTACAAGTCAATGATTTTTAGTAAATTTACAGAGTTGTGCAACCATCACAATCCAATTTTAGAATATCTTTATCAATCACAAAAAGACCTTGTTCTAGATGACCTTGTTCTAGATTTCCTTACCTTTTAAAGAAGCATACTTAATATGTGTGTGTGTGTGTATGTGTGTGTATATATATATTCATTTATTTATTGCTTTCAGATAGAAGGGAGAGGGAGAGATAGAAACATCAGTGATGAGAGAGAATCATTGATTGGCTGCCTCCTGTATGCCCCATAATGGGGATCAGCCCACAACCTAGGCATATGTCTTGACCGCAAATGGAACTATGACCTCCTGGTTCATAGGTCAACCTTCACCACTGAGCCACAATGCCCTGGCAAAAGCATACTTTTTGAACAAAGGACCTATATCCTATCTCCTTCCTCCGTTAATATTCAGCTACTTAATTTCTTAGTCACTACTTACTTAGTATTCATTATACCTTTAAGCAGCCCCCCAGAGGCTGCATATAATGAATGAAACCAGAGTTCAGTCATTAAAGAGCTTCACCTCATAGTCAAGCTATTTCTATTTCACTGCATTACTTTTCATTTTCACCTTAAATAGATGCTAGTATCCTTTTATACTACGTGTCAATTCCTAAAGGAATTCTACATTCTTTATTTAGAGTTGCTCAATTTTGCTTGTGTGTTTTAATTTTATTTTTTTCTTCTCATTTATTCTACTTTGTTCTAGGTGCCACTGAATTATTGCTTTTAGCCCGAAGGACAGACTTGAGACGCATTTCTTTGGATACACCAGACTTCACAGACATTGTTCTACAGTTAGAAGATATCCGTCATGCCATTGCTATAGATTATGATCCTGTGGAAGGCTATATCTACTGGACTGATGATGAAGTGAGGGCCATACGTCGCTCATTCATAGATGGATCTGGTAGTCAGTTTGTGGTCACTGCTCAGATTGCACATCCTGATGGTATTGCTGTTGACTGGGTTGCCCGAAATCTTTATTGGACAGACACTGGCACTGATCGGATAGAAGTAACAAGGCTCAATGGGACCATGAGGAAGATACTGATTTCGGAGGACTTAGAGGAACCCCGGGCTATTGTGTTAGATCCCATGGTTGGGTAAGAAGCTCTGCTAATAGAACATTTTGCCTGGTATTTTTGTTTTCTATAGGTCCCTAAATATATTGACAAAAACAATTTGATATATGGTTTCCAATAAATGGCTTTCCATTTTTGGTATATAGTGATTGTAATAAAATATCAAGTTAAAGAATTGCTAGTTTTACCCTTGAATGTTTCGAATAGTTTTTCTTTCTAAATTAAGTCCATGCTTGCTGACTTTGTGTGTTGGCTGCAGATTTTGTCTAGGTTGCATCATGACCATGAAAAATGTTAAAAGAAATAGTTTTCAGAACTCTTTTTCTTCCCCTTTCATTTAATTTCATTTTATTTTCAGTGCTTCTGGAATGATATGGTAAAAACATATCTTCTGTCATATATTTTCAAATATATAAATGACTCTATTTTTAAAACTTTGTCAGGCCATGCAGCTTGACTCCCAGTCTTTTTTATTTTTTATAGGAAGGAAGAAGTTATGAAGAGCATGCCCCCTCTTTTTTAAAAAAGTATATTTTTATCCATTTTAGAGAGGAAGGGAGAGGGATGGAGAGATAGAAACATGGATTAGAGAGACACACTGATTGACTGCCTCCTGCACGCCCCCTACTGGATTGAGCCTGAAACCCCGGGCATGTGTCCTGACCAGGAATTGAATCTCGGACCTCTTGGTTCATGGGTCGACGCTCAACCACTTAACCACACCAGCAGGGCTTATTTTTATTTTTGTGACATAACACCCTGACTGTAGTCCAGGGAAACAAAGTTTTCTACATACTCACCAATGTTATTTGTTAACTATGATATTCATTCTGAGGGCAAACGTAGTGACAAATCCTTACACTTCTGTATATACCAATGCCTTAGAGCCAATTAAACTCTCAAGGGCCTGAAGAATCACTTGGCACTACAGTGAGTTTGTTAGAGAACTCTGTTTATTACTGACTAGAGGCCCGATGCACGAAGATTTGTGCAAGAATGGGCCTTCCTTCCCCCTGGCTGCCGGCACCGCCTTCACTCCGGCCGGAGCCGCCTTTCCACCTTCCCACGCTGCCCAGAGGCTTGGAGCAGCTGGGGTGGTGCAGAATGCCTGCGTTGTCGCCATGACGACGACACAAGTGTCCTACCCTGCCCCTCCCCGCCCCCCCGGGGAAGGAGCACAAAATATTTTGAAAAAACATAACTAAATATGGAATCTCATTATTTATTGGAAGGCATTTTTATTATCAGTTCTAGAAAACACTTTTTTAAAAATATATTTTATTGATTTTTTACAGAGAGGAAGGGAGAGAGATAGAGAGTTAGAAACATCAGTGAGAGAGAAACATTGATCAGCTGCCTCCTGCACACCCCCTACTGGGGATGTGCCCGCAACCAAAGTACATGCCCTTGACCGGAATCGAACCTGGGACCCTTCAGTCCACAGGCCGACGCTCTATCCACTGAGCCAAACCAGTTAGGGCTCTAGAAAATACTTGATGTGAAAATTCCCTTCAAGCTTATACACTGCTAGTATAAATGCCTTAAACATACTCTTGGTATGTTTAAGTGCTATTTCTCCCCCTTCTGTGGTGTTTATTGATGACATCAGTGTGATATGACTGGTCGATCTCACCTTAGTATATCTGAAAGCTATAGTTTATTATCTGTTTTTAGCTCATTTTTGTGTGTGTGTGTGTTTACTTCTATAGGTACATGTATTGGACTGACTGGGGAGAAATCCCAAAAATTGAACGAGCAGCTCTGGATGGTTCTGATCGAGTAGTGTTGGTTAACACTTCTCTTGGTTGGCCAAATGGTTTAGCCTTGGATTATGATGAAGGCAAAATATACTGGGGAGATGCCAAAACAGACAAAATTGAGGTTTGTTTCTTGCTTTTCATTTTAGAACCAGTTTTATAATGGTTTTGAGTTATGGTAATTTGATGCATATATTCTTGCCTTTTGTCTGGGGTTCTAGAGGAATCTTTTACAGAAATTTTGCTCAACCTTTAGGATTCTAGGAATTAATGTGTTTTCATGCACCTAATCCTAGGATTTCTGAGTTATACTGGTATGAGAAATGGGTATTCATCTTTCATATCACTTATATGAATGATTTTCTTCATTATGGGTAAAAGCCACTGCCTAAATTTCCTAGGGGCAGTTTATGCACAAAACAAATGTTATATAAGATCTATACTGGAAAAGCTGGTAGTCATGTCAGGAAAACAAAGCCCATGTGTGTGTATAGCCTTTTTGTTGTTAAATTGATTATGAACTATGGGGAGAAAGATTAATTAACCAAAGCTTGGGAAAAATAATTACCAAACTAGAGTCCTGGTGCATGAATTCGTGCACTGCACAGGTGGGGTTCCTCAGCCTGGCCAGCAGTCGGGGCTGATCAGGGCCATCTCACCCAGTCCCGATTGGGGCAGTTGGGGCTGGTGAGGGGTGGGCAGTTGCGGGGTGGGGGAGGAACCACAGGAAGTTGGCCCACCACAGGAGTTTGGCTGTGGGAGCGCACTGACCACCAGGGGGCAGCTTCTGCGTTGAGCATCTGCCCCCTGGTGGTCAGTGCATCATCATAGCAACTGGTCGACTGGTCATTCTGTTAACCAGTTGTAACAGTTGCTTAGGCTTTTATCTATATAGGTGGTAGAATTAAATTGTAGTATCAGAATAGAAGTATGGTGGAAACAACTAGTGGTGAGTATTTTTTCAGTGTTTTGTAAATGGTTTATAGCTTTAATATTGAGCATGAAGTCTAAATTTCACAGCTTTGAATTAAGCTGTGCTAGAAATCTTACGGATTGCATATTTAAAACAGAGTTTTGATCATACTATTCCTTTGAGGAATGCATGACTTTTCATATCAAGAATCACTTTGAATGTCTCTTCAAAGCCACAGCAGGTATTTTCTAGTACATAGATAATTTGGGATCTAGAGTTTTTATTTCAGAAAGGTATTCTTAGGAGTTCCAGGGACTCTGAGAGAATAATGAATTGAAGGGCCTCGCTTCAGAACGGAAACTTGGAATAGAAAAATCCCATCAGTATTCCCACCAGGCTCAAATACTGAAAACTGCATCTCTTATTCTTGCAGCTGGTTTCCATTAATAGAAAATTTTTCGTAGACTTGACTATATAAATTTTCTCCCTGTTGTTAGTGTTTTATTGCCCCCCACCCTTTAAATCCAAGTTAGTGTTTCAATCTTTAACAGCTGGAGTACAGTGCTAATGAGACAAAGGTTATGGGTTCACTTTTCAGAAGGCTATTAGCTTCACTTGGTTGGCCTGAATACAAATTGCACGCCCATTCCCAACCAGTTCACAAGTGTGTATTGTTGATCAGCTGTGGACTATCCATGATTGATAGGTAATAACTACTCTTCGAAAAAGTTTAAAGCTTATGTGTCCAAGAAGACTGTCTGTACATAAGGGAAGAGAACATAATTAAAGTAGGGAAGAACACTTGATTTCTTATTTTGTAGGGATTTTTTAAATTCCATATTTGGTCTTACTTTTTTTTTAGCTTTCCCATTTCAGGTCACTTTTAGCACTTTAAATATAGAAATTTATTCAAAATCACAAATAGTTCAGGAGGGATTCACGTAAAGAAATGAGAATTTATGGAGGTTCTGAGTGATAGTATTTAAGAATAAAAATGAAGCCCAGCTGGTGTAGCTCAGTGGTTGAGCGTTGGTCTATGAACCTGGAGGCCACGGTTCAGTTCCCAGTCAGGGCACATGCCTGTGTTGCAGGCTCAGTCCCCTGTGTGGGGGGATGCAGGAGGTAGCCAATCAATTCTCTCATCATTGATGTTTCTCTCTCTCTCTCCCTTGCCCTTCCTCTCTGAAATCTATTAAAAATATTTTTGAAAAAGAATAAAAATGAATACACATTACATAACAATATGTAATACTGATTAAATGCGAATTATTTTCTTAGTTTGCTGTGAATCCAGTAGATCTTAAAATTAGTATTTATTCCGATATCTTTGTCTATTGTCCTGTGCTATATACATTGTATACAGGTGTATATGGTAGTGTCATTTGCTCCCTCACTTACTTCTTCCTTGAGTGGTACCAACATTTTTAAACTTAACTTTTAGATCTGTTTCTCTTCTTCCAGCTTTGCTAGAACTCAGCTTCTATTTGTCTTTGTCCTCTTTTTGACAGGTTATTTGGGGTTAATTGTGCATCTAACTTCCACTAAAATATATACACACACACACCTCTCCTTATTCTGTCCCCTGAAGATTCTGATGAAGTTTCCCTAATTGAGCATCAATGCTTTTGTCATTTTCTTTTCACAGACACATTTGGGAAATAAAGAGCTGGTGGTGTTATTTTTTCTCTTCTGAATTTAGGATGATGTGTAAAATTGCTGATATATGACAAACTAAGGAAAGAGCGCAGCTCCTTACCTAAATTAATCTTACATAATTGGGGGAGAAAAACTGTTAATTTCCCTGAGACTAGTAGTGATTATAGGAGCAACTGCCACCACTGGCTTTTCATCTTGCTTTACTGAATAGTAGATGGATTATACTGAACTTGAAAACTTCTGAAAAGATATATAATTTTTAAAATGCTTCTTTTTCTAGAAGGTTATTTGTTAGCCTTTGTTATGTAGCAGCTGATCCTAAGTACTGACCTGACCCTAGTCTAGGTCACATGCTCTCCTCTAGATGCATCCTTTTAAGAAAGCTTCCTAACTTTTGTCATGCCCAAGAGTGAAAACTGCTTTTTTTCCCTGGGTCAATAAGAAAATATCAAATTATGGATTTAATAGCCATGTTCTTTTCTGGAAGACTTAGAGTTTACTTGGGATCAAACTGCCCTATATGTGTTTATAGTACATTTGGGAAGAGAAGATAGTTCTTTGGTAAATTACTATGTAGCATTGTAAGGCATAGTAAATCTTGTGTTTCAAGTGGATCTTATGGGAAAAGCTCAGAATGTACATTTGCTTCCTTAGTGGAGATTCCTTAGGTCGGGTTCTCACTCCCTTTTTTTGTAAGGGAGGATAACCAAATGTTGGATATATTGGGGAACTGGGTCTAAGGATTAGGGAAACCAGAGAAAAGTAATGGGAAGCTCTGGGTTTGAGATTCGATTTTTATTATACAGAGTTGCAGAAAGAATAAATAGGTTTATCTGAGGTTTATAACCATCTTCTGTAGAGAGGGATGAGGGGACACAAGGAATTGCTAATGTCAAACTTTCTGAAAGACAGTCATAATATTGGCCTGTGGTTTAATATAAGCCTGCATCTGTGAGGATATGTCTGATTTCCTTACTTGTCACCTGAGAGTGACTACTTATCTGTATGTGTCAGTTAAAAGGTACATGCTGGTACTTGTTTATGCTGCTTCATTATGCTAATATTTAATTGCCTTTTATGAACCAGCTTCTGGTTTACTTGTCTGCGCTGGATTTCCCTGCCCTTTCTCCACCCAAGTGTTAATATAGTGTTTTGGGGCTTCCTGATAATAAATATTAAAGCATGTGCAGAAAGGATCATTTCTATTTTTCTGATAGGGGAAACTTGAAATAAGCCTCCATTTCTGCTTTATGAGATCCTGCAGTAGGCAGAAACATGTTGTGTCTTAACATTCTCATTTTTCTTGGTCAGGTTTCACTGCCAAAAACATCTGTTGCACTGAGGGTTTCTCCACCTCCCCCTGCTCCTGAGGGGTGATCAGGGAAGCAGCTACCACTCACACCCATTGATGGTGCCGGCCGCGCTTGCACCCGCTGCTGGCCCAGGCCCCAATCGCTCCGCGCTGCAGGTGCGAGCAGGGCTGGTGCCGTCAGTGTGTCAGTGCATGGGAGCAGCGGCAGCGGGAGCGAGGCTTCTGGCAGAGAGGGGAGGGGGGGAGGGGAGGGCAGGGGCGGAGGATGGGCTAAGACCCACCCCTGTGCCCACCGCAGCCGTGCGGCCCACAGTTCCTTTCAAGATGGACAAATTCGTGCAGTGGGCCCCTAGTTCAGTATAATTTACTAAGGTGATGTTGCTGTTTATTATGCCTTTTTCTGAAAATCTGTTCTCAATTTTATAGTTTTTCTGTGCAATTAAGATTTTAGAAAGCTTTGGTGACAATAGCAATTCTTAGCTCTCTCTGTAAAAGAACTTAGTAACTGCAAATATTTAATATTTTAAGCATGACTTCTTGAAAAAAAATAAAACGATCTAGTGCAATTATGATACTTTCCCTTCATATTAAAAAATCACTTGCATTTACTTTGGACCAGGTTAAAAGGCTTTAAATGCAGCACTGTCATTGCCCTTCCTGCTCTCTTAAACAGGTGCATGGCATCCCCTTACTTCCCCTACTTGCTCCAAAGCATTTCTCTTTACTTGTCACCCCTGCGAGATTCTGCATGACTGAAATGTTATTTCCATGGGTATATATTTTATTTTATTTATTTTATTTTATTTATTTTTAAAATATATTTTATTGATTTTTTACAGAGAGAAAGAGAGAGAGAGAGAGAGTTAGAAACATCGATGAGAGAGAAACATCGATCAGCTGCCTCCTGCACATCTCCCACTGGGGATATGCCCGCAACCCAGGTACATGCCCCTGACCGGAATCAAACCTGGGACCCTTCAGTCCGCAGGCCGACGCTCTATCCACTGAGCCAAACCAGTTTCGGCTATATTTTATTTTTTAAGTGCCATTTCTGTTAAATTATATTTTATGTCCTATGAAGTGTGTTAATCAACCCCCAATAATATCTATTTGTCTGTCTTAAAACTTCTGATTCGCTCCTTGATTTAGCTATTGCCTGGAACATTAGAAGAGGAATAGTTCCTGTGAGCATAATTTTAGTTTCTCTTTTACTGCATAGCATTCCCACTCCAATTCATTTTATGATAGGTGCCTAGTTGTCCTATTGCAGTGATGGCGAACCTTTTGAGCTCGGTGTGTCAGCATTTTGAAAAACCCCTAACTTAACTCTGGTGCCGTGTCACATACAGAAATTTTTTGATATTTGCAACCATAGTAAAACAAAGACTTATATTTTTGATATTTATTTTATATATTTAAATGCCATTTAACAAAGAAAAATCAACCAAAAAAATGAGTTCGCTTGTCACCTCTGACACGTGTGTCATAGGTTCGCCATCACTGTCCTATTGTCATCTATTTGTTAACATGCCTAGTTAAGTAAAGTGGCATAGCAGCAACTTGGGTAGTAGACTGGCTGCCTTCCAAGAATTCATGGGTAATCCTGTCTTGACATTTAATGAACTGATGAAACTGCTCCAAAAACCGGATGTGATGTTTATAGAAGGTTTGCTATTACCTCCTCTCTGTAGAGATAATGTTCTTGTTAACTCACATCTGTTTCCTGTTGTAGCCCACATTCTCACTGTGGTTTGGGAATATTTGAGAATGCCTCAGAATGTTAAATCTATACCGCAATGTGGTTCAAGCAGCTGAAACCACTGGAGACTCTGGTTCATATTTGGAGGAAAATTTTAGAGGTGACAGAAGCCTAATTTCAGTTTAACTAATTAACCACTCTGAGGTAATACAGGGAAGCACACACCCTCAAGAGTTGCCAGAGATTTAAGTAGGGTTGGCTCGACTACTAAAGCATAAGGGTAATCTTTTGGAATCACCTAAAATGGTTCACTTGTTCTAGATTCAGAATGTACATGCAAGCTTTTACTAGGAATTGTGTTGTTATTTTAGACATAAGGGGCTGAAAACCACATATACAAACCTAGTAACCTGTCCCAAACTGTGCCTAGTTGACTATGAGAAATATAAGAGTGATAAATCTAAGAGTGATTAATTTTAGCTCTTCCTTTTAATGTTTTAAAAGCAGCATGTTCATGTTTGTTGCTTCTGCCCAGTAGAAAGAAATTGTGTGGTTGGTAAAAGAAAAATATTTAGGGGAGAAGCCAATTTTCTAATAAAAGTGTGAACTCTGAACAAATAATTAAAAGAGGTTTCAGAAAGTAAGCATTGTACTCTATACAGAGGGAAATAATATTGTTCTTTAGATGTACAGTCTCAAAATCAGAATTTATTTAAGCTGTTGATTTCTTAATCTCTTCAGAGGATTATTATACTAGTAATTGCTTTCCACATCATATCAAAAGTAATAGGATTTATTAATAACAGTCCTTCCCCTCTTCCTCCTTTGCTGACCCCTCCTCCTTTGGACTTGCTCCTTATCTTTATTTTTTATTAGGGAAAATTTCAGACATATAGCAAAACAGAGAAAAGAGTCATGAACCACCCACCCTCAACCATTATCAGTACATGATCAATCTAGAATGTTCTAAATGAGAGAGAACCAAGGACATGACAGATAAGGATTCTCTTACTGATACAACTATGGTTTTAATACTTCTATTTTTAGATAACCTAAAAGAAATGAAAGAATCCGGCCTTTGTCCTTGCTCGTATAAACCTCAGCTAGTGCTTTGAAATGTAAACTTGCAAATTTGATAAAAGATTTTTTTTAAAGGTGGAGTTTTATTTTTTTTCAAATATATTTTATTGATTTTTTACAGAGAGGAAGGGAGAGGGATAAAGAGTTAGAAACATTGATGAGAGAGAAACATTGATCAGCTGCCTCCTGCACACTCCCTACCGGGTATGTGCCCGCAACAAAGGTACATGCCCTTGACCAGAATCGAACCTGGGACCCATGAGTCCGCAGGCCAACGCTCTATCCATTGAGCCAAACCGGTTAGGGCTATTTTTTTTTTCCATCAGAAATTGTGTGTTTTTTTAAAGTAATTTTAACCCATATTAGAATTAAGTATAGTATAGCTGAGGAGAAAGGAAAGACCAAATGAAAGAAACCCTGTGGCAACCCTGAAAGTGGCAGGTGTGAGAGGGGACAGAGATCTAATCTGAATATATTTTGGATATGTTTGATTTGATAAAGTATATTATTAAAATTAATTTTAGCTATTCCTTTTAATGTTTTAAAATCTGGCTACCACCAAACTTAAAATTACACACGCGACTCACATTTGTGGCTTGTATTACTATTTTTCTCTTGGACAGTACTGTTCTAGACTCAACCCTGTTGTAAAAACATGCCCAGCCGGCATGGCTCAGGAGTTGAGCATCAGCCTATGAACCAGTAGGTCACAGTTCCATTCCCCAGATTGTGGCCTCCATCCCCAGTATGGGGTGTGCAGAAGGCAGCCGATCAATGATTCTCTGTATTGATGTTTCTCTCTCTCCCCCTCCCTCTTCCTCTCTGAAATCAGTGAAAATATATTTTTAAAAAAACACACAGAAGCAGACAAGAATAGAAAGGGAATTAAAGGAAACAATGTGCTTATAAAATTACATTTAAAAAATCTTTAGTACATTTTAATTACATTCTTTAATTTGAAATAGATGTGCTATATCTAGCTTTCCTGTGAGTTTCATTTATGTTTTCCCTAAGCATTCCCCTTCCCCAAGACTTTTATAATTTGCTTTTAAAGTGAAAGAACAGGAATAGCTGGAAGGGACTAATGCTCGAAGTGGGTAAAGCTACAGAATTCTTAAGTGGTGGCATTTAGGGACTGAATATAAGTTCTTGGCCATTGTGCTATTCTGAAGATCTTCTTAAGACCTTCATTACCATTTGTTGTTTTTCTTCCAGATGTTGCTAAAAACCTTACTAAGTCCTTTGCTTTTTTCTTCTTCCCAGAGACCCTTGCTTGCACTTAGCATAGCATTAGCACTGATCCAAACCCCAGTTTTGTCAAGGGACTGGAGTGAAGATCAGCCAAGCATTTCTGATCTACAGTTATGTGCAATTCTGAAATCCAAAAACCTCTCAAAACCAAACATTGTTTTTGTTAATTCAGTTTGTGGAGAACCTGACCTGAAGCAGTATAAGACCATTTGTAGCCTTTATTTATCTCCCTCTGTAGAAATATTTATAATGAACTGCTGCCCTGAACCCAGGAAGAGGGGATATATGCACATTGTGGTAATTTTGTTAAAACAAAAAAGGGCTGAATTCTGAAATACTGCTGGCTCCAAGACTTAGATAAAGGATTTTGGACTTCTTTTACCATCTCACAGAATTGAAAATATTTTATTAACCATAATTCTATATTTAAGATACTTTATCTTTAGCACAAACAGTCTGAACACAGTGACAGAAGTAAATGAGGTCTTCCTGAAATACAGCTTTGTTATGTCACTCTCCTGAAAGTGCTTTCAGAAGTTTCTTGTTTTCTATAACTCTCCTTATCCTGGAATTTTATACCTACCATAGGCTGGTATCTGCCTGGTGATGTCTTCTTTAAGTATCTTTTGTATTCTTTCTGCCTCAAAGAGTTTCTTTCAAAGTCAGTCAAGCAAAGCATCATTAACTCTGTGTCTTGACATGTGTTATTTCTCTTATTGTGGAAAATCCGTGAATTCTTCAAGGTGGATTTGAATTCCTACTATTTCCTGAAGTTTCTCTTGATTAACTATAGACTAGAGAAGGTTTATGTATATGTATGTGTATGTGTATATGTATATGTATATGTATATGTATATATGTTTTAATGTAAATATAATTTACCTCTACAACTAGAGAGTGATTCCTAAGCTAGAAGAAATCCTGTTATAAATTTCTTAGCATTCATCATAATATCATTCATGGTGATTTGAATTTATTAGATATGTTTATTAATGTTGTTTGCTTTTGTGGGGGAGTACAATGAGGGTCTGGTAGAGCAGCAAACATATGCTCTGATGATACTGTCAACTATTCTTTTTGTTTAGTGTTTTAGTTTCTGTTGCATAAGCAAACAGTAAAAATGGGGGGTTAGAAATGGGAGTAAGGGCCTGTTGTTTTCTACTAGTTGCCATAATATATAAAAGTCTGTATTACTTACATTCTTCAGTTTAACAGTGTGCGGTGTTTTGGTCTTTTATTTCCACATACTCTTTTATATTTATACTAGAGGCCCAGTGCACAAATTCGGGATTGGGCTGAAACCGCCTCTCCAACATCCCCTGAGGGGTCCCAGATTACAAGAGGGTGCAGGCCAGGCCGAGGGACCCCACTGGGGCTGGGGAGGGATGCGGGAGGTTGGCCAGCTGGGGAGGGCTTGAGGGAGGGCTCCAGGGCATGTCCGACCCGTATCACTCTGGATTGGCTAGACCCCAGCACCTCAGCAGCAAGCTAATCTACCAGTTGGAGTGTCTGCCCCCTGGTGGTCAGTGCACGTCATAGCGAGCGGTTGAGCGGCCTTAGCATATCATTAGCATATTACACTTGATTGGTTGAATGACTGACCAGACGACTGGACACTTAGCATATTAGGCTTTTATTATATAGGATATTAATTTTTGTTTTGAAGCATTATATTTTATAAATTATATGTAGCCATTTAAATATAGCTGTTTACTTTTAAGGACTGAATAAAACATTTCTCTAAAATAATTTTAAAAGGCAAGAACCAGCATTTACTGAGCATCTAGTACATATCTGGTATTGTGCTATATTTCTTGAATCTTTAATTCTATTCTGTTTTACATGTGAGAAATTGGGTAAAGGTACCCAGTGAGTTTAGAGCTTATATTTGAAATCCAAATCTATCTGATTCTGTCAGAATATCCTTTGCTAATCACGAGAGGTTTCTTTTTAGAGCAGAAGAATGAATGGTAACTACTAAATAGAAGATGCTTAGTTAAGTAAACTAAAAAGATCTTTTGGGATTGTGCTTTTGTTCTTTTTCTCTCTGTGATTTTCAATTTCATTTTTTGCTCATTCTCCAAACTCATACTTAATCAGTAATCTTATGTTTAAGTTGTTCTTTTATCAGAATGAACTAACAAAAATGTTGTAGGATGACGTAGCTAAAAGAGAAGAGTTGGTTGGTCCTGTAATATTTTTGAAGTAGAAATTTACTTTTTAATTTTTAAAAAGTTCAGCATAAAGCATCTAATTCAGGATTAGGCATCTTAATTGGAAGGCCAATATTTGGGTACAGTAAAGCAATATTATTTTATTAAGCAGTATTAATTTATTAAGTGAAAGATAATGCATATTAATTGATTTAAGATAATACTGAATGAAACTAGGAATACATTAAATCAGATATGTTTTATGTACCATAAACTTGTAAAAAAGTAGTGTTTTAGAGTTTTATGGTACGGAATAGTTAGCACTCAGAGTTAGATGCTCTCTGATAAGAATGATGAACTCCTAATGGAGAACATAGGTTCACTGTTACGTATGTGGCATTTAGATGAGGTAGCAGTATATTTTCTGGGAGATGGGAATTTTGCAGGAGAAACTGGTGAGACTTAGACTGCAGCTTTACATATTTGTAGTTTTTCTACATGAGATAATAGCAGAAACTGTAAGGCTTGCTAGGCCTTTTTAAAGGTGTTTACAGACAAAGAAGAACTCAAGAAATCTTGGGAAATATCCATCCAGATTTGAAAAAGGAAGGAGGAACAAGTGAAATAAAGACATAAAAAGTAGTCCTGGTTATAGAAAGAGAAATAAGATCATATTGTGCCATGATCGTCAAGAGTAGAGTTTTAGTGGGTGGTTAAGGTTGTCAAATGTTAAAAAGAGGCAAAGAACCCAAGAACTGAGAAAGTAGTCATTGACTGTTTTCAGTAGTTATTTAATCTGAAGCATAGATTGGAAGAGATTTGTAGGGAGTTAAGGGAATAAATGATAGGAGGTAGAAATAGCTGTTAGAGATCATATTCAAAGAATATGACAGTTAACACAGAATCATTCACCTTTTAAACAGTCTTCATAAAATGGGAGAGATTGTGTTGTGTTAAAGGCAGAAAAGAAGGACCTTATGGAGAAGGAAAACTTGAAGATCCTGGAAAGGAAGGAAGTAGTATTGGGAGAAAGTTCTTGTAAACGAGGTAGAGGAAGACACTAGAGTTAAGAGATGATTTCCATATTAGGACGAAGAGGCAAAAGTATAGAGTTTTGAAAATAAGCTTTTTCTAAAATAGGTTTTCTAAATTATATGTCTAATGAAGGAAAGATTTTGCACCCTGGTCAAAGTTTCCAAGCAGTAATAGATTGGGGCCAGAAATTCTTTCTCGGTGAGCACTGCCATTAGAAGGGATCAGGAATGTATCCCTTCTCCAAAAGTAGGCGTCAAATGCAGTTTTACATGGATTTATAATTTGAGCAAGAATTTCATTCATTCAAATGGTTAAGCTGTAGGATCTAATGATAAGAACTGTTATAGAAATTTTTGTTTCCATTTTTAGGAAGGCTTCTTGAGTGTCTTAGGAAACCACTCTTCTTTTAAAAATTATTTAACAAAAATTTATTGAGTTCTTTGCTAGGCCCTTTAATAGTTGTGGAAGGTGCATAAATGGATGAATTAAGGTTCCTGCTATTCTAGAGCTCACCTTTTCGATAGATATGTAAAAAAGTTATCTATCCTTTTTCTCTGCTTAGTCCGTTTACTCTTAAAAATCAAATTGATTTTAAGATATAACATAGACATCATAAAATATGTCCAGGAATGCTCTATAGCAAGAAAATATATGTGAAAAGTTTAAGCTCTTGTCTCAAATTAAAGAGAAATTATTAACTTTAAACAGTATTTAATGTAGGAGTTAGAGTAGTACTTAATTCTTTTTAACTATATTTATGACTTTTCTTTTTAATCCTCACCAGAAATTGTGCTTTTACTAATTTTAGGGAGGGAGGGGAAGAAGGGAGGGAGAGAGAAGGAGGGAGGGAGGGGAAGAAAGAGGGAGAGAGAAAGAGAGATCAATTGGTTGCCTCTCATATGCACCCCAGCACAGAGATCAAACCGGAAACCCAGGCATGTACCCTCACCAGAGTGTATGGAACAATGCTCCAACCAGCTGAGCCACCCAGCCAGGGCTATGCTTAATAACTTTAAAAAAACACTTATATGAATACAGATTTATACAGTTGGCTTAATATAAGTTCTGTTGTATCTGATATGAACAGATAAATATTCAACTAATATAATTTCTCATTCATCAGATATAAATCAGATATTTATTTATTTATTTATTTTAATTAAATCTTTATTGTTCAGATTATTACATTTGTTCCTCTTTTTTCCCCCCATAACTCCCCTCCTCCCAGTTCCTGCCCCACCCTCCGCCCTCACTCCCCACCCACTGTCCTCATCCATAGGTGCACGATTTTTGTCCAGTCTCTTCCCGCATCTCCCACACCCCTTTCCCCCCCAAGAATAGTCAGTCCATTCCCTTTCTATGTCCCTGATTCTATTATAACCACCAGTTCATTCTGTTCATCGGATTATTTATTCACTTGATTCTTAGATTCACTTGTTGATAGATGCATATTTGTTGTTCATAATTTGTATCTTTACCTTTTTCTTCCTCTTCCTCTTCTTAAAGGATACCTTTCAGCATTTCATATAATCCTGGTTTGGTGGTGATGAACTCCTTTAGCTTTTCCTTATCTGTGAAGCTCTTTATCTGACCTTCAATTCTGAATGATAGCTTTGCTGGATAAAGTAATCTTGGTTGTAGGTTCTTGGTATTCATCACTTTGAATATTTCTTGCCACTCCCTTCTGGCCTGCAAGGTTTCTGTTGAGAAATCAGCTGACAGTCGTATGGGTATTCCCTTGTAGGTAACTGAGTTTCTTTCTCTTGCTGTTTTTAAGATTCTCTCTTTATCTTTTGCTCTTGGCATTTTAATTATGATGTGTCTTGGTGTGGTCCTTTTTGGATTCCTTTTGTTTGGGGTTCTCTGCGCTTCTTGGACCTGTAAGTCCATTTCTTTCACCAGGTGAGGGAAGTTTTCTGTCATTATTTCTTCAAATAGGTTTTCAATATCTTGCTCTCTCTCATCTTCTGGCACCCCTATAATTCTGATGTTGGTACGCCTGAAGCTGTCCCAGAGGCTCCTTACACTATCTTCGCATTTTTGGATTCTTTTTTCATTTTGCTTTTCCGGTTGGGTGTTTTTTGCTTCCTCGCATTTCAAATCATTGACTTGATTCTTGTGCTCCTCTGTTCTGCTGTCAGGAGTCTGTATAATATTCTTTATTTCAGTCAGTGTATGCTTAATTTCTAGTTGGTTCCCCAATATAACATCGAGGGTCTTCATTAGTTTTCTTGTAGATCTCATTAAGTTTATCGGCGGCTTCTAAACAGTTCTTGAGAGACCTTAAAAGTGTGGTTCTGAACTCTAGATCTTCCATTGACAATTTTGTCCTGTTTCTTTGTCTCCGCATTTTGTTATGCTTCCTTGGTGCACCCCCTAGTGGTCTTTGTTCGTGGTCTTATAGTTAAATCTTGATTGTTGTAGCTAATTCCAGGGAGGGTTTGACCTCCAGGCCAAGTGGCTATGAGAATCAGCTGTGTCAGCAGTGAGAGAACTTCTGTCCTCTAGGGAGGTGCTAATCTAGCCTTTGCCTGAGGCTATCTGGCAAATGCCTCTGTGCAGGGCTTGGGCGGGGCGGGTCGCACAGGATCAACATGGTGGGCCGGAGAGAGCAGTGATGGCGGCTCTCAGTCCTGTCCCCAGGGGCTCTGCCTCTCTGAGTCCCAGCAATGGCTGCAAAGCTCGGAGAGAAAGCTGCACTCGCTCTGACCGAAGCCAGGCAGTCCCGCTGCTCCCGTTTGAGTCTGGGTCCCTAAAGACTCGCCTGGATCTGGAGCTCAGAGTCTGCGACTCCCTCCCGATTGAAAACGCCAACCGCGCCCTCCGCCGCCAGCCCGCTCCGCGCACTCCGCACCTCAGAATTTGACTTCAGCACTGCGCCTCCTCTGCGTGTCCGTATGCGTTTCTCTTTCCTCCTAGTTGTAGGACTTCCACTCAGCCAGCGTTCCAGTGGTTCTGGGTGATGTCCTTTCCGTCTTTTAGTTTCACTTTTGAAGTAGTTGTTCAAAGCAGCAAACTCCGGCCTTAACCTACGCCGCCATCTTGGTTCTCTATATCTAAATCAGATATTTATTGATAATTGCAAGTGAAAATACAGCACAGTTTTACTTGTTCAATTTTTAAGTACTTCATCTGTTTCTAAGGTTTGGCTGTTCTTAGAACGTTAGCAGGTGCTTTAAAATTTTTAGAGAGGAGAGATAAAGAACATCTAGTTGTCATTCCATCTAGGCAAATCACATTATTGGCTTACATGGAATATTTCTTACTAATTTTATATATAAAAAATTAATATGTTGTTTTTAAGATTGTATCTGATATTTTTTGTAGACAGGTTGGGGGGCAGATATTGATTACATATACATGTTTTTAGTACCATTATAACATTTCTGAAGACTAATTTGCATAAGATCACTTTAAATAGAAATGATCTCAGGGACTTGCAAGTTGGTGCTTTAGAAGACTTATTCCATCTTGTAGAAAGAAGCTGCTGCTGCAATATCAGAGACAGAACACCTTGATTACTTCTAGGGAAATTGCTGATATTTATGAGAGTATCAGAGTGTATTAATAATGTTAATTTTAAGTAAAAACAATGAAATAAAATATATACTAAGTGGAGTACTAAAAAATACTTCAGCTCCAGCTGTGTTTTCAAGTTGTGTGAACTGATATGAATGTTTCCTTAGATGTAAAAAAAGCAAAATTCTCAGGATAAAATGTTCTAAAACAGATCCTATATAATAAAGAGCTAATATGCTAATTAAACTGGACTGCAGAACGACTATCCGGAACGACCTTCCAGAACAACCAGTGGGTGGGGCGGGGGGGGGGGCATGTGGGGCAGCTGGGGCTGCGAAGGCCTACTTTTGCACAAATTTCATGCATTGGGCCTCTAGTATGCAATAAGATAATGTATGGGAAGGTACATTATAATTTGAAAACAAGGTACAAGCAAACTTAAAGTGATGATATAGTATTTTTAATTTTTACATAATCATTTAATAGAAGAGCTAATATTGCCAAATTTTTTAGAAGGAAGGGTAATAAGAGATTGGAGAAATAGAGATAAAATATGAGCTTATATTGAATATTTGAAACCACCCTCATTAAACAGCATTTTGTCATTTTGTGAAAGCATTGTAATAAGGATAAATAAGATGACACTTTTGGATTTTGATGTAACAGAAAGTTATATTGGTCATTTTTACATACATTTGAAGAATAAGTATACATCTTTTTCCCTTCACTTGAAGGTTATGAATACTGATGGCACTGGGAGACGAGTACTAGTGGAAGACAAAATTCCTCACATTTTTGGGTTTACTTTGTTGGGTGACTATGTTTACTGGACTGACTGGCAGAGGCGGAGCATCGAAAGAGTACACAAACGAAGTGCAGAGAGGGAAATCATCATAGATCAGCTCCCTGACCTCATGGGCCTAAAGGCCACAAATGTTCATCGAATCATTGGTAAGTTCTTCCCAAGATCTCTTAGAGGTGGATGCCAGAAATGAATAAAGATGGAGATAGGGAGCAGTTTATAAAGCAGCATTGTGAATTGTTGATGTTTTGAGGAAATATAGAAATCAGTAAAACTTTAAACCGCCCCTCCCTTTTTTTTTTTTTTTTTTACCAGGAAAGGTTTTTTTAAATGTTGGCTTACTACTCTGGTCATATAGTTTGAATTGAAGGGTGCTCGTACACACACAAATACACACACACACACACACACACACCCCATCAAAAGAATTCAATCCTATTGTATGAATAATGTAGCTTATTATTGTAATCTTACTGTGGGTACAGAGGAAAGCATTTTGCAATACTTTAATTCCCAATTGATTAGCAAGTGAGTTTTGTTTGAACTGCTCCATTTCCGACCTTGGCCAGTTCACCCCTCCTCAGGCCCTCACTCCTGGAAGGTCACCACATTGATGCCAACTTTGTGCAGACACTTGAATGGCATAGCATATACTGTACTTCAATATGCTACAGCTAAGAACTCCTGGTCTCTAGTGATTCTCCTGGCTTGGCCTACCGAGTAACTGGGGCCACAGTTTGCAACACTGCATTAGGCCTTTTATTCACTGTCTGTGCTCATAGTGCTTGTTGGTGAGATTAGAATTGAAACTGTAGATTTGGGAGCAGATATAATCATAAGTCTCTGCAAACCAAAAGCTCAGTCATTTTAAAGTAACAATGTGTTGATGGTGTCAATGTGTGTGTCCTTCTGTGCCCTTTTATAATTAATTTATCTTTTAGGTTCCAATCCCTGTGCTGATGAAAATGGGGGATGTAGCCATCTTTGCCTCTATAGACCTCAGGGCCTTCGCTGTGCCTGTCCCATTGGCTTTGAACTCATCAGTGACATGAAGACCTGCATTGTCCCAGAGGCTTTCCTTTTGTTTTCTCGGAGAGCAGATATCAGGCGAATTTCTTTGGAAACTAACAATAATAATGTGGCCATTCCACTCACTGGTGTCAAAGAAGCTTCTGCTTTGGATTTTGATGTGACAGACAACCGAATTTACTGGACTGATATATCACTCAAGGTTAGCAAAAGAAGTGGAATGTTAAAACGGGACTAAAAAGGAGAGCTGATAGAATTTCTGAGTCTTCATTCTGTGATCGATCAATCTCCCTCATTGCTTAATAGGCAGGCAAAGTTCAGTAAAACCTTAAACTTTTAAAGGAAGCCAAGGGAAAGGCCCATTGAGTATTTAATTTACTGCCTTTCAATAGAAGATATGTTGCTTAAGCATCTAAATCTGTAAGACATAATCTACAGACATAATTGTTCTACTATGTTCCCTTTGAAGATAATGAGTGACTTTTAGAGAGTAAGCAATTGCATGTTTCACATAAATGGCATATAGAGACTTAATTTATTTTCAACAAAATTTTGGAACCTGACTGAGGTAGAAAATGCCAGTTATGAGTTATAGCACAACTTTAGTTTCTTTTTCCTGGAATAAACATTGAAAAGCATACTGAGTCAAAAAGGAGTTCTCAGAAAATCTGGAGAATAATGTTTTCTTCCAGATTGTTTTGGGCTTGTTTCACATAATTTGAGTAAAATTTTGTCTAACATGCAAAATCATGGCATTTTGGAGCAAGAGTAAGATTCTTTTTTTAAAAAGAAAATTTTATTATTGAAAGTATTTCTTGTCTCCTTTTCCCCACATTGACCTCTCTCCACCCGCTCCCGCCTCCCCCCCTCCCCCACAGAGTAGGATTCTGATGATATTCTTTAAAGTCTATTAAATGAGTGAATAAGTGAAATAAATAAATAAATCTTGGCTTTTACTGTGATTTTCTGTTTCCTCATCTTGTAAATAGAGATGAGCCCTATCTTGCAGGGCTGTTGTGAGGATTAACTGAGAAAATTTATGTACATAAAGTACTTAGGATAGTGCCTAGCAGCTGTTATTAATAGTTTGACTTAGATTGTTTTAAATTTTAGGGAATTCAAAGCTGCATTTTATTTATTATTATTATTATCATTATTATTATTATTTTAATCCTCACCTGAGGATAGGTTTTTATTGATTTTTAGAGGGGAAGGGAGAATAAGAGAAAAAAAGAAACATTGATCTGAGAGAGAAACATCAATTGGTTGCCTCCCGTATGCACTCTGATCGGGGATCGAACCCACAACCTAGGTATGTGCCCTTACCAGGAATCAAACCCAAGTCCTTCTGGTGTACGGGACAGTATTCCAACCAACCAACTGCACTACCCAGCCAGGGCAGTATTATGTGTTTTATAAGGTATAAGTTTATTGAAATCTTATCAGATTGACACAGTGACATGGCATACTTTCAAGCACCTTTAAAAAGTTGATTACCAGTGAAGAGTTTACAACATTCTGTTCACATTTTTTTCACTTGATTAATAAATTTTAAAAGAAAAGTCATTCCACTGTCTTACTAGAATAACTTTTTGGTCCTTAAGAACCTCAAAAATTTCTCCCTGAATTGGCAATAAAACTTGAGTTCACATTTGCATTTATTAGAACTTGATATAATTTCTTTCCTGTATTAAGAAACTGTATTAAGAAATTATATTAAGAAACTGTATCTCTGGCTCTTCTGGATCCTCCCACCCAACAAAACCCAAATCAAACATTCTTTTTCCAAGTGTTTTGTACTTAAGCCATTTGACTTTGTTGTTAATCTTATTTTTGCAGACCATCAGCAGAGCCTTTATGAATGGCAGTGCATTGGAACATGTGGTGGAATTTGGCTTAGATTATCCGGAAGGCATGGCAGTAGACTGGCTTGGGAAGAACTTGTACTGGGCAGACACAGGAACAAATCGAATTGAAGCATCGAAGTTGGATGGGCAGCACCGACAAGTTTTGGTGTGGAAAGACCTGGACAGTCCCAGAGCTCTAGCGTTGGACCCTGCTGAAGGGTAAACAGCTTTATGTATGCATTCTTTGCAGCTACATTGTACATGGCCTACTACATGAGTTATGTTCTTCTTTGTTAATCCTCACCCAAGAATATGTTTCCATTGACTTTAGAGAGAGAGGGAGGTAAGGAGTGTGAGAGAGGAAGAGACAGATAGAGACAGAGAGAGGTAATGATGTGACCTTGGGGTTGAACCTACAACCTTTTTGGTGCATAGGATGATGTCCAACCAACTGAGCCATCTGGCCAGGGCATGGGTTATGTTCTTGATGTTTTAATTCTTATTAGGAATCTGACGACTAAACTATATAGATAGGCTTTATTTTAAAACCGTTAGCTGACATTTCACTGATTTAGAATTAATAATTATGAGCTAAATTTTACTTTTGTCATTATGAACATTTGATGAAGAATGAATAGTGAAATGGATTATTAATTAAATATTACTGCTTGTATTTATATACTAAATAAACAGCCTTCATAAAGACAGCAAGTCTGTATTTTCTTGCATCCCCTCCAAATTATACCAGATTCCAAACCTATTAAAGTAAATTCTCTGAAATAAATGTTACGTGCAAAGAAATGACTGCATTTAAAAAAGCTCCATTTTAGAATATTCATTCAAGAGGACAACTATTTTGATCATTATTTATAAGCTTGAAGAAACTTTGTTATTAAACAGTTAACTGGTTTTGTGAATTGTTGAGCCTCTATTTATTTATAAAGTGATGCTTTCCAAGAGTAGAGGATCCTGCATGATTTAGAAAAATTTAAAAAGCCAGCAGCTAAGAGATATAAAAGTTGAAGAGTAATTTTACTTTTAAAAGCAGAAGTTAATGTGAACATACAAGAATATTTTACCATATCTACAATTAAAAATAGTTTCCCTGAATCACATTAATTCCATGATGAGCTTGTTAGCCATACCAAAGACAGTTTCTCTGTGCTGACATGTTATGGTTGGATTATGGTGATCTTTTACTTTAATAGCTTCAGTTACCAGACAGATAAATTTAGTAGTTGGGACTAAGAACTCTACTTTATGTGGCTGTTGGCAACTGTGAAATTTCTCTCACAGTTGTTTCTCTCTGGCTCTTGTGGTGTGCACGTGCCTGTCAGTAGACAAGTACAGATGCAAACAAAGCCCAAGACCAACTTTACTTTTCAGAAAAGCATTGCTACCAAGTCAGCCATCAGCTGACAGGCTCCTGAGTACATGTCTGTCCTCAGGTATGCTCAGGTATGTGATGAGAGTTGGCATGTGGAGTGCTTTTCTAGTCCCAGTATTCAGAATGTTTTGCAACTAACACCTTACTAGTTTTAGTTGAAAGGGCATTTGGCTAAAGAACTGGGTATAGTTCTAGCTCTATCATGTGACTGGCTTGAAGACATTGGACAAATTGTTCACATTTCTTTCAGTGCTTTGGCCTCCTCATAAGAAAAAGCCCATATAGTACTGTGGAGCTGCTGTAAGGTTAATATGAAAAACTTGAAAAAGTGAAATAAAAGCAAAAGCATATTCTAAAATTTCACAAGGATTATAGTTCCAGTGTTCAATGCCAGATGACATATTAAGGAGTGATTCATTGCTCTTATACATATAGTATGTTCCATTCTTTTTTAACTTCAGTTTAAAGCTATTAATTTGTATTTTTTATATACTTCTGCATCTTGTTTTCGGGGAGAGATTATAGAAGTCAAAAAGTAAGTTTAAAAATTTAAAAACTCAAATTAGTTGTATTCAGAAATACGTAAAGATATATTGTTTAGAACTGAACCAGATTTGGAGACCAGAGCTTTAATTCTTCTTATCTTCTTGAATATTAGTTTTATAAATACAAGTGTTGCAATAAGGAAATCACTGGTTTGTTTCCAATCCCTAGGTTTTGGATGGAAAAGATTCATTGGAAAAACTAAGGAAAGCTGACTCATTTCCTTTTTAGGATATAAGAAAAAAATACTTAGCTGAGGGTGCCAAAATAATTGAAAAATTATAGCAATGATTTTGTTTTGCCAATTTCCTTGATTTAATGTATATTTTTTTAAAAAAATTATTTAGTTAACTGTGCATGAATGTAGCTCTTTCTCCCAAGTAATCAAAAGTGAAATTATAAATATCCATTATTTTGAATTTAGGTTTATGTATTGGACTGAATGGGGTGGAAAACCTAAGATAGACAGAGCTGCCATGGATGGAAGTGAACGTACTACATTAGTTCCAAACGTGGGGCGTGCAAATGGCCTAACTATCGATTATGCTAAAAGGAGGCTCTACTGGACAGACCTGGACACCAACTTAATAGAATCTTCAAATATGCTGGGTAAGTTCTGCTTCTTTTTATTCAAACAGATAATAGTAGATTGTTCTTTCTATGCAAAAATCAGAAAGGTTGCTATTACCATTGGTTATGTTCTGTTAATAAAATTTCACATGAATGTCTAGATTCTTCCTCTGGCTGGCATTGTATTCCATTTATTATTATAACAGTGGGCTAGATACCTGGATTCACATCTCTTTATTTTGTGGAAATTTAATTATTGTTGTACTTATAATGGAATTTATAACCCCCTAGATATTCCTGAAGTGACTTTTTGTACCAGTAAAATACAGTATATGCATTTCCATCTTATTATGGAATGAAGAAGAAAAATTGAACTATGGGCCCTTTTGGAGAGAAAATAAGACCACAGTCAAAATAGACCATTTACAAGAGTTTAAACAAACTCAGTGATTTATAGCAAGAATATAAGTTTGAGGCATGGGGTCAGGCTGCTGATGGATTGATTTCAGAGAACTGGTCTGGTTTTAGAATTGCTTTTAAATGAATTGTTCTATTTTAAATTGCTAACAAATGTTTGTTTTAATGTTGAAATTTGGAGGATGGGGCAATGAGACTCATATTCTTAGAAAATTCATCCCTCTGCTTTTCCCTTTTCTACTTCCTTTCTGAAAATAGGACTCAACCGTGAAGTTATAGCAGATGACTTGCCTCATCCTTTTGGCTTAACTCAGTACCAAGATTACATCTACTGGACGGATTGGAGCCGACGCAGCATTGAGCGTGCCAACAAAACTAGTGGCCAAAACCGCACCATCATTCAGGGCCATTTGGATTATGTGATGGACATCCTCGTCTTTCACTCCTCTCGGCAGGCAGGCTGGAATGAGTGTGCTTCCAGCAATGGGCACTGCTCCCACCTCTGCTTGGCTGTGCCAGTTGGAGGTTTTGTTTGTGGATGTCCTGCCCACTACTCTCTTAATGCCGACAACAGGACTTGTAGTGGTAAGCTGCATTTCTCCAAAGCAAACTAGAAATAGAGGAAAAAGAAGGACTTTGAAAACATTGCGGTTCATGTTCTTTCTAGAGTAAAAACTTGCAGAAGTCCAGAGCTAGTGATTTGTTTAATAAAAGGGAAGGACTAGAGATGGAAATAATGCATGTTTTTGTTACTACTTATTTGATGATAGCTAGTTGATATTATGGGATAATAGATGTTGTAGAAAAATTAAATCTTTTACCCTTGAGCATTCAATATTTAGTGTAGAATTTGCATAGCTTCATTGAGAGAGACAATCATACATATTTGCTATACATAATTAATTCATATTTATTCATTACAAAGAAAGAGAAGAGCAGTACAAATGTTGTACTATTAGAGGATCTCTAAAATACAATCACTTTGTCCTTTGAAGTTCATAGAATAGGCTAAAGATAAAAAAATTTAAGAGTATAAAAGGTCAGGTAGAAAATGCATACGAGTAAATTTAGTCAGTATGAAACAGCAGAACATAGCTGGGAGACTAGAGCACATGCTCTGAACATAGTGGGTGGTTGCTACTTAACTCTAACTTTTATTTTTATTTTTGGCTATATCATCTCCTGATTGTAAATGAAATAAGGTAGTGCATATTAAATACACACACACTGCATAGGACGGTACAAACTGCATAGGATATTAAATAAACACACACACTGCAAACAACAATAAAACACAGTGTTTGGTAATGCTGGAAGACGGACTGGAGTGGTGGCAGTGGAGATGGAGAGAAGCTGATGGAATTAAGGTGTATTTTGAAGCTAGAATGAACAGACCTTGTTAATGGGTTGTATGTGGGGGAGAAGTAAAGGGAGGAAGTAACAGTGATTATTTGATTCATGGTTTGATCAGTTAAGTAGATAGTAGATGAGGAAGTATGAAGAGGAAAGTTAGTTTTCAGGAAGAAATAAAATTAATTTTAGGCAGGTTAATATTGATATTTCTATGGGGTATTGCAGTAGAAAAACGAAATAAGTTAGGAGAAGATCCCAGAGCTCAGAGAAGAGAGATGAGGTTGGACAGATAATGAACCAATTAAGTAATCTTTATCATGGGTTAGATGGAGATACATGTTTTGGAAAAATATGGAGAAAGGATGGAGAGGAGGATTGCAAAGTTAAATAGGGTGATTAGAGAAGTCACTACTGAAGAAGTGACATTATGTCATGACCTGAAGGAGGTGAGGAAATGAGCTATGTGGATATCTGGGGTAAAACCTATCAAGCAAAAAAGGGACAGCAAATGCAAAGGACCAAGGGGAGAACATGTTTGACATGTTAGAGGAACACCTAGGAGGCCAGTGTTGTTGGCCTCCTAGAATGAATGAATAAGTAGATTAGGTCAGAGGAAACAGGAAACCAAATTGTGTAATCCCTTGTTCAGTACTGAAGTGGCTGGCTTTTATGACAACTTTGTGCAAATTGGGGAAAGGTGTTTTCTCTGGGCAGATGGAGCTGTGCCACTGCATGGCTTGGATGATGAAGTATGGATTGGACTTCAGTCCCAACTCCATGCCTTGAGCACAGTGCACAAATGACACAGTCAGACGTGGTGAGCTGGGCCTTGTAGATTACGCTGTCTTCAAACATGTGCAATGCCTCCCTTTAAACTACAGGTGAACACTTGTGCCTTCAACAGAGAACTAAAAAGCTCCCTTCTGCTTACACCTCATCCTTCAACTTCTGCATGTTGGCTCTTTTCATTGTGGGAGTGTAAAACTCAGACAGCCTGAGAGGATAATTTTTAAAGCACTATTCTCCAGGAGATGAGGTGGTTAGAGGTTGCATAAATTAGTATGGATTTAGGTTTACAAAATTGCATATTCTTTGTTACTTTAAGCACTGAAAGACTTGTAAGTGAAAACATCAGCTTTCTCTTAGAAATATTAAGCCAGTTAATTATAATTGCTAATGTTAACTTTAGACTTTTTGAAACAAGCATTTATTTGGAGCCATGTTTGGCTTTGTCTTAATTCACATTTCTAGAACACCTAATTGTAGAATCTTATTGAAGGCTAAAACTTGATTCAAAAGAAATAGTACTCAGTAAAATATACTAGGAGCCAAGTATATATTTGATACTGTTTCCCAGTCAGGAAAAGTTGGCAACTAAAATTATGGGGTCTTTCTTCTAAGTCTCAATGTATGTCTTAGTATAGGTGATGCTTACTGTGTTGGAAACTTACAATTTAGAACTTTTTTTTCCTTGCTTTACAAGAAAGTAGTACTGCCAAAACACAATTCTTTAAATTAAAAAGGATGCGAGACTTGTGAGCTACTCTGTTGAAGCTTGTGTTCTTACTACTTAAGACACAGGTTCTACTAAAATTGCTAAAAGTTGTTAAATCAATATGTGATGGACTCCAGATAATGGAGAGTGCCACTGGGATCATTGGAATATGTTCTAAATCTTCTAAGCCAAGTGTGGACTTTTATATCTTTGTCAAATGCTTCACTGAACTCAAGTCTCTTATGATACCACTGTGGACAAAATAGGAAAAAATTGGCTAGGTGGCTATGTCATTGAGTAAATTATAACTGGTTTGGGAATAAGAATGCTGATTAGTGTCACTCTGAAGAGGGTTTCTGGGGACATACCAAAGGGTTTTGTCCTCATTTTTACCTCTTCAACATTTATGTGTGTTTTGTTTGAGATATAGCTACAGGCTGATCAAATCTTTAAGTGATACAGGACTTAGTCTGTGTTTCAGATTTGCTCTTTTCTTTCTTGAAGCTCCAACTACTTTCCTGCTCTTCAGTCAGAAGAGCGCCATCAACCGCATGGTAATTGATGAACAGCAGAGTCCCGACATCATCCTTCCTATCCACAGCCTTCGGAACGTCCGGGCCATTGACTATGACCCACTGGACAAACAACTGTATTGGATTGATTCACGACAAAACATGATCCGAAAAGCACAAGAAGATGGAAGCCAGGTAATTCAAGGCTCAGTACAAAAACCATTTTTTTTTCCCCATCTAGTAATTGGACTAGCCAATCATCTTATTTTATTTGTATTGACTCTGCACGTGCGTGCGTGTTTGTGTGTGTGTGTGTGCGTGCGCACGCATGAAACAAATTCTGGACTGAGCAGCTTTTCCCACTTCTAATGATCTTTGAGTATACAATTTTTGATAATGCTATTGGAATGAAAATTATATTTGGATAACTTACCCTCATATATTGGTAATGACTTAGTCACTGCCACCCATATTCATTTATGTAGTTTTTTCGTTCATTATGGTTCCATCTACATGGAGTCTTGGAAGCTTCAAAATCATAAAGACTTTGGTTCTGATCGCAGGTCTGTTACTCGCTAGGATTACTATGAAGTTTTTAGATGAATGGAATGTAAAGCACATAGCCCATTAGCTATTACATGATAGGGACTTAATAAATAATGGTTCTGTTACTAGTTTATTCTTACTTAAAAGGTTCAAAGAGAAAACACATAGTACAACCTCATAACAGTTAAAATAGCTAGGATATGTTATCCAATTTTGTTTTGGTAAATATTTGGTGACTGTGGAATGGGAATGAAAACATTATCAATAAATCTTACCTATATTTAGATACAAGTCATGGTTTACATACCACTGCCCATACTTTTTTGCTTTCTTTTTATGACCAAGCAATATTAGACTAGGATTACTATAAATAATTATAGTCATCTTCCTCATAGAAGTGAAGTTAATTTTGATTTTGAACGTGTTAAAATTTAGGGAGATTTTTACGTGGCTTATCTCACACAAAAGAGCAAGTGATAACGTAACGATGGCGGCTGAGGGATCATTTAGAGGTATAGTTATAGTGGTTTATGGCATATGTACTTTAGTCTATGTAGGCCAGTTCTAACAGGCTGATAACTAGTAGAGAGAAATTATAGGTGTTATTATATATAGCCAAGGACATGGTAAATAAATGAGAGAGCCTCATTACAGAATGTTACCTCAGAGATGCCAAGTAAATAAAATAAAATTTATTCAGATAAAACAGGTGAAAAAGGCTCTCATTTTGCTTGGCTTTGTATAAAAGAAACTGCAGGCACAGTACACAAAAATTTGTGCACTCAGTGGGGTCCCTCAGCCTGGCCTGTGCCCTCTCGCAGTCTGGGACCCCTCGGGGGATGACCACCTGCTGGCTTAGGCACACTCCCCAGGGGATTGGGCCTAAGCTGGCAGACATCCCTCTGGCAGCCCGGGATGTCCTCTTGCCAGTGGGGAGCAGGCCTAAGCTGCAATTGGACATCCTTAGCGCTGCTGAGGAGGCAGGAGAGACTCCCACCACCACCGCTGTACTGGCAGCCGTCAGCCTCGCTTGTGGCTGAGCAGAGCTCCCCCTGTGGGAGCGCACTGACCATCAGGGGGCAGCTCCTGCATTGAGCGTCTGCCCCCTGGTGGTCAGTGTGTGTCATAGTGATCAGTCATTCCCAGTCATTCTGCTGTTAGGGTCAATTTGCATATTACCCTTTTATTATATAGGATCGAGGCCTGGTGCATGGGGCTGGCTGGTTTGCCCTGAAGGGTGTCCCGGATCAGGGTGGGGGTCCCGCTGGGGTGCCTGGCCAGTCTCGTGAGGGGCTGAGGGCCGTTTTCAGACATGCCACACCCCCTTCAGGATGGGGGTCCCCGCTGGAGTGCCTGGCCATCCTGGGTGAGGGGCTGATGGCTGTTTGCAGGCTGGCTACAGCCCCTTCAGTGTGAGGGTCCCCATTGGGGTGCTTAGCCAGCCTGGGTGAGGGGCTGAGGGCTGTTTGTAGGCTGGCCACAGCCCCTTCCGGGTTGGGGGTCCTGCTGGGGTGCCTGGCCAGCCTGGGTGAGGGACTGATGGCTATTTGCAGGCTGGCTAGGGCCCCCAGCCACCCAAGCTCCCAGTGGAGGCTGGCTGGAAGCAGGTATCTGGGATTTATTTACCTTCTATAATTGAAATTCTGTTGCCTTGAGCAGAGGCCGCAGTGGGCAGGCGGGAAGCTTGGCTTCCTACATCGCCGGGGCAACCAAGCCTCCTGCTTGCTCCAGCTCCGTGGCTGCCCACTGCCATCTTGGTTGGGTTGATTTGCATATAGTCGCTCTGATTGGCTGGTGGGTGTGGCTTGGGGGTAGCAGAGGTACGGTCAGTTTGCATGTTTCTCTTCTATTAGATTAGATACTTTTGGTGGGGGGGGGGCTAGGTTTAAGGATTAGAGACAGACATGATTGATAGCTGTGGTTTATGGCCCCAATTGCTGTTGTCTCTAGAGCAGAGTTTGTCAGCTTTGGCACAGTTGATGCTTTGGCTGGATAACTCTGTTATGGAGGACTGACCTGTACATTGTAGGCTATTTACCAGCCTCTACCCACTAGATGCTATCTGTACCTCCCATAGGCATAATAATAAAAAATGTCTCCAAACATTGCCAGGTGCCCTGGTTTAGGCATTTGCAAATGCAGAGTTGCCCCTTGTAGAGAACTATTGCTTTTGAGATATTTCTAGCGGTGATTGTAGCAGGGTTGTCTGTAAAAGAGAGTGCCACCTTCTCACGCTCATCTCTAATCAGTGCACTATATCAGGTTCTTAGAGCCACTGATATGGCCTTAGCTCACTCTTCTGCCCCATGTCATAATAACCAAATGAAATGCATGTTAACAAAGAAGCACATTACTCATAAAAAATATTAGTAAGAAATGTCCCTTGAGACTTCCTTCTCAGATGAGTGACTACATCAATGTAAGCATTGTTGAGTGATCACCTCAGGGCTTCTGGTTTGGAGCTTAATTTTCTATGTGTGTGTTTTTTTCTTTCCCTAGGGCTTTACTGTGGTTGTGAGCTCAGTTCCGAATCAGAACCTAGAAATACAACCTTATGACCTTAGCATTGATATTTATAGCCGGTACATCTACTGGACTTGTGAGGCCACCAACGTCATTACTGTAACAAGACTAGATGGGAGATCAATTGGAGTGGTGCTAAAAGGCGAGCAAGACAGACCTCGAGCCATTGTGGTAAACCCAGAGAAAGGGTATGTTACTAAATACCATTAAGATGTCTTGGCATCTGAGACCCTCATCAGCCTTCCTTTTCAGTCTTTAGTTATTTATCTTCAAGTGTCCTGTGTTCCAGTGAAAAACTTGACATTCTCTGTCTGTTGGCCCCTGCATTTCTTGCTTTCTCTGATTTTACTGCCTATAATTTTCTTTCTTAGTCACTATTGCTTTAATTCTAACTTATGCCTATATTTCCACGACCATTTGAACTGCAACATCATCCATGAAGTTCTCCTTGATTTACCCCACCCCTAGCAAGATGTGATTTTTCCTCTCTCCCAAATATCTATGCCTATCTAGTCTTACCTAGTCCTTTCCGATTGACCTTACAACTTTTGTTTTCAGTCTTACATTTCCTACTAGAATGTAGGTTTCTTTATGCCAAGCACTAATATCTTCTTTCATTTAATACAGAGCTTTGCATTTAGTAAATAATAAGTTTATGCATCTGAATAAATAATAAGGAATTCAGCAGGGAAAGTAGCTGACTTCAAAAGAGTTATAGGAAAAAATATAAATACAAGGAATGATTCTTGCCCTAACCGGTTTGGCTCAGTGGATAGAGCGTCGGCCTGCAGACTGAAAGGTCCCAGGTTCGATTCCGGTCAAGGGCATGTACCTTGGTTGCAGCACATCCCCTGTAGGAGGTGTGCAGGAGGCAGCTGATCGATGTTTCTCTCTCATCGATGTTTCTAACTTTCTATCCCTCTCCCTTGCTCTCTGTAAAAAAATCAATAAAGTATATTAAAAAAAAAAGATGATTCTTATGACCTCTTTTTAGTTATTAAATGGACTAGTTAGGGAAGGATTTTAAAATTTTGTGTCCAGGTCTCTGGTTTTATTTTATTGTAGTATTTCAAAAGTGTAGGTGTGCCTGTGCCCTAACACCTTGTTTTATTAATCCATAAAAGTTAGCTCCCACAGAAATTATTATGTGTACCCTTTGTTACTATTACTGAAAGTAGTAAAAATATCTCATGGCATTTTAAAAAATATTCTGAAACATTTCAAAATAAGATTTTATAATATTCTAGCTCTTTTTGTTGTAATCAGTAAGAATATTCTCATTTTGTATGATTTCTTATTCTGATAAACTCATTGTTTCCTCCCTTTTCTTCAGGTATATGTATTTTACCAATCTTCAGGAAAGGTCTCCAAAAATTGAAAGAGCTGCTTTGGATGGAACAGAACGGGAGGTTCTATTTTTTAGTGGCTTAAGTAAACCAATTGCTTTAGCCCTTGATAGCAGATTGGGCAAGCTCTTTTGGGCTGATTCAGATCTCCGGCGAATTGAAAGCAGTGATCTCTCAGGTACCCAAGAAATATGTTTCCTTATTTTGATTTTAGTTATTGAGATGATTCATCAGCATTTGTATTTTTTTCCACTGTATTATTTTTGTGTACGTTTTCTTTATAGTTTTATTCACCAAAAGTAGTCAGCATCAAGTTGGTTGGGAAGCACTTTTTTCTTCAACCATCATATGATTACTCTCTCTTATCTAATAACTTGCCAGCATTTTTCATTTGGGCTCTGTAAGTAATACATTTCTAATGCATCTCTTCTTCTTTTCTAGTTCTGCTCTAGTTTATGTTAACATTATCTCTGTCCTGAATTCTGACATATGATTAGTCTCCTCCCTGCTGATCCCCCGCCTCTGAGATTTATATGCTATTAGTGGCCTGGTGCATGGATTCATGCACGTTGAAAGGAAATTAATTAGAAGGTGGCATCACCCAAGAACTGCTGCTGCCAAGTCACTGCAGCTCCTGCGTTGAGCGTCTGACCCCTGGTGGTCAGTGCGCATCATACCTACCAGACGGTTGCTTAGCCTTTTATATATATAGATTTCTAGATTAATTTTTTGAAGTGTGGTTTCTAATCATCTCACTCCTGTGCTAAAAAAGAAATCTTCAGGGTAGTCTCATAGCCTGAAGGAAAAAAAGTCTAGTTGTACATTAAGTTGGTATTCACCTTTCATAAATTCATCAGCATATTCAAATAATCTTTACATTCCTGGTGTTTTGCGACTAAAATCATTTGTCTTTCTCATTTCTCTGCAGTCCTCTATCTATACTCATAGTTACTTCTCCTCCCCACAAATATTCTGTGTGGACTTACAAGTGACCATGAGTATTAAATGAAAATGGTTCACTATTTATGTCTATCAGAGTGGCAAAAATATGTTAAAGTTGATTAACACTAGAGGCCTGGTGCACAAAAATTTGTGCACTCAGGGGGTCCCTCAGCCCGGCCTGTGCCCTCTCGCAGTCTGGAACCCCTTGGGAGATGATCACCTGCTGGCTTAGGCCCGCTCCCTGGGGGATCGGGCCTCAGCTGGCAGTCAGACATCCCTCTGGCAGCCCGGCAGCCCTCGGGGGATGTCCATTTGCCAGTGGGGAGCAGGCCTAAGCTGCAATCGGACATCCTTAGCGCTGCTGAGGAGGCAGGAGAGACTCCCACCACCACCGCTGTACTGGCAGCCATGAGCCTGGCTTGTGGCTGAGCAGAGCTCCCCCTGTGGGAGTGCACTGACCACCAGGGGGCAGCTCCTGCATTGAGTGTCTGCCCCTTGGTGGTCAGTGTGTGTCATAGTGACCAGTCATTTCCAGTCGTTCTGCTATTAGGGTCAATTTGCATATTACCCTTTTATTATATAGGAGTGCCTGGCCAGCCTGGGTGAGTGGCTGTTGGCTGTTTTCAGACTGGCCACACCCACTCAGGGTGGGAGGATCCTGCTGGGGTGCCTGGCCAGCCTGGGTGAGTGACTGATGGCAGTTTGAAGGCTGGCCAAGCCCCCCAGCAGGGACCCTCATCCC
The DNA here is from genome assembly GCF_964212035.1 of Myotis nattereri. NCBI lineage: Eukaryota > Metazoa > Chordata > Mammalia > Chiroptera > Vespertilionidae > Myotis > Myotis nattereri. The sequence continues at coordinate 191,229,430 of NC_138076.1, forward strand.
ATGAGTGTGTGGCCAGCCTGGGTGAGTGGCTGATGGCTGTTTGAAGGCTGTCCACAGCCCCTTCAGGGTAGGGGTCCCCCCTGGGGTACCTGGCCAGTCTGTGTGAGGGGCTGATTGCTGTTTGCCGGCTGGCCAAGCCCCCCAGCAGGAACCCTCACCCCATGAGTGTGTGGCTGACCTGGGTGAGGGGCTGATGGCTGTTTGCAGGCTGGCCACAACCCCCAGCCACCCAGGTTTTCAATTGTAGCTGGCTGGAAGCAGGTATCTGGGATTTATTTTTCTTCTATAATTGAAACTTTGTTGCCATGAGTGGAAGCCTCAGCCGGCTCAGGGCTGGCGTGAAGCTTGGCTTCCTCCATCGCCCGGGCAACCAAGCCTCCTGCTTTCTCCAGTTCCATGGCTGCCGGCCACCATCTTGGTTGGGTTAATTTGCATATAGTCGTTCTGATTGGCTGGTGGGCGTGGCTTAGGGCGTAGTGAAGGTACAGTCAGTTGGCATCTTTGTCTCTTATTAGTGTAGATCGGCAAGAAAAGCAGAAAATGGCATACTTCCATGCATTTTGGTAGAAATGGAAATTCGTAGAACCTTTCTGGAGGGCTATTTGCCAATAAATTTTTAGATAGCTGCTTATAGAAATGCTGCCCCAATTGTAAAATGTATTTGATAACCATTATTTGTAATAGCCTATTATAGAGACATACATTCTGCTATATCAAGTGTGTGGAGTATTGCAGTCATTCCAACAAATGAGGTAGATCTGTGTGTAGTGACATGGAAGAATGATTTTTATTTTTGGTATTATTACTAAACTTCACCAGAGGATATTCTTTCCATTGCTTTCAGAGAGAAGAAAAGGGAGGGAGGGAGGAAGAGAGGAAGGAAGAAAGAGAAAGAGAGAGAGACATTGATTGGTTGCTTCTTACACAAGCCTCATGAGGAGGGGGTGGCATGATCGAGCCTTTAACCTTTACCAGAATCTAACCTAAGACCCTTCAGCCTTCAGGCTGACATTCTAACCACTGAGCAAAATTGGCTAGGGCAGAAGAATGGTTTTTAAAAATTAAGTTGTTTATTAAGATCTAATTTTGTTTAGCTGTAACTGGTTTGACTCAGTGAATAGAGTGTCGGCTTGCGGACTGAAAGGTTCCAGGTTCGATTCCGGTCAAGGGCATGTACCTTGGTTGTGGGCACATCCCCAGTAGGGGGTGTGCAGGAGGCAGCTGGTTGATGTCTCTCTCTCATGGATGTTTCTAACTCTCTATCCCTCTCCCTTCCTCTATGTAAAAAATCAATAAAATATATTAAAAAAAATATCTAATTTTGTTTAGAAATTTAGTAATATCCTATATTTATTGGTAAATTGCCTTCCAAAATATTTATATAGTATATACATATTATAGATACACTGTACATATACTGTATATATGTATATATCTTCCTATCTAATAAAAGAGAAACATGGTAATTAACCGTACCTCCGACACTCTTCCCATTGGCTAATCAGTGAGATATGCAAATTAACTGCCAACCAAGATGGCGGATGGCAGTCAGGCAGCTGAGGCAAACAGGAGGCTTGCTTGCTCCAGTGACGGAGGAAGCCAGGTTCCCCGCCTGCCACCTCTGGCCTCTCAGCTGCTCTCTAAGAAACAGTGTTGCAAATATAGAAGCTAAACAAAACCCAGAAACCTGCTTTCAGCCAGCCGGGATCTCAGAGCCCGAGTCGCAACAAAGTTTCCAATACAGAAGGTAAACAAAGCCCAGAAACCTGCTTTCAGCAGCCAAGGTCTCAGACCTGGAGCCGAGCCTTAGAGCTAAGGATGGCTCTCAGCTCCAGTGACAGCCATAGAAGGTAAATAAATCCCAGAATAAAAAAGAAAGAAGAAATAAAAGAGTGGTTGGGAGCTTCAGTCACCCACCAGCCTGAAAACGGCCCTCAGCCCCTCACCCAGACTGGCCAGGCACCCCAGTGGGGACCCTCACTCTGAAGGGGGTGTGACCAGCTGCAAACAGCCATCATCCCCTCACCCAGGCTGGCCAGGCACCCCAGTGGGGACCCCCACCCTGATCCGGGACACCCTTCAGGGCAAACCAGCAGGCCCCCAGCCGTGCATCAGGCCTCTATCCCATATAGTAAAAGGTTAATATGCCTCCCAGCACCGGTATCAGCAGAGCCGCGAGGCCTCCCGGACTGGGATCAGTGGAACCACAAGGTCTCCTGAACCCGGGATCAGCAGAGCAGCGAGGCCTCACTGCCCCTGTGTCAAGCAGAGCCGCAAGGCCTCCCAGCGCTGGAATCAGCTGAGTAGCGAGGCCTTATTGCCCCGGTGTGAAGTGGAGCCTCGAGGCCTACCAGCACTGGGATCAGCGGAGCCGTGAGGCCTCCTGACCCCTGGAGCAGCGTGACGGGGCAGCGTCCAAACCCCCTGATTGCCCTGCAGCTCTGTGTGTGACAGAGGGCGAGGTCACAACCTCCCTATCCGCCCTGCTCTGTTCTTGACAGGGCAAGGCGCCCCAACCCCCTGATCAGCCCTGCTCTGTGCCTGATAGCGGGGAGCTCCCCAACCCCCTGATCGGCCTGCTCGGTGTGTGACAGGGTGCGGCGTCCCAACCCCCCCCATGGGCCCTGCTCTGTGTGTGACGTGGTGGAGCCGCAACCTCCCCATCGGCCCTGCCTTGAGTGTGACGGGGTGGTGCCCCAACCCCCCAATTGGCCCTACCCTGAGCATGACTTAACGGTGACATCGCAACTTCCTGATTCACCCGGCTCTGTGCATGGCAGGGGGGATCTCCCCAACCCCCTGATCGGCCCTGCTCTGTGGGTGACGGGGGAGCTCCCCAACCCCTTGATCGGCCCTGCTCTATGTGTGACAGGGTATGGAATCCCAACCCCCTGATCGGCCTCCTCTGTATGTGACAGGTGGCGCCACAACACCCTGATCTGCCCTGCTCTGTGCGTGATGGGGCGGCGCCGCTACCTCCCCATCAACCCTGCCTTGAGTGTGACGGGGCAGCACCCCAAACCCCAATCGGCTTTACCCTGAGCGTGACAGAGGGTGGCATCGCAACCTCCTGATCCGCCCTGCTCTGTGCATGACAAGGAGCGGCGCCCCAACTCCCCAATCGGCCCTGCTCTGAGCCCGACCAGGGGCTGCGGGGCAGGCACCTAGGGATTGGGCCTGCCCTCTGCCACCCGGGAGCGGGCCGAAGCCAGCAGGTCGTTATCTCGCAAGGGGTCCCAGACTGTGAGTGGGCACAAGTGGTGCTGAGGGATACCCCCCTTCCCCGCCCGCCAGTGCACAAATTTTTGTGCACTGGGCCTCTAGTCCTATCGAATAAAAGAGAAACATGATAATTAGCCGTACATCCGCTACCCTTACCATTGGCTAATCAGGGTGATATGCAAATTAACTGCCAGCCAAGATGGCGTCCGGCAGCCAGGCAGCTTGAAGCTAACATGAGGCTTGCTTGCTTCAGTGACAGAGGAAACCAATGTTCCCCACCTGCCTTGCCGGCCTCTGAGTTTGCAGTTTGAAACATTGTTACAAATATAGAAGCTAAACAAAACCCCAGAAAACTGCCTTCAGCCAGCCGGGATCTCAGAGGTGGAGTTGATACAGTGTTTCGATTATAGAACCCAAACAAACCAGATACCTGCTTTCAGCAGCAGAGGCCTCAGAGCTGGAGCCAGATCTAAAGCTGGCCCAGTATAAAAAAGAAAAAGAAAAAAACGAACAGTTGAGAGCTTCAGTCACCCTCCAGTCTGAAAACAGCTCTCAGCCCCTCACCCAGACTGGCCACGCACCCCAGTGGGGACCCCCACCCTGAAGGGTGTGTGACCAGCTACAAACAGCCATCATCCCCTCACCCAGGCTGGCCAGGCACCCCAGTGGGGAACCCCACCCTGATCCAGGACACCCTTCAGATCAAACCAGCCGGCCCCCAGCCGTGCACCAAGCCTCTATCCTATATAGTAAAAGGGTAATATGCCTCCCAGCACCGGGATCAGCGGAGCTGCGAGGCCTCCCAGCACCGGCACTGGGATCAGCGTGACGGGGCAGCGCCCAAACCCCCTGATCGCCCTGCAGCTCTGTATGTGACAGGGCGGGGCCACAACCTCTCTATCCACCCTGCTCTGTTCGTGACTGGGGAAGGCGCCCCAACCCCCTGATCAGCCCTGCTCTGTGCCTCATATGGGGGAGCTCCCCAACCCCCTGATCGCCCTGCGGCTCGGTGTGTGACAGGGTGCAGAGCCCCAACCCCCTGATCGGCCCTGCTCTGTGTGTGACAGGGTGCGGCGCCCCAACCCTCCACCATCCCCCCCCATGGGCCCTGCTCTGTGTGTGACAGGGTAGAGCCATAACCTCCCCATCGGCCCTGCCCTGAGTGTGACAGTGGTGGCGCCACAACCCCCGATTGGCCCTGCTCTGTGGGTGATAGAGAGTGGCGCCCCAACCCCCTGATCTGCCCTGCTCTGTGTGACAGGGGGCGGTGCCCCAATTCCCCTATCGGCCCTACTCTGAGTGATGGGGGAGCTCCTAAACCCCCTGATCGGCCCTGCTCTGTGTGTGACAGGGAGAGCTCCCCAACTCCCTGATGGGCCCTGCTCTGTGCGTGACAGGGTACGGAGCCCCAACCCCCCTGATGGGCCCTGCTCTGTGCGTGACAGGGGGCAGTGCCCCAACCCCCTGATTGGCCCTGCTCTGTGTGTGACGGGGTGGCGCCGCAACCTCCCCATCGACCCTGCCTTGAGTGTGACAGGGGGCGGTGTCCCAACCCCCCAATTGGCCCTACCCTGAGCGTGACTGAGGGTGGCATCGCAACCTCCCAATCTGCCCTGCTCTGTGCATGACAGGGAACGGTGCCCCAACTCCCCAGTCAGCCCTGCTCTGAGCGTGACCAGGGGCTGCACCTAGGGATTGGGCCTGCCCTCTGCCACTCGGGAGCAGGCCTAAGCCAGCAGGTCTTCATCTCCCGAGGGGTCCCAGACTGCAAGAGGGCACAGGCCGGGCTGAGGGACCCTCCCTCCCCCCCAGTGCACAAATTTTTGTGCACCAGGCCTCTAGTATCTAATAAAGAGAAACATGCAAATTGACCATACCTCTGCTGCACCCACAAGCCATGCCCACAAGCCACACCCACAAGCCAATCAGGAGTGAGTATGCAAATAAACCCAAACAAGATGGCTGTGGCCATGGAGCTGTAGCAAACAGGAGGCTTGGGGTGCCCCTGGTGATGAAGGAAGCCAAGCTTCCCGCCTGCCCTGGCCGGCCGTGGGCTCCTCTGAAGGCTACAAAGTTTCAATTATAGAAGATAAATAAATCCCAGATACCTTCTTCCAGCAGCTGTGGCCTCCAGCCTGCAAGCAGCCATCAGCCCCTCCCCCATGCTGGCCACACCCCAGTAGGGACCCTCACACTGAAGGGGATGTGGCCAACTTCTAAACAGCCCTCAGCCCCTCACCCAGGCTGGCCACGCCCCCAAGCGCGGACCTTCACCCTGAAGAGGGTGTGGCCAGCCCGAAAATGGCCCTCAGCCCCTCACCAAGGCTGGCCACACAATCATGGGTTGAGGGTCCCTGCTGGGGTCTTGGCCATCCTGCAAACAGCCATCAGCCCCTCACCCAGGCTGGCCACACACTCATGGGGTGAGGGTCCTTGCTGGGAGGCTTGGCCAGTCTGCAAACAGCCATTAGCCCCTCACCAAGGTTGGCGAGGCACTGCAGCGGGGACCCCCACCCTAAAGGGGGTGTGGGTGGTTTGGAAACAGCCCTCAGCCCCTCACCGAGGCTGGCAAGGCACTCCAGCGGTGACCCCCACCCTAAAGGGGTTGTGGCCGGTTTGGAAACAGCCCTCAGCCCCTTACCCAGGCTGGCCATGCCCCTCCAGTGGGGACCCCCACCCTGAAGGGGGAGTGGCCAGCCTGAAAACCACCACAGGCCCCTCGCCCAGGCCACCCCACGCCCCAAGGAAACCCCCACCCTTATCCAGGACACCCTTCAGGGCAAACCAGCGGCCCCCTCCCGTGCACCAGGCTTCTGCCTATACTAATAAAAGGGTAATATGCTAATTAGACCTGGAGACCTTCCGACGTTCTTCTGGACAAAGCCATGGTGGTGGGGCCAAGATAGAGGCGGTTAGAGGCCAAGAGGGGAGGGCAGTTGTGGGTGATCAGGCTGGTAGGGGGCGGGGCTGTTGGGGGTAAGCAGGCCAGCACGGGGGCCAGTTGGGGGCAAGCAGGCCATCAGTGGGGGTCAGTTGGAGGTGATCAGGACAGCAGGGGTGTGCAATTTGGAGTGAGCAGGCCAGCAGGGGGGCAGTTGGGGGTAAGCAGACCAGTGGGGAGGGAAGGTGGGGGTGAGCAAGCCAGTAGGGGGGGGCAGTTGTGGGTGATCAGGATGGCCGGGGGGGCATTTGGGGGCAAGCAGGCCGGTGGCGGGGGACAGTTGGGGGTGAGCAGGCCAGCAGGCAGAGTGGTTAGGGGCAATCAGGCAGGCAGGCAGGCAGGTGACCGGTTAGGAGCCAGCAGCCCTGGATTGCGAGAGAGATGTCTGATGGCTGGTTTAGGCCCGATCCCTGTAAACCAGCAGTAGGACATCCTTCCAGGGGTCCCAGACTGGAAAGGGTGCAGGCTGGGCTGAGGAATACCCCTCCCTTGTGAACGAATTTCGTGCACCGGGCCACTAGTGTGTGTGTGTGTGTGTGTGTGTGTGTGTATTTTAAAATCAGATTAAGAAAGTTCCCTTCTGTTTTTAGTTTGCTAAAATAAACCAAACTTGGCATGATATAGTATCCTTTTTATATTTATACTAGAGGCCTGGTGCACAAATTTCATGCATGGGGGGTGGGGTTCTTCAGCCTGGCCTGCACTCTCTCGCAATCCAGTACCTCTCAGTGGTAGTCGGACATCCCTCTCGCAATCTGGGACCGCTTGCTCCTAACCGCTCGCCTGCCTGCCTACCTGATCGCCCCTAACCACTCTGCCTACCTGCCTGATCGCCACTAACCACTCGCCTGCCTGCCTGATTACCCCTAACCCCTCTCTGCCTGCCTGATCGCCCCTCACCACTTGCCTGTCTGCCTGCCTGATCGCCCCTAACTGCTTGCCTGCCTGCCTGATTGCCCCTAACCACTTCTCTGCCTGTCTGATCGTCCCTAAACTGTCTCCACCTCGGCCCCCACATCCAGGACCCAGGCTTCCCTCCCTCTGGCTGGCCGCAGGCACCCAGGACCCTGGGCGGCGCCACGTGGGCCCCAGCTTTGTCAGGAAGGACGTCTGCAATGATGTCTGGTCTATCTGGTCTAATTAGCATATTACCCTTTTATTAGTATAGATTGCTAGATTTGATATGCTGATGTTTCACTTAAGATGTTTGCATCTTTGTTCATGAGAAAGATTACCGTATAGTTTTCCTTTCTTATAATGTACTTGGAGTTATACCATCAAGGTTACATTGCCTCATAAAAATATTTTCCCTTTTCCTGTTTACTGAAAAAGGTTAGTGTAGTATTGGGTCCTCCCTCACTCCTCCTTATATAGTCTCGGATAATTATATACATTTTTATCATTGGGTCTTTTTCTACTTAATATTTTTTTAAACATGTTTTTATTGATTTCAGAGAATGGAAGAGGGAGAAAGAGATAGAAATATCAATGATGAGAGAGAATTATTTATTGGCTGTCTCCCACACACCCCCTACTGTAGATCAAGCCTGAAACCTAGGCATGAGCCCTGACTGGGAATCAAGCCCTCACTTCCTGGTTCATGGATCGATGCTCAACCACTGAGCCACACCGGCTGGGCTCAACTTAATTATTTTAGTCTCCCACCAAACCTTTTGTACTAGATTGCCTAGTACATGCTTTGTTTGTTGAATAAATAAGCATGTTTTTATATTGTCTTTTTCTCTGATTGTCCACTTGAGTCCATCCTTTTACCACCACCAATTAATCATTTTTAATCTTATTATTACTGTTTTAAGTTTGCCATCAAAGTAATACATGTAAATATTTATGGGAATCAAATGATTCCACTTGGCTTATAACAGAAAAACAGGTCTGTTCTACTCATTCCCACTCTCAGAGACATCCACTTTCCGTTCTCTTAAAATAACTTGCTTAAAACTATAATTTCTCAGTTTTTTAATTTTATACATTGCAAGTTGACTGCCTTTGATGGAAGATAAAGATTTTGCTATCTTAAGCCATAGATTCCCCAAAATACACATATAAACTCGCCTCCCAGCCTCCCAACAGTTATATCATAATATTTAAGTTTATACTTAATTATTTGTTATTTATGCTTATTTTCCTCCCTGAAGTTAATTTTGTCTAATGTAAACATTGTTTCAATACATACAGATGCATCAAACAATCCATCTTTTTTTCTTCTGAATTGAAAGCATACTGCTGAACTTCTCTTTTTATTAAATACTAGAGGCTCAGTGCACAAAAATTTGTGCACTTGGGGGGGCGTCCCTCAGCCCAGCCTGTGCCCTCTCGCAGTCTGGGACCCCTCAGGGGATGTCCACCTGCTGGCTTAGGCCTGCTCCCTGGGGGAATGGGCCTAAGCTGGCAGTCAGACATCCCTCTGGCAGCCCGGCAGCCCTCAGAGGATGTCCCCTTGCCAGCGGGGAGCAGGCCTAAGCTGCAGTCGGACATCTTAGCGCTGCTGAGGAGGTGGGAGAGGCTCCCGCCACCACCACTGTGCTGGCAGCCGTCAGCCTGGCTTGTGGCTGACCAGAGCTCCCCCTGTGGATGTGCACTGACCACCAGGGGGCAGTTCCTGCAATGAGCGTCTGCCCCCTGGTGGTCAGTGTGTGTCATATTGACCAGTCATTTCCAGTCGTTCTGCTGTTAGGGTCAATTTGCATATTAGCCTTTTATTATATAGAATAGGGGCCTGGTGCACAGGTGGGGCCGGCTGATTTGCTGTGAAGGGTGTCCTGGATCTGGGTGTGGGTCCCACTGGGGTGCCTGGCCAGCCTGGGTGAGGGACTGATGGCTGTTTTCAGGCTGGCCACGCCCCCCCATGGCGACCCAAGCTTCCAGCCTCTCCTTTTTTTTTTTCTTTTTTTTTCAGCGCCTCCTTGAGCGGAGGCCAGGGTGGGCTGGAAGCAGGTATCTGGGATTTATTTATCTTCTCTAATTGAAACTTTGTAGCCTTGAGCGGATCACAGGGCCGGCCAGGGCAGGTGGGAAGCTTGGCTTCCTTCATCGCCCGGGGCAACCCAAGCCGCCTGATCACTCCAGCTCCATGGCTGCCGCCGTCTTAGTTGGGTTAATTTGCATACTCACTCCTGATTGGCTGGTGGGCATGGCTTGTTGGTGTAGCAGAGTGATGGAGTGATGGTTAATTTGCATGTTTCTCTTTTATTAGTGTAGTTATAAATATTTTTAAATATATTTTTACTGATTTCAGAGAGGCAGGGAGAGGTAGAGAGAGAACATCAATGATGAGAGGGAATCATTGATCAGCTGCCTCCTACATGCCCCATACTGGGGATTGAGCCCGCAACTCGGGCATGTGCCCTGACTGGGAATTGAACCATGACCTCCTAGTTCATAGGTCAATGCCCAACCACTGAGCCATGCCAGTAGGCTGCTGATCTTCTTTATCATCTTCCTCCAATCCAGATTTGCTTGCTTTCTAGGGCAACCTCCTTTCACTGTTATCCTGGGAATATACTTGCCAGTCTTTTTGGTGCTGTACCTACTGTTTGCTGGACTCCATTTCTCTGGTTAATTCCTTTTTCTTGAAAAAGGGTTTATAGGAGCTTAAAATTCTTGATCTTATTTGTCTGTTTTTTCCCCTATCACACTTGTTTGACAATTTGAATGTGTGTAGGATTCATGTTTCATATCTCTTTACTCTCTGAATTTTGAAGGCAGAACTCCATTGTCTTTAAGCATCTCATGCCATTGGGAAGTTTTGTATCATTGTGATTCCTGACTTTACATGTGATCCTTTCCTTTCCTTTCATAAGCTTTTATCCATTCTTGTTTCCCCAGTGTTTTAGAACCTGATGATGATGTGCCATTGTGTGTGATCCTTCCCCTGCTCCCCTCTTTTCTTTGTTTCTTTCACTGAACTGGTTACCAAGTGAATCCTTTCTATTTGGAAACTTATACCATGAGTTCTGAAGAGTTTTTAAATGTGATTTCTTGGATGATTTCTTTTCTGTTTTCTCATTCTGGAAGTTTTATTAAAATGTGCCCTTTTGACTATAGCTGTATTTTCCTTTCCTATTATCTAGCTTTGTCTTTTTGTTCTGGTTTCTGGGGGAGTTTTTCAAATTTATTTCAACCCTCTTGTTGGATTTTTTAATTTCCGAGGGTTCTTTTGTGTTCTCTGAATGTCTTCCCTCCACTAAAAGCATCCTGTTCTTTAAGGGTTTTTGTTGCTGTTGATTTTTCTTCTCTTAATTGTGTCTTTTTCTCTAAGTTTGTTTGTTCTGTTTGTCTTGGGCTTTGAGTATCTGGCGATTGTTAGTTGCTTGTTTGTATTTAATAGTGAGGCAGTAAAAATGCTGACTTTCACATTGCTGCTGCTTGTGAAGCAAGGATTCTTAGAGAGAGACCTGGCTGTTTTCTAATGGGACTCCCAGATGGCAGGCACTATCTAAAGTTCTTTTCTTTTGGATACCTCAGGTTTTTTGTTTGGTCATTGTTGGTGGTGGTTTGTTTTTCCTATAGGGAAACCTTCTAGTCTTCTCTAGGAGGATAAAAACTTGATGCTAGTGTTTTTGGAGTCTAGTGGGAGAAGGGTGTTGGAGAGAGTCCAACCAATTATCAGTAAACTTAAGTAATTTCCTGGTAAAATTCTATGTATGGCACTACCTTTTTGTTTTTGCCTGGTATATTGAAGTCTAGTTTAACCTCTTTAGGAGGCATATCTTCAGTCTTCTGCTAGAGGAGGGAGGAGATCCAGGAGCTGCCTTACTTCTTATACTTATTTTCAGCTGGTACTCTTTCAGCCTCAGTCACATAACTCCTCCCTTTGCTCTATCTGAAAATACTTGGCTCTTCTGGTTTGTGAGCCAGCTAATTTTGCTGTTGGCTTCACCAACTCTAGGCATTTAGCTTTTCCTGGGATACTGTGTTATTGTATCTGATCTGTCTGGTCTCCAACTTCTAAATTTTATATCACTCTGCTCTTCTGTCCTACTTGTTTTTCTGGGTTTATACCTTAATTTTGTTTACCACCATTTTAGTAGATTTGTAGGAGGGAGCATTGTTTTTAACCCACTGTCGATCTGAATGTTGACTTAGGCAGTGCCTTTTCATCTGGACTATCTCCCCACTTTTCTGTATTTATAAAGTTTAGCTTTATGCTTGCCTCCTTTCTGGAACTTTCCCTGATATTTTCAAAGTATAATGGCTTTTTGATTGAACCTCATCACTTAGTAAGCATGAGAATATATTATAGAGCTATTTGAGAGACTATTAGGAGGAAGAGGAAAAGAATAAGTATATTTTTTTCTGTTTAAATGAGGGGGAAGCTATGGGATTTCAGCACACTGTGAAAGAACTTTCTCACAGTTCAGCAACAGAAATAGATTGCTTCTTCAGAGTCCGGATGACTCTGTGTCTGTAATGTTGTAGGAAGAATTCCTACTTTGAGCTGCAGCTTGAACCAGGTGACTTTTGAGTCAGTTGTTTTTCTGCGTCCTGAGTGGGGTGAGGGTAAAGTTCTTCACAGATGCCTCTGGTGTACTCCATGAGTGGGGAAGCCAAGAGCAGAGAGCTCTGGGCTCACCACCACTGCTCCATCCAGAGAAATACCATTTTCATCTCTTTTTATATGTAAGAGCTTTTCATGAAATTTAATTTTAAAAATGGACTCAGCTTTAAGAAACATCTGAAAACTGCTCTGTTCTTTTCTACATTTTTATGAATTAGAATATTTACTATGTATTGGACACTTATTTGCTCTTGATTGTACTTGAATGTGTCTGTTATCTATCTTCTAGTATGTATATATCTGCTAAGAATGATTCTGAAGTTTTGTGGTAGAAAGTTTATATTTTCCTTTTCAGAACTTTTAGAATCTGATTTTTTTCAATAAATAATTGTTGAATGTATGACTTAGCCCACATGAATTATTTCTGGTGAATGTTCTTTTTTCCAAGGTGCCAACCGGATAGTATTAGAAGACTCCAATATCTTGCAGCCCGTGGGACTGACTGTGTTTGAAAATTGGCTCTATTGGATTGATAAGCAGCAGCAAATGATTGAAAAAATTGACATGACAGGTCGAGAGGGTAGAACCAAAGTCCAGGCTCGAATAGCCCAGCTTAGTGACATTCATGCCGTAAAGGAGCTGAACCTTCAGGAATATCGTAAGTACTGAGGATGTACTGCTCATTGTAGGATTTCTGTTTGTTGTAAGAAGTTAAGATAATAATTAGATGTTCTTTTGTGTCTTCTTACCACTTTATCTTGAAGATTTCCATGTACTTTTAGTTTTGCCTTTTTAAAACATTTATTATTTATTTATTTATTTTTAATCCCCACCCAAAGATATTTTTTCTATTGATTTTTAGAGAGAGTGGAAGGAAGGGGAGAAACAGAGAGAGAAACATCAAGGTGAGAGAGACACTTTGATTAGTTGCCTCCCCCACGTGCCCCAACTGGGATCAGGGATCGAGCCTGCAATCAAGGTACATGCCCTTGACCGGAATTGAACCCAGGACCCTTCAGTCTGAGAACCGACGCTCTAGCCACTGAGCAAACCGGCTAGGGCTAACTTTGTACTTTTACAGACTTATATTAAATTCATCTGGGAGCTTTTTAAATTAAGCTTAATCTTTTTCTCCATAAAATAGGAATGGGGGAATGGAATGGTCTTGCTCATTTTCAAAAATTTTCTCAGGTACAACAGACACTCTGCTTGTGATGCCCTTTCTTTCTCTCCTTCAGCCCCTTTAAGAATACTGATATAAAACATATATTTCATTCTTTGTATACCCCATAGTTCAAACTAAAGCAAAAGTTATATTTATATAATGATGGATATAGTTATAATGGAATAACTTTATCTTGAGCAAAAGCAAGCTAAAATCTGTAGGTAAACTTGGAATACTGTGCTTTAATAAGTGCTTGTTTTTTTCCCCTCTTGGATAAAGTTTTCAACTCTGAGCTTTAAAAAAGTAGCCATAAATATTCTTTTTATCCTACTGAAAATTCCAAAATGGATGATCATCTTGGACTATTTCCTTGTTAATAGGTGTCTGTAATCAAAAATACCTTCATAGCAATAATTACTGTAGGTCTTACATGATTGTAGTTTTGAGCTCTGGACTGTGTGCTCAATGTTTAGAGCATGGACCAGCGTACTGAAGGGTATCGGGTTCAACCCCCCATCAAGGGCACGTACCTGGGTTGCAGGTTTGATCCCTGGCCTCGGGTGAGGCATGTACAAGAGGCAACCTATCGATGTGTCTCTCACTTTGATGTCTGTCTGTCTGTCTCTCTTGTCTGTTTCTCTGTCTCTCAAAATGAATGGGGAAAATATCCTTGGGTGAGATGAGAGAGAGAGAGAGAGAGAGAGAGAGAGAGAGAGAGAGAGAGAGAGAGGGAGAGAGAGAGAGAACACTATTGAAACTCCTTCTCAGCACAATGCCTTTAAATCAAATTGTAATATGAAAGGAGAATAGAGGAATGAGAGCATCATTGCTTGTTCAAGTCCTCATTATTTTGTCACTGTTTATGAACTTGGAAGTTAAGTTTAGAGGTATTTAAGAATTAGAAAGTTAGAATTGTTGCCATTCTTTGTTATGATATGTAACTCATGCAGAACATTTAATAGGAATAAGGTAGTAATGACACAGTGCCTAAGTTATTCAGTTGATATAAGATCTCAATTGAGGTTTTCAGAATTTCCAGGGGGGTTTGGTATCTTTTTCATAAATAAGTGAACATTTAAATATGGTTTTATATTTGGAAAAACATTTTTTTTTCAAATTTCTAAGAACATTAAAGAGAATGAGGTTTTTATCAAAAGTGCCATGGAATTAAAAGGTTGAGGAACACTGCCGTATTATTTATGTATCCTAATCTAATGACTGATGTCTGTTTTGGGACATTGATGTCGTATAGCACACTGCTCATTAGTAGATAGCTGACTCCCTTAAGCTCATCAGCACTCACCAAAACAGAACGGATGTGTTAGTGAAAAGTCAGATAACAAATGGGTGTCTACATCAGATGTTGGTATTCTGTGAAGGCATATGTCCAGTTACTTTTAACACAAGCTAAGTAGAAAATTCATAGCAATGATTTCATTGAATACAACCTGTCAGACAGACTTCAGATAGTTGCCAGATGGTATATTTATTTCATTTAACACAAATATGAGGAAATTGAACATTTGTAACATTGCAGGTTATCTTTTTAAAAATTACTATTATTGATTTTAGAGAGAGAGGAAGGAAGAGGGGGAGAGAGAGAAACATGGATGTGAGAGAGAAACAATAATTGGGCTGCCTCCTGCAGGTCCCCTACTGAGGCTGGAGTCGAAACTCTGGCATGTGCCCTGACTGGTAATCAAACCTGCCACCTTTTGGTGTATGGGGTGATGCTCAACCAACTGAGCCACTCCAGCCAGGGCACATTGCAGGTTACCTTTTGCAATTAACTAAGCAAGTAATTTTGATTATTTCTGATTGATTGAGTTCCATGTGAATTTAAATTTTTTCAGTGGATTCTTTATTAATATATACTTTTTGAGTAAAATCATCTTTTTTAGAAAATTAGAATTTCTGAGTTAAAATCTGTAGTTTAGAAGAGTTTTTATATAGTCTCATCATTCTTTCTACACATTTTTTTAGTTTCAGTAATCAGCTTTTCTTAGTCACAAAATTAACATGAGCTGTATCATTACCATGCTTAAAATACTTTAAGATATATATAAACTAGAGGCCCGGTGCATGAAATTCGTGCGGGGTTGGGGTGGTTCCCTTAGCCCAGCCTGCACCCTCTCTAATCTGGGACCCCTTGAGGGGATGTCTGACTGCCGGTTTAGGCCCTATCCCTGGCTTGGTCACCCTTAACACATTGTATGTGGGAAACGTATTTATATGTTTTATGTATTTATACGTTCTACCAGTGTAATAGAGCGCGGGACACGTATTAATACATTTTTTATAGACTAGCGGTAGAATGCGGGTAACGTATAAATATGTAAACCAAAGTTATCGTAATTTTACTGAACGTTGCCATTTGCGCAAAAAATTAGCAAAAATGGCCTGCGCCACCTGTTAGTGCACGATAAAAACTACCCGCAAACAATGTGTTAACTGCCCCCTGCTGCCGGCCACGTCGACCCCAACTGCCTGCTCTCTGCTGGCCTAGTTGCTCCTAACTGCCCCTCTCTCCCCAGCTGCTGGCCTGTTCACCCCTTACTGCCCCCCCCCCCCCACTGGCCTGGTCGCCCCCAACTGCCCCCTCCCTGTCAGGCTGGTTGCTCCTAACTGCCCTCCACCGTCCCCCCCCACCCCCCCCCCGCTGACCTGGTTGCCCCCAACTGCCCCCCCTGCTGGCCTGGTCACTCCACGCAGCCTGCTGTTCAGTCGTTTGGTCGTCCCTCACTAATCCCCCTGCCTGCCTGGTCGCCCCACACATCCTGCTTGTTCAGTTGTTTGGTTATCCCTCACTAACCCTCCTGCCAGCCTGGTTGCCCCACACAGCCTGTTGTTCAGTCATTTGGTCGTCCCTCACTAACCCCCTTGCTGCCTGGTCATAGGCAGCCATTTTGTGAGGGCATGAGGGTTAATTTGCATATTGCCTATTTATTATATTGCATATATAAAAACTGTTTTGTTGTCCTCGTTTTCTTATAGATTGTGTAGGGATGGAGCAAGGAATTATATATGTGTGGTAAAAAAGTCCTTGGTAATTCATAAATGATTGATTTTGACCTGGCTGTCCTTCCTCCCTCCCTCTCTTTCTTCCTTCTTTACTTTTTTTTTTTTTTTTTTTTTTTTTGCAGGACAGCACCCTTGTGCTCAGGATAATGGTGGCTGTTCACATATTTGTCTTGTAAAAGGAGATGGTACTACAAGGTGCTCTTGCCCCATGCACTTGGTTCTGCTTCAAGATGAGCTATCATGTGGAGGTAAATATGTTATAATTTTCCTGTGCAGGTCTAAATGCCAATTAACATGTTCTGTAATTTTAATTTAAATGAAAGAGAAAGACTGTTGTCTACAGTGACAGAAATTTAAAAATAATCTGATTTCTAATGTTAGGAAAATTATTACATAACTGAGTTGATACAGCTATTAAACATTATGATTATAAACTGATATAAAAATGTAGCCCCCCCCCAATCAGTGTTTTCTACTATAAAAGCTACATAAAATACATATTTCTGTGAACAAAGATTGAAAGAGCTTATACACTCAAAAAACCATTGAGAAGGTGGTATTATAAGACTCTCATTCTAACTTTTCTAAGTTTAAAAAAAAATAACGTGTTGAGTAGCAACTGTGAAGCATTCTGCTTGGACTGCAAGAGATTGTACATGTTGATTATTAAATGAGCTTCGCTCAGGTATGTTACCTCTGCGTGACAATTATTTTGTTTTTGTCACTCTCCTCCCCCCCTTGTTCATTGAAGAGCCCCCAACATGTTCTCCTCAGCAGTTTACTTGTTTCACGGGAGAAATTGATTGTATCCCTGTGGCTTGGCGGTGTGATGGGTTTACTGAATGTGAAGACCACAGTGATGAACTCAATTGTCCTGTATGCTCAGAGTCCCAGTTCCAGTGTGCCAGTGGACAGTGTATTGATGGTGCCCTCAGATGCAATGGAGATGCAAACTGCCAGGATAAATCAGACGAGAAGAACTGTGAAGGTATCTAAAAATTTTAAGACCTTTTTATATAGTCCTTTTTCCATTAAGTTGTTTGCAATTCAGAATGGAGTGTTGCTTTGGCTCAGTGGTAAATTGGGGATTTTCAAGTACATTTGACTTTATTATGTCTAAACATAGTTGAGTACTAATATATGGTGACAGGAGAAGATTTGATTTTGGGTAATGAGCACATGATGCAATATACAGATCTTGTAACCAGAAACCCATACCTGAAAGCTATATGTTCATGTTGACAAATGTCACCCCAATCCTATCTAATAATAGAGAAACATGGTAATTAACCGTAACTTCGCTACCCTTCCCATTGGCTAATCGGCAGGATATGCAAATTAACTGCCAACAAAGATGGCGGCCGACAGCCAGGCAGCTGAAGTGAACATGAGGGTTGCTTGCTCCAGTGATGGAGGAAGCCAAGGTTCCCCGCCTGCCTCAGCCCAGCTCTGAGCTCAGGATGCAATAATGTAGCAATTATAGAAGCTAAACAAACTCCAGAAACCTGCTTTCAGCCAGCAGCGGGCTCAGAACTTAGAGCGCCAGTGATGGTAACAGAGTTTCAATTATAGAAGCTAAACAAACTCAGATACCTGCTTTCAGCCAGCCGCGGCCTCAGAGCTGGAGCTGGCTCTCAGCTCCAGTGACAGCTATAGAAGGTAAATAAATCCCAGAAGAAGAAAAAAAGAGGCTGGGAGCTTCAGTTGCCCGCCAGCCTGAAAACGGCCCTCAGCCCCTCACCCAGACTGGCCAGGAACCCCAGTGGAGACCCCCACCCTGAAGGGGGTGTGGCCAGCTGCAAACAGCCATCAGCCCGTCATCCAGGCTGGCCAGGCACCCCAGTGGGGACCCCATCCCTAAAGGGGGTGTGGCCAGCTGCAGACAGCCATCAGCCCCTCACCCAGGCTGGCCAGGCACCCAAGCGGGATCCCCACCCTGATCCGGGACACCCTTCAGAGCAAACCAGCCAGCCCCCTCCCGTGCACCAGGCCTCTATCCTATATAGTAAAAGGGTTATAGGCAAACTGACCCTAACAGCAAAAAGACTGGGAATGACTGGTCACTATGGCACACACTGACCACCAGGGGGCAGATGCTCAATGCAGTAGCTGCCCTCTGGTGGTCAGGGTGCTCTCACATGGGAGGAGCTCTGCTCAGCCACAAGCCAGGCTGAAGGCTGCCAGTACAGCAGTGGTGGTGGGAGCCTCTCCTGCCTCCTCAGCAGTGCTAAGGATGTCTGACTGCAGCTTAGGTCTGCTCCCCACTGGCAAGTGGACATCCCCCGAGGGCTGCCGGGCTGCCAGAGGGATGTCTGATTGCCATCTTAGGCCCAGTCCCCCGGGGAACAGGCCTAAGCCAGCAGGTGGTCATCCCCTGAGGGGTCCCAGTCTGCGAGAGGGCACAGGTCAGGCTGAGGGACACCCCCCCCCCCCCCCAGTGCACAAATTTTTGTGCACCGGGCCTCTAATAAATGTAATAAAAATAAATAAATACAGTAACATGTTCCAAATTATTGTTTTAATTAACTTAATATGCATAAGGTTTATATACATCAATAAGCTTTACAGATCCCTAGCTTGTTTGGCTCAGTGGATAGAATGTCAGCCTGCAGACTGAAGGGTCCTGGGTTCGATTCCTGTCAAGGGCACATGCCTGGGTTGTAGGCTCGATCCCCAGTGTGGGACCTGCAGCTGATCAATGATTTTCTGTCATCATTGATGTTTCTCTCTCTTTCTCCCTCTCCCTTCCTCTCTGAAACCAATATACACACACACACACACACACACACACACACACACACACACTAGGGGCCCGGTGCAGGAAATTCGTGCACTGTGTGTGTGTGTGTGTGTGTGTGTGTGTGTGTGTGTGTGGCAGGGGAGAGTGTCCCTCAGCCCAGCCTGCCCCCTCTCACATACTGGGAGCCCTCAGGCGTTGACCCCCATCACCCTCCGATCACCTCATCGGCCCCTTGCCCAGGCCTGACGCCTCCGCCAGAGGTGTCAGGCTTGGACAGGGGACCCCCATCTCCCCCCGATCACTGGCTCTGGCCCCCGCCCAGGCCTGAGGCCTCTGGCCCAGGAATCATGCCTGGGCAGGGGACCCCCTTCTCCCTCTGATCGCTTACTCCACCCCCTGCCCAAGCCTGACGCCTCTGACCCAGGCTTCAGGCCTGGGCAAGGGGACCATCATATCCCCCCAATCCCCGGCTCCGCCCCCCACCCAGGCCTGATGCCTCGGCCAGAGGAGTTGACCCTCATCACCCTCCGATCACCAATCACCGGATCGGCCCCTTGACCAGGCCTGAGGCCTCCGGCAGAGGTGTCAGGCCTGGGCAGGGGACCCCCAGCTCCCCGCGGTTGCAGGCTCCGCCCCTGCCCAGGCCTAACGCCTCTGGCCTAGGCGTCCGGCCCGGGCAGCAGGGACCTGCAGTGGCAGCGGGGGGCGCTGCAATCGTGGGCTTCGCTTTAGGCCCAGGCAAGGGACCCCTAGCTCCTGGGACTGCCAGCTTCTACCGTGCCCAGCTCCCATCGCTGGCTCCACCTCTACTTCCTGCTATCACTGGCCAGGGCGGCAAAGGCGGCTGATTCTCCGATCATGGCTGGGGGGCAGGGCAAAGGCGGCCCTGGGGCTGCCTTTGCCCTGCCCCCCAGCTCTTAGCTCCCCCCTGGGTTTCCGATCACTGTCAGTGGCAGGGGGCTTCTTCCTGCTTTCCCTTTCGCCTCCCTGCACTGTGCCTACATATGCAAATTAACCACCGTTTTGTTGGCAGTTAACTGCCAATCTTAGTTGGCAGTTAACTGCCAATCTTAGTTGGCGGTTAATTTGCATATAGCCCTGATTAGCCAATGAAAACGGTATCGCTGTACGCCAATTACCATTTTCTCTTTTATTAGTGTAGATATATATATATATATATATATATATATATATTTAAAAAAGCTTAACAGAGGAATGAGGCCAAAAGAACTTTAGAAGGTAAAAATAGTACTTGTTCCCAACAAACTCTGAATTCATGAATTTATTTCAGTGTAAAATAATTTTATTACTCTTTCCTTCACTAACCTTTAACATGGTATAAAACAAAAAACAAATATTTTGGAATTCTTTAGTGTCTAGAAATGCATGTAGAATTCTTTAATTCTTAACAGAATTATTAGTGAATGTTGAAATTTAACATGAAGAACAAAATAGGAAATTTCCTGCTGGATTGCCTTTTCCCTCTCTTAAGGAAAATCCCCTGAGAATAATTTTTAAGATATATCTAAGAGTCTAATTTGTTTTCATTTGCACCCACAAAGTAGTTTTTGACTTGCTAGTATTTGGCTTCACAATATAGTAAAAATAAGAAAACTATTTGCCTTTTTTCCCAGTGCTTTGTTTAATTGATCAGTTCCGCTGTGCCAATGGTCAGTGCATTGGAAAACATAAGAAATGTGATCATAATGTGGATTGCAGTGACAAATCAGATGAACTGGATTGTTGTAAGTAGGACTAAAACCTGCATATTACTCTTTAGGAAGAATTTTAATAGTATATTTTCCTTTTCTTTATGTGTGAGTTTTACTTATAATCACTACTTCCTTACTAAGAAAAACTATTAATGGTAAGCATGTTTTGCTTTTAATAAGTCCTCAAAAGACAGCAGTTTTCTTATGCACAAAAATTCTTCACAGAAACATTTAGTGTAAAGCATTAGAAAATAATAAATATTGTTTAGCCACAACTAAAGTTAAGAAATTCTGAAACAATTTATAGGCATACCATGGAGATTTTGCTGGCTTGGATTCAGACCACTGCAATAAAGCGAATATTGCAATAAAATGAGTCAAACTAGTTTTTTTGTTTACACTGCATATAAAAGTTTACTTAAACTATAATGTAGTCTATTAAGTTCAATGGCATTATGTCTTAAAAAAACAGTGTACATATTTTAATTTAAAAAGTTTACTGCTAAGAAAATGCTAACTGTCATCTGATCTTGTTGGAAAATGGCGCTGATAGACTTTTTTGTCATCGGGTTGCTACATACCTTCAATTTGTAAAAAAAACACAATCTGTGAAGCATACTAAAACGGGAAATGCTCGTAGTTATGTGGAACTCAACCAGTAGTCTAAACTTAAGAGTTTCTGAACATTAGTTCATATTTAACATCTCCCATTTTTTTTTCTTGATACAATTCCACCAGTATCTCAGTGATTTTAAGAGCTTTCTTTCCCTGGCCGGGTAGCTCAGTTGATTAAAGTGTTGTCCTGATATGCCAAGGTTGTGGGTTCGATCCCCAGTCAGGGCACAAACAAGAATCAGCCAGTGAATGCATAAGTAAGTAGAACAAAGAAGCAATGTTTGTCTCCCCCTACTTCCCCTCTCAAATCAATTTTAAAAAAAAGACAGTGCCCTGGCCAGTGTGGCTCAGTTGGTGGGGCATTGTCCCATGCACCATGAGGTTGCTGGGTCGGGCATGCCCGAGTTGCAGGTTTGATCCCCGGTAGGGGACATGCAGAAGGCAGCTGATCGATGTTGCACTTTCACATTGATGTTTCTGTCTCTAAAAATCAACTTTTTCAAAGTAATTTTTTAAAAGGACAGTAAAAAAAAAAAAAAAAAAAAAGGTTAAGGACACTTATGCCAACATATACTTATAGACCTAGAGAATGTAGGCTGAATAGCCTATAGTTTCTTCAAGGTTCATAACTATTGACCAGTGCCTGAACATATAATATATTCCAAAGTCGTAAACTTAGTTCTGAATGCAGTTCAGCATAAGCCAGGTCTATCCTGTCAAAATTGGTTTAATGGAATTTAGATAGGTCTCGTTTTAAAACTCTTTAATCTTAATAAAGACTTTAAGCTGATATTTTTACAAATTCAAATAGGATACTTACTAAGACTTGTAGAATCTATTCACTTATTCAGGATGGCATGGCTGTGGAATTGGGAAAGCTGTAAAGCAGATGGATTAGAGGTGATAAGATTATAGGAAGGGAAATGTTAGGCTGGTTGCTGTCAAACTTTTTTGACCAAATCAAGAGGATACAAAGACATGGGTGCACACATAAACAGATATGTCATACAACAGTATTTATCCATAGTTTGTAGAATGCATTCTGACGTTTTCTGTTTTAAAATTCTATTTGCATCCCACTAAATTGTTTTCACTATCTAGTAACTTGCAGCCTGTAATTTAAAAATGCTTAGGAGACTATTATAGTTCAGGCAGAAGATGATGAAGATCTAAATCAAGAGGAGCAGTGGTGGTGGAAAGATAGATTTCAGAGTTATTTCTGAAATAAAAAAGGTTTGGTAACCATTTAGATATAGTTGATAAGTTTAGGTTGACACACAGATACCTCATTGAGGTACTGGAGTCATTAACTAGAATATATCACAGGGACTGTAAACTGAGGTACCATATCTTGGCTGCAGATGTAATGTTTGGCTGATTTAGGTTTTTTTAAATTTATTTTTAATTTAATTTAAATGCCTTTAATTTGCCAAGAGCACCTCATTTGTTTTATGATCTGCTTTACCCCTGGCATCTAGGAAACATGACAGATGCTGGTGACAGAGAGTTCACTTTGAATGTGTTGCATTCAAGTTGCCCATGAAGTTTTTCAGGAAGTTGTTGACTGTATGGGTCTGTAGCTCAAGAGAGAGATTTGGGCTCTTCAATTTATTAATGATAATTAAAGCAGAGTCAGTGGATGAAATCTCCCAGGGAGAGTTAAATAGAGGAGGAAAATAGCAGGGGTAGACAGAACTCTGGGAACCACCTGTACTTGGGAGGCAGACAGAAGAGCATGAAGCCAACAAAAGGAAACAGAAAGAATAATCTGAGATAGTGAAACTAAGAGAGTGGTATCTTGGAAGGATATTGATCAGACATTTTTGAGGAAAACAAGAGCCAGCAGCATTGAGAATATAGAGAGGCCAGTGAGGTGAAGGGTTCATTGAATGTGGCAAATAGGAGAATGTTGATCTTTGCCAGACTAGTTGCAGTGTGGTGAGGATAAGAGCCTGATTTCAGTGAGTCAAGATATGACCCAGAGACTTTAAGAGTTGGAGATAGTGAGTGTAAAGTATTCTTCTTAAGCTTGGCATTAGGAAGGAATGTCAAGGCACTAGAAAGGAATAAGAAAGATGAGATGGTTGCTCACGGGACTAAGAATCTGCCTCACATGCCATAGATGAAATATGTAACTGGCAGCCCCTATGTATTGTGTAACAGTAATGTTATTTTCTCTCATTTATTTTATTTAATCTATCAGAGGATGAGTTTAACTATGTGGATGGGTGTTTGAGGTAAGACAAAGCAGAAGGAAGGTTTTTAAAGGATTTGCAGTTGTGAGCAATATAGTCTGACCGTTCAGAATGGAATGATTTTCCTTCTAAATTGAAGAGTAATGCTCTAAATCAGATGAGCCCTTTTGCTCTTTCCCTCTACCTCTAATATTGATGTCTCTGCTTCTAAAGCCTCAGATGGAGCAGGTGGATGCCAAGGGCAGGGTCTTGCTCCAGTGCTCTCAGGCCCTGGCTTTCTTTCTGAGTCCTCAAGTACTCCTGTATCAGAGGCCTGTTCCTTGCCCTCAGGCAGCAAGACTCACCCTGAAGGCATCAGCTCATTGGGCCTGAGAGCTAATGCTCATCTTTAGCCCCCAGTTTCCTGTCACCAGGCCTACATGTCACTTCTCAAACCTAAAATCCAGCCCAGGCTTGCTTTTGGCTTCACCATTCCAGGTCATTTAATGACTTTTTTAGATTCATCCCTTCTGGCCCTAAAATTTGTTCTAAGATTCTAAAATAAGTTTGTTGATTTTTAGGATATACAGAATAAAGTATGATAGATTTTTATATGTATATGTAATTAAAACTTCTTAATGGAGTTTAACTATAATTCACTTAATTTTTTTTAAATCATTTACAGTATGGTTCCCAATGTTTTGTTTTATTTTTGTTTTCACTTAAGGATGGTTCCTTTGATTCTTAATGATAACATTTATCCATAATCCATGGGGCATGGTGTATATGCATTCCTAAAAAAGAAAAGTGTTGCCGAAACCGGTTTGGCTCAGTGGATAGAGCGTCGGCCTGCGGACTGAAAGGTCCCAGGTTCGATTCCGGTCAAGGGCATGTACCTTGGTTGCGGGCGCATCCCCAGTAGGAGATGTGCAGGAGGCAGCTGATCGATGTTTCTCTCTCATCGATGTTTCTAACTCTCTATCTCCCTTCCTCTCTGTAAAACATCAATAAAATATATTTAAAAAAAAAAAGGAAAAAAAAAAAAGTGTTTATAAGTTGTCTTCATTAGCTTCCCACTCTGCTCGCA
This sequence comes from Myotis nattereri, assembly GCF_964212035.1. Classification (NCBI taxonomy): domain Eukaryota; kingdom Metazoa; phylum Chordata; class Mammalia; order Chiroptera; family Vespertilionidae; genus Myotis; species Myotis nattereri. The sequence continues at coordinate 191,253,625 of NC_138076.1, forward strand.
AGCCCTCTTTTTGATTACTACTTTGACTCTACAGTTGTTTTCATTACATAACTGTACTGCCTTGCCATTTTAGATCCAACCGAGGAGCCAGCACCACAGGCCACCAATACAGTTGGTTCAGTTATTGGAGTAATTGTCACTATTTTTGTGTCTGGAACCATATACTTTATTTGCCAGAGGATGTTGTGTCCACGTATGAAGGGAGATGGAGAAACCATGACTAATGACTACGTAGTTCATGGACCAGCTTCTGTGCCCCTTGGTTATGTGCCACACCCAAGTTCTTTGTCAGGATCTCTTCCAGGTGAGTTAAGACTGACCCATTGAGAATCAAGTCTTGGGTCCTGGCAAGATTCCCAGATTTCCATAATTGAAACAGGATACTACCCAGAGTCTATATCAAACTAGAGCACTTTGGATTTAAAAAATTATAAGAACAAATTTTCTCTTTTACTTTTTGCATCTTCTCTGTACACAAAAGACCTGAGGTATGGTTGGTAAAAGCTGCCAAAAGATACAAAGCAAGTACATAGACAGGCATTTCTGTATACTACATATACTGCATTTCTGGATGCAATCTATTGAAAGTGAATCAGCTAGTCATTTAGTGAAAAGTCACAGTTCTTTAGATTCACTACCAGACAACTTTAGTACTATGGAGACCAGGAATTAAAGGAGGCCAAAAAATAGACTAAGATTTCTTTTTAGCAAAAATTTGGAAATAGCTGGGTGATCGCCGGGAGGTATATAATGTCTTATGTTCTCTTCTAACTTTTTTAAGTGGTGACTGGGATTGGGGTTTATTCAGGCAAAGCCAAGTAACCAGAAGTTCTAAACTTGGGTAGACCATGTTGCTCTAGGGAAGTACAGCTTTTTTATCAGAGCTTTCTGGTGCCCTTAGTGTAAAGAGCCTCTTAGAAAGAGGTTCTAGGCAAAAACCCTCTAAAAATATTTAGAACTTATTTACGTGTAACCAAGTAAACAGACATGATTTTTAAACTGTTAATGATTCTGTGTTACCATACCTATTTGCAGTTGTAGAACTTAGGAAGTCACGTGGAAAATACGAAAATTTTTCTTTAGCATTGGTGGTTGTGATTACAATATTTGCATCCAGTAGCTGAAGAAATAATCTTCCATACATTGTATTCATGCCTTAAAAAATGGGTTTAGTTTCCTTTTGTGCAGATCTGTTGTTAGTCTAACCTGCTGCACAACCTCCACTCTCCTCAGGTCCCTTAAGAGGTTGAAAACCTCTCATTTTAATCTCATTTTGAAGAGCTCTGCTTCCATTCTGGGTGGGTTGGGGGGGCGGGGGGGGGGGGCAGTGAAGAGGCTATTCTTGGCCTTGTCCTAGGACAGCTCTCAATGGAAGTATTCACTTTAGAGAGCATTCATTTACCTTCTCCATTAAATGTTCTCAATTATTAGAAAAAGAAGGCATATATTGTTTAAAAGTCAAACTCTTTGACTGTTTTATAGCTCTTACTCATCTGTATTTGTCCTCCTTCATTTTAGGAATGTCTCGAGGTAAATCAATGATCAGCTCCCTCAGTATCATGGGGGGAAGCAGTGGACCCCCTTATGACCGAGCTCATGTCACAGGAGCCTCATCAAGTAGCTCTTCAAGCACCAAAGGCACTTACTTCCCTGCAGTAAGTAGTCTGGTTTCCGTCATTTCACTTTGAATGCTAAGAACAGAGGATCTCAGATTTTTAACTCAGTTAAATGTGGGTGCTCAGTGATGGTAATGTAAAAAGGTTTTTAGTATAGGAGTCAGGCATATAAGGTTCAAAGAAGGCTTTATCGTCACCATGCAAGCACTTGTAAATCTTTCTTTATGTTGGCTGTGTAGTAAACAGCATATTTGAAAGCACTGAACATTACTTTCTGTGTAGGTAAAAGTAACTCCTGAGAGGCCTCAGCACCTTCATTTATCTCATGACCTCCCAAAAGAGGAAGCACGTGGTATTTCTCCTAAGTCAGTAATTTTTCTTTAAACAATTATAATTTGAAAAAACAACAACAACAAACAAAACCCAGCTCTACTGAACTTAAACCAGTGACTTTTAGATTATAGACTTTCTTCTCATCACCTTGAGCTGGTTAGCCATGATGAAACTGTGTTGTAAGGAGTGGAGAGCCACAAACCTAAGGTCACTTCTTTGCAGAAGGATTGTGCTAATAGTGTAATGGGAACGAATAGAGTAGAGATGGAAGAAGAGAAGTTGAAAGAAAGTTTGATAGTCTCTGTCTTGGATGGACCATTGTTATTTTAATAATTTCATTATTTTCCCTTTTAGATTTTGAACCCTCCGCCATCCCCAGCCACAGAGCGATCACATTACACTATGGAATTTGGTTATTCTTCAAACAGTCCTTCCACTCATAGGTCCTACAGGTAATACACCTCCTCCTCTAACACAGATAGAGGTATTTATTAGAAGGATGGGGTATTCTAATACCTCGAGCTTGATGTAGCACCAAGTGAGTAGATGATGGTCACAGAGAGAATAGGCCTCTTGTCTTGGTAATGCTGACACTGCCCCTGTCACAGATTCTTTTCTTTCAGGGCATTATATAGTGTTTAAAAGAGAGTCACAAATGCTGGCTTTTAGAATAACAGTATAGCCCTCAGTGCTTTTCTAAGGAAAAGTTACCTATCAAAATGACTGATTTCGAAATAGGTTACTGCTCGGGTTAGGTTTGATAGAAAGTCTAAGGATATGAAGTATTGGAATAAAACTCCACATGGTTCAGAGAGTTGAGAGCACTCTAAAACAGCAGGGTTATTAAGAGCACAGAATTTGAGAGAACCTTCTGTTCAGCCCTTGCTTACATGTGTTATTATGACCTGAAATGAGGTATTTCTTATACAACTGCATGGAATAGGTCACAACTCATTAAGAGGGGGAGTGTGCCTTTGCGCTGATCTGTAGAGCATAGTGAGCAGGTTAAGCATGAGTATTAGAGTGTTGCCCTACTTGTCTCTCTTATTTGAAAGGCCAACAGTCAAGAGCTTGATATTCTTTGTTTAAACACTCAGTGCCTGGTATTTAATGTCAGTCCTCAAGTGCCTGTTATCTTCTAGATAAGGTGTTTCCTAGTATTCCAGTCAAATTGCCCTGAAGTAGCTGCATAGATGTGTGGAAATCAAATGGAAACTTGTTATAGTACCTCATTCAGAATTCTCAGTTCAGCTTATAGATAATGGCTATTTGAGATAGGCTTGACACTGAACTGAACGTTGCTTTTCTTGCCACAAGTTTGTTTTTAAAAAGCTAAAATAAAAAAAAACAGTGGAAAAATTATCCTCACGTGAGGATTAACAAATAAATTAAAAGCCAAAATAGAAAGGCAGAAACCTGAAAATTGAAAAAAAAGAAAGGCCTAAATATTTATTTTAAACCTTTAATTTCTTTAAATTGAATAAAAAACTGTTTGATTATAATGAACATAATTACATCAAAACCGGTTCTTAATAATTTCCCATATCTCAAATTAAGCCCAGTTTGTTTCTTCTGAGTGAAACTTATCATTTGTTGAGATTTTTGTCTAAAATGAAACTTGAAAGAATTTTGTTAATTCTGTTACCTTCCTTTCCCTGTTTTTTCCCCATGAAAATGGAAGTATTGGGCTTTTTAAATGTTGAGCCAAGAAATTTTATCAAGGCTCTTTTATCTGGACAGAAAAATAAGACCTAAAAAATACTATGACATCATGTTGATATTGGTAGTAAAAAAAAAAAAAAAAAAAAAAAAAAGCTTGAGAAAACCTGCTCAGCAGGTTATGTGATATTTGGTCTTTTGGCAACCTTCTCTTTTGAGGCAAGTCCTAATGCTCTCAGATGGTTTGTATCCTGGGATATAATCTGTGGTACTCTCTATCACTAGGTATTTTGTGGATTGTTACTTCAGTTTTGCACTTGCTCTTGCCCCTCTGTTGCAGTTACTGTGTTTGATGAGAAAGCATATAAGATTAACTTTTCTATATTTAGAATATAAGAAGTTGCAGGTAGAAATAGAAATGATAGAAAAACTAGCACGTTAAGTCAGCTCTTATTTTTACTAGTATGATCCTGTCTTTTCAATGCCTTTTTCTTTAGTTAGTCATGCTACAAACTTTATTAACGACTATAGATTATTTAAAAAGGTAAGAAGTAAGTTATGTCAAATACATATTAAAAGTTCACTGGTCCTCTATGGGTATTTAGAATTTATCATTTTGATGTTGAGGTAAAGCTGCTCTTATGACCATACGCTTGTCTTTTGGAGAATCAAAACCTTCTCTGAAACCACAGCAGTTTCCCTTTGCTGATAGGAACAGTAATGGGATAGATATGCCCCTTAGGCTGTCTATAATATTCAGTCTGGCTTGTACAGTATTTGATTTTTAAAGAGAGAATGAAGTCTTCAGACATCACTAAATTATTCATCAGGTAAATTATAGAGCAGTTAAAGAATGTTGAAGGAACATACACACTTTTAAGTAGTATAAAGCGTGTGAAGACCCACCCTGGCTGGCATGGCTCAGTTGGTTGGGGGTCATCCCCTGCACGGAAAGGTTGCAGGCTTGATTCCCTGTTAGGGTACATGTCCCGGTTGAGGGTTCAATCCTTGGTAGGGGGCGTGTAGGACCAATCGGTGTTTTTGCTCTCAGATCAGTGTCTCTCTCTCTACCTCTCCCTTCCTCCCTCTCTAAAAGTCAATAAAAAATATATTTTTAAAAAAGTGTGAAGACCCATTCTTCTTACAGACCACATAGAAATTGGTGAGGCTCACTATATCTAGACTAAAGGCTGAATGTATAACTGACAGATTTCCAAAAATAACCATTATGTACAACTTTGAATAGTTCTTTATTTCTTTATCCAGTTTAATGTAAAGCTATAAGAGCACATCCAGGGTCTAGATTGAGTTTATCTGTGCATTTCCATCCTATTCATTTTCAATTGCCTCTAATCACATTGTATTTTCAAATATAAAATACATGCTACCTTCCACTTCCAATCTGCCTTTGAAAATTACCTCCTGGTCTGTGCAAATTTAGATTGTAGTTTATTATCTTCAATGTGAAGTTTACATCTAATACCTCTGTATTTTGATAGGAAAAACCACTTTTCCATAAAACTAACTCTTCTCTTGGTTTTCTCCCTATACCAGCTACAGGCCATACAGTTACCGGCACTTTGCACCCCCAACCACACCCTGCAGCACAGATGTTTGTGACAGTGACTATGCTCCCAGCCGGAGAATGACCTCAGTGGCAACAGCCAAGGGCTACACTAGTGACTTGAACTATGACTCAGAGCCTGTGCCCCCACCTCCTACACCCCGAAGCCAATACTTATCAGCAGAAGAGAACTATGAAAGCTGCCCACCTTCACCATACACAGAGAGGAGCTACTCTCATCACCTCTACCCTCCGCCACCCTCTCCCTGTACAGACTCCTCCTGAGGAGGGGCCCTCCTCCTCTGACTGCCTCCAATACAAACATGTACATACAGATTTGGTTGAGATCTGGAGGGGGGGAGGGAGATACTAGAGAAGGATGAGGCAGACCATGTACAGTTAAAAATTATAAATGGGGTAGGGAATACTGGAGATATTTGTACAGAAGAAAAGAATATTTATATATTTTCGTAAAACAGCAAATTTGCTGCTTGTGCCATAAAAATTTGTATAAAAATAAATTTGTACTAAAAGTTTTATTTTTGCAAACTAAATACACAAAGCATGCCTTAAACCCAGTGAAGTGACTGAGTACAAGGAAACGAATAATAAAGGCATCAATGACCAGGAATGTCTGGGCTTTATTGATACCAAAAATAAAAGTAGAAGAAGAAAAATTTAAGTCCATCTTAGAGCAGCTTGGAAGTAGCCAGATTGCCTTCATGTTTACTAGCACTTGAGGGCCTACAAGTATAAGAAATCATGAAAGAAAATGGAATTAATATTAACTTTGGACATAGGACTTTGTTTTCTCTAGAACCCAGCAGTTTTAGTGAGGAAAACATACAAAAATCCGATCTGGGTGTTGGCTGTTGTAGGAAGATCAGCTGTCTGGTGAGATGCTGTGGGGCTGATGGTGTGCACAGCCTCCTGTCCCTCCCTCAGAATCCACACTCGCCTCTCAGAATTTCTCCTCTAGGGGTTTTCACCCTGCTTGCTCCCCCAGCAGCTCTGTAGGCTGTTTGCCAAGATACCATGATTTATTCAAAGCTTGTTATCTGAAGATTGATTAAATGAAATTTTCTAAATTAAGGTTTTATTTTAATATTTATACTTGCTCCACTCTCCTGTAGGCTCAGCTCTTCAATTTGACTGCTGTTTGTGCATAATGATCGAAGGTTAGACATATTATTGCTCCTCTTCTAAGATTGTTTTAATGCTCATTAAACTGTCTTTTTACAACACATATAGGCAACGTTTAAGAATTACAAATTTAACCGTATGTTTTTGTTGTAAGTTGATCATATATCCTTGCAGTACTTTCAGCATGTAATATCACAGTATAAAATCATTTTTATATATATTTTTCCTACTAAAATATTAAAATATGTTCTGGTTAGAGACAATCTATATAAAAGGAGAATGTTTTGTTATCATTAGGGTTTCCTGTTAGTAGCTGTTCATGACATTTTCGTGTTCTTTAGGCCAATTTTTCTCAGAATGATGTCTGCATACATACCTCTTCTAACGTGTGACATGAGTTTAATATCTTTCTTGTTACCTAATGTGAATATTAGATTTTTTTCAAATTATCTAAATTATCCTTATAATCACCTCCTATATATATATCAGTGTGTGTTCTCTCTTATCCTGTTACGGATTAAGATGATTTAACAAATTTAACAATACGGATTAAATGAGAAGGCAAACTATTAACTTCTCAGCCGTCAGAACTCGGTGGAGAGGATACTGGAAGGCTCTCTGTAACCTGCCTGGCCTGCATGGTACGGGCTGCTGCACCCCCAGCTGTCAGGGTTGACCTGTGGGACGATTCTAGCGCTTCGTTGCCACCTTGCCAGAAGTTGATTTCCTGCTTTACACGTGTTTCCAGCATTTCTCTGCTAAAATTGAATGTGTTTTTAAACTAATGTATTTCTTACCTTAGCAAATGTTGGTTGTTTATTGCTGAATGGTTTTTTAAATTCAGTCTTGCTGAGAGGCCTCTCTGGATTTAAGGGGCCAACGAAAAACAATGGAAGAAAGGATTCAGAATATCAGCAAGGGTGAAATAATTCTTTAAGCAATTAAAAAATGCCTAAGTAAACTTTTTCAAGAGAAAAAAAACGTGGTTTCAGAATACTGGTTAGATTGCTGGGGACACCTTATAAGAATCCGTGCGCCTTATAAGAATCCTGTGCACTTGATTTTGCATATGAATAAATGGTGATCCAGCAGTGTCTTGCATCTCAGTCAGCAAGTGTAACTCTTCCTGTGACAGGAACAGTGTGCTCACAGCCCAACAGAATGGACACAGAAGGTGCATTCTGTGACACACCGCGGGCACTTGATGCTTAAATGAAGATGGAAAGGTTAGCAATAACTGGGTATCAATTAGAATTTGAGAATTCTATATGTTTACATTTTTTAATGTGCATCTTTATCTGGTGGGCTTCCCATGTGGAAACTTGCACTATAATGAACCAAGAAGAATATTGCCTTGTTGTATCTCAGTCCAAGTGCTTGTACTGCGATGGCAATGGCCTCTTCTTGCAAAATGCTAATTTGTGTGCCAATTTGAAATTATTTGAAGGCGGTTCAGCTTAATCTCAGAATCCTCTTTCTGGGGTAGTTGAGATGGATTTTTAATGTTTTGGGGAGTACCTTTAAAATGAGAGAATTGTCAGAATTCAGGAAGGATTTATTGGCCCTCAGGTTAAATGGACAGTTAAGCTTAAGTAAACTTTCTTGATTATTAAACACAAGAGCTTTAATTAGAAAAACTAAGGATAAAAAAAACCCTCACAAATCATGACAGCACAAATTGGGAGAAAAAAATCAAAAAGGGTTTTTAATTTGATGTATTGTGAGATTCATCATCCATGAGTGGAGAATAAATAAAATTTCATTAGATTCCTTAAATAAAAAAGTATTTCAAACATGTCTTAAAGTATGCCCACTTACTGATATGTTTAGGGTTATCTGAGAAATTAACTTTAGCAGAGCATACGTTCAGTGCACTATAGTAAGCTGTTCCGCATCAACATGGTCTTATATGACCCTGAACTTTTCTGACTTTGAACTTGGCTCCTGCAGAGCCCTGGTCTTCTGAACAGTGGTCTGAGGAGTTTTGCTCTGAACCGTTAATACATTTAACAACTATTCTAAATGGGTGTTATGTATTTAGAAATCTAGTACCGGAGGATAAGTCAGAGGGGGGTGGTTTGAGCAGTAAAATTTTAGGATGTTTGAGGATTGCATTTGTTCATTTAAAAATTCTCTTAAGTCAATAATTTGTAATCCAACTCATTCGATATTAGGATATAAAAATAGCCTCCATTTTTATTGGGTAGCAATTAGTTTTGGGGGAAAAGCCCATTTGCTGTAAAGGCCCATTAATGAAGAATACTTCAGGTATAGTTAGTAGCTGCAGCCTACCTGGCCTGTTAATAAACTGTATGTATATGTGCCCTGATACCAATAATCATGGTAGACATCATTTACTTCTGGTACTGGAGGGGCTTTCCTGAAGCTCCTCTGCGATAGATCTACTGCTGCTCTTCTCTGTCTAGTCCTGTGTCTAGATTAGATGCTTAGACATGCAGTTTTAAGATTGTTTTATCTCTTGCCACTCCATTGGTTTGCATGCTATAAGATCTGCATATTGGTTACCATTTCACATCTAACAAAATTCAGGAACAGAAATCTTGGGCTTTTCAAACCCCAAATATGTCATGCTTTATTAAGTTACATAGTGTGGACTGTGGATATGAGTATGTAAATATTAGTCAGCTGACAAATACTTGGACATCTACAAATGAGACTGTACACTAGGTGTAGACATGAACTGAGTCATAAAGAAGTTTATAATCAAATTTGTTTAAAACACCTTCTCAGAATTTTTAAACTAAAGAAATTTAATTTTATTTGAATTATTTTCCTTATCCCAAGCCTAAAATGAGCCAAGAGAAATGACAAATGATTTTAGAAAGTACTGGTGCATGTGCGGTTTCTGTCTTCTGGAATGGCATCATAATAGTCTGAAAAGTTAGCTTTTGAAATTTTCAATGTTTTAGACAGAATTTAGACCTAAAATATGTCATTTTACATTTATAATTTTGAAATATTGTTAATGATGAGTATTGTAAATTTATATGCTCAGGATATTAATTCTGTGTTTTATTAAACTAAAACGATATGAGTAGAGGGGGGAGGTAGATTTTTTTTAGGGTAATCTAGATTATTTAGAGCAGCAGTTCTCAACCTATGGGTCGTGACCCCTTTGGGGGTCGAACGACCTTTTCACAGGGGTCGCCTAAGACCATCGGAAAACACATATATAATTACATATTTTTTTGTGATTAATCACTATGCTTTAATTATGTTCAATTTGTAACAATGAAAATATATCCTGCATATCAGATATTTACATTACGATTCATAACAGTAGCAAAATTACAGTTATGAAGTAGCAACGAAAATAATTTTATTGTTGGGGGTCACCACAACATGAGGAACTTCATTAAAGGGTCGCGGCATTAGGAAGGTTGAGAACCACTGATACAGAAATTACTATCCTCACCCTTCTTCAGTGCAGGTACACTTCACTCTGTATGTTTTTTGTAAGGCATTCTTAAACCATGAAGTTTACCGCTGAAAGAAATATTCATGACTTTACAGGTAGAATTATAAACTAACCATATAGAACTAACAAAAACTTTCCCCCTCACCCCACCCCCCGCCATTAGTTAGGATTTGCCTAAAAGTTAACACCAAACAATTATAGAGAACTGCTTTTGCTTAACTGTCCATTCTTTTTTAAATTAAATATAATCAGGGTAGGGATGCATATATATGTATGTGAATATGTATATATGACCATTCCTTTAATATGGGTATTAAAAGGAAAATAAAGCAAAGAGAGTCTGATTAAATGTAATGTTACGTGAAATTAAGTATCTGGGATTAGTGAGGAAAATTTAGAGAAAAGAGGATACTGAGAAGCTTGAGCTGGACTAGCCTTATTTGCAAGTGAAGGATCTGGTGCTGCTTTCAGATGTTTATCCTTTATGTGTTTTAAATTTTTTCTTAAGCTTTAATCTTTGTTTTGTCTTAAAGTCAGCTGGTGTTTCTTGTCCATGGACTTTGGTACGATGGTGCTTTGCAAGGATGTATTTATATATTTTAATGGCCAACATTTGGTCAGCCCTTGTCCACTATTCAGTTCCCCCTTTTTGTAAAATAAGTGCTTTAATTGTAAACTGTATAAAGATACCTTGTATAAATCCTCCTTTTGATTATTACAATAAGCTGAGTTGTAACAAATGAAATGTTGATTTTTATAATAAAACAGTGGAAAATAAAAGTGTTTCTTTTTAGCAAGAAATTAAAACCAGCTGCTTGGGCTTTGCTGTGATACACAACCGTTCTGTTTCAGACACACCAAAACCCACCTTTATTTTTATTTCAAATGAAATACAACCTTATTAGTCAGTGATTGAGCTCAAATAGGTGATTAATGGAAACCAAGTTTTAATATAAAGGTCTTTCCTTAGTAGATACTTTCACATCAGAGAGTTTACCTTGGCTTCTTTTTTTTTAATCCTCACCCAAGGATATTTTTTCCCATTGATCTTCAGAGAGAGAGAGAGAGTGGGAAGGAGGGAGGAGGGTAAGAGAGAGAGAGTGGGAAGGAGGGAGGAGGGTAAGAGAGAGAGAGAGAGAGAGAGAGAAACATCAATGTGAGAGAAACTCATCTACTGGTTGCCCGCTGGTTGCCTCCACCATGTTACTGGACTCAGACCTGGGATGGAACCTGCAACCAAAGTACGTGCCCTTGACCAGGAATCGAACCCTAGACCCTCAGTCCACGGGCCAGCACATTAACCACTGAGCCAAACTGGCAAGGGCTACCTAGCTTCTTTGCTAACCCCTCGTAATCTTTATTTTGGTGAGGGATTCTTTTAGCTTTTATATATCTCATAAAGTCTTGATTTCACCTTCTTAAAACATCTTTTTGTTGGGTATAGAATGTTGACAATCTTTTTTCTCTTGATGCTTTAAAGATTTTATTCTGTCTTCTATTGTTTCACAAGAAAAGTTTGCTATCATTTTGTTTGTTTTTGAATGTGTAATGTGCCTTTTACTCTGGCTACTTTCAAGATTTTTTGTAATCACTGATTTTGAGCAACTTGTGATGTGCCTTAGTGTAGTTTTCTATATGTTTTTTGTGTGGTTAGCATTCATTGAGTTTCTTGGTTCTGTGAGCTTATAGTTTTCATCAGATTTTGAAATTTTTAATTCCAGTCACACATATATTGGCTGGTAGAAATCAGTCCACATTTCACTATTGCTTTGTTTTTTCTTCCTCCAGTCTTATTTCTCTCTTTTGTCTTTGAATTTACTTTTCTGTTCTCCTACAATGTGTAGTTGCTGTTAACCCAGTCTGGTCTACTTTTTTCATTTCTTCTCCAATAGTTTGATTTAAATCATACTTATAATTTCTGTGTGGATTCAGAAGTTCAGTCTTTGACTTATTGAGCATATGGAATATTAATAGTTTTAATGCTCTTGTCTAGCAATTCTATCGGTTGTATCATTTCCAGGGTGCCATTTCTTGATTTTTCTCATTATTGGCCTCATTTTTTTCTTGTGATTTTTCAATTGGATGCCTGACATTGGCAATATTGTGTTAAGTATTGGATATTTTTGTGATCCTATAAGGATTCTTGAGCTATATTCTGGAAGACAGCTAGGTTACTTGGTAACAGTTTAATCTTTTTGGTTCTTGCTCTTCACCTTTGTTGGGCAGAACCAGAAGTATGTTTAGTTTAGGGCTAATTTTTTTCCCCATTACTGAGGCAAAATTCTTCTGAGTATTTTACCTACTGCCATACAAATTTTGAGGTTTTTCTATTCTGGATAGTGGAAATAGACACTACTCCCAAACCTGTGTGAGTTTTGGAGAGTGGTCCCTTAATATTTTCAGATGTTCTTTTTCAGAGCCTTGGGCAATGTCTTTATATGTATGGGTTATTCAGTATTCACCTCAAAACTTGAGACCTATCTAGATCTCTGAAGCTTTTTGTGCAATTCTCTTCTCTCCATTATTTGCCCTGCAAACTTTAGCTGCCTTGGCCTTCCTGGACTCCTAGGCACTATTTTCTCTATTCAGGGAGATTGCTGAGCTCTGTGTGGGTTCCCCTCCTTCCAGCACAGCCTAAACATTCTTTACCTGCAGTATTCTTGGGCAAGCAAGCATAGGCCTCACTTTGTTCTCATCTCTCAGGGACCAGTTCTTCATTGCCTGATACACAATGTCTTAACTATTCTTTCATATATTTTGTTATTTTTATTTTTTGTTCTAAGCAGGAGATTAAATTCAGTTACTATTCATTTTAGTGGGAAGCTGTAGACGATATTGGAACACTTGAAGAGCTTGTTGAAACTACATATACCATAGGCCATACTCCAATTTTACTGATTTACGGGATACAGCAGTAAGGCTAGGATATGATTCTGCAACTGTGCACTGAAAATACACCAGACATTACATATGCAAAATTAAATTAGCCATAATACTTGTCTACGAAAGTTTGCAATCCAGTGTGAACGGCTGATTCTTATGGGACAATGTATTAAGTATATTGCCCATGTACAGGTGTTATGGAGCATTCTTAATGAGGAAAGGCATCAAAATGTAGTGGAGGCCCGTGGAGGCCAAGAGAGTTACAAATGGTTCCTGGAGGAAATGGAGGAGTGAATTGGGGAAGATGGGCTAGAGTCAGGTGAATTAGTGGAAATAGGGGAAGGAGGACCAGCAGGCAAGAGCACTTCAAATGGAGAAAATACTGTTCTCAAGCCTCTGGACTATGAGATTGCATAATACACGTGGGGAGCTGCAAATAGTTTGAAATGCTTGGATCAAAGTGGGAGAGGAGATGGTCTCCAGTATCTCCATTTGTAAAAGGAGACTCCTTTGTCCCTAACATTTATGACTTTCAGTATGGGGGAAGACAGAGAATAACTCACTTTAATTGAGATGGGTTGGGCAGTACAGCATGTGGTAATAGATTGTTCCACATTTCCCTTGAAGTTGCAAGTATGTCTGAATAACTCAGTCATTTATTTGTTCATCAAAGGTTTATTAAACGCCTATTTCATGTCAGGCTCCGTGTTGAGTGCCAGAGGTCCAGAAATTTGTAAGACCCTATAATTTGAATGTGTTTTAAAACGTTGTATGTCTTAAATACTTTCTATGGGACATATTTTAATTACTGGAAGACCTCATTCTGAAGAGTATCATTTTCAGGGAAACAACCAGTGACTGCTTCGAGAGGAGAGAAAATTTCCAGCTTAGCTCTGGGCAGCACATAGCAGGGAACATGCGTGAACCCTTGGCACTAAGTTCCAAGCACTATTCTAAACACTTCATGTAAATTAACTCATTTGATCCTGACAGAAATTTTTGTACTATTACATATTGCTTATTTTAACCACAAGATACTCTTAATGACAGTGGTCTTTCCACATATTTATTTTACCAGCTACTAATCATTACATTCCCATAAAAAATAATAAAGTCCCAAAGACTTGAGAGTCAGAGGCAGGGTCACTGAGAGGTGAGGGCAGGAGGAGTAATTGTGTTCTGCCAAATGGAATTTTTTCAGACCACCAAAGAATTCTCCCAGAAAAGTGAGTCCAAAAGGCAGATATGGTAGCATTTCCCCCAACTAGTGGATCTAGCGATACACTTGAGTCTCTCTGGAGCTATGTCTACTAACATGAACAGCAGCATCTTCCTACAGGTGGGCTTGCAACAATGTCATTAGGCCGTACCAACTGTGGTTTAAAAATAAATAGCACTGGAAACCAAAGTGTAGGCACATACATGCACAGTTTATCATTGCGCCCTCGTGAAGCGGAATAACACACTTTCCCTATGGTGACCACAGAGGCAGGATGGCGGTGTCTGTTCTGAATAATGGAATTACCACGTCTTTCTGGATTTCCTCATACACTCAGTGGAGGGCCTGAAGAACATGGGTGGCAAGGCCATGCTACCTCCGCCTGTGAGCTGGACACAAACGAGGCCTCTCCTGATGTTCTTGGCTCACGAGAACAATGCGCCATCTGCCTTGTACACTTGCATTTTCTCCTGGAGTCTATGCTGAGACCCATGTACACAGGCCACAGCTGGCCAATGAGTTTTCCGGATTACGCATCTTCTGATGTTTCAGTCTACTTCTTCAAGGGATATCCCAAGTACCTTTTCCTGGAGGGGGAAAAAGAGAAATAGATTCTTAAAATTCCAAGTTTGTGAAAACATACGCCTGTTAACTCTGCTCTCTTCTCCCAGGGATGACTCTGGGATCAGAGACCATAGGGTTGGGGGAGGGTTTGGAAAGGTGGCTGGCATCCTTGGTATGCCTGAAAGGAAACCACCAGCTAAGGACTTAGGTTACACACCCAGGGCTAACAGGCTAGATAGGAAAAGGCTTTGATGCTGTTATTTAACATTCAAAAGAGTAGATAGGAAAGGATTGATGACTTTCTTTTACAAACTCCTCCTTTCAGAGGGCTAGAGAATGTGTGAGGTTACAGGACCTCAGGGTAACTATGTCAAGGGCGAGGAAAAAAGGCCAAGGAGTAAATTAAAATCTCATGGTAGCACCCTGACCGGTGGCTCGTTTGGTTAGAGCGTTGTGCCTATATGCCAAGGTTGCAAGATCAATCCCCCAGTAGGGTGTGTGCAGGAGGCAGCCACAGTGATGTTTCTCTCATCAATGTTTCTATCTCTCTATCCTCCCTTTGTCTCTAAAAATCAATAAAAATAGACTTAAAAACAAAAAAGAAACTCCTATTCATTAGCAGTCACTCTCCATTCCCTCCTCCCAAAACCCCAGGAAGCCACTAATCTGTCTCCATGGATTTGCCTCTTCTGCACATTTCATATAAATGGAATCATACAATAGATGGCCCTTTCGTCTGACTGCTTTCACTTAGGATAATGGTTTCAAGGTTCATCCATCTGTCAGTACTTCATTCCTTTTTGTGGCTGAATAATATTCCATTGTTTGAATATGCCACACTTGGTTTTTCTATTCATTATTGATGAACATTTGGGTTCTTGCCTCTTTCGGCTTATAAATAATGAATGCTGCTATGAACACTCATGTACAAGTTTTTATGGGAACATTTGTTTCCAGTTTTCTTGGATATGCACCAAAGAGTGGAACTGGTAAGTCTATGTTGCACATTTTGGGGAACTGCCAAATCGTTTTCCAAAGGGGCTGGATCATTTTAGAATCCAACCAGCAATGTATGAGGGTTCAAATTTCTCCCGTCCTCATCAACACTTGTCTTTTTTATTTTAGCCATGCTAGAGGGTGTGAAATGGCGTCTCATTGTGGTTTGGATTTGCAATTCCCTAATGCTGAAGTGAAGATGTCAAGCAAGCATTTTTTCAGATGCTCATTGGCCATTTGTATATCTTCTTTGGAGAAATGTCTATTTAATCTATTGCCCATTTTAAAAATTAGGCTACTTGTCTTTTTATAGTTGAGTTTTAAGAGTTCACTGCACATTCTGAATACAAGTCTCTTATCAGGTATACAACTTGCAAATATTTTCCCCCCAAATACATGGGTTGTCTTTTCATTTGATGATGGCCCTTAAAACAGGTACGTTTTTTTCATTTTGATGTAGTCCAATGTATTTTTTTTTCTTGCTTGTGCTTTTCGTGTGGAACCACCATTGTTTATAGAACACTTTTGGCATTTCAGCTACATTAACTAACTAAATAGACTTTTGAGAACTGGCCTGTGAGCCCAATGGATACTTATAATCTCTCTGGAAAAATGATGGTGATTTCTGGTCTATAATGATAGTGCAAACATGAGGGGTTATGAGAGCTTCAGAGGCTGGTGAGGATCTTGAGCTGGAGTGGTGGGGAAAAGCTCTGGGGCAGAGGAGGGACGGGGGGCGGGGGGTGGTGGTGGGGTGGGCGCGGCCTGGAAGAAAGAATAAGCTACAATAATGTCCAGAACTCTATCCTCTTAGCATGAGTGAAGGCAGCTTGAATTTAGAACACTTAAGGGCCTTAGTTGTTCAGATCAGCCACATCTGGTACAAAGGTGGGAAATAGACAAGAACAGAAGACAGGTAGCTCAATGGGCATTCACTGAAAACCATGGAGGGCACTTCAGTCCCTTAGGAAAGATTGGCTGTACGTTCTCCCTGGTTTCTGAGACACTAAGCCTGTTTGAAGGCCCCAGGGTCAGGCTGGCCGTGCCTCAAAGAGACTCAACCCTGCTCCTGGCCCTGGAGCATTCTAGCGGAAAAAGAACTAACGACAACCGTGACAACATGGGGCAAAGGCCTATCTTCTGAAATTTAAAGCTCCGAGCAAAGCGTCTTGACAGGGTGACCTGATGAGGCCATTTGAACATGAAAGTTTGAGGGAAATTTCAAGGAATGGGGATAAAGGATGAGGGAGGGGTTGAGGCTGAGGCATGGTGTGTGTGTGTGAAGATATCTATTTTGTTTAATATCAGGTTATTTAAAACAGATTAAAATTTCACTGTTTGCTTTTTAGTTTGTATCAAAATGTCCCTGTCAAAATTCTGGGTCAAAGCAGTAATGACAAAAATGTCACTGTCACCCTGAATCTCTGCCTGAGGACTCCCCCCACACTCTCAGCATCTGAGAGGATGAGAAGCGGCCTGCCTCTCCTTGACTCACTGCCAGACGTCCGCTGCCTACAACATTTGTGAGCACAGAAATGATATCTATCTAAACATTTCATCTCTCAACATCTCCTCATTTCCTGTGATATCTGCCTAGTCCCTCTCCCCCCGACACACATACCCCATGTACCCTTTGGGAGCTCAGTAAATATTTATTGGCGATGAAGATAATCACTAAAAATAGGTTCCCATCAATGGGATCTATCTATCTCTTGCCACTCAAGTGCCCTAAACCCATGAGAACTGCTTCACGGATGCGTTCCCTTTGCTTTTAAAAAAAACCTTCAAACGTCCCGTCCCATCTCCTCTGAGACCTGGGAAGATCCTCCGGTAAATAGTGTGCACTTACCCACCCACCGTGCTGCTGCACCCACGGCGAGAAGTTCTCTCTCAGGTACTTGGCTCCAAAGCCTAGCACCTTGTTCATGGGGTGGTTGTCAATGGCGTTGAGCTTGGCGGCGACGTCGATGGCAAGAGCAGCCTGAAAGCCCCGAGCCTTGACCTCTGATTCTCCTCTGGTGTCTATCCCCCTTAGGAACTGGTCGGTGATGGTCTTGAAAAGAGAGTAGGACAGCCCGTCCTGGAAGCTGTTCATCAAAGCCTTGTCTCTCTTCAGCTGCGTGCAAGAGGATCAGCATTCAGTGGAGCCGCTTGGCCCGGCCAGACAGACCCCTCGCTCAACAGGGGGCCACCACAACACCCTTGGAAAACCCGGGATTCTAGTTCAACCCCGGCACGAGGTCCTGCAGAAGTGGACCAGGCCTGCGCCTGCTCTGTGAATTCATTTCATGGGACAAATCAGTGCCTTCATTCCGCATTCCAGGAATGTTTCTGGAGCGCTTACGATGTGGATGACTGAGCCCCAGGCCCTCACTCGGGCCTCCCAGTCTAGTGACAATTACAATCCAAGGCCATTCAGTCCCAAGGTCGTGTTAGGGACTGAATCCAGAGCCTGGAAACCACTGTCTTGGTTCAAACTCCTGCTCCAGCTCCTCCTAGCTGTGCAATCTTGGAGAAATTACTTTACCTCTCGGCTCCAGTTTTGTCGCCTCTAACCGGGATGATGACAGTAACTGTGCTACAGGGTAATTGAGTAGAACGCTTAGTGCAGTGCCCCACGTGGAGAAGTGTGCTTGGAACGTCAGTAATTTTTCAGGATGCTGTGAGAGGTCAGGGGCGGCGGGGAGAACTCCCCGAGGGCATATGTTCACTGAGAACAAACCAACAGACTGAATTCATGGATGCCTTTCCGTGGTTCTACTCCTTCTGTTTTACCTCCCCCCCCCCCCCCCCCCCGTCTATCTGCTCCACCTTCTTTGGACTTCCACACCTTTAACCAAAAACATGAGTATTGCTTCTGCTTCTTTTGAAAAACCCGGGGCTTGTGTCACCAAGGCAGACATCATCCTGATTTAAAGCCATCCTTACAACGTCTATTAATATGGTGGTTGTCATGTGAAAACAGCAATGTCTTAGCAGGGGCTAAATGTTTACTTGGACGTTCTCTAGCTCTGTGCCTGAGGAATGAGCTGAGCAGGTTTTCAACAAACCCTGTTTATAAGAGGGATATTCTGGGGATGCGTCAGGCTGTGGGAAGATTTTGGTGGAGCAGCATCCAGATGTCGGGGGCCTATTGGAATCTGAAGCAGGAACGACCTCGGTCCTTCACAACCCACAGCAAGAATGGACTCCTGCTAATCAGTGACCCAGCTGAAGAAGCTAGACTCCAGGCCTCTGCAGGAGCTGGGAGCCTGGACTCTGCCAGGCAGTGCAAGAACCAAATGCCCTGAACACCTTCCAAGGAGCATCCTGCCTCCTCCCTGCCCCTCTCCTGCCTCTCTCCGCGCAGCTGGCTCTGTGGCCTCACGGGGAGGTACAGTTGAGGCTGCAGGTGCTCCGGGGATGAGCGGCTTTGCAGACACTCTGCAGCCAGGGCGGGCCCTCCCCGTTGTCACTGTCCCGCTCTGGTGAGAACTCACACCCCACAGCACAAGTTAGACCTTCTGTGTGTTGCTGCCAGAGTTCTCTACTGGGGAACCACATAAAACAAAAACAAACAAACAAAAAAACAACAACCAGCCCTAGCAGGTTTGGCTCAGTGGATAGAGCGTCGGCCTGCATGCAGACTGAAGGGTCCTGGGTTCGATTCTGGTCAAGGCCACATGCCTAGGTTGCCGGCTCAATCCCTAGTAGGGGGTGTGCAGGAGGCAGCCAATCAATGATTCTCTCTTCTCATTGATGTTTCTGTCTCTCCCTTTCCCTTTCTCTCTGAAATTAATACACACACACACACACACACACACACACACACAGTGGGGCCTTGACTTACGAGTGTCCCAACTAACGAGTTTTTCGAGATACAAGCCATCTCTCGGCCGATTTTTTGCTTTGAGTTGCGAGCTAAAATTCGGGTTACGAGCCAGCTTCAGATACCCCACCGCTAGTTGGCGCAGCGAACGTCACAGTGAACGCCACAACATCAGCCCAGCATCAAGTGTTTCACTAGTTCACTTTAATGATTTGACATACGAGTAATTTGAGTTACGGTCACGGAACGAATTAAACTCATAAGTCAAGGCTCCACTGTATGTGTGTGTGTATATAGATAGATAGATAGATAGATAGATAGATAGATAGATATAGATACAGAACAGCCATGTGCTCTACATAAATAATGCCAAGTATCATCTCAAATCATCAAGAGGGTGTATCGAAGTGAGTTTTTTTAAGTGGTCATTTGTGGAGGAAAGGCAAAGCATACCTGTCCATAACAAAAGGGGTTGCCTTCGTCCTGCCTCCCAGCCCTGGCCTTCCTGACCTGCTGCTGGTCACTGCTAAGGCTGCTGGAAGGAGGCTGCACGAGAGCCACCAGCTTCGAGCTGTGAGGAACCCTCGGGGTCCTGTGGTGGAGCCCTCCCAGTTCAGGAACTGAACTGTGCCCGGTTATTGGCATCTACTTGAATTCTTCTAGTGACAGGAAGATCATCCCTTCCCGAGGCAGCCGCAAGCGCTGGAAAGGTCATTCTTAAAATGGGGAGATCCCCATCGCCCTGCAACTCCTACCCACTGATGTTAGTGCTGGAGAAGCGCAGGGGTGTCCTTAAATCCTGTACCATGTTCTACTTTCTGCTTCCTCTGCACCCCTGTTCACCCCCTACTTGTGGCCTTGACCTTCATACACCCCTTCTCTTTAGGCTCAGATCCCTGGTTTTCTCATTGTGTCTCCTTCTGCACCATCTCTCATGCCCTTCAGCTCCCTGACCACCATCCTCGGGGCACCCGTCTGACAATGGCATTGAGAGAGCAGCACAGAGCTCTGTGCCTGGGGTGGCCAGGGCCATGCCCCCTCCTGCAGAAGCCCCTGAGGCTGGACTTCTTCCCCGGGGATCCTGGCCAAACAAGGAACCAGGTCCCCAGGCCAGTCCCTGACTGACAGACCCTAGCGATAGCTGGGCAACCTGCGGGCATGGAGGAGGTGGCGCTCAGAAGCCCTGCGCGGACAGGGGGAGCCTGCTCACCACCTCTTCATCTGGAGGCGCCTCTCACATGTTTCTCATTGGAATGGCGGGTCTCGACTTCTAAACGGCAGGAAATCCAAAGTTCCAAGTAACACTAACCGGCCTCCCCAGCCGAATTGCTAAGAGCCCTGGAGCAGAGAACAGTCCAGCCACTCGGGGGAGATTTCAGAGGAGGCTCCTGGCCCGAGCAGCTGTGGGTCACAGATATCCAGGTTGCAGGGCCAACACAAGAGTCTAAACTTCCCCGAGGATCAGTTACATGGGGAGCTAGGCTCAGCATTCTATGCAGCGAATCTGTAATTTATTGGTGTCTTTTCTTACAATAACAAAGTTACTTTTCTTCTTTCCAGAAATTCCAAGGAGGCTCCAGGAGGTTTAGTTATGTTTTCCAAAGTGATTCATTTTTGAGACGCTGCCAGAATGAAGAATTTTGATTCCAAGGGAAATAAAATGTAGGACTCAGTGTAAACCAGAACGTCGACAAGGTCTACAGGTCGGTTCTCATGTGCCAGTGCACGGGCACAGAAACAAACCGTTAGTCCAAGCTCCATACCTCTCTTTCCATCTGATCCCCCGAGTATTTCAGCAGCTCGACGATTTTGGCTATTATCTGGTCTTCTCCGTCTGTCAGGAAAATCCAGTTATTTTTTTTTCCCCAAGAAAAAACCAAATCTTAAATTTTCCCAGTGACCGTGCCTAGCCTGGTTAGGGATGGAGGAAGACAAATGCCATGTAATTCTTAGAAAATTAAATCATACCTCCCTTTTGCTGATTAGGCACAAACACTCCCAGATTCTCTCTCTTTTCCTTTCTTCTTCTCCCTCCTTCCCTGAGTCCCCAGTTCTCACCATGAAATTCATCACTCTATTCACTGTAACAATGTTGTTGAAGATGTTAGTTCCGCCACACATGATCCTGTCTCTAAAGGTATTTAGGGGAGATTTCTCCCTGGTCTTTGGGCTTCTCCTGAGAAGATGGTGCTTTTCCCACATGGACCCCATCAATTTCCCGTTTGACCACACTCCTTCTTGGTGTTAGCTGCTAGACAAGGTAGAGCCAAATTCATGCTCCCCCTCCCACCCCCCCGCATCTAAGAGCGGGTATAGTCTTTCTGCCCTGAATTTTGAGAATTAAACTCACTTCTAAACCCACCTTATTTTCCTGCTGTTGTTTTCTTTTTCCATTGTCCTTCACATTTATTTTATGATACCAAAATGTCTACTTTGCACGCCGTGTCTTTACAACAAGGTGGGGTATAAATAAATAACACTGATAAGTTTTCTCCCACCCCAAAGGCTAAAATGGCAGGGGGATCCAGAGATGGCTCTAGTGGGTGTGTTGTCGTAACGGGGGAGGTGGAGTAGCAGGGCTTTTCTTGTCTCAAACATGCTGACAGGGATACATGAGGGAAATGGTCACTGCCTTAGCACAGAATCCAAACGTAGAAAAGCCAGTTACCGAGAGAACCTGTGTTTTTTTTTAACTTATGGCACAATCTCTGAAGTCATGGAGTCCTCATGTTTGTTCTCGATAAAAGGGAGAAAGGCCAAGAAATTAATCTAGCACGTCCCGTCCCAAGAAGTTCAAGTGAAGGGCAAGGTACGTGGGAAGTCTGGGATTCGAGTCACCTGGGAGAAGAACGAATGCGTGTCTCATCGCCCACGTGCAGTTTGTATCTGCTGCTGCTGCCTCTCTCGGGGAAGGCTGTAGCGGCCCAGATTCCCCATGTGCACGGAGGGTAAGAGCCTTAGCGTTAGCTTGGCTTAGGACTTTGCTTTACATCGCCCAGACACGCCCAAGGAAGCAATACAGCGGAGACATTGTCTCCACCGCGGCCTGAGATGTGGCCCCTCCAGCTCCTCGCTCCAAGCCCCTGGGGGAGTTTTGGTCCCAACAGCACAGCACAGGGTGGAGAGCTCACCACGTTGCTCCCACTTTTGCCTCGTGCTTTACTGTGCCGCAGACCCAGGTCCCACCTCTGCCCCTCAGCCCCCACTGGAGTTTGGGGGACCACAACCGGGGGAGAGGGCTGTCATTAGTGGGTGTGCAGGACTGAACGTCCCCTCCCGTGGCACTTGGTCCTACTCCCAACTCCAGAGTTCCTGTGAGTCCGATGGGATCTACGGTCCTAGCTATTGCTGCAGTTTTGGTGACAACTGACCCAGTCTGGTCACTGCTTCTTAGTTCTGCTTCATGTTCTGCCCTAGGCCTGGTGTCTGACACCCATCCCCCTGCTTTTTCACGGGAGCCCAAAGCAATCTACACTAATAAAAGAGAAAGATGCGCCCTAACTGGTTTGGCTCAGTGGATAGAGCATCGGCCTGCGGACTGTAGGGTCCCAGGTTCGATTCTGGACAAGGGCATGTACCTTGGTTGTGGGCACATCCCCAGTAGGGGACGTGCAGGAGGCAGCTGATCAACGTTTCTCTCTCATCGATGTTTCTAATTCTCTATCCCTCTCCCTTCCTCTCTGTAAAAAATCAATAAAATATATTTTAAAAAAGAGAGAAAGATGCAAATTGACCGTACCTTTGCCACGCCCACCAGCCAATCAGGACTGCATATGCAAATTAATCCAACAAAGATGGCAGGTTAATTTGCATATGCAGACTCCAAGTGGCTGGAGCTGGATGCAGGCTTCCACACTGCCCAAGCCGCTCCAGGCCTCTGGGCAGCGTGGTAAGGCAGAAAGGCAGCTCTGGGCCGGAGCGAAGGCGGTGCCGGCAGCCAGGGGAAGGAAGGCCCATTCTTGCACGAATCTTCGTGCATTGGGCCTCTAGTATTATATATACATCCCTGGGCTGGTGCTCAATCCATACCCGCTGCACTCCCACGAGCCAACTGGTCTCTGGCCATGGCTAACACGATTACATCTAACACTGCACTTCCCCCTGTGGACAAAGTTGATTGCACACTGTGTACTTTCCCCTCTCCCTCACCAGACTTTTCTTTGGACTTAGCAGTGAGCTTGGCATGTGGCTTCCATCTGCTGGCACACTCCCCTGGCTTGGGCTCTCAAGCTGAAGGTCAGTGCCTCCAGCAGGCTGCCGTTCTGCCCTTGGTCCAGGTCAGCTGAGACTCCGACATCGCAGAGCCGAGCTGAGTCAGTACATGGGTGCTCCTGCGCCTCTGCCTGGAGACGCCCAGCCCCACACACACTCTCAGAGGAGAGCTTACCTTTCTTCCCACTTGCAGCTCTAGGCTGGGAGCTCAGGCCCTCCGAGCGACAGAGGGTCCTAGGAGCAAAGCTCCCTTGACGCTTGACGCTTGCTCCCTGGGTGTGCTCTTCGGGAGGTGGCCAGGAGTAAACAATTTCAGCAACTCGGTTGGCAATAGAAGCAACTTTGGGGTCCACACCTGAAACGGGAGAAAACGGTGCTGAGAGCCCTGCCCAGACCTTGGAGGCGATACTGGTACGCACCGCTGCCCGATCTGAAAAGAGGCCGGAGAGTGTGTGTGCGGGGCGGGCCATTCCTCAGAAGGCACGGGCAGTTGCCTGGCAGAGGCTGGGATGGGGGAGCAGCCCACCGAGGAATGATGGCCACTTTGAAACCAGGATCCTTTCGCACCCTCTGTTTGAAGTCTTGCAAAACTAGGGTCCCCTTCCCCTTTGTGAGGGAAGAAACACAAAGGGGAGGGCTTAGTTCTTTGCTTGAGGAAATGCTCATTATGCTTTTATTTTTATTCTGTTTTTCCCCCCAGACGCTTTATAGTTTGGAGAGCTGGCCCTTATGTGCATAGGAGGACATTCAATAGTTTGACAAGCCTTTGGGGGCTGGTCACTGGAGAAAGATAAATATCCCTGCTCTCAGGCCATATTCATTACTCAAGTCCATTATCAAGTAAACACTGAGCTCTCCTTGCTTATAAAGTCACGTGTTTCCGCTCTCCTTCAGATCTACTGGGAAACGTCCAACTAAGGCTGATTGGAAGCGAGGACACATAAAGTGCAACCCATAACCTTCAAGAATTTATAATCCAGGAAAAGAGCACGGCATGTATTTGCACACGTAACTGGTGAAGCAAAAACGTTTTGGGACGTGAAGGTTTCAAGGACAGTGGCTCCCTGAATGTCATAGCCTGTGCAGGACCCTGGGGGGACATGGGGTTGGTGGGGTGGGCAGGCGGTATCTCTGACTAGTTTGGGAGCAAAATGCTCATTGTTGATTCATTACTTAAGTTCTTAACTTTTAGAAGCTTGTATAAGCTTTATCTTTGATGCCATTTGAAGCAATTGTATCGTGTAATGCTTGAAAGTAGTACTATTTCATTTACGGGCTTGAAGTAACAGAGAGGGGTTTCGGCTGGAAGTGGCTGTGTCTGGGAAATCCCCGTATAAATCAGGAGAGGCGAGAGGCAGGGCCTGGGTCTCAGGAGGGACTGTGTAAAACGCAGGTTCTGGCACACCGTGGAGCTGCCACAGGGGCACCCGTGCCTCTCTCCCTGGACTCCTCCGTGGCGTGTGTCTGGGTGTTCTCCCTCCACTCCCTGGGCATCCCCAGAAGGGCCCGGAGACTGCTGCTCAGCTCCTATGTCCCCTTTTAAAAAAGGCACAATGGCTTCCTTAAAAAGTCATGCTCCATCCATAGGGTTCAATAACAGATGCGTGAATTAGAGAATAGAGCGGTCAAGGACAGAAGAATCAATGCCTTCATTCCCATTTAAACAACCAAACTAAATATACTTTCCACTTTTAAATCACCTTCTTGCAGCCCAACCAGCCTCCTCTTGAACTCTCAGCACCCATGGCCCTTGGCAAGGATATGGCAAGAGGCTGGATCCCAAAGCCAACGGGAACCTTCGTTTGCAGTGTCCACAGGACACGGGAAAGAAGAGCTTATGTTTTCTACCTCTGTGACCTTGTGCCGCCTAAGATGATCAGTGCATGGTTCTCATTATGCCCCATCTTCACCCAAAGAAAGCAGATAAAGGTCCCAAAGGCTGTCCCTCCTCATCCCCCACCCCCATGTGGCAGGGCAATCACAGGACCCTGGCAGTTACAGAAGTACCCAACCTGACTTACCTGTGTACAGTGTATGGGTTTCTTGGCGGGGGTGGGGGGGGGGGGCGGATCGTAAGCAAATGCATTTTGACTCAGATGAACTAGATCTAGTTAAGATTCCCATTTTGAATACGTTAATTTTAAACACTGAAAAAAGAAAAGATTCCTTTCTTGTCAAAGTAGGTTCCACCTGATAGGCAAGGGGAAATTGGGTGGGGGTGGGGAGAGAACAGAAAGGCTGCCCAGTCTTTGGCGTCTATTTTGGGGGGGTCACTGTGGGGCTAAGGAGAGCAGAGTTGGGAAGGTGCCGTTCAGCCTTTGGCCCGAGACTTTTGATTTAAAGAGAAGGGGCAGAAAGTCTGGGAGAGATTTCCATATGGTTGAGAGTGCTATTTCCCATCCAGTATCCATTTCCTTCTTCCCTCCTAAAATGTCAGAGGCAGCAATGGTTGCAGCCGAAAAACTCCACTTCCCAGCCTCCCTTGCAGTTAAAAATGGCCAATGTGATGCAAGAAGAAGTTGGGTGCAGTTTCAAGAAAGCTCTCTGAAAAGGGAGCTGAGTTCTTTAGAAAGAAGACACCCTTTTGTCCTTCCTTTGCTGCCTCTTTCTCCTGCTTGAAATGTAGACATGATGGCTGGAGCCGCAGCAGCTACCTTAGGAAATAAGGTCACGTTGAGGTTGGAAGCCACTAGCTAAGGGATGGAAAGAATAAGAATCCCTAATGACTATGGAACTACCATGTCAGGCCTGGGCTGCCAAACGCTGTCTTCTTTGATGGGAGAGAAAAGTAACCTCTAGGCCACCTGGGACACTTGCTGGGCAGGACTTCCATAGCGATATGCCTGCAGGCTGTGGCCCAGGCCATTTTTGCTGGCGGTAAGCAGGGTCTCTGGAACCAGAGGGAGCACACAGCTCTTCTTAAAATGGAAGAAGTGGATGCTCAAGATGAAACGGAATTCTGTCTAGGCAAGAGATGTGCTTATGAGTACGAGGCAAAGAACAACACCGTGACTCCTGGTGGCAAACCGAACAAAACCAGAGCCACTGGGGGAAAGCGAAGTCATGCTCACAGAAACAGTCGCATGGCTTGTGCTAAATTCTGAAATAACCTTCCTGCTAAGGCCAGTGGATGCCGAATCTGTGTAATGCTGTACCCCTCAAGGATTTAAGCTTACTGAAAAGAAAAGAAATAAAAGTAAATTTGTAAAAAAGAAAAATAACCTCTACACTATTTAAGCCATAGCTATCTGAGTTTGTTACTGTACGTGTGCTGCTGAGCCTGTTCTTAGCTGTCACATTTCACATGTAGCGAATCACAGCTGTGGGGAAACCAAAGATTCACAAGTAAAAGAACCTGGGTTGGTACTTTCTAAAAAATTGGTATTGACATCCGTTTTTCTACATCATAAGACCTCTCCGTACTAGACTCTGGTCTTGAGACATCACCTCATAGTCCTCAATTAAGCTTGGAGCCTGAGGCCTGGAAATGGCAGCCCAGGGTTCATTGTGACCTTTAGTTAAAAGAACCTTGGGGATGCCAACTGCTGAGCTCTGACTTACATGCGGCAAAATAGAAAGGGAATTTGAGGCTCTCTGGGGTCACACCCAACATAAAACCAACTAACCACCCACACAATTAATTGAACAAGAAAGCAAGGAAGAAAAAAATAGGTGAGAAGAGAGGATAACTGTAAAAATGTTTAAAGCTAAGTCTACTTACGAGGTAACTTTTCTATTTTTTAGGGATATCTCTCTATCTACCTATATAGACATCTTAAAATGTTAAGAACTAAATAAAGGTCAAGTGACACTTGAGTAGTATGGAAATACAGAATGTCATTCATCTCAGGAAAGCCAGAAGATGAAAGTCTGTAAAATCACTTGTCTCCTGGCAAAGTCCAAAGAACAGGCCAAGCAGAAAAGCCTGTTTAGATGCCTTCAAATGGCTCTGTTAGCTCCGGAGCTCAGCGACCACGCCCAGCAGAAGGATCTGCTGTACCACTGGGGGAAGGGAGCTCCCCAGATAATCCCACCCTCACTTTTGCTCTAAAATTCTATGTCTACTGGGAAGTAGACGTTTCCTTGATCATAGTGAATGATCTAGAGCTGTCCATGTGTGAGCTGATTCTCCAGGCCCGTCACAAGATTTAAAAACTGAGACATTACTGCCACCTGTTGACTAATTATAGATAAGTTACACAGTCCAGTCAGCCCAGCAGGAGGGGAGTTTTCATTTAAAATCTGGGCATCAGGCACGACAGTGTTGAAGGAGAAAAAGAAGCTTATGCCAAGCTTTGTGTATGAAGGTCAACTCTCTGACGAAGTCTCTTATGAAAATGTTTTATTCAATACAATGGATTTTGTCCCTCTGAGGGGAGATTTTGTAAGAGTGCTTCAAAGTTGTCTTTTTAGAGTGGTTTAGACTTTGAAAAGTATTTCTGTATGTAGCTACCTGATCTTTCCAACTCTCCTAAGAGCTCGGGAGGGTGAGATACCCCAGTGTACAGATGGAAACACAGAGGCCCAGGGAGGTGAGGTGACCTACCCCAGGAAGAGGAGCAGCCAGAGCCCCTGGCTAGAGCACTTCCCCTTACACTAGCACTGGTCTTCGACACAGAAGTTTAGGAATTTGGGCAGTAAGCTATTCATAGACAGTGAAGCCAGAAAACCAGTCCCATCACCTTTCACTGACACCCTTTCCTCTCTGCTCAGTCCTGAGAAAAGTAGGGCAATTATTATTAAATATCAATAACTTGGGAAACTGAGGCACAACGAATGCCTTGCTTAAGGCTGCATTACCAGCTGGGAAGCGATGAACTACCATGCATACAAAGAAGGGATTTAGTTGCAGGAGAAAAAGAATCCCATCAAAGCCTACCTTGGTTCTCTAAGCGCTGCTCCACGTTGGAAAGGGACCTAGAACATTGTTGAGTGTGAAGACCACCCTCATACTCCACTCTCTTTGAACCCTGAGCCTGGATCTCCGTAGGCAAGCTCTCTGAATCTTCATCCTTCTCTGCTACTCCAAAGAGAGATCTCCAAGAGGACTTTTTCTTGGTGAGGTTTATGGGCTTCTCACTAGATCGGGAACTTCTGCAAGGCCACGACTCGTTTGCTGACCAACTCCCCAGTCCTCTCTGGGACAGACTTCTGGTCCTCGGCAGCTTTGGTGAGAAGACAGCAGACGTGCTCTTGAAGACATGGTGTTTGGCGTAGAACTCCAGGATTTTGAATTCAATGCTGTTTGGGTCATCATCATCCAGGGGGATCTCCTCCAGGTCGCACGCACTGGTGGTGCACATGGCGGGCCTGCAACGACAAAGTCCACACGTGTCCTCTACCTGTGGGCGCCTCCTGTCAGTCAGGAGAGACAGGGGTTAAAGTGAATGAACATTTATTAAGCATCTATTCAGTTTGTTCTGGGAGGTAGGAGTAGTCGGAGATGGAAAAGTCAGGGCTCTTTTTGAAAGTTTAGTCTCAAAGAGACACGAAGGAGAGACCTGGACATAGATAATTCCAAACAGTGAGCTAGGACTGGAGCGGAGGTGCAGAGCCAGGCAAGGAAGATGGGGAGGAATAGAAGGTGCAAATCAAGGGCGAGTGATGGCTCTTTGAAAGATAAAAGGGTTTAGGCAGGTGGGTGGATAGTGGGGCTAAGGACAGGATGGGTAGAAGAGAGTCTATGGATGAATTTAGGACGTTCAAAGAGTGGTTAGCCGGGGACTCAGCATGTGGAGGGACAATAAAGGAAGTGGCAGTTGGGGTCAGGTTATGGGGACCTTCGAATGTTAGGGTGAAAGCTTTGCATTTGCTCATGTTGGTCAGTCCGTACATTTCAAAAGGAGCCCTAGACTATGGAGGGCAGCTAAAGGCCTTCTTGGGAGTTAAAGGTCTTCTTCTAGGTGGGCAAATGAGAAGGCCAGCTGTCTGGGTGTATGGCCCTTCCCATCTTCTCTCCCTTCTTCCTTTACACTCTACTTTGGCCTGTATAGATTTGCTTATTTATTTATTGAGAGAGAGAGAGAGAGAGAGAGAGAGAGAGAGAGAGAGAGAGAGATGAGAGCAACACATTGATTGGCCTCCTCATGCACGTTCCCTACCGGGGATCAAGCCCACAACCAGGGCATGTGCCCTAATCAGGAACCCAACTGGCAACCTTTTGGTGGTACACAGGACAACGCCCAACCAATTGAGCCACACCAGCCAGGGCTGTTTCTCTTTCCATATTTGGTATTCCATGTAAGATTTCATCTGAAAAACGCTGCTGTTTTTAACAAATTTTAAGACTACTGATGGAGGCGATGGAGAGCTTTTCAGTTTTGAGCAGGAGAGTGATGTGATCACAGACACGTTTTAGAAAGATCAGTACAAGAAAAAAAAAATGACAGGGAGGGAAGGGTTTCATTTTCATATGAATAACCAAATAGATACAATAAACTGATTTTGTTCAATGTAAGCCTTCATGAAATAATTCCTTTTCTGGTCCCCTGCTGGGAAGGCATTTCTTTTTGTTAAAAGTCTACTTTGCTTTCTTCTGAGTGAAAGATGTTGCTTAGCAATATTGAGACCTGAGGTGGGTGTGAGTAACCGAAGTGGACAAGGACTGTGCGACCTGAGACACACAAGGAGTGAGCCCAAAAGGATGCGGCGAGAGCGGGCCGTGCGGGCAGAACGCTGGGCAGAAACTTGGTGTGGAAGGGGCTGAGCCCAGGCCAGAGCCCAGAGCTGGAATGTGTCAGGAGGGGATGGCTGAGGTTTTTAATTTGAAGCTTCCTTTTGAATTGGACAGTCCAGGACACTGTGGGCAGAAGGTACATTTGGATCCTACAGGAACTATGTACTGGGTAGAAGGGCGAGCCCTCTCCTCAAACCATAATATTATGTTTCCGTAGACACCTCCATCTAAGTTTGCGTTGTTTTTTTAAACAAAACCTCGAACCTTTCTCATGCAGCATGAGGACTTTAAGGGTGTGTGTGTGTGTGTGTTTGTCATTGTTGGAGAGAGGAAGGTCAAACTTAAATAAGTTTGCTAAATGCTGATTCAGGAGCAACATCAGAAAGGAGGGAAAGCCACTGAGGCCACGAAGGACCACAAAGTCCTTCCATTTGTGAAAGGAGTTTTTGTTGTGCTACAGGCTAGAAAGGAAGGGAGTACTTGGCCCACGCAACAGGCAAGGTCAAGGAAGAGAGAGAAGCAGAGAGCACAGCAGTGCTGAGGCAGTGGCCACCCCAGTGAACTGGGGCAACCCTACGGAGCGGGTGGGTGCTGGGACCAGGGCCTGGGAAGCACTTGGCTCAAAGAGAACGCATGGAGACATGAAAGTATTACTTAGGACACTGGAAATGCATTTGACAAGTAGGCTTATTTGTCTTACTAATCCTCATTGTGAATTAAGGGCGAGCTATTGTTCAATGGACAGCTAAGTCTTAAAGCAGCAGTGAGCTAGGTTATCACACGTTGGACCCCTTCTGCTCTCAGCTATTCCTTGTTGAAAGTAAAAGCCCAAGGTCTGGGTTGTGGAAACTTACACCACAGGTTTATGCTTATGTTCATGGAAACAAGGCTCTGGGTGGAGCTCCTGAGCTCTGGGTCAGAGCCAGGAGGGAAGAACTAGCTCCCTAATCAGACCCGTGAGACTTGCTCTTTTTCTTTCTTTCTTTAAAAAAAAAAAAAAAAAATTTTTTTATTGATTTCAGAGAGGAAGAGAGAAATAAAGACATCAATGATGAGAGATAAGCATTGCTTGGCTGCCTCCTGCATGCCCCACACTGGGGACCGAGCCTGCAACCCGTCACATGTGCCCTAACCAGGAATCAAACCATGATTTTGCTTCATAGGTCGATGCTCAACCACTGAGCTACACTGGCCGGGCAGTTCAAACGGTTCTAATGCCGCTTTTGTTTGAGAACCGCTGAACTTTAGGGGCATCTTGCTCGTTGGCTTAAAACTTTAATGAGCACCATTTTGGCTGAGTGGCTGATTCTTCATATAGTGGTTTTAAGGAAACTAGAAAAAGGCTAATTTGGGGTTCTGTGTGGCAAGAGGTGGACAAGACAGTACCATCGATCAGCCCTGTCACGTTTATTTATTTTTTGTCTATGGCTGACCCTGCGAGTGTATTAGGAAAATTCCTTCTCCTCTGGGCTTCACAGTCCTTGTCTGTAAATTCAGGGAATGAGAGTCCTGCTTCCTCTGCCTGGTGTGGGGTTAAGTGAGGTTGCAGGCCTAGTGCCTCGTGCAGCAGGTGTTCAGTGATGGTCCCTTTGCTACCCTCACTGAAGTCAGTGAACTACCTGTGATTCCCCTGGACTGCAAGGTCAGGGGGCAGGGCCAGCCTGTCCTATGGTCAGTGTGATAGCCCTAGGAACCAGCACAGTTCCTGACCCAGAACTTTCTACTTTTGGAGGCATAGTAGAGACTATCAGAAAAAATTGAAGAGCTGATTCTGAGGTCTGGGTCTAAAGTGCGCACACCTGGCGTCAGGCATGGGCGAGTGGGAGATGGAGGGGAACAGGTGGGCCTTGCCCCTCGTGAAAGCCGAGGACCTGGGGTTGGCTCTGCCCCATCCTAGAGAGGGTGTCAAAACGTGTTCCATTCAATGAATGACTCGGGATCCGGCTATTATACTCTGATCACCTTATGTTTACATAGTCTCTCCTTATCTATAGCAAACTGCACCAGCTCACTCTCCAAAGCAAGGTTACATAGCTCCTTTTGTTGGCCTCTCTTCCTTCCCAGAGAGTTCCTTCCCCCAACCCCCCAAACGGCCAAAGTCCTTGGGGTCTCCTCTGGCTTGCCCTTCAGGAGCCCCACGGTGAAGGCGCTGGGGTGTGGGAACAGAGGGGGGGGCGCCCAGAGCTGCGGGGGAAGCACCTAAACTCCTGTGAATGCCAGACACACTTTTGGGATTTTTCTAGTCCTGGATTTGTTTGTTGAGGTTAGATTTCACTTCCCTGTGGGAGGTAATAGATGCAGGAAAAGAGGAAGCAGGGCTGCCATGACCAGGGCCCCAGATAAGCTGGGCAGAACTTTGCATGGCCTGTCCCAGATATGAGGGGTATGGAGGTCCCCTGGGCAACAGGCTCCGCCAAAGAGCTAACTTGCATTTGCTCTGGACACAGATAAGACCGGAGGGTAACTCATGGGTGGGGGTGGAGGACAGATACTCATCTCCAGGGAGGTTCCCAGACCAAAAGATGAACTAAACTTGGTCTGGGTGGCTTGAGCTTCCCCTTGAGCACCCTTTGTCCCAATGCCCTTAAGAGACTTTCCTTCCTTCTTACTAATCCTTCCTTCTCCAAACTTCAGGCCTTTGAATGTGTTCATTCCTTCTCCCCTGTTTGTCATTTCTGAGTAGGACTTGTTCTTTCATCCTAAGGTGGGCTGGAGAAATGTGGTAAAATGCCTTAGCTTTCTACAATAGGAGCTAAACTGAGAGACAGAGCCGTAGGTCATATAAATCAAACAAAAGGACCAAGACGCTGATGGTAGGACAGAGAGTGCAGGCACCAGACAGGAGGGAGCTTTCAAGAGGGGAGAGAGAGGGATTTCCAATGTTAACTGGGCCTGGTACTCAAGGAAGTCCCCATGGGGTCTGCTAGGAGCAGACCTTGTGCCCAAGTTCCCTCAGGCCGCTCAGGACTCTGGACTCAAACCCAGGACTCCCGTCCTCAGCCCCATCCCTGCTCCAGAGAGGAAGTCAGCATCTCCATGGACCACTGACCTGCTGGCATGTCACCGCATAGGACATATTCAACGAGAGACAGCTGCATCGTATTAAAGGTGATTCAGCCCGTTATAGAATCTTAACTGAACTATCCCAACCATCGGTAGCAAAGGAGAAATGAAAGAGAAACCTAAATATCTTCTTTCCCTTTCTTGTTTTAAAAATGTTGCTGAGACTGACATGGTAAGAACTTTTTAGTCAACTCAGTAAACGTCTCCCCTAGTTAGATTGTCTCATGACTAGTAAAACCAGGACTGAAGACCCAACTGTGTCCTCCCAGGAAGGCTGAGAATGAAGACAAGGTGCCTCCTCGTGTTACCTGGTCTGGAAGCTGTCAGTGGTTCCTCCGGCTTCAGGTAGGTGGCAGTAAGGGTATTTCTATACCTCAATCTCCCTCCACGAAATGCAAGAGGAAACGTTCACCAAGTCTTCGTGGCTTCTCATTTGGGAAGGTTTGTGGGATCTAAGACTTCATCTGGCGGGGCCTCCTCAGCGTTAGGACTCAGGTTGATGAAGTAAGCCTTAGGGGAAGGATTGCCACTTCCTGGTTAAGCCCTGCCCCCAGCTTTTTAACTGAAGGAGTGGCTGACCTTTGCCCCTGTAATTTGACTCTAAAAAGGTTCTGCACCTTTTTTTTTTTTTTTTTTTTTTTAAGTTGGCAAGTACAAGTTTCTTTATTTTATTTTTTATTTTATTGAATTTATTGGGTGGCAAGGATTCTCACTCCCCTCCAGGACAATTATGTGGGTATTTTCCTGATAGTTTGTGTTTTGTTTATTTTTGTTGTTTTGTTTTTACTTTACTTTTTTCTGTTCAGCAAATGTTTCCTGAGCACCTATCCCAGGTGTTACACAAATACTTCATCTTAACTACATTGAGAGGCAGGTGTTATGATTCTCATTTTACAGATGAGCAAACGGAGGCTCAGAGAGGTCAGCTATCTTGCTGGTGGTTCTTATCAGTTAAGCTGATATTCAAACCCTGGTATTTCTGGCTTCACACCATATCATGTTACCTCTGCCTCTCAGAATCAAAGATCATAGTCAAGTGGAACCCCTGGAAAAGCTTTAAAAATTGCCAAAGTAAAATTCATAAAAACTCATTAAAAGGTCCTATGCCACAATTCCAGGGATAGAATTCCTGCTGTTTACACTCTATCCAAATTCTTAACCGAAATAGACATTTGTGGCCATACTATTGGTCATAAAACCATGAGAATATTAAGCAAAAAGATCCATGGGGGGGGGGGGGGGACAAATGAAGAGTGATTATGGAAAAGTCAGTTCTTCGGTGACTCAAAGTGAATTTTAACCAACAAAACTAATATTTATTGCACATAACATACATCAGTCTAGTCAACTTAAGGGGTGTTAAAATATTAAAAATGTTTTCATTTTAAAAAACAGTCATTTTGGGGAAGATGATGTATATTCATTTAAAACAATTCAAGAATCAATAAATGCACAAAATCAATAGCTAAGCCACATACTATGGACTACAGTTGTCACTGGAGCTCAGAAGTACGTAGCTTAATGGCCGTGGCTGCAGAAACCATTTAGAATCCCACCAGGTCTTGGCAAGGTGAGTATGAATACAGGAAGGGGCAGTCGGCCCAGTGAGGCAGATTCACTGAGGAGAGAATGTCCAGTAATCATTCAACTTCTCATTTCTCACACCCAGCAAGCTGGCATGTAATAGAGATGGGACCTGATACATATTATATTCAAAACCAAAACCCAACCCACTTTTCTCCTGATTCTAAAAGTATACGTAACATTGTAGAACAATTGCAAAACACGAAAGGGCACATATAAAGCTGTTACTAGAGAACCCATGAATGGACATTGTCATCTGTGGTATGCGGTTTTGTGTGGCTATGTATCCGAGTTTGAGAGCTTTCAAAACAAAATCAACTATGGATTTTGCTTCAAGGAACACCTAGATAAAGCAATCCAGTTATTACCCAAAGAACCCTTTTTGTATTATCTCAATGCAAGACACTATTATGCTATCTCAAAACTGAGCTAGATTGAGAAAAAGATAGCTGCTACTCTGTTTGGAAAAATACCATCCTCAACTGTACAAGCAGCTTTGCAAAATTTCCTTAAGGTTGAAGATCTACACCCTGGTTTTTCTAAATCCAATTACATGTTCCTTTCCAAGTGTTACAGGGATCTTAAGCAAACAGATGATGCCATGAGGTTCTACAATTTGGCGGGGGCAGCTTCCTTGTCTTACCAGAGAGGATAAAGATGCAGAGAAAGAGGTGAAAAAAAAAAAAAAAAAGCAATACCTTGAAGAAGTAAAAGAACGTAGTCTTCAACAAATCAGATGTGGTCTATTAAATATTAAACTTACCAACGTTTTTTTAAATGTAAGTGTAATATGCTCAGAGTTGTAGGCAAAGCCACGTTCCTATAGAACGCATTCACTAGTAGCACGACAACACCAATCATGTTATTTGGAGAGGTCAGTTTCTCATAATGTCAGCATAAAATGATCTTAAAAAATGTATGCTTTATATTTTTCCTGACAATAAACTATAGTCTTCAGGGGGGAAAAAAAAAGAAAAAGAGGAAGTCTCAGGGGTAAGTCAGGGTTCTGGTTAAACTAAACCTGAAAAGATTCTTGCTAAGGGCAGGCCATGTGACCTGGCAGTACCTGGCTGTTGGTCGGGGATGAAGAATTTTGGTCAGATATCAAGGGTGGGAGATTCTGGATTAGCAGGATTCTTGCCAAACCTGGGCTCTTAAAGAGCATGCCCCAGGAAAAGGCTTAGTGGGCTCACGGGAGCCTGAATAAAGTTTGGTCAAAGAGAGAGACTTTGTCAGTGGCTCTGACAAAATACAAATACAAGAGTGGAAAGGCCTGCAGCACGTGTCAGATTGAGCTGAGGTTCTTGAAAATGTTCATACCAAATGGCGGGATTTTCCAGATTCATTTACAGCAACAGGAGGTAGAAAGGAAACAACATCACCCCAATTCAATTTGACTTCCTCTCTTCTCTACCAAAGACACAACTGGGAGAAATTAAAGTTTAGATACAGAGTCGGTGGCAGAGGTGTGTTTAACAGGCCCAGGGGAGGGTGAGCCAGGGTGCCCGACCTTTGATGGTGCCCGACGCCTGGAAATGACTTGCACAGTTTTCAGGCAGGCCTCAAAACCCCTCACATTGATGCTAATTGCCTGAAAAATCCTGCCCTTGATTATTACCCAACGACTTAGGAAACATTGGAACAGAGAGTTCCATGTGCTCACTGAGAGTCGATCAGGACAAAGTACCATAAACCCATCTCCCACCCACCGGGGGTGTCTTTGATGGAGTGCATGGTCACGGCAGCAGGACATTTGATAAAGATCCCAGCAGATGCATGCAAACAAGTGGGGGAACTGCAGTCTAGAGAACACTGTAATTGCAATACTGTATGCTCAAGGTCAAACAGGAAATTAACAAAGGTCCTCACGTCTGTATCCTGTGCTGGTTCCACTCACCACCTGCCTCCTTCCTGCATCTACTTGTTGAAATCTTTCACACTCTGACTCAAATCCCACCTCTTTTTAAGAAGCCTTGTTGGCTCCCCCAAGTTGAAGCGGTCACTCTTTCCCCATAGCTACATCATAGCAAGTTTTGAACATTTATCATAGTACTTATCAGTCTTCTTTGATTTAGAGTCCATCTTCCATGCTTCTGTCTTCACTCTGTTTGCCTGAAGAGCAAGGAGATAAGTTATTCACTTTAGGATCCCACTTAGCACATGCCTGGGGCTTTATATACATTAGGCCACCATACAATGATCGTTGACTTGGTTATTAAGTCTGTGTCATGTGGACTATTTACCTTAGAGGAGAGAAGCTTTAGGGAGAATGGAACTGACTCTCACGGGGAGGAAGGATTAGATTTGACTACTCAGCTCCAGAGAACAGAATGAGGATGGAAGGAGCTAGAAGTCACCAGGGGATGGATTGGATCTTCCTGTGTGGAGAAGTCTCCACAGTGACAGTCACTTAAGGAGATAGATTCCTTCTGAGAAGTCAGTTCCACCAGTACAGGTGAGGCTACAGAGTCGGAAACATCCCTGAGATGCCCTGTTTGCTACCTGTGTTTCAGCATCAATGAAGATCTTGATGCCATTTTGAGGTTCACATGCAATCACAGACATGGCAAATGCCTGGGACGCCTGGTGCACCAACAGGCTGGAGACAGGGCCCTGCACCACTCAAGCAGACGGACATCTCACTCAGGTTCGTTCTTGGCTCTCACTAGCCCAGTGTGCAAACGAGCCTGCCCCTTTCTCTATTTCCCCTATTTCTTGCAAAATCCCTTCCCTCACTCTTTTCCACCCTCCTCATTGCTGTCCTGTGCACCTAAGTCAACTTCATGCTGAACCCTACTGCAGGGAAGTGCCCTGACTTGTAGAGGGCTGCCTGGGAGGCACCGAGGCATTTTCTTATAATTATTGTCAGCTGAACTCAGAGCATAGTCAGAGCCACGCCCTGGGAAGATGCTTCCCCAATAAGGGTGGACATGTTAATCAGGCAGGGGCGGAACTAGATATGTAAATCTAGGCCTTTAAAATAAACCTGCTGTGTGGCTCAGCCTGCTTTTTGCCGCCTCTCCATCAGAGAGGATGGCACCCACCTGGCCCCAGCTTAAACTCTATTTCTGCGTCTTGGTCTTTCTTTAATTTCTTAATCCCCAGCTCCTCCACTCAGCAAATGGACTGCTTCCTTTTCCATGCGGGACATGAAAAAGAGAGAAACAGCCCCTCACACTGACTGTCTCACAGTTATAGCCTGAAACCTAGCAGCTTAGCTTCAGGTTCGAGTCATATTTAAACCTCGTCAAGCATTTTCCCACAGAAGCCCCGAACCCGTCTCTTCTAGCCTCTCAGTCTGAGAGCTAAACTTCTTATATTTCTTCTGGCCACTCCATTTCATTTTCAAATGTTGGGTCTCCCTGTTCCTTTTCTGTTTGGGCCCCGGATATATTCCTGTAAGCTTTTGGTTAAAGCCCCTTCTGTTTTCACAGCTCCTCACCAGCAAGTAGGTGTTCACCCCTCCGGCATTGCTCTCAGCACCCTGTCTTCCCTGTTTCCGAGGCGTCTTTCCAAGACTCCCAGCCTCTGCAAGCCAAGGTATTGATTGTGACCGCCCCCGAGGTCTACCTGGTTGTCTTTACAACACAGGTTTGCTCCCCATCTTCGGCTTTGAGCACCTCTGTCATCTGGCCTCACGCCTAAGGTTCTTGCTCAGAGAGGTCAGGTCAGTGAACTATCTCTTATTCACTGTAAACATAGCCTCCAAAGCAGCTTCTCTCACAACATTAAATTCTAGGCGATACCAAACTTCAGAGAGGCTCTCTTTCAGAGGTTCATTCGTTAGAGGCGCGTCTAATCTCACTCACATCTCCCCCTTGCTGTAATGTTCTTCATGGCGCTGTGTCTTGCCCGGCCAGCCCAGGAGAGCCCATGGAACTTGTAGGTTAAGTGAATCAGCGGCCACAGAATCTTCGGGAGTAATAATAGCGATACAGAACACAGTCGCAGAGGGGGCAGCGTTTCTATGGGGAACGCTCTTCAGAGTTCCGACTGGGACTGCTGCGGCTCTGGGAGTGTCAGCAGGTAGAATGAGCATGCCCCCACCTCCATAGTAAAAGGAAAAAAAAAAACAACACACTGCAATTTATTAAGGAATTCCTATGCACCAGGCAGTGTACACTGATGAGGGGAGTTACATTGCTTCATCCTCACATCAACCCTGTGCTTGGAGCAGTGTGGGCACTGCTGCTGCCCACCATTGGCAGGTGAGTGAATGCAGCCACTAGAACGGCCTCAGTGACTTTGGACAGGGGTTCTAATAAAGTCTGGTGAGTGCTGGGAAAGGAGCGGGAATTCCAGACGATTGATTGGGCGAGAAGGGAATCCCAGGGGCAGCAGATGGAACGAAGACGGGTTGAGGTTGGGGACGGTGGAGACGCGTTGCAGTGGGACAGTCTAGACCAGTGATGGCGGGCCTTTTGAGCTCGGCGTGTCAGCATTTTGAAAAAACCCTAACTTAACTCTGGTGCCGTGTCACATATAGAAATTTTTTGATATTTGCAACCATAGTAAAACAAAGACTTATATTTTTGATATTTATTTGATATATTTAAATGCCATGTAGCAAAGAAAAATCAACCAAAAAAATGAGTTCGCCTGTCACCTCTGATACGCGTGTCATAGGTTCGCCATCACTGGTCTAGACTCTAGAGGCAGCTTGGCTCAGTGTAGGAAGTTTTTAGGCATCATATATTCTCTTCCCCGTGACTCATCCTTAGGTTCTGTTATACAGACTTTGAAACAATGAAGAGTTGCCATTGTCTGCCAATGAGAAGGAAGAGTGGCCGTAGGTGGGTAGAGTCCTGGAGGTGACTGAGGATGGTGCCATAGAGTTCGGCCCCAGCTTTTCACCATGCCCTGTGCCCATGCTTATGACTTTACAGTTCCCTCCCATCATGAGTAGAATGATTTACGGTGTCCCTCAATTCCAGGCTCAGTCATGTGGCCCTGGGTTTGAGGCCAAAAAAGTCCCAGAGAGCTTTGCCCTGACATTCTTGTATGAGACACTCAGCCGGCATTGCTCAGTGGTTGAGCATCAATCTATGAACAAGGAGGTCATGGTTTGATTCCTGGTCAGGGTACATGCCTGGGTTGTAGGCTCGAGCCCCAGGGTGGAGTCTGCAGGAGGCAGCCAACCAATGATTCTCTCTCATCATTAATATTTCTTTCTCTTCCCCTCCCTTCCTCTCTGAAATCAATAAAAATATATTTAAAAAAATTTTTGTGTGAGAAAAAACACACCTCTAATTTATTTAAGCTACTATTTAATTGGATAGTCTTTTACTCCTGGCTGATTCATATTCCCTAATATAGAGAGAAAAGTGAAAAAACTAGGATATCTATTCAAATGGTCCAATCTTCAACTATTTGACGTGTCAGAAAGAGAGAACAGAGAGAATGGGTGGAAGAAGATTATCAAAGGAACAATAGAAGAAAACATCCCAGAACTGAGCTTTCATATCTTGAAGCAACATTAGCCCAAGTCACGAAAAATCACCAGGATGTAGAATGGAAGTATTTCACAGTTTACTTTCAGATAAATGGACCGGAGGTCAGGAAATTGGCTTCAGCCCAATAAAAGAATGTGTAGCAAAAATAATTAACATTGAAGAGACATTCAAAAGGTTTGTCAATAAATACTAACTCTCAAATATTACATTTTAAGAAGATGGGGACTTGTAAAAACATAGTTGAACCCAGGGTATCCCTTCAACCCAGTGGTTTAAGTTGGGGCTGTTGGTTTGTACCTGGAAATTGCCATGTTTTATTTTAAAAGTTGTCTATTTGGAAAGAGTTTGCATTCTGAAGTCATACAGGCCTACTTCGGATCCCGTGGTACGCTGCAGGCAATTTCCTCCACTTCTCTGTGCCTCTTTCCCCATCTGCTTGGCTGCTTCGGTGGTAATTGTGGGGACTCGTGAGGATTCTGTATCTAAAACTCCTGGCACAGAGTTGGCACTTCTTAAGTACTAATTGCCTGTAATGATGGTTCTTAAATTGGGATTCTACCTGCACATACACACCACAGCCTTCCATTCTTGTTTTAGTTCATGAGAGCTTGAGTTACCTTCAAGATTAGCCAGTTTATTGGATCATAAATTGGGATTCCCCAGCCCCTAGGGCAGCCGTGGGCAAACTACGGCCCGCGGGCCGGATCCGGCCCGTTTGAAATGAATAAAACTAAAAAAAAAAAGACTGTACCCTTTTATGTAATGATATTTACTTTGAATTTATATTAGTTCACACAAACACTCCATCCATGCTTTTGTTCCGGCCCTCCGGTCCAGTTTAAGAACCCATTGTGGCCCTCGAGTCAAAAAGTTTGCCCACCCCTGCCCTAGGGCCTGGGTCTGTGAGTTGGGTTCAATATTCTAAAAGCCCACAGAAATCATGCCTGTACCGGGGATCAGGATAAGGAGGGACCAGGTATCTTTGCTTTTGTCTGGGATGTGAACTCATTGGGGTCACTCTGGTGGCTTCCCGATGATCGGAAGCTCTGGCTGGTCTTTGTACATCTGACTACTAAAGACAGGAAAGTTATTAGTTACTTTATTAGAGATGCATTTTCATAGGCAACATCTTTTGAAACCATGGAAGTTATGGGGAAAATAGCAAAGAGGGTAACAAGTTTGGGGCATTAAGGTCCATAAAAATTCAGTAACTGGCCCACAGTCACACTGATCTCTCTAGTAGTCAACATGTCCCACGGCCCACAGCGGCTCTCAGATCATCTTTAGTTCCCACCACCTGTGTCCTCCACGTCTATCAAATGCTGCTGCAGACCTTGAAACCCAGGGTGTCCTAGTGTCAAGGGTACCTCAACTCTCGTGTAGACCAGGGTCCCGGGAATCATGGTAAAGGAGAAAGTATCCTTGGTCATTTGACGTGATGTATAGGTACAGCCCTTCTCTCGCCTCCTTTTGTCAACGAGGGAAATTGGCACTTTAGAAGATTTTAAATGCTTGGTTACTTACGAGAAAGAGAAAACCCTGTTGCTTGTTTATATTGTGTTTTGTGCCTGTGGAAAGACAGGAGCCCTTCAGCCAAGGCTGACATTCCCACGAGAAAGCAGGCCAGGCGTGAGAACTGAACGCGTACCTGTCTGGAAACTGGAGCCTTCCATTGACATAGAGAACCAGGAAGAAAGCTGTTTTAATACGCTGTGGCCACCAGGTGGCGCCACACGCACGCTGTCAAATCCATCCGTTTTTCAAACCTGGGGCATTTCCCCCAATTGACTGAAGCAAGGGGAAAAAAGAAAATAATAATAATAATAATAATAAAATTATACAGGTAGGTCCAGCACTTCAGCTTGGAGCGGGGGAGCTGAAAGAAGGTGGTAAAAGTCCCAAAGAACCTGCCCTCTTTAATTGTGTGGCAGGGAATCCACTGGTGTGTCAAGGCTTCATGGAGTGAATGAGGAGCTGGCCAATTTCCCAAGTGCGTGGAGACGCAGAAGCGACGGCTCCAGCAGCCAGAGGCCCGGAGTTATTTATTCTGAGGGAGAGAGACTCCAGCATGGGGGCCCCAGCAGTGGCTGTCACTCCCCGAACTCCTTTACATCCGACCCGCTGACCTGAAGGGGAAAGGCAATTTTCATTTCTATAGGGGAGCTTATTTCCTTTGTCGCTTCCTTTATTTTATTTTCCTCCCAGGAATGGTGCATTCCCAGCCCAGCCAGGGCCTGGAGGGAGGGGTGGGCAGAGCAATGAACCAGCAGAGAGCACTTCCCGCCTTGCCACTCCCTGAGGAAGACCCTCCGCGCCTTCCTCCACCCTTTGCTCCAAAGGAAAAACGCTGTGGTATATCCATACCCATCGACAAATCATGGACGTCCCTGCCACTTCTGATTTAAACTATCCTGAAAGTTTGCTTTCAAGGGCCACTTCGTATTAAAGGGAGAAGACAAAAACCCCATGCCTCTTACCCTAAAGCAGTGGTTCTCAACCTTCCTAATGCCGCGACCCTTTAATACAGTTCCTCATGTTGTGGTGACCCCCAATTTCATTGTCACAAATTGAACATAATTAAAGCATAGTGACTAATCATAAAAACAATATGTAATTATATGTGTGTTTTCCGATGGTCTTAGGCGACCCCTGTGAAAGGGTCGTTTGACCCCCAAAGGGGTCGTGACCCACAGGTTGAGAACCGCTGCGTACCCCCCTCCCCACCTCACCCCCAAACAGCAGGGTTTTCTGCCCTCTGGCACCTTCAATTCCAGGCCACTGTGATGGCACCCAGGCACCTAAGCGCCACTTGGCTGCCCCTTTGGAGGTATCAGCGGTTCTCACACTCCAGCAGGCACCTGGGAGGCTGCCGAGACACAGATTCCCGGGCCCCATTTCCAGAGTTTCTGGTTTGGGGTAAAGCTGGGAAATTTGCATTTTTAACAAATTACCATCTAAAGATGATGCTACTGGTCTGGGGACCACACTCACGAAGGGCTTTTTTGGAGCAAAGAGCAGGTGGGGGAACGGAGCAGCAGGAAGGAGCCGTGGCTGTGGTTTGGCTGGTCTTTTCCCAGGGGTGTGTGCGTGCTGCATGGCAGGGGCCTGACCTCTGCGGATACTGCAATTCCTTATCTCTTCTTTCTAGACTGGTGGATCTGAAACTTGGCAGCACGGTGGAATCACTT
The DNA here is from genome assembly GCF_964212035.1 of Myotis nattereri. Lineage (NCBI taxonomy): Eukaryota > Metazoa > Chordata > Mammalia > Chiroptera > Vespertilionidae > Myotis > Myotis nattereri. The sequence continues at coordinate 191,297,025 of NC_138076.1, forward strand.
TGGGAGCTTTAGAAAAAAAAAAATGCTGATTTAACTGGTTTGAAAGGTGGTTTGGGCACTGGACAGTTTAAAAGCGCTCTGATGTGCAGCCCACGTTGGAAAACCACTGTTCTACACTCGCTCATTGCATCCTTAGATCCCAACCCATCCCTATATCCCACCCCCATCCTTATATCCCACCCCCAGTGAGTGAAAGTACTAATCATCCATCCTCAAACACTTCCAGTTCTTTGTCACATCTCTCTACCCTACCTCTTTCCACCCTCAGGTTGGAATACTCTTGCATGTCGCAACTGGTGAACTCCTATGTATCCTTCAAAACCCCATTCAAATATTTCTTCCATGGTGGAGATGGTGCTGGCTCTCCCTGACAATCAGTAGTAGCTTCTTTCTCTATGTCCTAAAGTACTTTATACACACTTGAATTATCAATTTTATTTCATTATAGTGTAATAATCTGTTCAAATCTTCACTCCTCACTTGATGGTGTACCCCTCAGGGGTTTAATAAAACTAATTGAATAAATCCCATCGTTGGAGATAAGATGCCAAAGTTTCTGGATAAGAAATTTTATTAATTTCGATTTGGTTCAATAAACTGTGTGCCTACTGTGGGTCCAACTCCGGTGGGTGCTTGGGAAGCAAAGCCAAGTGAGCACAGGCCCTGCCCTGGAGGAGTTTCACCTGAAGTTGGGCTCTCCGAAGCTAGTTGTGCTCGCATGAAATCCAGAGCTTCCAGAGAGACCAGCTGGGGCACAGAGCCAACCCTGGGCCTCCCTCTCAGACCCTACATGGCACACACCGTCCACAGGATGGAGTCGTTTCTTGGCATGTCTTCCATGAACTTGCCCTTGTCCACCTCTCCAGACGGACAATTCCCTACACGTTCATGCATGGGCTGCAGTTTCCTGCACACACCATGCTCTTGCCAGCTCAGACCTTTCTGTTCCTTGAGATGCCTTTTCCCCTTGTTTGCCCGGCTGACAGCCATGCCTACGGGTCTTCCTTCCCTGACCCCAGGCTGAGGGCCTTCTCTTTCTACTCGGGGCATTTTAATCACTTTTTGAAAAAATATATTTTTATTGATTTCAGAAAGGAAGGAAGAGGGAGAGAGAGATAGAAACATCAATGGTGAGAGAGAATCATTGATCGGCTGCCTCCTGAACACCCCCTACTGGGGATCGAGCCCACAACTCAGGCATGTGCCCCTGACTGGAATCAAACCGGGACCCTTCAGTCTGCAGATCGATGCTCTATCCTCTGAGCCAAACCAGCTAGGGCTACTCATGGCATTTTATGCATCCCTCTATCATTATGTTGAAATAACACTGTTTTTTATGAACCTGGCACACAGTATGCTCTTTGTAAGTATTGAATGGAATCCATGCTTACACAGAGACTCTTAAACTTTATTCTGCGTCTGTACTATTCACGTGGGTTGATTCTCCTGGAGGAGCCTAACATGTGGCTGGTATCCTCTTCTCAGGCTGAGTTGTTGAGTTACGATAGGCCAGGAAGTGTGCCAGGTGCTTTTAAATCAGTTGTTACTATTATCCCCATTTTATGGATGAGGAAACTGAGGGCAAGTGATTTGCCTAAAGCTACAGAGCTGGTAAGGGGCAGAGGGATACAAGGGCCAAAGCCACACTACATTTTGATTTTTTTCTAAGCCTCTTTTCCCCACTAGAACTGGGTATTTCTTGAAGGCAGAGACGTGGTCTTAATAATTTTTGCACCTCACACAGAGCCTGTGTCAGAGGTACTCAGTAAATGAACACTGACATGAACTGAATTACACGTATGGCATGAAAGTCCTGTTTTAATTGCTCTTCTAATGATTAAAAACCTTGTCAAATTCTAACTGCACAGTTACCGACTTCCTATGTCATGTTTGATTATGATTTTCCGTTCTAGATCTGCTGCCTTTGTTCTCGTCTGCTGGTTTTATTTTTTCATGCCATGCTTTTCGGTGGACAGAGTGTTTTCCCTTTTTTTCTCCAGCAGGGCGTTCTGTTCCCGCCAGATGTTTGCGTTGAGTGGATAGATTTGAAAGCTTGTCTCCTTCCTCCCATATAGCTCAAAACACCAGCACTACACACCAGCTTCACTTCCTCTTCTGTCTACCCAAGCCAAGTTCACGTGGTTGTTCCATAACAACACGAAACTGGTACCCACTCTCGCGTGAGCTCCATGCCCCGGTGGTGAGAGTGGCCCGTGGCTGTGTGTGCCCAGAAGAGCCAGCGTGGGAGGAAGCGTGGCAACTTAGAACCTGTCCTGTTAGTTTTCCTCTCCCCCAGGCTTACTTTTCCACGCCCCTTATTATTTCCCTCCATCCTGAAACTGACCGCCACAACCTCGTATCTACTGTGAGGACAGCTTTATAACAGGGTTCCACGCTCACTATTTCATTTTATTTTTTTACTGCAGACCTGTCAGTGAGGTTGGTCTAATTCTATCATCTCGTCACTTGTTCTCGATTTGAGCTGAACCATCTATTCTTGGTCTCTTTCCCCCTCTCTCCTGGCTCCTTTTGGATTAATGGAGTATTTGTTACTGTTCTAGTTTGTCTCCTTGACTGTCTTTTCAGCTTCTACACTTTGTTTTGTTTATTTAAGGGGTTGCTAAAAATATACATCTTTAGCCTATTACAGTCTGACTTGAATTACTATGATTTCAAAATATAAGAACCTCATAACAATATGCTTCCATTTGCCCCTCAGCTGTCCTCTGTGATATTATTACATGCTTTGCTTCTACATATATTATAAGCCCAGAACCACATGGCCATTATTTTTTCCTTAAACAGTCAACGTAAAAAAAATGTTTAAAACGTGTTTTCTATTTCCCCCATAGATTTACCATTTTTGGCACTCTTCTCTATGTGTTGTGGATGTATATTTCTATCTGGTATGTCCCTTTGGTCTGAAGAACTTCCTTTAACATTTTTATTGTGCAGTTCTGCTGGTGATAAATTATTTTGATTTTGTTTATCTGGCATGTTTTTATTTTGCCTTCATTTTTGGAAGATATTTCTGCTGGATATAGAATTCTAGGTTAACAGTTTTTTCTCTTAGGGCTTCAAATATTTAATTCCACTATCTTCTGGACTGCACTGATTCTGATGAGAAAATTAATTCCTATTAATGGTCCCCTGTAGAAAGATTTTCTTTCTTTTTTTGCCCTCAGGATGCATTTAAGATCTCTTTATGTTTGTTTTTTTTTTTTTTTCCCCCCCAGAAATTTGACTATGATATGCTTCGATGTGGTTTCCTTTGTGTTTGTTTTGCTTGAGATAAGTTGAGAGTATTGGATCTGTGGATTTTTTTTTTTTTTAAATCACATGTGAAGTCGGGGTTTTTTTGTGTTTTTTTTTAAAATATCTCTTCTGTTCCAATTTCTCTTTGCTTTCCTTTTGAGTTTTCAGGTATACATGTATTTGACTGGTTATTATTGTTCCACATGTAACTTAAACTCTGTAGTTTTTTCAGTCCTTTTTTCCCCTCTATGTGCTTTAATTTGAATACTTTCTATTATTCTGTCTTCAAGTTTATTGATCTTTTCTTTTGCAGTGTCCAATCTACTGTTAAGTCCACCCTGTGAATAACTTCAGTTATTGTATATTTTTTAGTTCTATCGTTTCCATTTGCTTCTATTTCATAGTTTCTATCCTCTGATAAGATGATTTATCTATTCATTCCTTATGTTCATTCTTTCCCTTTAAATTCTTGAACATATTTATGTTGTCTTTTTAAAGTCCTTGTCTGCTAATTCCTTCTGTATCACCTTTGGGACTCTTTCTATTCTGACTACTTTGTTTCCTCCTTGTTACATGCCATCATTTTTTAAAATTTTTTATTATTGCATACCATACTTCATGGATTTTATTGTCTTCCTGTCAAGAGCGTTGGGTTTATTTATTTATTTATTTAGCAGGCAGCTAGTTACTCATGGGTCAGCTTGATACTGCTGAGTGCCAGCCTTTGTTTTTGTGATGGAGGGTTGAGTGCATTCCCTCTCTAGGGCCAGGTGCCCTAACCTCTAAGGTGTGGCCTTTCCTGGATCTCAGTTGAATTTCCAGAGTATGCTTCAAACTCTCTCTACGATGGCCACTGAAGACATCAGTGTCTGTCCCCACTGTGTGACCTCTGGAATCTTTGTTCAGGACACCGCCCTCCGACACTCTGCGTGCAGACAGCTTCATTGGCAGCCAGACTCAGGTGGGCCCCCTGCAGACTTCTGGGTTTCTTCTCTATGCAGCTCCTTCCTCCCTGTGCGCTGCCCTAACTTCAGTCCCTTGGTCACCCCTCACATTTGGCCTGCGTTTCCTCCTGCCCGGGCTTGGATTCTGCGTCCCCGTGCTGTGGTTTTGGAAAGCCCCAGGCAGAAGGCCAGAGTAAACACGGACTTCACCTCTTCTGTTTTACTTCTCTCAACTTTCCCATCTCGGCACCATCTGTGGCCGACTACCTGAAAACAGTTGTTTTATATATTGTGTCCAGTTTTACTCTTGTTTGTGGTGGGAAGGTAAGTCTGACACCCCTTACTCTGTCATGCTGACACCACAAGTTACTCTGGTGGTTAGACTCTTCGTCTATGTTATAGTTGAGGGGCCTGAGGCTCAGGGTTCATGAGCACCTCCTTCCTCAAGATCATATTAGAGCCGGCTGAGTAAGGGTGGGGACACAGGTTAGAGCCAGGTCTGTCTGGCTCTAGAGTTGGGGCTTTTAACATCACTTCCCCCTCTTGCTTCCCCCTTTCCCTTTCCATCTTGTTCCTCTTCAAAAAGATTATACAGCAATCTCTTGTCTACCTTCTTATCTTCAGTTCTATCATATTTCATATTGTCTCTCATTTTATTGATTGTGAACTTTGCTCTACCTTCTCTGGCAAATTCCATGTTTTAAATACTCTTCTTTTTGCTTCTGTTTATATCTAGCCACATTTCTTATTTATTCTTGTATTTTCTCAGTATCAATCACTTGGCCCGTAGACCATGTTTTTATGTTGACTGAACCAAAGAAGAAATGGGATTCATTTCATTTATCCTTTTCCCCTTTCCTCCAAGTGCCATTGAAAACAGGTGCTGAAGTAGCCCCAGGGGAGGAGCGGAAGTCTCTAGGAGTTAGTAGGAGGCCCCAGAGCGTGGCTTCTTCCACACCCACAGCTTCAGCATGCTTCTTTTTGGGTTGCTGGCTGATGATTCATGTATTTCTTCATTATTCCTGGCATACTGAAATAAGCCCACTGCCTCTTCTCTTCTTTCTATACTGTTCTCCTGAAAACAATTTCATAAAAATCCCCTTTACTAACCATTTCAACCTTGCCACTAAAATCTATCTACTTTATTTTATTTACCATTACTCTTTTCCCCTTACATTTCTAGCACACTCTAGAATTTTGTAGGCAATTTCTTTAATTGTTGCTATATATTTCCCTTTTCATTTTCTTCTCTGTATGAACTCCTCTAGAAGCCTCTCTTTAGTATTAAATTTCATCATTTCTATTCCAATTTCTTTATCCTGGTCTCTCTGATTATTGCTTCTACTTGAGGGACTCTGGTTTTCTCTTTAAAACCTTTGATTTCAGGGCCACTTTCCTTGAGCACTTCCTCATATCATTTTCTAACATGCCCATCACTGCCAGCCTGGGAAGATCAGAAGCCTGCCCTCCCCTTGATCTCTCCTACTTTACTTTTAATCTCATCTCGTTCCATCAGGAGTTCACCTCCTTCTTTATACCTCTGCCAAACTTCTAGTTTTTGAGGAGTGAGTTTTGGCTATTTCCTTCATAAATAAAAATGAGAGCATCATTCATGTTATGTGTCATACCCTGTATTCTTTTTGTACATAAAGAATGCCCTTCCTCCATTTGGCTAACCATGGAGCCAAACCATTGGCCTACGTGTTTATATTTAAAGTCCCATCTTTCAAGTCTATGCTCTTACAACCTGCGTTATTTGGTTTGCCGGGGCACTTAGATCTCTCATTTTATTCTTTTTTGAAGAATCAGTGGACAGCTTCCTTTCCTCCCCTCCCCGCCCCCCACATTTTCTTGTGATGTTCAGGAAATGAGTCATATTTTTAAATATGGCTTTTTCAAATTTCTTTTGGGGATTTTAAGAATTTTTGGAGATGGGGGATCTGCATATCCATGAAGTGGGTTGTATTGCTTCTTCAATTCACAAGCATCATTTTGTATCATCAGATCCATATTCTATAACTATTCAGAAAGTTCCCATTATAAACTGAAAATAGAAATCTCACTCTTTTAAAATGTTCTGCTTTGGAGACTGATGGATCTAGTTCTTTTCCGGGTTCTTGGGAAATAATCTGCTCTGCACAGGTAATACCCAGACTACTCCCTGCACAATCTTATTCTGGTTTATCTTTCCCTGGAGTCCTGTAAGTGGCCACTTGCCTTCTTTTTGGGTGTAAATGTATGCTCCTGTGTGGAATTATCTCTAGTCTTTCTGTGAATTTAATTAGTCTTTGAAGGCTTCTTTTTTTTTTTTTAATTTTTTATTTTTATTATTATTATTTTTTTTGAAGGCTTCTTTACATTTCCTTTCCTTAGTCTCCTTTTTTCTGCCCATTATTTTAGGACTTGGGCTCTATCCACAATCAGTTGGCCATGCCCCCTCTCTCCGTGTCACTTTCAGTAGCTCTTTCTTCTTCTCTAGTTTCCCTCCATGCACTTCACAGAGCTTTCCCTCTGGAGTTAGGCTTATCCACCCAGGAGCATTTTCTCCTGAGAAGCTGCCTTCTCAGGCAGCAATCACCACACTCTGGCTTCTTTGTTTTCCTTTTCCTTTTCCCCACAACCAGCTGGAATCGATCATCTTCATTTCTCCTCTTCTTTCCTGAAGCTCTGCAAACTCCCTTCCTCTTTCCTGTCAGTCGCAGGTAGCTTCCTTGAGTCCATGTGAGCAAGTGTTCCCAACTCACCTTTCATTCTGCACCTTTGTAGGCAGCCCAGCTGGTCCTTCCTCCACGTTTTTATGATCTGCTCTTGGCCAGTCTGCTTATCCTTTTCCCTACAGAAGCTACACATAACTAGGTAGTTATAATTTTATTTTCAAAAGGTGAATGACTTCACATTACACTCAAGTGGTTTCTTGAACTTCATCTTGTGCAGGTCTTTATCCTATAAAAAGAGCCTAGAAAAAACTATCTCAAACTTTTCTGGTAATAGTTCGATTTCATATTTCCTCAGTCTAAACTACCTAGTGGCCAACCATTATGGTTTTACCAAGATGGTTAATACCCAACCAAGTGGTAATGTCATTATGAGCAGGTCTTTAGATTGGACCTGCCCAGTGGATTTACCAGAAATAGTATCCTGACCCTCTTTTACCAATAAAGTCTCTAAAATAAATAGAATTTCTCTGGTGGTCTGAGTTGTCTTCACACTTCTCACTATTCATTTCTAGGAAGGTCTGTAAGTCTATACTTTGGGTTCATCCATAATGAATTGAAAATCCAGGTCTCGGACTGCAGGGGACTTCGAAGGCAGTGCATGGTTGCTAGTTCCACAGTCTGGCATTGGAGAACCTCTTACCACATCCAGTTCTGCATAGTATTTGGATGAAAGCCAAGACTTTGGCATATAGTTAGTTATGTGCCCCATTTCTGGTTTAGAATTCCTTTAAGTTTGGGGGCTTCATCGTTTTCAGTCTCCAGACACATGGGTCGGGATTCTGTGTTTACACGAATGGTTGGTTTTACGGTCAGCAGAACCGGTGACTGTCTCATTGGTGCAGGAAGAGGCTCCCACACTTCCCACTTGTCCTTCGTACGATTGCATCAGCCAGTGTTGGTGAGGGTCCCTTAGAGCACTGTTGGCTGGGTTGTTAGGAGCTGGTTTAAACCCTGCTGTGGGAGAGCAAATATTCCCGAAGAGTCTTATCAGATTCTTCTTAGAGAGGGCCCTTGGAATGCCATTGCTCTTGGAGTCTGGTGAACAACATGGACTCTCGTTCTGGCTCTTCTACCTAATAGCCGAAGAATGCATAACATCTCTGTACCTCAGTGTCCTCATCTGTAAAAACGGGTATAACAATACCCACTTCATTAGATTGTTCTCATCATTTAATGAGGACTTTGGAAGGGTATTGTTACTACAAAGTGCTGTGTAAATGGAAGTAATTGATGCTTCCTTTTGCTCCTTCCTCATCTTCTCCTGCTTGGGGGGAGGGTATAATTGGTACCCAGGGAATATAATTGACAATGGTAAATAAAAAGTAATTATAAAAATAAAAGACTGAAGGAAGGGGAAGGTGAAACAAGTCTACTCCAATGTAAAGAGGGCAGCATAGGGCAGAATGGTGAGAATTGTGTGCACAGAAGTGAAGGAAACATGTAAGTCAAATGAGAGGGGTCCCTCTTTCTTTACTCTTTTGTGGATGGTGGACGTCAGCACTTGTTTTATTGTAGGAGGTGAGGAAATATAATTTATAGATTTTTGATTCATGTATTTCCTTTTGGAGGGGCCAGGACAGCATTAAGACAATGAAGAGCATGAGATTAAAAAAAAAAAAAGGACATGGAAGAGTGGACAGGAGTGGGGAAGGCTCACTGAAGATAAACTGTGCCCACTCGCCAACTTGTTTAGGACAGAGCCTAGTTTTCTCCTCGATGTTGAACGTCTTCACATCGTCACCCAGCTTGGAAATGGAAATCAGTTTGGTGAGTTAAACTGGTGATCCAAAAGGACACGAATGTTAACCAAGGAGTTGTGTCCTACCCAGAGGAAGAGCTGAGGGCTCTGATGTGGGATCGTCATTGTAGCCACTGCTTTTAGGGGATCTGCGTGGAGAGATGGGCATCAGAAGAATGAGCTCAAATCTGGTTGGGTTACTTCTTGTCCATGTAACGTTGGGTATGTTTCCCAAAATCTCTCTCAGCCTCAGTTTCCTAATATTATCTAATATTACTACCTATGCCACATGTTTTTTGTGGTGATTAAGTGAAAGGTACTTGAACATTTTTAATATTCCCCACAAATTTTATTTTTCCATAACATTTATATGGAACTTTATTATTTTAAAGTGCAACCATATTTATGTAACAGGTAAGGAAAAGATAGTCTAAAGAGCTTACACAAGTGTTAAGACAATTAGTGGCAGAGGAAGAATGGAACCCAGGGCTCCTGTCTCCCAGAGAAGGGAGTGAAGGGGGCTTGGAGGATTGTGGGAATGACTCTGACCAGGTGAGTAGATTCTGAAAGACCAGGGACAGTAGAATGGGCAATAGGGTTCTTTGTGTGTGTCAGACGTGTGAGGAGAGTGGAATACAGAGTGAAGTACTAGTTGGCCCTATTCCCAGAGTGCCTGCTAAACTGAAACTGCCCAAGGGAAGGGACCTTCGTTTATCCACAAATCCCCTCCCTCTTTTAACAAATGAGTTTTTGTGGGCTCTAGGGAAATCTAAGGAGCTGGGGGAGGTGAAGTTTTCCTCCCCTAAACCATAAGAAGTGTATTCGGTCGGATTAATAGGGAGAAGGCTGGGGAGCAGGGCAAGGGGAGTTGCAGTGGTAGAGGACAGCACAATTCCATTCTTGGTGCCACCTGAACCTGGCCAGGTGGACAGAGAAGCTGTTCACAGTACAGATTCTTCCAGGTCAGCCACCATCTCTTCTACAGCCTGTTCTAAAGGCGGGGCATCTCTTTTCAGAGCTATAAGGTGGTTGCTTCTTAATAACCTGTAGTAAGACTTTCCCTGCAACATAATGGACTGAGACAGGAACTAGGAAGGGGAGGTGGCTAAATCCTTCACAGTTTTGTGTGTGTATGTTTTTTGTTTGTTTGTTTGTTTTTTGGAGGACCACACATAGGTTTGCTTCTTCTGCAGTTTCTAGCATTTATCCCCAGTCCCTTATTCCCCTCTACCTGCATTGGCTGTGGGCATTTTAGGACCTCTACTTTGCCAGCCTCTTCTCCTCCCTGCTACCCCTACTAGGGTCCCTCAACTGTGATGTGTTTCACTGGATTCATGGTTCATTTTGTTACCTGGGCAGACTATTCTGGTTTCTCCTTTATCCTTGGATTCCAAAGGGCTCAGGGCAGTGGTGTACTAGACCTAGAACATTCTGACTTGCAAGAGCCGAATGTTAATTTTGAGGGTATTTGTGAGCCAGTGGATAATCACGCTGAAATTGGCCAAGTTGGGAATATTTATACCATGGGAGTTGGCCAATGTTATAAATCAAGGCTTTGCTTCCCTGCCTCCCCCCCCACCCCCCACCCTACCACCCTCCTATACAGCTGGAATCTACTAGCACACTGATATATAAGGGAATGCAGGATTCAGTGTAGTCCTGAGGAGCAGCTTCTACTCAAGTCTCCAGAGTACCCGAGAGCACCCTGCGAAGATCCAGTGACCTAACACCAATTCAAGGAGTCCAACCCCTTTGGGTGCTAAACACCTGGGGAGAGAGTAGCAGAGGAAACTCATACTGAGAAATACTCTGGGCTGGTGGTTGACCAGGTTTTTCCTCCAGGCTCCTAGCCACCATTGCCCTGGCGAGACTAGAGGGAACTGCTCAGGGGCAGAGTGGTCACATTCTTTAATGTGACAACAGGGACAGGCCCAGGGCTCCAAGCCTGCTTGGCACTCCATGCCAGACTCTCCCCTTTCCCTTCCTTATCTTTGGATGGCAATCTCACAAGATGTCTAACTGTCACTGATTTTCTAACCAAGGCATGTGGTGTTTGGCAGGTCCCCAAGCATCTGATTCTATGACTTTGAACTACCTTGACCTTTGTATGATCAGACCCTGGAGGAGGCACTACACATGGGTTCTGCTCCCCCCCTACCCCCCAAAAAACCCCTTTCTCTCTTGATCCTCCATCTCCAACTCCTCATTAAAACAAATCACAACACAACAAAACAAAAAATGAAAACACCAACCAAAGAGCATCAAAACCCCTTTAAAAGAGGAAACCCCAAACATCAGTCCCAGCCATCACCCCAGAGGAAAGCTAGCTTGCTGCCTTACACAAAATGACAGAAACACGCAGTCCAGAAAGTCTGAATCATGTATCCTTCCACGACTTCATCTGCACGAAAATAGACACTTCATCTGCTTCCATTTCTAGTTTTCCTGCCCAGAAGTCATTATCTTTTAAAACTCATTGCTACAAGGGATGGTTTCTGGTGAGGGCAGCATGCAGTGCCAACTGGTAGGGTGCCAGGATAGGCCAATACTGAACTGTCCCAGGAGAGGGAAAGGCTGAGGGCTGGTCTGGGATGTGGGAAGGAAGGACAACTCACACAGGACATGCTCTCAGAGATGACTAAGTTGAGTTCCTATGTTTGTACTTTCTGTTAGGGTCCAGAGAGGGCCATTGGCCTGGCCTAAGTCATCCCTTGAATGGGTATGAGAGTGGGACAGAGATGGAGCATCATGCCCCAAAGTTCTACACCGGATGTGACAGTTGGCAGGGTTTGGACCCGCTGCCGCCCTTGCAGTAGATGCACTTGGTATTCAAGGGAACAGGGGCAGCTGATACATCACTTTGCAGGGGGAAGAAGAGCACAACAGGAGAATCAAAGGTGTAGATTCTCACCCTGTGCTGCCTGCCAGTCATGTCTCAGGAAGGGCTCGGACTAGACCAGGGACTGACCAACTGTGGCCCAACGGCAAAATCCAGCCCACTGACTGTTTTTGTACAACCAATGTATTAAGAATAGCTTCTACATTTTTAAATGACTGAAACAAAATAAAAAGAATAACATTTTCATGACATGTTTTAAAATATTCCACATATAAGTGAAACCATACAGTATTTGTCTTCCTCTGACTTATTTCACTTAGCATCTGTAGGTCCATCCATGTTGTCACAAAAGACAAGATTTCATTCTTTTTTTATTGTTGTGTAACATTCTGTAGTGGGTATGTACCACCTCTTCTTTATCCACTCATCTATTTATGGACAGCAATCTTCTTTTAATGCAGCCCAATGTAAGCTTGTGTTGTTGCTGGGGCATGCACGATATGGGAAGGGCACTAGTAGGTTGGGAGTCAAGACACCTGGATTCTTTTCAAGTTCTTTAATCCATTTTCCAACAAATGTTTATTGAGCCCCTACCACATACCATGCTCCAGGATACGCTGGTGAGCAAAACGAACAGCAGAACCCCGTGAGGGAGCAGGTGATGTACAGTCAAATGTGTCAGGCAATACCAGGGAGAAACCGAACAAACAGAAAGAAAGCTTGCTAAAGGATTGAAGGAGTTCTGACACTAGCTGTGTAGACTTGGTGGGGACAGAGACTGATGCTGACCTGTTGTCTTCCAACAATCCTCAGAAGAGCCCCAGGAGTTGGGGAAGGTGCCTCAGGGGTCTTCACAGGGTGCGGGTGAGAGGCAAATTGCAGGGGGGACCTGACTTACCAGACCCTTTGTCTCTACTGCACAGAGCAGTACCTTAAAATTTGTTTTTTAAAAACTAGGCCTCTGGCTCTAGCCCCTGTGGCTCAGTGGATAGAGCTTCGGCCTGCGGACTGAAGGGTCCCAGGTTCGAATCCTGTCAAGGGCATGTACCTTGGTTGCGGGCACATCCCCAGTAGGGAGTGTGCAGGAGGCAGCTGATTGATGTTTCTCTCTCATCTATGTTTCTAACTCTCTATCCCTCTCCCTTCCTCTCTGTAAAAAAATCAATAAAATATATTTAAAACAACAACAACAACAAAAAAAAAACCACCCCCAAAAAACAAAACTAGGCCTCTGTATAAAATTCTAATTGCTGGAAATGCTATATATATATATTTAAAAAGCTTGAGGTCCTCTATATTGGATAGTCTCTGGGTTTTCCTCTAGCTTAAAGACTGTGAGAATTGCTAGAACTTTTTCATAGGAACTGCTAAGCCAGACCTCCCTCACTGGACTAGTGCCTAGTGCAACCATGAGTGTCTAGTGCAACCATGAGTGTAGCATTTACATTCATTAGTGTGAATTTTTATCTTCTTAGTTTGGTCTACTGATCTAGTAGGCCAAGACAACTTTGCAACATTCATTCTAACAGCCTACACATTAGTGATACCTCCCAGCTTTGGTCTTTCTGCAAATCTGTGTTTTTTTTTTTTGTTTGTTTGTTTGTTTTGTTTTTTTAAAATATATATTTTATTGATTTTTTACAGAGAGGAGGGGAGAGAGATAGAGAGCTAGAAACATTGATGAGAGAGAAACATCGATCAGCTGCCTCCTGCACATCTCCTACTGGGGATGTGCCCGCAACCCAGGTACATGCCCTTGACCGGAATCGAACCTGGGACCCTTCAGTCCGCAGGCCGACGCTCTATCCACTGAGCCAAACCGGTTTCGGCTGCAAATCTGTTTTATGTGCTTTTTATATCTTCATCCAGGATGTTTGTAAAAATGTTGGTTATGATGGGGCTCAGGGCAAAGACCTTTGGTTCTTCAGGAAAGACTAACAGGTTATTCCTACCAGATTTGTATATGGCTATATAGACCCATCTAAGTTTAATAGCACCCAGCCAATAACTTCCCTTTTTATCTCCATACCATTCATTTTCTATACTTCTTTAATGGCTACTGTCAAGGGCTGGGATGAACTCCGGGGCAACAAGAAAAATAAGACTCAGGGGTTCACAGCGAATAGGCAAGAGAGAAATATAATCCAATAATCACAGCAATGTGATGAAGGCTAAAGACAGAGATAAACCAGGACGCCGGCAGGAAGTGCTCAGCTTTGCCTGGAAATGTCAGGAAGCCATCACCGATGATTTTAGTCAAAAAGGTAGCATGAGAAATGTCCAAAGCCATATGAAATCTAGATAGGTGACATCGATGACATTTCTCTGATGTAGGAACTCAATAAATGCTTCTTGGATTTAATTGAAAAAGAAGGGAAGCATCTCAAAGGTCAGGGAGCAGAGGACATCTAGGTCAGAGGGGATGGAGGTGAGCTGAGGCCTGGGAAGCTGGGCTCGGGCAGCCACAGTGGGAGTGCAGAGGAGAGACAGGAGGTAGCAGGGAAATCAGAAACTGTTGAAAATAGAGAGTGGGACGCAGAGCAAGGAGGGATCCAACCCTCCATCCTCTATGTTTTGCATCCTAGGCACCTGGGGGTGGCGCTGACAGTGCTATTAACCAAGATCACCAGGAGGAGAATAGGTGTGTTTCATAGACCCCTCAGAAATTTGGTGGAATATACGTGTTCCCTACACTTTTCCCCCCTTCCGATTCTGACTCTGACTTCAGATTTCCACGGATAACTGCGGAATTGGCACGGGTGGCTTCCAGGTGTGTGCTGGGGGCAGGGAGGCTTGCCATTCTCTCCAAGGAATGCTTGCACCGGGTCATGCCCTCTTTAGTTTGAACTGGTTGAACCTAAAAGTTTAGCTTCAGTTTTGAAGTAGAGCCTGTATTTGCCTGCCAGACGCTTGTCTGTTAGGGTAGCCAACCCGTTCCTGTTTGCCCGGGACTTTTCCAGTTTTAGTATGGAAAGTCCCGCCTCCTACAAGTACATCCCTTTAGTCCCAGGCAAACAGGGGCAGCGGGTGTCCCTGGATGCACAGGACGTGATGCACACGGAGCACCCAGGCGGCACCGGCTGGGAAACCAAGTGTAGCTGGGAAATCGGCTGCCTCCACCGAGGAGGGTGCCCGGGGCTGGGGCGATAGCGGGGTGGGGCCGGGTGGCTTTGTGCGCTGTGGCCCCCTGGAGGTCACCCCAGAAAGTGCGCAGCGGAATAGAGGGGCTGGGAGCACAGCTGCGGGTGGACGGCCGGTCGGACCAGCCACCTCTCCGCAGGGCTGAGCCAGGCCTCCCTTCATTGACTCTCCCGAGCCCTTAAATAATTGAATGGAGAAATTCAAGAAGACACAGCAAAGAATCAGGCTGGGCTGTCCATCCCTCGGACCGCGGCTGCTCAGGAGCGCCGGCTCGGGGAGAACTGCTTTCCCCAGAGACGCCTGGTCACTGCGGGCATTTGAGGCTGCAGGAAGCTGGGCCATGTCTGCAGAGCCGCAGTCCTGTATGAAAACGTCGGGCCAGTGCAACCAAACGACCATGAATATC
Organism: Myotis nattereri; assembly: GCF_964212035.1. Lineage (NCBI taxonomy): Eukaryota > Metazoa > Chordata > Mammalia > Chiroptera > Vespertilionidae > Myotis > Myotis nattereri. The sequence goes on from NC_138076.1 coordinate 191,312,065, forward strand.
CCGCGAGGGCGGTGGGCGAAGGAGGCAGGTGCAGGGTTTTCACTTTGCCTTCTCCTGCCTCCCCTGCCCGGGCGCTCACCCGCAGGGAGGGTGCAGGCCGGGCCAGCCATGCTCCTGGCCTCCCGGACAAAGCATAAGAAAATCGGTGGCAAATCGAATCCTAAATTTATTGCCGAGGCCAATAAATCCACCAACCCCCTCACGCCTCCTCTCCCTCCCCCCCCCCCCGACCCCCCCCAAAAAAGGTTAAGTAGTTCCCACAGGGTGCTAGAAAAAGGGTTATTGAAAACAGCAGGGTTGTTTTGTGTGTTTTTTTTTTCCTTAACTTCAGCAGTTCTGGTAAATCTCTGATCCAGCATCTAGTGGTTAACCACTGATACAGGAAATGACATTTAACGTTTTTATCACTCAGCCAGAAATGGAAGAACAAGGCGAGTCTGTGTTTAGGGAAGATGGATGGTTGCCCACCACCTTCATCTTAAAGGCACACCACTCCTTTTTCTGATTCCTGCTTGGGGTGTTGGTGGCTCACTCCCCCTGGGCCTGCTCGCTTCGGTGACAACAATGAAGCAGGAATGGCAGGGAGACGCTCCCAGCCTTGCTGCTCGGAGTGGGAATCCAAATGTCGCCCGCGTTGGACGGATTCAAACAGCGCTGCTTCCCCTTTCTCAGCAGCCGTTGCCCATGGGGACAGAAAGGCAGGCAGGAAATGAGTGTGGACGCCTGTCCCAGCCCCTGGGCACCACAGCACCAGCTCCAGGGCCACCTATTTGGGGTGAGACTTTGAACAGAGCCCCTGTCGTAAGTGGAGGACAATCTACAGAATGCCATTAACCACCCGAGACAACCAGCAAAGCAGGAGCGTTGAACCCCCGCAAACCACAGTGAGAGAAATGACATTTGGTTTCACTTGGCTGCTGGGTTCTTCTGGGTTTTTTTTGTTGTTGTTGCCCTTTCGGGGTGAGGTGTTTTGGGTGCAACTACAAAGTGAATTCCTTAGAAGAACAACAATAGCAGCAGCAGCGACGACAATAATGAACACGAACATGGTTGAGTGATAAATAGTCTAGATTCATGATCTTTACTCGCTCAAGGTCTAGAGCTGGTCAGGGCTATAGCCAGCCAGGATTTGAACCCAGGTCTGTCTGTTGTCAAAATCATCCTGCCCTACGGACATCTTACAGTAAGCACAGCTCTGGCCCCGCCTCCTTGCTCAGCCTCTGTCACTGGGCAGGGGATTAATCGGCTGGAGCATCCTAGCAGTGGGCACCCTGGTGGAGTGGGTGGGCAAGATCAGTCAATGCATTGTTGGCAGAAATGTTTGTCTTCCCATATTAATTAAGGCCCAGATTCTCCGATAAAATTCCCCAGGTCCCTCCCTTATTATAGTAGGAACTAACATGATCCCATTTTAAAAAAATTTAGATATGTTTTATTGATTTTTATAGAAAGAGGAAGGGAGAGGGATAGAGATAGTACATCGATAAGAAATGTCGTTTGGCTGCCTCCTGCAGGTCTCCTACTGGGGATTGAGACTGCAACCTGGGCATGTGCCCTGACCGGGAATCAAACCGGTGACCTCTTGGCTCCTGGGTCAATGCTTAACCATTGAGCCACACCAGCCAGATGTGATTCCATTTTTATTAAATGAGTCATGCAGGTGCTGAATTGTCCTCTTCCTTCACTCTGGCCGCTTCCTGCATTGATTCCTCCCCTGCAAATGCCTCTCCAGGCGGGGTGGTGGAGTGGGTCAGCTCTGCTCCAGGAGGAAGGACAGTAGGGTCCAGGTGGGGCTGTGTCAGCTGGAGAAGCTGACTGCTCTTCAAGAGTCACCTATTGATTTCTGCTCTGCATGGTTCTAGAGAGGATGGAGGTGATGGCCACTCACAGCCTCTCGGAGCCTCGGTTTACCCATCCTCGTACTTGCTCTGAAGAGGTACGAAATCTGAAGAGCTCTGAAAAGTGAATTTATCCTTCCAAAGTTACACCCCTCTCTGTGCAAGGAAATAAGCTGCAGGGTTGCTATGGATGGCTGTTACACCCAAGGGGCTGAGCCCCACTTCACCTGTGTGGTTTTGTTCCAGAATGAGCTGAAGAGACTGATTTCCACCCGGGCTCAGGGAGGGGTGAGAGGTGAGTCCTCCCCAGGGCAACGATCTTCTCCAAGACCTACCTCTTCTCCTCCACGCCTCCTCCTCTGCAGAGCTTTCGCCTGAAAGACCAAAGTGAGTGATCAGAGATCTGTCTAGGTGACAGATGCTAAGCGTTGTTTCCTGGGCAGGGCACTGGAGAGCAAACACCAGTCCAGCAGGTTCTCTGAGCTCAAGAAATTACAGTCTACTCAGTGGTGCCCATCTCTGGCTGCCCACTACCGTCATTTGGGGAACATACAAAACCCATGTCCAGACCCACCTTAAGAGCTTCTCCTTTAATTGGCATTTGTACTTTTTAAATAAAGTCCTTAAATGAGCAGAGTAGAGAGCCAGTGATCTAGATAGAGATACAGATAAGATAAAATGACAAACACCAAAACTGCAACACAGATTAATATATGCTCTGACTTTGGCAAATACAAGTTGCTATGGGAACACGTAGTTAGGACCACTTACCCAGCCTAGAAAGAGTTAGGGAGATTTTTGATGTAGGAAACATCACAGCTGAGATTTCAAGAGCGGGAATTAACCAGATGAGTCAGGATGGAGGGGGCTGGGGCGGGGGGGGGGGGGGGGCGGAGGGGAGGGGAGGTTAAGAGGATTTCCAGGGAAAGCAAGGAGTATTTTCTGAGTCCAGGAGTGTGGCTGGGAAAAGCTGAGTGGGAAGCCCAATGATAAAGCTGAGGAAGGGACCAGGAGCCAGGTCACAAAGGACATTGAAGGCAATATTTGGAACTTTGGACTTTATCCTGAGGGTGACAGGAGCTAATGAAGAGTGACACTCAGAGAAGGGACTGTGATCAGTCGCACAGTGTGAGAACCAGATAGGAAGGGAGCCAGACAGAGGTGGAGAGGAAGTTAGAACACGCTTTGGTGATGGTTTTTGAACTATGTTAGTGGTTGTAAGAATAGCAAGTGGTGTGTGGATTTGAGGGATATTAGAACATAGAATCAATTCAATATGGGGAGTAAAGGGACAGAAAAATCAAGGATGACTTCCGGGTTTTTGTCATGGACAATGGGATGGATGGAGGTGTGTTCCCTGGGTTGGCCATACAGAAGGCTCTCTAAGAAAGTAAGGAAAGTGGGAAGGATTGCCTACCAGCTGCTCATGCAGAGAGCTAGAGGCTGGGCCTCTGCTGACAGCTCGAGTCTCCCACCACCGGTGGCTCAGAGCTCCTGGGAGCATCATATCTCAGGGGAATGATTAGGGTGTTTACTTCATTCTTTGCAGCTTGTCAGCCTATTTAGATTCTTATGTATCCTTCTCCCCTCCTGATCCCCTTCCCACACACACACACTCAAGATGCTCATTTCCCCAGTTAGATTAACCCCCAGATACTGATGGAATCTTAAGCACAAGCAATAATAATTGATTTGCATTTTCTATGACCTATTGCCTAAACTCCACCTTACCCCTCTAAGTAAAAATTTTTTCTTTCTTTCTTTCTTTCTTTCTTTCTTTCTTTCTTTCTTTCTTTCTTTCTTTCTTCCTTCCTTCCTTCCTTCCTTCCTTCCTTCCTTCCTTCCTTCCTTTCTTCTATATAGGTTACTAGAGGCCCAGTGCACAAAATTCGTGCACTGATAGGGTCCCTAGCGGCCGCCAGCTACTCCCTACCTTCCCCCAGCCCTGCCCTCTGGTCAAACTCCCGGGCAACTCCCAGTTGAGGGGACAATTTGCATGCTGTGCTTTTATTATATAGGATTATATGACTCTATAATACATCATCTGTATATTATATTGTGTGTTCACCACAAAGTTTCTAAGTAAAACCTTTCAGCCCCCATCTACCCATATATGAAATCTTTTCATGATACCTAAAAATATCTTTTACATTCCTGTTGACAAGTTCAGGACTCTATAGGCTCCCTATAAACTCTGTCTTCCCTGCCCCAGACACTTGCCCCCTCTAAGAACTCCCACTCATTTCTTCTCCCATACAGTTCTGTGTCTCCACTCCCTGTAAGCACTGATGCCAACTTCAAAGATCATTGTACTCTCTTCCCTGCTTTGTGGGCTTCCTAAATCAGTTCTGGCTACTCTAACAAATTACCACAGACTGGGTGGTTTAAACAATGAACATTTATTTCTCACAGTCTGGAGGCTGAAAGTCCAAGATCAGGGTGCCTGCATGGTCAGGCTCCAGTGAGGACCCTCCTTCAGGTGACAGACTGCCTGCTGACTGGCAAAAAGAGAGCAAGAAAGCTGTCTGGGGTCCCTTTTATAAGGGCACTAATTCCATTATTAGCTCCACCCTCAGGACTGTATCACCTCCCAAAGGTGTGGATAGAGACCAGAGTGCTCTGGAACTCATTAGGTATATTTAGCAATATCCCAACTCTGTTTTCTCCTGGGCAGGTGGTAGCTTTGATCTTTCTGCCAGTCTTGGGTTTAGATGTGGCCAGTGAAAGTAAGCAGAGAGGATGACTGGTACTTCCAGGTGGCAGGTTTAAAATCTGGTGCTTCCTTTGCCATATTCTCTTTTCCTTTGTTCTAGAAGGAGGCCAATGATGATGGAAGCAGAGTCACCTACGAAGAACACAAGGATGAGCAAGAAGCAGGCCTCTATAAGCCACTGGGATTGGGGGTCAGCTGCTAATGGAGCATAACTTAGTTTATCCTGATCAATACAGGGGTCTGTCAAGAACTGTGAGAAATATAAAACCGAGATTTTATGTTGCATGGAAGCTAGCAGCTAAGTTGCCAAAGTTACAGCGATGCTGGCAGAAGACACGAGATACCTGTGTCAGAGATCAAGGATTTTATTCCTCACAGCACAAGAATCATGAGCCTCATTGTTACATTGGTTTTCCTTGCCCCCCCTCCCTCACCTTTTCCTACTGGGACAATGTAGAGTGGCCCAGATCAATGCTTCACCCAGTGGGTTGGTGTCACAGCTGAGGAACCCCAAGCTTAGGAAACCCGGGTGGGTTTTTTTTTATAATGGACTGCAAGCCAACATCCCCGCTTTGTCCTGGAAGGATATTGTCTTTATTATGCTGGAAAGCAAACAAACTTCCCCTACACTCTGGAGGGAGTCATTGTCTCTACTTTCCAAAGATTCTCACTGAAAAGCATTCTTGAAAAGATACTTTGGAAATAATTTGTCAGTGCCTCTGTGTGCAAGAAGTGCAGAAATACGAGACTCATGGAGAATGGTCTTCCAACAATGTCTTTGGGAGGATTTTGGAGGCTGTGTCAAGGAGACCGGCCTTTATCTAGTAGGCAGTGGGAAGCCATCAAAGCTTCTAAAATGTGGTATGGAGAATAGAAGATGGATTGAAGAAAGAGAACACTAGTACTAGAGCTAGAAGATTAGGATTAAACACTTAGATTGGGGAATTTGAACATCTGAAGGGAGCCCAAACCACTGGGTTGATCTCTACTTGGGTAAATTCTGTAACCTTCAAAGCTCAGATCAAAGGGCATCTGGTTTGGTAGTTTTTCAAAAGCAGAAGCTTTTTGTCAAAGCAGAATAATGCAGACTTGCAACCAATAAAACAGATGGAAGGTGATAAACTGTTTGACACAATAATGGAAGCCCTGGAGCCCTGGCCCTCAGCTCCCCCTGTCCCAGCAGACACCCCGAGACTTCTCCTGGAGCCCTCGGTAGCCACAGACTATACTTGTTGACAAGTTCAGGTCCCCATAGGCTCCCTATACACTCTGTCTTCCCTGCCCCATTGGCCCAGGCAGTATTAACTGCTTCTTCTCTGTTCTCTCAACAGCTTGATTTTTTTTTCTTTTTTCTTGATTCAGGTATTACATATGTGTCCTTATCCCCCCCCCCCCCCCCCCCGCTCATGCCCTCACCCCTGGTGTCTGTGTCCATTGGTTAGGCTTATATGCATGCATAAGAGTCCTTTGGTTGATCTCTCCCCCTTACCCCCACCCTCCCCTGCCTTCCCTCTGAGGTTTGAGCATCTGATTGATGCTTCTCTGTCTCTGTTTTTGTTCATCAGTTTATGTTGTTCATTATCATCCACAAATGAGTGAGATCACGTGATATTTATCTTTCACTATCATAATGCTCTCCAGCTCCATCCATGCTCTGGCAAATGGTAGGAGTTCCTTCCTTTTTACAGCAGCATAGTATTCCATTGTGTAGATGTACCACAGTTTTCTAATCCATTCATCTGCTGGTGGGCACGTAGGCTGAATCTTATGGAGAGAGCAGCATTTGTCACCTTGACATGTTTGCAGAAAGCATCCTTAACCTTCATCTCTGTATTTCCCAGTGCTCAGCACAGTGCCTAACCCCCTTGAAGGCTGCCAACCTATGTTTGCTGAATTGAACTGATGTGAAAAACACATCAAAGAAATAATTATAGAATTACATTTTTGGGTAAAGCTTTGCACTTCAAATTTAATGAAATATGACACAATACCTGAGGCTTAAACATGGACAAATAAGAATCAAGAAAATAAAAAGATAACTTTTTCTATAGTGAAAGTTTCAGTTTTAGGTTGTTTTAGTTTGCCTAATGTCCCAACAGATGCTTATTCAAGACACAAAGAGCTTTTTCTTAGAAAGGAGACCACAGTCCAAATAAATAAAATCCTTCAAATTAGAGTAAGAAGATTGCCAGACCTTCCTCAAGAACTTAAATCCATTCAGTCACCTGTGTTTACTCTGCTAACTGATGCCAGCAGGATATTAATTTTAGAAAAAACTAAATAATAATAAAAAGGAAGTTGAACATGTTCTATCTAGTTGTTATAGCTGAGTGGAGTCCGCAGGTGACTTGGTGACAACAGTTACTGGTATCTCAGAGGGCTCTGCATTTTCATGGGGCTTCATACTTTTTAGGATATGAATCCAGAAATGAATTCTACAGTGGGTAGAATTTCTATTATTCCTGTCTGGTTGTGTCTTGGTCACTGTGTCTGTCTGAATTAGAGTGAGGAGGGAGGGAGGGAGAGACAGACCCAAGATTCCATTGTGAGGATGGATCCAGGCTTTGTAGGGCTGGAACTTAGGCAATGTTTGGATCTCTTGCTAAATAGAAGAATGCAAAATTAGATAGGAAAAGTGAATGTTTATTCAAAATGAGAACAGAAGCCATAGCAATAATATTTTTATTAACTAACTACTGGACACACCTGTATAATGTTATTTTAAAAGTTATTTTAGCCAGGTGGCTCAGTTGGTTGGAGCGTTGTCCTGTACACAAAAAGGTTGCGGGCCTAATTCCTGGTCAGGGCACATACCTAGGCTGTCGGTTTGATCCCCAGACGGGGCCTGTTGGGGACGCAACTGATTGATATTTCTCTCTCTCTCTCTTTCTCCTCTCTCACTTTCTCAAATCAATAAAAAACAACTTCAGATGAGAATTTTAAAAAGGCTATTTTAGCTATACTTTGTGTTTTCATATGACAACAATTTTGTGGTCTGAGAATGCAATGCTTTGTGAAAGTGAAGGGAGGTAGGTCCCTAAAGAAAAACTTGGGGCTGTTGGCAGAAGAAGGGGGAGTAAATGTTAAGAAGGCAAGTGACAATTGTCTGCTCTATACGTGAACACAGTGGCCACCAGTTCCAGGCCCTTGTTCTCTGGGACCCTCCGACTTCCTTGTCTGGGATAAGTCAGAATCCATGGGGTAGAAGAGGACATACAGGGCTCTTTCCTGAAGGCTGGCTGGCAGCTGGGCCAACTCCAAACTCTGCTCTTCTCTCCTGGAGGAGAAAGTTGGTATAAACAACAATTTTAGATGAGCTGCCGAAGCGTGGGGAGAAATATGGGCCCGAGGATTGTCCTGAGCTATCAGGCCTCTAAGAAAAATTAGTGCTCAAATGATCTTTGCCTCCCAGCAGGTGCTGAGAGGCCCATCAGAGGACCCCATTTGAGCATCTGACCATTCCTAGGCCAGTAAAGGTCTGTGCCTTTTCTTTCCTTCCAATCTCTGTACCCAGATGTCTGGTGAGTGACTGGTGAATGAATTTGGCAATGGTTCCACTTCCTGGCTGCCTAATAAGAAATCTCAGGCCATTTGATTTGGTAATGACTGGAAAGCAGAGAAAAGTGATTTTTGTTCTTTATTCCGGGGAAAGGAAAACATAAAGAATATCACTGTTTTTCTCCAGAACTCCATAGTTTTCAGAGAGGTCTGACCACAGGTGGGCCCACAAATCTGATATAATTAAAGCCTAATATTGGCCATTCAACCAATCAAAGCGTAATATGCTAATGATATGCTAAGGATGCTCAACTTCTTGCTATGATGTGCACTGACCACCAGGGGTCAGACGCTCTGACCAGTAGGTTAGCTTGCTGCTGGGGTCCAGTAAATCTGGGGCTGAGTGAGATGGGCCGGACATGCCTTGGAGCCCTCCCGCGGTACCTCCCTGGCTGGCCAACCTCCCTTGTCCCTCCCCGGCCCTAATCCTGCATAGGTGGGGTCATGGGTGGCGAGAGCAGTGGTGGTGGCAGGAGCCTCTCCCACCTCTGCAGTTGGACATCACCTGAGGGCTCTTGGACTGTGAGAGGGTGCAGGCTGGGCTGAGGGACCCCCACCCCACCACCAAGTGCACGAATTTTGTGCACTAGGACTCTAGTTTTTTCATATAAAGACTGAGCAGACTTCAATCAGATTCAATCTCTCTCTCTCTCTCCATCATCTCTGTGATTCAGAAAAGATCTGTGATGAAATTAGACATTACTAATTTTCTCCAGAGTGCAGCTTAGTTGGGAAAAGAGGGAATCACAGGAAGCAACTGTAACCGGTCCCTTGTTTGAGAAATGCATAGCCTGTAATGATTACTCTACTTGACCTTTGTCTTACACAATATTTTTAGGGTGTATTTTTTTTTTTTTTTTTGCTTTGAGTACAGGCATAGAATGTTTTGCAGTATGGTGGTTTATAATTATTTTGTGAAAAATGTATTTGGTCTTTGAAGACATAATTTATGTACATCAATGGCGATAATTTAAAGATTTTATATACTAACTAGAGGCTCGGTGCACAAAAATTTGTGCACTTGGCGGCGGGGGGGGGGGGGGGTGTCCCTCAGCCCGGCCTATGCCCTCTTGCAGTCTGGGACCCCTCAGAGGATGTCCACCTGCTGGCTTAGGCCCTGGGGGATCGGGCCCAAGCTGGCAGTCAGACATCCCTCTGGCAGCCCTCGGGGGATGTCCACTTGCCAGCGGGGAGCAGGCCTAAGCTGCAGTTGGACATCCTTAACCCTGCTGAGGAGGCGGGAGAGGCTCCCACCACCACCATTGTACTGGCAGCCGTCAGCCTGGCTTGTGGCTAAGCAGAGCTCCCCCTGTGGGAGTGCACTGACCACCAGGGGGCAGCTCCTGCATTGAGCGTCTGCTTCCTGGTGGTCAGTGTGTGTCATAGTGACCAGTCATTCCCAGTCATTCTGCTGTTAGGGTCAATTTGCATATTATCCTTTTATTATATAGGATAGAGGCCTGGTGCATGGGTGGGGGCCAGCTGGTTTGCCCTGAAGGGTGTCCTGGATCAGGGTGGGGATCCCCACTGGGGTTCCTGGCCAGCCTGGGTGAGGGGCTGATGGCTGTTTGCAGCTGGTCACACCCCCTTCAGGGTGGGGATCCCCACTGGGGTTCCTGGCCAGCCTGGGTGAGGGGCTGAGGGCTGTTTTCAGGCTGGCCAAGCCCCCCTGGTGGGGACCCTCACCTCATGGAGGTTTGGCCAGCCTGGGTGAGGGGCTGATGGCTGTTTTCAGGCTGGCCACAACCCCTTTAGGGTGGGGGGTCCCCACTGGGGTTCCTGGCCAGTCTGGGTGAGGGGCTGAGGGCTGTTTTCAGGCTGGCCAAGCCCCCCGGCAATGGAAGCTCCCAGCCTCTCCTTTTTTTCTTTTTTTTTTTTTAATTCTGGGATTTATTTACCTTCTATAATTGAAACTTTGTAGCCTTGAGAGGAGCTCAGAACCTGCCAGGGCGGGCGGGAGGGAAGCTTGGCTTTCTCCATCAGCAGGGGCAACCCAAGCCTCCCGCTCGCTCCAGCTCCATGGCCAAGGCTGGCTGAAAGCCGGTGTCTGGGGTTTATTTATCTTCTATAATTGAAACTTTGTTGCATTGAGTGGAGCTCAGAGCCGGCCGCAGCAGGCGGGAAGCTTGGCTTCCTCCATCATTGGGGCAACCAAACCTCCTGCTTGCTCCAGCTCCGTGACTGCTGGCCGCCATCTTGGTTGGGTTAATTTGCATATAGTCGCTCTGATTGGCTAGTGGGCGTGGCTTAAGGCATAGCAAAGGTACAGTCAATTTGCATGTTTGTCTTTTATTAGTATAGATTATTAACCAGTCTAACATTTTTCTCTAAGATAGAGGTCAGAGCTAAAATAAAAACATTGATGACTCAGTTGAAACTTTTACATTATCACAGCATTAGTTGTGTCTGATTTGACAACTTGAGCTTCTCTTGATTGATTATCTCTTACTTAGGTTCTTGATGCCAAGTTCCACTGGATGGCTATGGCAGCTGTAAGGGTCTTTCTCACTAATGGGCATATGGCAGCTGTTGGCATCTTCAGAAGAGCTATGGAGAAGCACAGTAAACACCAGTGACACTTTAAATCCTTATCAAGTGTACACTTTAAATCCTTATCTGACCGAACTGGATAAGGGGAATGGTGCTAGAGTGGGGGGAACCAAAGACTTATTTAAATGATTCTCAAATCTTCATCCCAGGTTTACTATTCAGAACATCCCCTGCTTCTTGCCAAGGATTGACATCTCCTCCTCATGGAACCATGGAACACACCCTCCTGGAATTATTGAGATGCACGTGATGGCATGGCAAGATTTAGATAAAGATGCCATGTCCAGGGAGTCTCATGATGGGATGATGACACTATATCCTTTTTCAAGAAGTAAAAGTGTAAAAATATTCATATATCAAAAGAGAGCCAGAGAATCAGGCTACTTGAGGAAACTTAACAGCTGTAAATCATCCCAGCAGAAGATAAATTCATTCTATCATCTGGAGAGAGACCGAATCTTCAGTCTATGTCATTCCAGGGAGATAGGAGTGTATGGCTCATAGTCTTCCATCTTTAAAATCCATTAAGTTGCATTTAAAATTATAGAATTCACATATATTCTGTGTAGCTAGTAAAATAACATGAAGAAGGAGGAACATTAAGCATCTTTCTCATCATCTCTGCTCCTCTAAAGTAAGCAATGATAATGATCTATTATGTACCTTTTTACATTTTTCCCAAGTGAATACAAATATAGATATATTATTTTGAGTTTTTAAAATTGGGATCACACTGTATACAGTTTTATGCAACTTGTATTTTTTTAACACAACAATTTGCTATGAATATCCCTAAGTCATTCTTTTTAATAGCTTTCAGCAATCCATGGTATAGATGTACAAAAATTTATTTAATCTCCATTGGGTGAATATTCAGGGAGTTTCTAGGTTTTCACCTTTGGAACTAATGCTGCAATAAATATTTTTAAAATACAGCATGATGAACTAGTACTGTTTTTCCTCCATAGGACCTATTCCTAGGGGTGGGATTGCTGCGTCAAAGTTTATGTGTACTTGAATTTTTAGTAGCTATGGCCAGCTTGCTTTCCAAAAAGGTGTAGCAATTTCCATTTCAATAGCAATGTGTGTGGATGCTTGCTAGCTCCAAATGCTATAGGATTTTATTAAAAAAACTAGGGGCCCGGTGCACGAAATTCATGCACTGGGTGTGTGTGTGTGGGGGGGGGAGTGTCCCTCAGCCCAGCCTGCCCCCTCTCACATACTGGGAGCCCTCAGGCGTTGACCCCCATCACCCTCCAATCGCAGGATCGGCCCCTTGCCCAGGCCTGACGCCTCTGGCCTAGGCGTCCGGCCCGGGCAGCGGGGACCTGCAGTGGCAGCGGGGGCGGTGGGGGGGGGGGCGCGATCGCGTGGGCTCCGCCCCGCTCCTGCAGGACGCCTCTGGCTGAGGCGTCCGGCCCGGGCAGCGGGGACCCACAGCTGCAGTGGCCCCACGATCATGGGCTTCGCTTTAGGCCAAGGCAAGGGACCCCTAGCTCCTGGGACTGCCAGCTTCGACCGTGCCCAGCTCCCATCGCTGGCTCCACCCCTACTTCCTGCTATCACTGTCCAGGGCGGCAAAGGCGCCTGATTCTCGGATCATGGCTGGGGGGGCAGGGCAAAGGCGGCCCTGGGGCCGCCTTTGCCCTGCCCCCCAGCTCTTAGCTCCCCCCTGGGTTTCCGATCACTGTCAGTGGCAGGGGGCTTCTTCCTGCTTTCCCTTTCGCCTCCCTGCATTGTGCCTACATATGCAAATTAACCGCCATCTTGTTGGCAGTTAACTGCCAATCTTAGTTGGCAGTTAATTTGCATATAGCCCTGATTAGCCAATGAAAAGGGTAGCTCGTACGCCAATTACCATTTTTCTCTTTTATTAGTGTAGATGTTTAAAAATTTTTTGTCAATCTAACAGGCAGGAAAAATGGCATCTCTTTATTTTCCATTTTCCTACCTACCAGTGAAAGATGAGCATTTTTCATGTTTATTGGCCATTTGGAATTCCTCCTGTGTGAACTGCCTGTTCTATTGTATTCAGTTGGATATTATTCATTATGTGTTACAGATATTTTTTTCCCAGCTATCATTTGATTTTGACTTTGTTAGCCTTTGTCTTTTGTCAAAACATATTTTTAAAATTATGTACTAGGTTTATCTTTTGTAAATATTTTAAAATTACTCAAGTAATAATATTTTTTATATAAAGTCATTAAACATAATAAACTGAAATAAGAGAATAAAAATCACCCATTAGCATACCACCCACAGATAACTATTTATATTTTGGGGGATATACCGCCTGTCTTCTTCACACATTTCACTCCTCTCCACTGTTGAATAATAATTTTAAACAAGACAAAAAAATATCACCACTGAAGTAGATAACTGTGAATGGGTATACTGATCAGAAGAGAATGGGAAATATAAATGTGAGATCCTTTTCATAGCTATATAAGACATTTATTTTTTTTAAAGTTATTTTTATTGATTTCAGAAAGAAAGGGGAGAGAAAGAGAAACATCAGTGATCAGAAAGAACCATTGATTGGCTGTCTCCTGCTCAACCCTCACTGGGAATCCAGCTGGCAACCCAGGCATATGCCCTGACCAGGAACTGAACTGTGACCTCCTGGTTTATATGTTGACACTCAACCACTGAGACATACTGTCTGGGTGCTATATAAGGAATTTATGTAATAGATGGTGAGTGATAGGTAGTACTGATCAGGAGGGAAATTGATTGTTCATATTGTAACAATTCTAAAAGGCACATTTTTTCTCTTCTTACTAGTAATCTCTCTGAAATCAGGAAATAGCTTATAAGCAATGGTGGCTCAAAACACCGTAGGCCAGGCAACAGTCAGAATGTAGTTATTGTTGTATGCACATGTGTGAACTTGTTCATAGGTTTTTACAATGTCTACACTTCACTTGAGTTGTTCTCCCTGTTCGTAGTACAAATGTTGAATTTAACTGCTGTTTGAAATGTGTTCAGAAAGATCATGCTATGATTATATTATGTCCTAAATAATACTACCTAAGGCGGGAGAAATGGGCAAATTCTAGATTTCAAGATAACTAGAGGCTTGTGTGACTAATTTATGTAGTGCACATGACTGTCCTTAATACATTATCTGTACGTAATGGCTTTAAAATAATGGTGCAACTTGCAATTGATGGTGTCTTAAATTTAAGTATATGGTAGTAAATTGTTTGGTTACGTAATATATATGGGAAATATATTTTTTCAAGAGGTTCTACTATGTGGCTATGCTTATTTGGGGATATTTCATATATTACAAATAAGATATAATGAGTGAAATTAAACAAGCATGACCTAGTCAAAAATAGCATCCCACAAGATACTTGAAGACGCTGAGGTGATTAAAAAAAAAAAAAAAAGGATAGGATTGCATAGTTTTGACAAGCTTGTGACCTGAGAGAAAGGCAAGCACTAGATGGATTTTGGGAGGCGTTTTCTCCTGAAGTCAGTGACATAGACTGCATGGTAAAGTGTCTGAGTTATGGATGAGAGGAGATGTTGCATTGATCTTATGAACTCAGGAGCTTCTTGGTTATTTCTCCAGTTAATGTGGATGAAGTAGAATAAATAATTCATAAGTTCATGTCGCTCCTTCTGTCCTGCCTGTCGGCATGGCAGCGTGGAAGCAGCCCGGGGCTATGAGATGGTATAATCATTCTCTGGGAGGGCTGGTCAGTCACTGGCTTTCATGATGGAAACCTGTGGCTCTTCCTGTCCCTCAATTCAACCAAAGAGGGTCAAACCTGCCCGGATTGGCTGGGGTGGTTTGGTAGCGGGAAGATAGATAGAATAAGGATTCAGCATGAACAACCATCCTTTGTAACCTAACTTAGCAGCTAACAGCACAGCCCATGGTCATCTAATGGGACTTGGACTTTTCCTTAAGAAAAACAGGACATGAGCAGGAGTACCTCACATGAAAGTAGTTCCTGTCCACTCTTATTTTAACCTCTGCCTGTAGTTTCTTATTAAGATTTGTGTTTTCTGGCTTCATCAGGAACTTGCCAGGACAAATTTTCCTAAAGTGGCCAAGTGAGTTAGGGCTTAGTACTTAGCTTCCACTTGTCAGAAAAAAGAATGGAGGCCAAGCATTTAGAAACATTTCCCTTCTGGTAAACCCAAGTTAGTTTTGTGTAGTGTTGACCTAGCCGCATACTTTTTTTCCATTCACACGATCCTGGGAGGTTTTTTGTTTTTTTTTAAGCCCACTGATTAAATTTTTAATTTCAGATATTATATATATTATATTATAATAGAGTTATTATTTGATAATTATTATGTTATTATATAATCTGATTTATAATACAATTTTTTGAGGTCCATATCTGACATTTCGAACATCTGGGCCATCTCTGGGCCTGTTTCTATTACTATTTCCTCTCTTGATTATGGATCACATTTTCTTGCTTCTTCAAAGCAAGCTGCACAGAATCTTTTTTAAGTGCAAGGCAGCAGACTGTCAAAGGTTGAGAGTTTGACTGGAAAGCTGAGAGAATGCATCCAAGGCACCCTCAGACTGTACCAAGTGCTCTGAGGGCAGTGACTCTCCTAAGTTGCAGGTGGGGCTGGAGAGCTGGAAGAAGTTCTTCCTGAGGTTGAAGACAGAGCAATAAACTATCAGCTAGGATTAGCTTTGGCTGTGTATGAGAAAAAACACACAGAGTAACAGTGGTTTAAACATGATAGCAATCGATTTTTCCTCCAGACCTAAAAGTCTTAGTCCATGACACTCCTTGATGTCAGAGACTCAGAACCTCTTTACTGTATAATCCAGCCATGTGTGACTTTGGGATCATGCTCTAAGGTGTAGCATTCATATTCTAGAAAAAAAGAATAGAAGAAGTGTGAAGACGTTGGGCAAAAGGTGTTGTTTAGTGAAGGTTCTCAAAGACTGCCCAATGTACTCCTACTCATTCCATTAACAAGACTTTTCCACACAGCAACATTTAGCTGCACGAGAGGCTGAGAAACATCACCTTTATTGTAGGTAGTTTTTGTCCAGCTAAAAATCAGGGTTCTATTACCATAGAGAAAGAAGAGAGTGTGTTATGGGGAGCAACTAGCCCTCTTGGTCACCAATCAACTTTCTGAGGAAGAATGTTAGAGAGTTCTGGTTTAGTTCTGAAACTTGAAACCATTTTGGGGCAGAGAGCACTGAATATGCCAATAAGATCCATTCCTATATCTGTTGTGTGTGTCTATAGAACCAGAACAGCAATATGTTCAGAGAAGAGCACCCAAGAAAACAAAGGAACTAAAAAATTATGCCACATATGAAACAGTTGAAGAAATGGAGGATCTTTAGCTTAGAGGAAAGAAGAGTTGGTGATGACAACTTTTTTTACATATTTATTTATTTTTAAAATATTTTTTTATTGATATCAGAAAGTAAAGGAGAGGGATAGAAACATCAATGATGAAAGAGAATCAATTTACAGGGAACTCATACAGCTTAACGAAAGGAAGATAAACAATCCAATTAAAATATGGGCAAAGGACCTAAATAGACACTTTTTGAAAGAGGACATACAGTAGGCCGAGAGACATATGAAAGCACGCTCAAAGTCACTAATCATCCAAGATATACAAATCAAAACTACAATGAGGTACCATCTCACACCTGTCAGAGTGGCTATCATCAACAAATCAACAAACGACAAGTGCTGGAGACGATGTGGAGAAAAAGGAACCCTCGTGCACTGCTGGTGGGAATGCAGATTGGTTCAGCCACTGTGGAAAACAGTATGGAGAGTCCTCAAAAAATTAAAAATGGAACTCCCATTCGACCCAGTAATCCCACTTCTGGGAATATATCCCAAGAAACCAGAAACACCAAGCAGAAAGGACATATGCACCCCTATGTTCATAGCAGCACAATTTATAATAGCTAAGATTTGGAAACAGCCTAAGTGCCCATCAGCAGATGAGTGGATTAAAATACTGTGCTACATCTACACAATGGAATACTACACTGATATAATAAAGAAGGAATTTTTACCATTTGCAACAGCATGGATGGACCCGGAGAGCATTATGTTAAGTGAAATAAGCCAGTCGGAGAAAGATAAATATTACATGATCTCACTCATATATGGGATATAATGAATAACATAAATGATGAACAAAAATAGATCCAGAGATTAAGAAACACTGAACAGACAGTCCAACCTCAGAGAGAAGGCTGTGGGGGAGGGGGTACGAGTAAGAGATCAACAGAAGGACTAGTATGCATGCATATTAGCATAACCAATGGACCCGAACACTGGGGCGGTGGGGGCTTGTCCTGGGGGGCGGGAGTGGCAGGGAGGGGGGTCAATCAGAGAAAAAGGAGACACATGTGATACTTTAAACAATAAAAATTTTAAAAAAGAAAGAGAATCATTGATTGGCTGCCTCTTGCACACCGGGGATCGAGCTTCCAATGCAAGCATGTACCCTGACCAGGAATCAATCTGTGACCTTCATAGGTGGACGCTCAACCACTGAGTTACACTGGCCAGACTGTTTTTACATATTTAAAGGGAAAGTTTGGGTGAACCAGAGGGCAGAATCTAGCCAGTGGGGAGAAGTTACAGGGAGAGTAATATGAGTTCAATATACAGAGGGAAATCCTAATAATAAGAACTGTCTCAGAAGGTAGTGAGTGTACATTTATTTCTATCTTATCACTGAGAAGTGCTGAGGACAAAATAGTTAGTGAAGAATGTGTGGTTCCTGGCCTGACGGCATCTACAATCTAGTGAGGGAGACAGAAATTGGTCAGATAATCACACACAAATAAATGCAAATCATAAAGTATAGCAAGTAGTTCCTAGATTGTTGACTGGGAGAAACAGGGGACAGTGAACAGACAGAGGGGATTGGTGCTCATACAGGGTCTCAACTAAGTGACTTATGGTCTATCCTGGTTCATTGCTAGATATGTGCTTCAGTGAGAAGAATAGAAAAGACTTGCCTTGGAGGGCAAAGTGAATCCCAACATTGTAGGATTCTAAAATGGACCTTCTAAACTCCCACAACAGGTCAACAGGCTAACCAGGTGCTGTTGATCTCTTGCCGGGATAGAGGAGGTTGGTTGAACTCATGTGAATTCATAGACTTGAGAACTTGAAGACTTGACTTGAAATAATTGGTTTGGGAGAAGTAAAGACCCTTTAAAATCTACATATTCTGAAAAGTTTCTGAAAATTCTGAAAAGTTTTCTCACTAAGTTCTTAAAAAAACACACAAATTCCCTTTGCCCAAGAAAACGGCCAGGAAAGAAATCATAAAAACTCTCTTTTCAGTTCTTCCAATGTCTAAATATATCAATATACAAAACATGGTAATTTTATGAGTGAAATAAGTTATACATAATGCATTCTTATGTTACTAAATGAACAGCATGACTTTATATCTGCAAAGGGCACTAAAAATAAGCTTTGTGCACATTTCAATCCCCTGCCCCCAAATTTTCTTTGAAGAAAAAAAAATTTTTGTTCTGTAGCTCAAAATTTCTGAAAAATCTATGTATCTAGTCTGTTCCTTTGTTCTCATTGCCTTTTAGCTTTTGTTCTATTCCTGCAAAGTTTATGGGTATGACATTAACTGTTCTTTTAGCCTAACACAGTGGTTCTCAACCTGTGGGTCGCGACCCCTTTGGGGGTCGAACGACCCTTTCACAGGGGTCGCCTAAATACATCCTGCATATCAGATATTTACATTACGATTCATAACAGTAGCAAAATTACAGTTATGAAATAGCAACAAAAATAATTTTATGGTTGGGGGTCACCACAACATGAGGAACTGTATTAAAGGGTCGCGGCATTAGGAAGGTTGAGAACCACTGGCCTAACAAATATATAAGGCTTAACTCTATATAATGCCTCACATTTATCTGCTAGTGTGTCTAGAGAACTAAGGATTGGAGATGAGCATTCCATCAATGGTTTTAGCCAAAGTGAGCTGCTTCATTTCTTCCCAACTTTAGTTTCCATGGGGACCTGCCAGGCACACTGATATGCAGCAAATTTATCCAAAGGACTCAAGAACCATAGAACTAGAGAGTAATTTGTCTTCATGACATTCCCGTGAGGCATTCAGGCAAAAAGGCTGTAACAACTGTGGGGCATTGGCAAGAGGATTAGCTTGGAGTCTGGACAGAGTGGTTGGGGACTAAGAGTCTTGGGTCTGCCACCAACTCCATGAGACCATGAGCAGGTTAACTCACCTCCTTTGACCTCCCTTTTCTTCCTGAAGGTTGAGAGTATTGGACAAAATCCCCATGGTCCTCATAGGCCCCATGACATAGGGTCTAACATTCTATGAACCCATTGTCCTGACCCCACATTCCACAGTATGATGCTCAAAGGACTGATCTAAGGTTATAAAATGGACTAATGGGAGAGTTGAGCATGTTTCTGAATGGCACTGCAGTCTTTAGGATAAACATGTTTAACATACTGGACAATCTTGGTTTACCATGGGAAGGAGCTAAAATTAACCTGGGGAAAAGCAGGATTGAGGGAAGGGAATACATTCTTTGTGCCATAGCACTAATAATCTTAATACCTACTTTAGGCTGTGTCACCTTGATATCTCTTGGGGAGTAGAATTGGAGAAGGAATGGTCCCTCAGTTTCTGGTGCTGGGTTTTTTCTTTTTGTTGTTGTTGTTTGCTTGTTTTGTTTTCTGGTTTATACCCTTCAAAAGCCTTCCCTTGAGTACCTGGCTTAGTTTGTAACCACCCAGCTTGATACTGGCTCTGAGTTCTTGACCAGTGTAATAATGATTGGCTACTCTCCCCTGCTATGGTGGTGGAGATGGGCTGAGAATCTGGGTGACACTTCTGTCCTAGTGGCACAGGAGTCCTTGGGGCTCCTTTGTCCTTCCAAAAATGACTCGGAGGGCAGGATTGCCAAGAGGCTGCCAGGGAGTCTGGCCTTATTTTGTCTCCTGGCTGGTTGGCAGACCTGAGAGGCTGAGATGAACATCTGAATTTAGGAGTGCTTAATGCTGATTCAAAACTTAAGCTGTGTTCTGGAACTACCCTGCATCTATAAACTTTCGGGTGGATTTCAATCAATATGTGAAATGTGCATATGTGCTCTTTCAAAAATGACTAATCTCTACCCAACCGCACTATTTCCTTTCTTGCCTCCCACATTCTAACACCACAAGGGTGGTTCTATTTATTGTCAATAATGGCACTTCTTAGATTTCTTAGATCTGAAAATGAAAACAAATGCCTTAGTTTGCATATGAAGTGACGTGGGTTATTATGCACATAGAAAGTAATTCTGAAAAATTGGAAATAACCTAAACTTCCATCAATGTAGCATTGGTTAAATAATTTATGGTGATTTATACATGAAATATAAGACAGCATTTAAAATGAATACATGTACATAGATATTTATTGATAAGGAAAATTATTCTAGTATGTGAAACAAGTAGGTTAAAACCAAATGTAATAGGTTATCCTATTTTTGCAAAAAAAAAAAATTCAAATACTATAAGCACTGAAAAATGTCTATAAGAGTGGACTTGCATAGGCATCTATAGCTGAGGGAGGAGAAGAATTTCTGGTGTCCAAGTGGTCTGGACAGATGTTAATATTTTTACTGCATTGTTTAGATACTGTCACCTTGATTTCTGAGGCTTTGCAGTTGCCCATGCATAAAATTTGGAACAGTGGCTAACTATGGGTGATGGAATTGTGGATAATTATGTTCTGCTCACCAGATTGAGTTTTTTTCCACAATGAACTTTTTTTTTTTTTTTGCCTCTGCGATAAAACGGTAGAAATTAAATATTGGTTGAAATTAATTTGAACTTTATTTCTAGTTCAAACTGCTACTATCTACTTCCTCCCCTAACTTATTTTTGGCTCCAAATTTTTTATATTCCATTATTTTGCATAATTGTGTCCGTTTCCAAACAATGGAGAGGTCTTGGCATGTGGTAGATTGGGCAAAACCTTCCAAAAGAAAAGTGGTTCCTTCTCTATTTGGGTGGATCATACTGACCTCTTGGCAATTTGGCTCACCTGTGGTGGAGCAAACATGGTCTGGGAAGCCAGAGAAAGGAAGTCACCAGAGAAGGAAGTCAGTTGATATGTGGAGATTTAATCATCAGTTTGTTTAGATTTCCAAGTGAATTACTGTTCTCAATTCTTCACATCATTCAATCAAGGCGAATTATTCATCAACATCCTTGCTATGGCCTCATGGTGGGTGGAATATACTTCTTGCCCCTTAACTTTGGCTTTGGCTAAAGAGAATATTAATGGGCGGGACATGACAGAGGTTTGAAAAAAGCCTGTCATTCAGGCTGCTCTTTTTGTTCATCAGTGAACCGCCATGAGAAGAAATTTCTCCAGGCAACTGTTGCCCAGTCAGCCTAAGCAGCAGAATAAACACACTTGCCTACAGCCTAATCTACTGTTTGGAGCCATGTATAGCTGACCTGCAGCCTGAACCAGAGCTCTCCAGCCTAGCCCAACTAGGCCAGCCAAACCACAGTCCACCTTGCAGACCCATGAGTCTGTGATAAATTCTTTTTTAAGCCACAAAGCCATGGGATGTTTTTTATGTAGCCTTATCTAGGCAATGGCTAGATAAGGATAATGGCTGACGGATACACTGATCTATCTGTTGAGCAGACCCCCTGAGTCCCTCCTGGATAAAAAGGGATTTCTGACTGCACAGTAGATATGCAAAAACTCTCCAGAAACATCATGATGATAACCTGGGGAAGAAAAGAATATGGTCAACCTGAATTCCCATCTTTGCTAACCAACTGCCACTAATTTTTCATTCAGAGCAAATGCAGCTTTTCCTACCTGCTTATAAATATGTCCCAGCATCATGCCTTAGCCTGTTCAGCTCAGTGGAGAGAGCATCAGCCTGCAGACTGAAGGGTCCTGGGTTTGATTCTGGTCAAGGGCATGTGCCCGGGTTGCAGGCTTGTTCCCCAGTAGAGGGCATGCAGGAGGCAGCTGATCAATGATTCTCCCTCATAACTGATGTTTCTATCTCTCTTTCTCCTTCTCTCTTTCACTCTGAAATCAATGGAAATATATATATATATACTAGAGGCCTGGTGCACTACATTCGTGCACTGGGGGGTGGGGGGCGGTCCCTCAGCCCGGCCTGTACCCTCTGAGTCCCACCACCATAGCTACGCTCACCAGCCGTGAGCCCGGCTTCTGGCTGAGCAGGGCTCCCCCTGTGGGAGCACACTGACCACCCAGGGGCAGCTCCTGCATTGATCGTCTGCCCCCTGGTGGTCAGTGCATGTCATAGTGACCAGTCGTTCCATTGTTTGGTTGATTTGCATATTAGCCTTTTATTATATAGGATATATATATTTTAAAAAATACATCCCAGCATCATTTGAGTCCTTTAAATGAAGAATTGCATGGCTAATATCCTAGCTCTAAGTCCACAATAATTCAGTTTGCTGTCAATGCCTGACCAGTCAGTGAGTCATTATGAACAGTTTACAAGCCAGGAAGTCCAGACTATACCACTGACTCTGGATTTTCTGTCAACACCATTGTTTTCCATAAAATCTCTTTCCTTTCATTTTAGCTTTGCTCTAAATATGAAAGCCAGCAGGCTGCTGGACAAGTCAGAGGTCTTGGTAGAGAAGAGTAGTGGAAAACTCAGAGCAGGGATATTGGATGGCATTACTTTCTGCCCAGGAACTTTGCAATCTGGGGAGTTTCCTTGAAGCCAGGATTGTGTTTAGATTCCCGAGTACAAGCATATCCAGATCCACCTTCTCCTGCTGTGCTTGGCGAGAAATGAAAAACTCTTGGATGCTTGCCTCAGTGCAATCAATTGTTCCTGCCTGTAGATGGGTGCCGCACAGGCCTGGGGCGGTGCTCTCGAGGAACAGCCTTAGGGACGTGAGTGTATAGGGGTCATCTGGCAGCTTCCAGTGACAATGAAGAGGTCCAGGCAAGGCCTCAACCTAGAAGCAGTAGAACTGGATCTAGAAGCCCGAGCAGCGATGATATGCGTAGATTCCCACCTTTCCTATCTTCAATGCAGGATTCTCACTAAGAGTGAATTCAATTATGGGCCAATTTTTTAAATCAATGAACTTATAGACATCATAAAAGTAATCAATTGTCAGTGTAGGTAGCTTGAAAAAAATACAGAAAGGTACAAACAAGAAGACAAAATTGTCACTGCTAGTGCGTTCTTGTTACCTGACCTCATAAGCAAGCTGGTGTTTGGCGTAACCGGTCATTTCATTTCAGAACTTTGTAGAAAGTATTTTCCTTTGTCATTGTTGAAAACACTCAAATTTAATTACTGAAAATTAGTTCATCGTGACCTATTTCACTTTTCCATTACTGATGGGTGATTATTTTTCCTCCAGTTTTTGCTATCATAAATACTGCTGTGATGAGAACTTTTTCTTTAAGAGTGTTTTCCTACAAGGGAAATACTTTTAAAAGTCCGCATATTGTCTAGTGCAGCGGTTCTCAACCTGTGGGTCGCAACCCCTTTGGCAGTCGAATGACTCTTTTACAGGGGTCGCCTAAGACCATCCTGCATATCAGATATTTACATTACGATTCATAACAGTAGCAACATTACAGTTATGAAGTAGCAATGAAAATACTTTTATGGTTGGGTCACAACATGAGGAACTGTATTTAAAGGGCCAGAAGGTTGAGAACCACTGGTCTAGTGGGATATCAGACACACTCTTGGTAAATTAATTAATGTTAATTTTTTGATAAGCACTATGATGATTAAATGGTTTATACCTTTTGACTGTTAAATTGTTTAAGTTCCAAGGAAATAATTTGAAATATCACCCCAAATCTATGCTCAAAATTTTCTTTGCAACATTTTATTTTTAATAATAGCAAGAGATGGAAAAGAGAAATTCCCTGTATCAGGAAATCAGTGAAATAAATCATGGTATCTTCTTCTGTGAAAATAATACTTATTAGAGTTTTAAATAATAACAGAAAATGTTGATTGTAAATGTGAAACAAACCAAATTGTATGCATTGTATGAGCTTGACTGTGAAAAAAAATGCACTCTTCCAAATATCAGTGCAAAATTGACTTTTTTCTTCTTCTCTACTTTTTAACATTAATATATTACTTTTATAATCTGGAAAAAGAGTGTGTTGTTCTTTATACTCACATCTTAGACATGAGGTCACTTCCAGGGAAGGAAGGTATGACTGGCCTGTGTGGGTTCCATTTCCTTCCTAACGAGAAACATCGAGAGCGTGGTCTCAGTCAGTGCTCCTGCCCCTTTAAACAAAATCAATGCCTTATTTTGCTTGGCTTCACATCATTTGACCTCTGGCTTGGTTTTCCTGAGTGCATTTTCCCCAAATTTAATTTTTCTAGCTTTCAGACATTTTGATGCTTTCTTCAGAATGAATAAAAGCTCCTATATTCGGTCTAACCCACCCCGACCCCTAATTTTTCTCTCGGTTTTGTTTTTGTTTCAAATCTCAGGTAAAGTAATTTTCCAAGTTGGGTGTATATAATTATATATCTTTATGTACACACATATCAACTTTGTTAAGATATAGTTTACATATTGTACAATTCATCCATTTAAAACATACAATTCAATTTTTTTTAGTATATTCTCAGAGCTGTGCAGCCATCATGATATTCAATTTTAGAATATTTTTATCACCTCAAGGAACCCTGTATCCTTTAGTAGTCACTCCCAATTTTCTCCAATGCACTCACCCACCTCACCCTAGGTAACTCACTCATCTAGTTTCTATCGCTATAGATATGCTTATTTGGGACTTTTCATAAAAATTAAATCATACAATATGTCACTTTTATGACTGGTTTCTTTGACTCAGTATGTTTTCAAGGTTCATCCATGTTTAGCATGTATCAGTACTTCATTCCTTTTTATTACCAAGTAGTATTCTATTGTATAGATTTACCACATTTTATTTATCCATCAGTTGACAAACATTTACACTGTTTCTACTTTTTGGCTGTTATGAGCAATGCTGCTAAGAACATTGTATACTAGTTTTTATGTGAACACATATTTTCATTTCTGTTGAGTCTACTGCTAGGGATAAAATTGCTGGTTCACATGACAACTTTATATTTAACCTTTTGAAGAACTGCTGGACTGTTTACCAAAGTAACAGCACCATATTTTAAAAAATTAAATCTTTATTGTTCAGATTATTACATTTGTTCCTCTTTTTCCCCCATAACTCCCCTCCACCCAGTTCCCATCCCACCCTCCGCCCTCACTCCCCACCCACTGTCCTCATCCATAGGTATACGATTTTTGTCCAGTCTCTTCCCGCATCCCCCACACCCCTTTCCTCCCCAAGAATAGTCAGTCCATTCCCTTTCTATGTCCCTGATTCTATTATAATCACCAGTTCATTCTGTTCATCAGATTATTTATTCACTTGATTTTTAGATTCACTTGTTGATAGATGTGTATTTGTTGTTCATAATTTGTATCTTTACCTTTTTCTTCTTCTTCCTCTTCTTAAAGGATACCTTTCAGCATTTCATATAATACTGGTTTGGTGGTGATGAACTCCTTCAGCTTTTTCTTATCTGTGAAGCTCTTTATATGACATTCAATTCTGAATGATAGCTTTGCTGGATAAAGTAATCTTGGTTATAGGTTCTTGGTATTCATCACTTTGAATATTTCTTGCCACTCCCTTCTGGCCTGCAAAGTTCCTGTTGAGAAATCAGCTGACAGTCATATGGGTACTCCCTCGTAGGTAACTGACTCTTTTTCTCTTGCTGCTTTTAAGATTATCTCTGTCTTTTGCTCTTGGCATTTTAATTATGATGTGTCCTGGTGTGGTCCTCTTTGGATTCCTTTTGTTTGGGGTTCTCTGTGCATCCTGGACTTATAAGTCTATTTCTTTCACCAGGTAGGGGAAGTTTTCTGTCATTATTTGTTCAAATCGGTTTTCAATATCTTGCTCTCTCTCTTCTTCTGGCACCCCTATAATTCGGATGTTGGTACTCTTGAAGCTGTCTCAGAGGCTCCTTACACTATTTTTGTATTCTTTTTTCATTTTGCTTTTCTGGTTGGGTGTTTTTTGCTTCTTCGTATTTTAAATCTTTGACTTGATTCTTGTGATCCTCTGGTCTGCTGTTGGGAGTCTGTATAATATTCTTTATTTCAGTCAGTGTATGCTTAATTTCTAGTTGGACCTTTATCACAACATCGAGGGTCTCACTAGATTTCTTGAGGGTCTAATTGAGTTTATCTGCGGTTGCTAGAAAATTCTTGAAAAACCTTATAACTGTGGTTTTGAACTCTATATCCAGTAGTTTGCTTTCCTCCATTTCTGTCATTGTGTCCTGTTTCTTTGTCTTGGCATTTTTTATGCTTCGCTGTGTTGATAGAGTGGCTTTCTGTGCTAAGTGTCTTATAGGGCCCAGTGGCTCAGCCTCCCCAATTACCTGAGGTGGACACCCTTGGTGCACCCTCTTGTGGGCTGTGTGCACAGTCTTGTTGTAGTTAAGCCTTGATTGTTGTGGGTAACACTGGGAGGATTTGACCTCCAGGCCAATTGGCTGTGAGAATCAGCTGTGTCTATAGTGGGAGAACTTCTGTGCTGAAGACACCCTTATGGGGCAAGACTTGCTTCAGTGGGGCTTTGGTGCTCACTGAATCTGCTCCCTGAGTGTGTCCTTTATGGATCTGAGTTGTAACTGCATGGTCCCACTCTGACCACTGGGTACACTGGCTCTTGGATCTCTAAGGAGGTGCTAATTTAGCCTCTGCCTGAGGCTACCCAGCAGATGCCAGCTGTAAAGCAATGCAACTTGCCCTGGGGCCTTTGGGGCAGCTGCAGTTTGTTAAGTAATTTTCAGATTACAAAGGGCCAGGCCTTTTATATGCAAAAGCCTCTGTGCACGACTTGGGCGGAGTGGGGCCCCAGGGGATCAACGGCAGGTGGAGCGAGCAGTATGGCTGCTCTCAGTCCTGCCTTCACAGGCCCTGGCAATCGCTGCGAGTGCCTCCGAGAGAAAGCTGCCCTCGAGTTCCGACCGATGCCAGACAGCCCCGGTTCTCCCGTATGAGTCTGGGTCCCCACAGACTCGCCTGGAACTGGAGCCCAGAGCCTGAGACTCCCTCCTGATTGAAAAAGACAATCATGTCCTCAGCCGCCAGGCCTCTCTGCATGCACCTCCGCACCTCCTCTGAGTCTTGGTATGCTTTTCTCTTTCCTTCTAGTTGTAGAATTTCCACTCAGCCAGCATTCCCGTGGTTCTGGATGATGTCCGTTCCGTGTTTTAGTTGTGTTTTTGAAGTGGTTGTGCGAGGCAGCAATCTCCGGTTTTTATCTATGCCGCCATCTTGGTTTCTCCTAACAGCACCATTTTATATTCCTACCAGTAATGTTGAAGGTTCTGATTTCTCCATATAGTTGCCAATGTTATTATCTATCTTTTTTTTATATAACCATCCTAGTGGGTGTGCAATGTTATCTCACTGTGATTTTGAGTTCCATTTTTCTTTTTTTTTAAATATATTTTTAATGATTTCAGAGAAGGAGAGAGATAGAAACATCAGTGATGAGAGAGAATCATTGATTGGCTGCCTCCTGCATGCCTCACCCTGGGGATCAAGCCCACAACCAGGCATGCGTCCTGACCAGGAATCGAACTGTGACCTCCTGGTTCATAGGTCAATGCTCAACCACTGAACCACTGCAGCTGGGCTACATTTACTCTTAAACAAGCTTAGGACTGAGACCAGAATCTATCCAAATCATCTGTGAGCAGAGGAGAAACGGTGAGATAAATAATGCCATTCTATGCCTCAACTCCTAAGTAAGTCAGGATATTTCAGAATTTTAATCTGAAGATTTGTCCATGCTCAGCATAAACTTTTGAATCTCCCCTTCTTTGCCAGCATTTGCTAGTACCTCAGTAACTGCATCTGTTTCTATTGGCAAGATAATCAAGCAACGTTAGGCACATAAGACTTCAGCACCATCATAAAGGCCGTTCCAGTGTTCTGGAGCTCAGCTGGTGCTGCTGTGAAGAATAAGCAGGGGAAACAGGAAGGGGGATCGGATGAGTACACGTGTGTAAGTGAACGGATACCTAGTACACATTTTAGTTAAAAATCTATTTAGATTTTTACAAAAATCTGAATCTCAACCAAAGAAAGGAAAGCTTTGTCTATCTAGTTCTTTTTCCTCATAGCCCATGGCCAAGTTTAATTTCTGTCCCAAACCAACATTGAAAGAGAAAAAAAAAGCAACAAAAACAAAAGCCCTTTTGCTCCCCAAAGCACACAATGGATTCATTGATCTGCGAACAAGTTAGTTCAATTGCTTGCTTTACCTCGCTGCTGGGAAAAAAACAAAACCTCCTATACAAACATGGCTTGTGGGAAAAGGTGGGATTACTCTTAAAAGCTTTTCTTTGTTTCTGTGGACATGCTACTCTACAGAGTTTGAGTTGTGTAGCGAGCAGCACTCGGGCTAAAAGTCAGGCCTTGCAGATTGATCATGGCTAAGCTACTGATCCAGCCTGTGGTTTGGGCAAAACCAGAAGCCTTCTCAAATTACCCGGAGGCGAAATGGAGACAAGCACAGTGATTTATTCCTCCGTAAAGACAGTCTTGGATTTCGACCCTTCAGCTTTCAAGGATACCACCATGACTCCCCTGGAGACACAGAAGAGACTTTCCTCTCCCCCATTCTGCTCTTTGGATTGGATACACGACTGAAAACGGGAAGCCACGAGGCTGCCCTTTTGTGCATGCATGCCTCACTCAGCCATGTGGCTAGGTGTCCCAATTAGAAGGGTCGTTCTGGAGTGGATTTTCTGTTCACATAAAAGCTTCGATAAAGTTTGCACAGACCTTCTTTTCCGCGGTATGAAATGCTATGGGCATGTTGCAGATTTTCAGGTCCTTCACGCACTGCTATCTTCAAGACCGGATGGGAGGCAAGTGACTGAGGCAGGCCTGGTGGCATGCGTCACCTCTTCTGGGTGGGTGTGGGGGAGGGGAAGTCCTGGCTAAGGAGGCACTTGCACAGCTCCTTCCCCACGCTGGGTCACGGCTACAAGAATCACCTTTCAGTAGCAGTTAGTAGACATGGGTGGGTTGGTTATTTTTCTTCTTCTTTATTAAATTATGCACAACGAAATGGTAAATTCTGCTATTCTTGTTGCTTAGGAGATGGGCACAGTCCCTAAAGTCTGAGAATATTACAATAGATGCTAAGTAACTCCTGTTTATTGCCACATTATAAAAGAATATAAAGTTGGACACTGTTCAACGCCTGCTAAAATGAGAAATGGTAAAATGAGATCTGTTAGCACTGTAGTCACCATCTACAACCTTAAAAAAGAGTTGAAATGAAGAGCCAGGGCATGAGGATTCCTTTGGAGGCAGCTGTTAGAGGATTTGTCCACTCCCTCCATAGGGGAGCACTTCAAGCCAAGTGAGAGGAGCTTCAGGGTAGCTTCCATAGATTCTCTGGAGTGGGGAGAGTGTGAGGACTGATAGGGAAAGAGATAGTCAAGCCTGACGCAGGAGAAAAATGAAAAAAGGGAGATTGAGCTGCACTTTCTCAGACAATGGCGAAGAAAGGAGTCAATCTCCATGGATACCAGATGTGAGCCATGTGGGAGGTGAGCCAGCCTGGAGCTTTCTTGAAAGAATTTTGTCCACCAGGGTTCCCTGAGAGGGGAGAAGGGGTGTGAGCTGACCAGCAGGACTAGGTCACTGGGAGCCTACAGGTCTGGGGACAGTTGAAACTTGGCCATCCAGAGGAGGTCTTACCTGTGTTCAGCAGGATGACTCTATATCACTTGTCATCTAAATGAGCACACTTTGGGGAAAGAAAAGAATGTGGTGAACAAATATGCCACGGCAATAGGCTTCAACTGGAACTGTCCCTGCCACTAGGACTTATGGTCACCCCTGTGTTAAGGTGACTGATCCATAGCCACCTGCAGCTGCCACCTACCAAAGGGTCAGCTTTGCACATGCGCCAGGCCCCATAGGCACCAACACCAGATCTTGGTAGTCCCAGCCACAGGACACAGCGCCAGAGAAAGAACCTGCTTAGAGAATGGGTTGGAAGATAAAGTTGCTTTATGACTGCAACCTACTGAGTCTATTTAATTCACTAAAATGGTGACTGAAAGAGAACATGAGAACCTCATCTATCTTCTGCCCAGGCAACTATTATACATATCTAGTGTGAGGCTTTGAGAAGTTCTCCAAGATGCTGAATGTACCATTCCTCAGGCCCTGGAATGCAGCGGAAGTGTAAAATTGATCCACTCCTGAATTCAATTCAGGAGATGAGTATCCAGGTCCCAGCACATGCCTAGCACCTGAGAAGCATCCATGAATATGAGCTCATGTAATGATTCACTGAGCATCTACCATGTGCCAGAGGCATGCATTATCTCACTTCTTTTTTTAATTAAAAAATTCAATTAAAGTTGACATACAATATCATATTACTTTCAGATGTACAACATAGTGATTAGACATTTATATTACTTATGAAGTGATCACCCCAATAAGTCTAGTATCCATTGACACCCTAGATAGTTATTACAATATTTTGATTATATTCCCTATGCTGTAACTTACATCCTATGCCTGTTTTTATAACTGGCAATTTGCATGTCTTAATTTTGTTCTCTTTTTTATCCATCCTCCCATTTGGCAACCATCGAAATGTTCTCTGTATCTATGAATTTTGTTTATTCATTTGTGTGCTTTTTTGTTTTTTCAGATTCCACATATAAGTGAAATCATATGGTATTTGTTTTTCCCTGCCTGTCTTAATTCAACTAGCATAATACCCTCTGGGTCCATCCATGTTGTTGCAAATGGCAAGATTTTATTTTTTTATGGATGAGTAATATTTCATTGTATATAGATATCACATCTTTGCCTATTTATCTATTAATGGACACTTAAGTTGCTTCCATATTGTGGCTATTGTAAACAAATGCATTATCTCACTTAATACCTATAAGGTTCAAGGTCCAAGGGCCTACTCTTCAGTTATAGACTTAGGATTCCAACCCAGATTTCTTTCTGCTCTACTTTTTGCTATTCAAGAAGTTGCTAAAATTCATCCTTTATTTATTTATTAAATCTTTATTGTTCAGATTATTACAGTTGTTCCTCTTTTCCCCCCATAGCTCCCCTCCACCCGGTTCCCACCCCACCCTCTGCCCTTACCCCTCCCCCCCACTGTCCTCATCCATAGATGTTCAATTTTTGTCCAGTCTCTTCCCGCACCCCCCACACCCCTTTCCCCCTGAGAATTGTCAGCCCACTCTCTTTCTATGCCCCTGATTCTATAATATTCACCAGTTTATTCTGTTCATCAGAGTTTTTATTTACTTGATTTTTAGATTCACTGGTTGCTAGATATATATTTGTTGTTCATAATTTTTATCTTTACCTTTTTCTTCTTCTTTCTCTTCTTAAAGAATACCTTTCAGCATTTCATATAATACTGATTTGGTGGTGATGAACTCCTTTAGCTTTTTCTTATGTGTGAAGCTCTTTATATGACATTCAATTCTGAATGATAGTTTTGCTGGGTAAAATAATCTTGGTTGTAGGTTCTTGGTATTCATCACTTTGAATATTTCTTGCCACTCCCTTCTGGCCTGCATAGTTTCTGTTGAGAAATCAGCTGACAGTCATAGGGGTACTCCCTTGTAGGTAACTGACTGTTTTTCTCTTGCTGCTTTTAAGATTCTCTCTTTGTCTTTTGCTCTTGGTATTTTAATTATGATGTGTCCTGGTGTAGTCCTTTTTGGATTCCTTTTGTTTGGGGTTCTCTGTGCATCCTGGACTTATAAGTCTATTTCTTTCACCAGGTAGGGGAAGTTTTCTGTCATTATTTCTTCAAATAGGTTTTCAATATCTTTCTCTCTTCTTCTGGCAGCCCCATAATTCTGATGTTGGTACGCTTGAAGTTGTCCCAGAGGCTCCTTACACTATCTTCATATTTTTGGATTTTTTTTTCTTTTCCAGTTGGGTATTTTTTGCTTCTTCGTATTTCAAATCTTTGACTTGATTCTTGCGATCCTCTAGTCTGCTGTTGGACCTCTGTATAATATTCTTCATTTCAGTCAGTGTATGCTTAATTTCTAGTTGGTCCTTTTTCATAACCTCAAGGGTCTCACTAGATTTCTTGAGGGTCTAATTGAGTTTATCTGCGGTTGCTAGAAAATTTTTGAAAAACCTTATAACTGTGGTTTTGAACTCTATATCCAGTAGTTGGCTTTCTTTCATTTCTGTCATTTGTGACCTGTTTCTTGTCTCCGCATTTTGTCTGCTTCCCTGTGTTGATAAAGTGGCTTTCTGTGCTAGGTGTCCTATAGGGCCCAGTGGCTCAGCCTCCCTAATTACCTGAGGTAGACACTCTTTGTGCACCCCTTTGTGGGCTGTGTGCACAGTCTTGTTGTAGTTAAGCCTTGATTGTAGTTG
The DNA here is from genome assembly GCF_964212035.1 of Myotis nattereri. Classification (NCBI taxonomy): domain Eukaryota; kingdom Metazoa; phylum Chordata; class Mammalia; order Chiroptera; family Vespertilionidae; genus Myotis; species Myotis nattereri. The sequence continues at coordinate 191,344,239 of NC_138076.1, forward strand.
GTATCACTGGGAGGAATTGACCTCCAGGCCAACTGGCTGTGAGAATCAGCTGTGTCTATAGTGGGAGAACTTCTGTGCTGGAGACACCCTTATGGGGCAAGACTTGCTTCAGTGGGGCTTTGGTGCTCACTGAGTCTGCTCCCTGAGTGTGTCCCTTATGGATCTGAGGTGTTGTAATCTGGATGGTTCCGCTCTGACTACTGGGTACACTGGCTCTTGTATCTCTAAGGAGGTGCTAATTTAGCCTCTTCCTGAGGCTACCCAGCAGGAGCTACTGAGAGATCTGCAGATTCTTCTTCTTTGTTTGGGGTTTGGAGGTGTCCAGATGAGGCCCAGCTGTGAAGCAGAGCAAGCTGCTGTGGGGCCTTGGGCCTTCTTTTGGATGTTCTGGGTCTCTCTGACCCAGCTGCAGTTTGTTAGGTAATTTTCGGATTGCAAAGGGCCAGGCCATTCATATGCAAAAGCCTCTGCACACAGCTTTGGTGGGGCGGGGTCTCAGGGAATCAACAGGACAGAGCAAACAGCTATGGCTGATCCTCAGTCCTACCCTAAGAGGCCCCACATCTCAGTGTCCCTGTAATCACTGCAAGCACCTCTGAGAGAAAGCCGCCCCCGAGTTCTACCAGCTGCCAGACAGTCCAGTTTCTCCCCATATGAGTCTGGGTCCCCAGAGACTCACCTGGAGCTGGAGTTCAGAGCAGTTGGGAGCTTGAGACTCCCTCCCGATTGAAAAAGACAACCGTGTCCTCAGTTGCCAGCCCTTTCTTCGTGCACCTCCGTACCTCTGCACTTTACTTCAGCACCTCCTCTGAGTCTCAGTGTGCTTTTCTCTTTCCTTCTAGTTGTAGAATTTCCACTCAGCCAGCCTTCCTGTGGTTCTGGATGATGTCCATTTTGTCTTTTAGTTGTAGTTTTGAAGTGGTTGTGTGAGGCAGCAATTTCAAGTGTTTACCTATGCCGCCATCTTGGTGTTTCCTAAAATTCATCTTAAAGAGCAGAGAGAAGATATACAGAGAAATTGGATCCACATGGCTGCACTAATTTTGTGGACTACTTTGCAGTTGTGTGTGGTGGTCAACAGTAGGGACCTTGTTCTCTCTCTCATCCTCTCTCTATTTCTCTCTTCTTCCCTCCCTTTGCACTCTCTATAACATAAAAGAATGTTGACTATTATTATTAATATGCGTTGACCATCCTCCTAAATGCTTAGAGCACAGAACTCTCTATGGTCCATGGGATTAGTAAACTCTGTATCCCGATCCTGCAGGACTATAATCTGCCCCTGTCCTCTCTCTGGTTGGCCAGGACCCCTCACTGCCCCTCAGAGGAGGTCAGGCACATCTTGCCTTTGCTCCTGCCGCACCCCTGCCTGCCACTCCCACCACCCTCGCTGTGTGCAGCTCTTACGTCTAGGTTCTTTCCAGGGTATTTTATCCCAGAGATTAGCTTGGCGTCTGTGATGACCAATATTTTGTCTTATTGCTTCTCTCCCTTTTCATGTTATGTGCTTTTCTTAACAAAGGAAATTTGCAACTTTAGTTCAAATTTCCTTTAGCACAATTTTCCTAAAGTCCTTCTCAGAAGGCTTCTTGGAACAGGAATCTGGGAGCTTCCTTTTTCCTTTTGTTTGTGGGCAGAGCTTCCTGTTTGCCTGTAAGGTTGAGCTGGACGGTCCCCCAATCATTCTGGGAAGAAAGGACCCTCCAGGAGGCCTCCCCCAGTTTTCAGTAGAGGAACCTCACGATGAATCCGATTAGCCGGGCCTGAGTAACTGCACTAGCTCCTCTCCCTATAGTCCTCTTGTTTGCATGTTCAGCCTTTACCACCAGACTCAGCAGTGGTTCCACCACTCGGCTAGAAATCAGAAGCAAGGAAAAAGCCTCCTTCCTCATTCTCAGCTGTCTCCTTGGTTTCCCTGCTCTGTGGTAGACACAGTCTATATTAAGGACACTACATGTGAGAGTGGCTTCAAGAGAGCTGGCTGCCAAACGGGCCAAGAGTTCCTCGTCCGGCAGCCAGACAGCAGGCGGCAATGTTTGAAGTTGTACCAAGTGTCTGGTCAAAGCAGAGATGGTAAGATTAAAACAAAAATCCTGCCTTAGACACTGGGAGTGGGCAGACGCTAGAATTTATTCCATGCTGAGCAGCACATAGAGAGGTGTCAGCTGGTCCTAAGGGAGGAGAAGTGACCAGGGAGGGAGAGGCTCACCAGCCGGAAGCAGTTCCAGACAGACTATCACCCAGGTGGGGAGGGTGATGGGAGGTAGTGTGGAATGTGGTGCCAGAGAAGATTCTGGAAGAGCAGGAAACTGGATCCGCGTGGCTGCACAGCAGTCTCTCCACCTGAAACACCGGAGTTGGACCTGAAGTATACCAAGGAAGAGGCCTTGTTGGAGAAAGGCTGTAGCAGGCAGTGAAGCGTGGTGGACAAAAACCAATTTTGAGTCTCAGTGCAACAATTTATTAACTGGTGACTTTAGTTAAGTTACTTAATCTTCCTGCCCTCGGTTTCCTCAGTTTTGGAATGGAGCTGATAACAGTAGCTACCACCTAGGCTGTTGCAGGAATGCTCCTCAAGTGCCTAGCGGAGGACCTGGCACAGACAGAACACTCAGTCCATAGACGCTGACTGTAGCAGGAGTCAGAGCAGCTTCCCTAGGGTAGAGCCGATAATGAGCCGTTAGTCTGCAGGAGAGGAGGGTTGTGTGACAGAGAGCTTAATACAAAGTTGGATTCAATAGCTAAGCTATGATTTCCTTCTTCATGGGTGGCTGGTGTCCTGGAATTCCTCACAGGATGGGAAATATATTCCCATGATCAACAATTGACTGATTGATGAGGGGTGGCCAACTGAGAGGGGGGTGGGGTCAAGTTTAGAGTCTCGAGTGAAGACTCACCTTTGATTCCTTGGGAGCATCTAAGTGGAGAAATGAAAACAATCTATTTTTCTGGATGACTTTTACCCCACTGTGATTTTTTTGCATATGGATAGCAAGAATGTAGAGATGCAAACTATCTCAGAGGTTAAGGGTATATGCTTTAAATCTGTAGAGCTCATTAGCATCACCTCAAGGGCTTGCCAGAACATGGCTTCCCCTGACTCCCCACAGGTTCTGATTCAGGAGGGCTCTGATGAGCTCCAGGAGGTGCTGCTCGTCCAGGGACCACTCTTTGAAAACCATAGCTGTAAAGTTGGATGAACTCGGTTTTAAATTTCCATCACTAACTACTTTTATAAGCTTGGACAAGTTACACAACCTCTGAGAGCTTCGGTATTCTGTAAACAGAATAATAATACCACTTGAACTTGTTTCGAGTATCAGTTTAAAAAGAAAACCACATGAAAAGTGCCTAGCACTTAAAAAAGAACTTATTGATGAGTAGATGTTAGGGACTTAGCAGAAGTAGGAGGCTTAAAGATCTGGAAAATTTTGAATTAAAAAGGGTGCTTAGAAGCAGAGCAGAGAGGTGAGCTGCCTTCCTTTTGGGCTCCTCCCTGCTTATGCCATTGGCCACTAACGTGGGGTAGAGGCACCAAAGGTAACTTTGGAGAACTGGGTGTAAGGGAGGGGGACTTGGCTATTTTTTTTTTTTAACAAAATAGATATTTCTGGCTGGATTTTTCAGCTTTGTCACTCAAGGCAAAAATCACATCTCAGAAGTACTTCGAGGAGAGGAAACTTCCGCCGAGGTGTGGACCCCTCCCACCTAGAGCTCCCAGGATTGCACTTGGCCTCTCAGGTGAAGACTGTGTCCAGGTCTCGAAGCCAGGGCTCAGAGTGTCTCCTCCGTTCAGAGTAATCTTCTCCTCTGGCCTCATCTGTGGAGCTTGTCACCATCCTTTAAGGTTCTTTGTATCTGTGAAGCTGGGGGCCCCTCACAGGCTGATTTCATTTTTAAATCATCTGTGTGTGTGTTTTTTGAGACTGTGAGCACTTCAAAAGCATGACCTATAACTTCCCTTTTTATATCTTTTGTGTTCTCTAGCAAAGGACTGGTGCAATAAATGTTTGGTAAATTATGGAGGAAGGAAGGAAGGAAGGAAGGAAGGAAGAAAATAAAGAAGAGAGAAAGGATTTGTACTTTAATATTTAAGTATCTAGAAGGCAAGATCAATACCTTGTTCTTTAATCCTATCTTCCACCCTTAGCTCAGCACCCTGAATACATCTAGCATTCAGTAAGTACTTTATAGGTACACTTTCCTGCTTTCCATGAGGATTTGCACCATCTGAATGGGTTTAAAGAGTATTTAACTTCTAACTTCTTTCTGTTTTCTCCTTTCCCTTTATGCATGAGTTTTTTCCTTTACTCTTTCACTTCTTTATTTTCCAAGAATAAATTAATATACGGGGTGGGGCAAAAGTAGGTCTACAGTTGTACGTGAAACGCAGAGTTTATCCTTGTATTATTATGTATTAATTATTGTATTATTTTTCATATGAACAACTACAAACCTACTTTTGCCCCATCCTGTATTGAACACATATCTAGGGGCATCTACACTAATAAAAGAGAAACATGCAAATTGGTGTCACTCTGCTACGTACACCAGCCAATCAGGATGTGTATGCAAATTAACCCAACAAAGATGGTGGTTAATTAGCATATGCAGGTGCAGAGCAAAGACTGAAGGCTCCAGCCAAAGAGAAGACTGAAGACTGAAGAGGCTTGGCTTCTCTGCTGCGGCCGGAGCGAAGGCCTGGGTCCCGGGTGCCAGAGGAAAACCAGTGCTGGCAGCCAGGTGAAGGAAGGCCTATTGCACAAGTCTCTTCATGCAATGGGCCTCTAGTAATAAATAACTTTCTATATAAATTTTGCTTTATTTTACATTCTTATGTTTTATTTAATCACAGCATTGAATTATTTCAAGGATTCAACTATAGTGGGGAACTCTTCTCATCCCATGCTCTGCCTCAGCCCATAAAAGAAGCTTCCACTAACACTCTCCTGGAAATTGTGATGCCTTGTGCATCTGTCAGCTCAGGCTGCATAACAAAATACCACAGTCTGGGTGGCTTAAACAACAGAAATCTATTTTCTCACAGTTCTGGAAGCTAGAAGTCCTTGATCAAGGTGCCCTCAGATTCAGTTACTGGTGAAAACTCTCTTCCTGGCTTATAGATGGCTGCCTTCTTGCTGTGGCTTTTCCTCTGCAGTTTATGGCCGGGGAGCTCTGGTGTCTCTTTATCTGCTTATAAGGACACGATTTTTATTAGATTAGGCCCCATTCTTTTTTTTTTCTCAAATATTTTTATTAGTTTTAGGGAGGAAGGGAGAGGGAGAGAGACCAGGAATTGAACTGTTACATCCTGGTTCATCGGTCGATGCTCAACCACTGAGTCATGCCAGCTTGGCAGGGCCCCACTCTTATGATTTCATTTAACTTTACCTCTATAAAAGCTTTATCTCCAAATACAGTCACACTGGGGGTTGGAGCTTCAATATAAGAATTTTTGGGGCCCACAATTCAGTCTATAACACCTTGGTTGCTTCTCTGTATAAGAGTAGGAAGAGCTAATTGAATGGCCGGGAGCCTGAAATACCCATTGCACTGACTTTTAGGCACTGGGGCATGATGTAAAGATGGGGCTCCTTGCTCCCTGCCTCCTGCTCCCCTGACCCTTTCCCTTGAGGCTCAGAGGGTTGGCTCTGTGCTTCTGGGCACATGTGGTGAGCAGGAGAGTGAGTGGAAAGACTGAGGCTGCCCCAGCCAGGCCCTGCTGGGTCTTTTCCTGCTTTTCAGCCTGCTGCTGGGTGGGTAAATCATACCAGTGCTGACTCTAGATCTGTCTTTCTGCAACTCCAAGAAGGAGGGGGAGTGCTCCCCATAACTTTGGTCCAAGCCACATTCTCCAATCAGACTTGTGAGAAATCCCAGTCCTTTGAGCTTTTGAGCTAGTTGACTACATTATTTTAAATATCACCCGAGCCCCCACCCATCCCAGTCTTTCTCAGCTCCTTCATTCTGCTCTTTTCTCTTCTCCATGGCACTTTTCATCTAACATTTCTCCAGTTCACCTGTAAGAGTTTTTTTCAGACACTTTCAAATGGCTTTCTGAAAAAAAAGATATTCACTGAAGGATCTGAATGTATAGTGAGGAAGATCAGGGCATATCTAACTAACTTAGGGGAAAAATGCTTTCTAGACACAGTGCAGAGAGAGTGTATTAACTGTTTTCAAATATCTAAAACATGAGTATGAAGCACAGGCATTACAAACCATCTCTGGAACTTTAGCTCATGAAAGGTGTGTAGGACAATGATGATGATGATGGTGAACACTTATTGAATCCTTCTATGTGCTGGACAGAATGTTAAGTGCTTTCTTTACATGCATTTTTTTCTTCTGCATCTCCCTGTGATGTAGCTAACACCATGCATCCCATTTTACAACTATGGAAACTGGGGCCCAGTGAGGTTAAGTGACTGGTCCTAAAGCTAAGCTCAAGTCTACCTCCTTCCAGGGCCTATGTGCACGTTGCTGAGTTTAAGAACAGAGTATTCTAACAATTAGAGCCGGCCAGGGACGGACTGGCAATGATTCCGCGTGGTCTCTGCTCTGAGCCTGATCCAGGAGAGGCTGGGAGACCATCTGCTAGGCCGGCTGCAGAAGGGAGATCGATTTAGACAACTTCTGAGTCTCTTTCCAACTGTAAGATCTTATGAAAACTCGGCAGGCAGTCCAGTGGGAAAGGAATTAAACTTGTTCTTTGTAGCTCTGTTCAATAGGGTAGCATTCCTCGGGCGTTTCCATCTAGGACTCCCCAAAGTCAAAGTCAAGTGAATGGACACCCCTGGGAAGTCTGGGGCAGAGCTGCCAGAAGCACAATTTTGTGTCAGATCTGAAAAAGAGATTATTTGAACTTTATAGGATACATGAAAATATGCTTGTTTTAGTGAAACGTGTTTTAAGTTAGAAAATCTTTTAAAAAGCAAAGACTTTCAATGCACAGCTTAAATTCCACCCCTCACCCGATCAATCTTTCTTTCCTTTTGGCTCATCAGAAGCATGTCATATTTTATTGTATGGGATCACACATCCCCAGCACAACCCAGTCTCCCAGGGGGAGTATTTACCTTAGCATAAGAAGTAAAGCAGCAGTGTTAAGACCAATGTAAGAAGCTATAGAGCAGCAGATCAGATTTAACCCCAATGCAAGAGGGATCTTTCCAAGAGTTACAGTTGTCTAGCAGTGGAAGGGGCCCTGCAAAAAACTAGTAAGTGAGCAGCCACTGAAAAGTTTCCACGCAGAGATGGGTCGTGGGCCTGGGGAAGTTAACAGGGGACTCTGCTTTGGGAGTGCTGGTGCCAGAGCAAATTCACAGCCATGATGAGAGACATAGGTGAAACCCATGCTCCCCCGACTCAAAGGTTTGTAGAGAAGCCATTATGAGAGTAATAACAATCAACACAGTCCTTAACATGTGCCAGGCCCTAATCCCAAAGCCTTAGTGTATCATTCAGTTCTTAGAATGACCTGTATTCTCATCAACCCCATTTTCCAGATGAGGAAATAGAGGCACAAGGAAATTAGGTAAGTGGATCCAGCATCTCACCCTGAGAAGCAGGGCTGGCTTTTGTACCCAGACTGTTGGAGTCAGGGCTGGAACCGGCCCTCTTGGTGCACTCCCTGTCCTTTCTGCCTGTCCCCCACCACCCAATGCCATCTCCTTGGTTCCCAGCTCTGATCTAGAAGGATCTTGTCCAGGGGAAGGGGGACTGGTGGTGAGAGATCAGGGCACCTGGACTCTGGTCCACACTCTGCCCCTAACCAGGTGACTTCACTTACCTTTTCTACTTTTTTCACATGCTAATTCATTATTTCTGAATCTGCCCTGGAGGCCTGGGTGCTTTTTTATATGCCTTTTACTAAAACTTGAGGAAATTGTGCCACATCATGTAGGAGTTCCATTATGCAAAACAAAATAAAGCAAAGTAAACAACAACAAAAAGAAAAAACTTACTGGGAAGTGCCTCTCTTCCTTAGCTTTACTTTTCCAGCAGGTAGAAGCTTGTGTTCCGGGAGCTGTAGACGCTGTTGGGAGTGTCTTTCATTAGATCAGGGAATTTCTATTAAGGGTGTTCTTCATGGTTCCCAGCACCAGCGTTATAACAAGGTTTTACTGGACTCTTACTCACTGTGTATTTACAAATTCACAAAAATATGGATAGATTGTGTCCAGATGGCTGTCTGGTGTCCAGTTTAAATGGCCACATGATGTATTGATGTGGGACAGTGGCTTCATCTGTGAGCCATTTCTGGGTCCCCTCCCGCTACAGACGAGGAATCTTCAGGGTCTCCTGGGAAATCTCTGCTCTAATGTTCTCCCTTCCAAGACTAATGGGTACAGGAGGGGCCCCTGATATGGAGCCACATGGATTACTGAGAGCTTCATCTTCTCATTAGCTCAGGAGGGTGAGGCAGGTGCCACATAAATACTTGTTTTTACTATTATCTGTACTTCTCTTTTTACATTGAAATTCTTTATAATGTAAAACAAACACAAAAACAAACTTCTCCTCCTCCTCAATCATCAACAATAATAAAGGAATTCTCTCCCACTTGGAAGATTTCAAATATAGATCTACTGGAATATGTGGGGTGTGACTTGATTATGACTTCTTAAGGTCTTTTTCCCCCCTGGCTCCTTAATGCTGTGAAAACAAAAAGCTTACTCAATGCAAGTGTTGAGTGAAAGGATGTGTTCACTAGTAAATACTCTGCTCTCCACCATCTCCCTTCCCGTCACAGGTGAGTTCTCAGGGGCTGATGGTGAGAAGAAGATGGGTGGTTTTCTGATGACGGTTTATGGACGTAGAGTGTGCCTGTATCTTTTATTTAGAGCCATGTGGACATGTTTGCACAAACTCTTTTGGAGAGAAGTTAGAACTATGAGCCAATGCCTAGGTTGAGACACCAATGGGAAATACAGTTTATCATCATGGGTTTTATTTTGTCCCTAATACGCATTGAGAAGAAGCCACACTGTCTATTTCATGATGTTCACAATGGCTAGTGTTGGGCTTTGCCTTGAATTTCTGTAGGATGTGTATGTTGGCTACTGAGATGATGGGAGGGTTTGGTGATAATCTAGGATGGAGCAGGAGGTGCAGGAACAGGAGTGCCCTAGAGAAAGCCGTTTATAATTGATTAAGACATAAGCCCGAGTACCTGTCTTTTTAAAAGGGGTCATAAAACAAGCTAAACTATGTCTGTGGGAATAGTCTAGGAGGGGTATCTAGAGGGGAGAGCAGAGGTATTCATTTCTCTTTTTGGCCACTTAGAGTTTCTGAAGGTGTATACAAATGTGGTATATAGACCAATGGAAGAAAGTTCTAGAGAAGCTGGTTTAATTTCAGTATAAGGATTCCCCCCCCCCCCCACACACACACAAGAAATTGAATGCATATCAGGACACAGGTCTGCCTCATACAGTGGACTCTGAGAAGGTTTAGGCAGACCAAGTTGGGAGGCTCCTGCTGGTGCTGTTCTGGTTGGTTTCAGGTTGACCCTGGAAGGAAGGTTGTATGAGGAGGTCTGGCTCCAAGGATGGGCTGATTCTCTGAAAGGTAGGGCCTCTCTTTCTTCCTGGTTTTCACAGAGCTATCTCATCTCCCTACCATCCCACTGGCACCAGGGTGGGAGGGTGGAGAACAGGAGTACCACAATCTCCCTTGGGTGATAGTATAGGGACATTGTACATGTACAGATGAGCCAACCACAAATGTCCTTGAATTTTAGGAGAAGGCAATAGATTCAGTGAAACGTTATTGGACAGTCATCTCTGGATACCAGTGGGCAAATTGCCTATAGTCCTCCTGCAAACAACTTGAGATAGCTAAGAGGTAAAGGACAAGTCGCAGTGAAGACAATGCTCATACAACACCCGAGCCGACCTTTCAGGGTTGGCTCTGTTTCTTTCTGACAGGCACAAGAGTTTAGAGCTGGGCAAATGAATTTGACTGCTCATCTGTCACTTTCGATCTGGCTGTTGGAAGGACTGAGATACCAGCCAACTATTCATGACTTATCTCATCAGGGGCTCAGCAGCTGGCTGCTAACAGTCAAGCACACAGTCCTGGCCCGAGTCCACAGTGGAAGGTTGGAGTATTTCACTTGAGGATTGCTCAGGATGGAGCCCTTTGGAAAGACACCTGCCAGATGTCCAGGCTCATTCAGATGCAGGGACAGCAGCTGTTTTGTTATTCTGAGATGAGGCAGCGTTCCCAACCCATGGAGCTCAGTGGTCAGGGCACAGTCATTCAGACACTGAGCCAGGGCAGAGTCCCAGGAAGGGTGGCAGCTACTGCGGTGCCAGGGGAGCTCCAGTGCAGCTCAGTACTTCAGCGTTTCTAGCAGAATTTCTTCATTCAGTGAAACTACCCACACTTCTAGCATGCACTACATAGACCTGTGCCCAAGAGGAGATGGAAAGCAGGAGCTGGAAAGATGCCTGGCACTCATTTTCCTCTGTAGCCCTTTGCCTTCTGCATCACTGCTCCCTGTCAAGGCCAGAACCTTCATGCACCAGAGGAGCAGTCTGAAACATTCAGAGGTCAATGTGGTTGGTGGAGCCTCAGAAGCACACACTATCCTGAACAGAAACATGAAGAGATAATAAAAGCTAGTTTTATTTTATGTTGTTTTCAAGGCACTTTTAGACAAGGCCTTACCTGCATCTTTCTACTCAACAATATCCCCATTTACAAACAAAGAAATTGACTTGATGGTTGAGGGGGTTCACTAGATGGTCACAGGTCTAGGAATGGTGAAGCCAGAAGGCTTATCCCAAGGCTTATGCTGTTTGGACACAGTTACCGTTCATTTGGATTTTTGAGTTATATTTACTTGCATTTGCTATTTATCTTTATAATTACCAAATACTCTCAGGAACACCATCTTGTTTAATCCATAGGATAACACATACTGGTAATTAAGTAGTTTTATCCTCCTTATATAGATGCAGAAAGGGAGCTTTGTGGCATTTTAGTGAGTTAGCTGGAGGTCACAGCCAAGAAGCAGCCAAGCCATTGAACTAGGGATGATCGGATTCCTGTGATCAGGACTTTTCCCATTATACTCTTGCTGTGCCCTCTCCATTGCCATCAATAGTACA